>NC_045790.1:28302304-28928493 GCF_009873245.2 Balaenoptera musculus | reverse complement strand
TCCGTGGAGTGCTAGAGAAATAGGAGTATTGCAGCTACTGCTGAACCTTTCAGAAAGCAGAGCACCAGAAACAGAGACTGTGAGGGAGTTTTGGGGCTGGTCACAAAGGGTTCATTGGGCCTGGGAGTAAGGAAGTTGGTAGGGGGCCATCAGCACTGAGGGGGGTGAGGTGACAGATTGGGAAGTATATTTTACAGTGACAGTAAAATCACCAAAAATTGTGATTTGAAAAAATTATTAAAATACTTTAAAAATAGATTCTAATGCTTTTTATTGTTCTTACTAGGCATTTGAAAAACGGTCATTTAAAAAGTGTATAGAGGAAGACAATGAATACATGTTTTGCTGAAAACAAGACCACTGGTTTAGTCAGATTTTGGGTCTTAAAGGAGATTTCTTAGAATAGAGGAGCTCATTTCCATTTGAAGGCCGTGGCCCTTTTCTTTCTGTGAGTGCTGCAGCTACCACCGAACTTTCTGAGTTGTAAACCCGTCTGTCCAGATACTCATCTCTGCCCCATCCCACTGCCCGTCTCCTTGGGAGGTTCGTGGTAACCATCTGCACATGGCTCTGCCATTCTCCGCGGCCTAGCTCCGGGCCAGCGTGGCTGCCAGATGTCTGACCTCCTCCCTGGGAGAGAGCTGGGGATCACCTCTTCTGCCTGGAGGCTTTCAGCTTTGTGTGTCGTTCTCAGAACCCGCTTTTGGCTTCCAGCTACCAGCAGAAAGCCAACTTTGATCATGCTTGGCTTAAAGAACACCATTAAACATTGGCAAGTGCTGTAAATTTTATTTTGGACAGAGCGTTTTAAAGGTTAAGGAATGAAACTGAATGCATAGAATTTTATTCTGTTTTTTGTAGATTTCTGAAAAAAAATTCCACTCCTCTGTCAAACTTACATCTAATGATCTAGATTCCCTGGTCCCCTGGCTGTTGGTATCTATTTCTGTCATTTTCATTTCTAGGTCCAACGCTTAAATTATTTTTCTCCTATGTTGATTTTTTTTCACCATGCAAAATAATCACTATTTTGGATAATTAATAATCTTTTCTCCTTCTTACCTCCTCCTCTTCTTCCTCCTTTCAGTATAATACTCTCCTTTTTCTAATTCCCTTTCCTGAGCAATTCCCAACTTACAGATAATTCCCTGTGTGGCACTTCATTAGTCTTTAGCTCCAAAGTCAAGGCTTTCTCTGTCAAATTAGTCTTAGAATGTACTTGGCCTTCCCCAAAAGCTACTGAAGCAATTTTGCCACTGCAGTTAGGGACCTACAGGTGGTCTGAGGCCACCTCCTGAGTTTTGTAAGACTGCTTTTAGTTCATTAAACTGAAACATTTTTAAAAGTTTAAGTTCAGCCTGTCCATGGAATTCATGTTACTTTGTCTGATTGTAATGGTTCCCCCATGACTCTAGGAACATTAGTTGGACAGTCGTCCATCTCATCTTCATCATCCTCATTTGTCAACCACAAATATGCTGAGTTTCCTCAGCGTGTGGGAAAAACAGGAGGATATTTCTCCTGATAGCATGTATCATGCCCTAATCGATGCTATTGTCAAAACTTAGTATGAAAGCTACAAAAGTACAGGAAATAAACTTTTGTCTCTGGAATTCCAGGACTCCTTTTGAAAGTAGAGTTTTGAACATATGTATATATTTTTGTTAATTATTAACCAGTTAATTATTATTATTCAGTTAATTAAAAAATTAAAGCATTTCTCTGTTTATAAAGTAAATAAGAGTTAATTGCAGAGAAGATAAATGATGAAAAGTATATAGAAGAAAATAAAATTCATCCATAATTGCATTGATTAGACAGGATTACTGTTGGCCATGGGGCTATTGTTTTCTAATTGTTTTTTTTCTTTTGATATTACAAAAGTGGGACCAAAAGATGTATACAGTTTGTAAACTTTTATTCTCTTCACATTATGGACAGTTTCTCATATATTTAAATGTAAGATAATTTTTAAATGACAACATACTATTTGATCAAATGGCTAGCCACAATTTATTTAAACATTTCTCATGTGTCCTGTATTTTGGCTCTGTTGAATATTTTAGTGTCATAAATAATGTTGCCACAAACACTGAACACCCAAGTAGAAATGGAAATATTGGATCATATTATGGTATTTTATAATTTGACAGAAGCTTGCAAGATGAAGGCAAAATTTCAAAACCAAATTTACGGGGATTTTGCAACCTTAAAAGAGATTTCATTACCATTCTGGACATTGAAGGGTCTCTTTCCTTTCTTCTTTTTTAATAGCTAATATAATTTTTGCAAAGATCTACATGTGGAATATTTATCCCAAATATTTTAATTGATGCCAAAGATCTGAGAGCACAGTGAGTATGGGCTGAGGAAGTTCTCTACACCCCTCACGAAGCTAAAATTGCAATCAGTGTGTCTCCATAGTCATGTGCTTTACTGAAAGCAAAAGAAGACTGTCATCCTCAACTCTTTCTGGACTTGTATTGCCTGACCCCACAGTCCATAACGCTGTCATCCAAATCCCCAGCCATCGCTCTTCTCTCACATCTATAAATCTATTTGTCACCACCATTTCTCAGCACTGCATTTGCTCTTGACTACAACATAAAGACAGCATTCCTCATTTCCTGTGGCCATTAAGATCGCTCTTCTCTTCACTCAAGGGATGACCCCAGGGTGATAATTTTTTATTTCCCTCTTTAATGTATTCTCATCCTTGTCCAACTCAGTTCATTTCTCTTATGACGCCATCTCTTCTTTCCAGAGTGAGCTATCTTCTCTTTCCTTCTCTCATTTCTCATGGTACAGTATATTATTATCATGTTGTGTCATGATTATTAGTTTATCTGCCCTTGCATCCCTTATCAAAGACTACCTATTTATCCCTGTATTCCTTCTATCTGCCTAAAACCTGCCAGACTGTTCATAATACTCGGTGCCCAAATATCTGCTAAAAGTATGAGTGCTAAGCTCTACTCAGTCTTGTTTGTGTGTAACTCATGGGATGTTTGAGGGGGAAATACATTATATGAATGAAAGACTATTACATGTATGGTGATCTTAATCCTTCTTTTTCCTCAGATAACTTATAACTTCTTCTCACTAGTTTTTTCAAACTTTTCACATGTGGGCTCTTATATTTTTGTAAGATTTTTTTGTTCATGATACTTGGGCTTACTTTCCATCCTGGATGCATCCAACACTGGACCATTCTGCCCTCGAATTCATGAGAGTTGATGGGAACACTTAAAGTTGGGTTCATTCCATTTGGTTATCTCCTTGTTGCCTTTCCACTCTTTCTCTGCATTCTTCTTGATTTTTAACCTCGGTAACTATACAGTGTTGTGTAAATGCGTCTGTGGATAGAGTGTGTATAGGCGGGGCTCTCATGGTTTGAAAAAGACGAACCAAGAACAGACTCAAATAATTAGTATTAATCTTTTACATTAGCTGGGACCTCAAAGTCCATGACAAAAATACTGCTTCCCCCTAGCGTAGAAAAGACTGTCCCCCTACAATGAGCCTTTCCTGAATGGAATTTTATTGAAATGTTGTGTCTTTGAGATACCTTTTAAATAAATACAAGAGTATATTTCAGATGCATTAAATCTTCTAGGGAGCAAATTAGCACATGGAAACATTTAAGGTAAATTAATTTGGTTTTCTAACTGAAAAAGTAGAATGATATAATATCATTCCATATTAGACTATAACTAACTGATGAGTAGTTCTTAAAATATTTACTTTATTTTACAATATCCAATTCTCAAAATTAAAAAAATTTGCTTCTGGGGATGTTTTAAGCATGTGAGTATATTTTAATTAAATTGGCTAAATAAAAGCACATAGGAGTTTAAGGATTCATTTTTATGCATCCATTATAGTCTGATTGGCAGTACTATTGCCTTTTAAGATTTATAATATTGCTAAGCAAAAACACTTGGGTCATGCAGTTTAAAATGGCCTCAGCAATTTTGACCCAGCTAACCATATATCTGAGTTAGTGAAACAAAACACGCCAGTGGCCCAGGCATGCTGCCACATGGGTTAGGTACAAAATTCTACATAGTGCTCAAAACCCATTAAGAACTCTCATTTTTACATATAAAAAGATTATAAACAAATAAAGCATAAGATGAAGTAAATCTTGTATTTCAGCTGGAACCCAAAAGTAGTATTCTCGAACTATGAGGGTAAAGCTGCTTTGTTTAGTTTTAATTTGTGAGACGTCCACTGCATTTAAAAAGTAATTTTATTTTTGTAGAATTTTGATTATTAGCACAACAATTAGGCAGCTACCCCCTTTCTGTGGGTCTCAGAAAAAATGAACAGTTTTCTTGTTCAGCTTTTTGGAATAAAAATTGCAGATCAGGTAGAGCTTTCTGGGTAATTGTATTCCTTCTGTGACTTAGGGAAGGAGGAAAAAGAGATGAGAAAATAGCACTTATTTTATTCTTAATTCTTATTCTTATTCTTATTCTTATTCTTATTCTTATTCTTCCCATTCATTCAGCATTCTGATGAGCTAACAAGATTCTACGAGGAAGCTTGGGCTTCTGCTCAAGACCACTCAGGAGCAGCCACCCTGTTCATTTCCTGCACCCCTTGGAAAAATGGCACCGTGAAGTGTTCCATCTATAACTTCAGTGTAAAGCATCTGTGCACAAGACCATGCTCTCTAACTCTTTCTAACCCAGCAACTATGTCCATGTGTGGACGGGCACTAGTGTCCTCAAAACTGGCTCTGTGCACTCACCCTTGGGGACTTGCTGGTGGCTCTGTGCACAGTTGCTACGGTGGCAATGGGGTGCTTGCTCTTGTTTCATGGCTGGGTGAGGCATGATCTGGGTGAAGCTAGATAGAAGGGCCTGTTGCCACTCCCTGTTAGAGAAGGAAGGTAGTTGCTGCCATTCTCTCTACAGCCCTCAATTTTAGATTTCAGGGACCAGTGACCATGGAGGCTGCTGGTGCGCCCTCCAATAAGAGATGTACCAAGTCATCTCCTTATGGGCTGATTAAGGTTTCATCAGCCTGTCATGGCTGTTAGACTTTGGCCTGACCCAACTGTGGTTTGCCATCAAAGTTTCTTAGTGATAAAGCTGGATGCATCCCTGAACATTCCTACAGACAGGCGGTTGTGATGGGAAGGGCCGAGCACGATTCCTGCCTGTTATTTTACGGCTCTGTTTGCAGGCTTTCCATACAGATACATTGTGTATGCATGTCAGATATATAGAGTATTTACCCCTTCATATTTGGTTAAAAGTAGGCCTAAAGCATCTCATTTTTTTCTCTTATTTTAGAGCATGTGTACTTGATTTAACAAATACTTGAGGACTCGCTGTCACAGGCATTGAATGGCAGCATCATGATTTCTCTCCCTAACTTATTAGAAATGGCTACTGATCAAATGTCTATTTAGGAGGCTGACATTGTAATACGCTTTTCCTATTCTAATTTCTTGGTGTAATATATTATGTTGAGAGAATTCCTTACATTGAGCCATTCTTGAATTCTCCAAATATACCCTAGGGAGTCATGGTATGTAATTATTTGATATACTGCTGGATTCTATTTGCAAATACTTTATTTAGAATTGCCACATTTATACTAATTCAAAAAGATTCTAGAGGATTAACCAAGATGGCGGAGTAGAAGGACGTGCTCTCACTCCCTCTTGCGAGAGCACCAGAATCACAACTGGCTGCTGGACAATCATTGACAGGAAGACCCTGGACTTCACCAAGGAGGATACCCCACGTCCAAGGACAGAGGAGAAGCCACAGTGAGACGGTAGAGGGGCGCAATCAGAGTAAAATCAAATCCCATAACTGCTGAGTGGGTGACTCACAGACTGACGAACACTTATACCACAGAGTCCACCCACTGGAGTGAAGGTTCTGAGCCCCACGTCAGGCTTCCCAACCTGGGGGTCCGGCGACGGGAGGAGGAATTCATAGAGAATCAGACTTTGAAGTCTAGTGGGAATTGATTGCAGGACTTCGACAGGACTGGGGGAAACAGAGATCCCACTCTTGGAGGGCACACACAAAGTAATGTGTGCATCGGGACCCAGGGGAAGGAGCAGTGACCCTGGGGGAAACTGAACCAGACCTACCGGCTGGTGTTGGGGGGTCTCCTGCAGAGGCGGGGTCTGGCTCTGTTTCACCGTGGGGACAAAGACACTGGCAGCGGAGGTTCTGGGAAGTGCTCCTTGGCGTGAGCTCTCCCAGAGTCTGCCATTAGCCCCACCAAAGAGCCCAGGTAGGCTCCAGTGTTGGGTTGCCTCAGGCAAAACAACCAACAGGGAGGGAACCCAGCCCCACCCATCAACAGTCAAGTGGATTAAGGTTTTACTGAGCTCTGTCCGCCACAGCAACAGTCAGCTCTACCCACCACCAGAGCCTCCCATCAAGCCTCTTAGATAGCCTCAACCACCAGAGGGCAGACAGCAGAAGCAAGAAAAACTACAATCCTGCAGCCTGTGGACCAAAAACCACAGTTACAGAAAGATAGACAAGATGAAAAGGCAGAGGGCTATGTACCAGATGAAGGAACAAGAAAAAACCCCAGAAAAACAACTAAATGAAGTGGAGATAGGCAACCTTCCAGAAAAAGAATTCAGAATAATGATAGTGAAGATGATCCAGGACCTCGGAATAAGAATGGAGGCAAAGATTGAGAAGATGCAAGAAAGGATTAACAAAGACCTAGAAGAATTAAAGAACAAACAAACAGAGATGACCAATACAATAACTAAAATGAAAACTACACTAGAAGGAATCAATAGCAGAATAACTGAGGCAGAAGAACGGATAAGTGACCTGGAAGACAGAATGGTGGAATTCACTGCTGCGGAACAGACTAAAGAAAAAAGAATGAGAAGAAATGAAGACAGCCTAAGAGACCTCTGGGACAACATTAAACGCAACAACATTCGCATTATAAGGGTCCCAGAAGGAGAAGAGAGAGAGAAAGGACCAGAGAAAATATTTGAAGAGATTATAGTCGAAAACTTCCCTAACATGGGAAAGGAAATAGCCACCCAAGTCCAGGAAGCACAGAGAGTCCCATACAGGATAAACCCAAGGAGAAACACGCTGAGACACATAGTAATCAAAGTGGCAAAAATTAAAGACAAAGAAAAATTATTGAAAACAGCAAGGGAAAAACGACAAATAACATACAAGGGAACTCCCATAAGGTTAACAGCTGATTTCTCAGCAGAAACTCTGCAAGCCAGAAGGGAGTGGCATGATATACTTAAAGTGATGAAAGGGAAGAACCTACAACCAAGATTACTCTACCCGGCAAGGATCTCTTTCAGATTCAATGGAGAAATCAAAAGCTTTACAGACACGCAAAAGCTAAGAGAATTCAGCACCACCAAACCAGCTCTACAACAAATGCTAAAGGAGCTTCTCTAAGTGGGAAACACAAGAGAAGAAAAGGACCTACAAAAACAAACCCAAAACAATTAAGAAAATGGTCATAGGAAGATACATATCGATAATTACCTTAAACGTGAATGGATTAAATGCCCCAACCAAAAGACATAGACTGGCTGAATGGATACAACAACAAGACCCATATATATGCTGTCTACAAGAGACCCACTTTAGACCTAGGGACACATACAGACTGAAAGTGAGGGGATGGAAAAAGATATTCCATGCAAATGGAAATCAAAAGAAAGCTGGAGTAGCTATACTCATATCAGATAAAATAGACTTTAAAATAAAGAATGTTACAAGAGACAAGGATCCACCATTGATATAATGATCAAGGGATCAATCCAAGAAGAAGATATAACAATTATAAATATATATTCACCCAACATAGGAACACCTCAATACATAAGGCAACTGCTAACAGCTATAAAAGAGGAAATCGACAGTAACACAATCATAGTGGGGGACTTTAACACCTCACTTACATCAATGGACAGATCATCCAAAATGAAAATAAATAAGGAAACAGAAGCTTTAAATGACACAATAGACCAGATAGATTTAATTGATATATATAGGACATTTCATCCAAAAAAAGCAGATTACACGTTCTTCTCAAGTGCACATGGAACATTCTCTAGGATAGATCACATCTTGGGTCACAAATCAAGCCTCAGTAAATTTAAGAAAATTGAAATCATATCAAGCATATTTTCTGACCACAACGCTATGAGATTAGAAATGAATTATGGGGAAAAAAACGTAAAAAAGACAAACGCATGGAGGCTAAACAATACGTTACTAAATAACCAAGAGATCACTGAAGAAATCAAAGAGGAAATAAAAAAATACCTAGAGACAAATGACAATGAAAACATGACAACCCAAAACCTATGGGATGCAGCAAAAGCAGTTCTAAGAGGGAAGTTTATAGCTATACAAGCCTACCTAAAGAAACAAGAAAAATCTCAAGTAAACAATCTAACCTTACACCTAAAGAAACTAGAGAAAGAAGAAGAAACAAAACCCAAAGTTAACAGAAGGAAAGAAATCATAAAGATCAGAGCAGAAATAAATGAAAGAGAAACAAAGAAAACAATAGCAAAGATCAATAAAACTAAAAGTTGGTTCTTTGAGAAGATAAACAAAATTGATAAGCCATTAGCCAGACTCATCAAGAGAAAGAGGGAGAGGACTCAAATCAATAAAATCAGAAATGCAAAAGGAGAAGTTACAACAGACACTGCAGAAATACAAAGCATCCTAAGAGACTACTACAAGCAACTTTATGCCAATAAAATGGACAACCTGGAAGAAATGGACAAATTTTTAGAAAGGTATAACCTTCCAAGACTGAACCAGGAAGAAACAGAAAATATGAACAGACCAATCACAAGTAATGAAATTGAAACTGTGATTAAAAATCTTCCAACAAACAAAAGTCCAGGACCAGATGGCTTCACAGGTGAATTCTATCAAACATTAGAGAAGAGCTAACACCTATCCTTCTCAAACTCTTCCAAAAAATTGCAGAGGAAGGAACACACCCAAACTCATTCTATGAGGCCACCATCACCCTGATACCAAAACCAGACAAAGACACTACAAAAAAAGAAAATTACAGACCAATATCACTGATGAATATAGATGCAAAAATCCTCAACAAAATACTAGCAAACAGAATCCAACAACACATTAAAAGGATCATACACCACGATCAAGTGAGATTTATCCCAGGGATGCAAGGATTCTTCAATATACGCAAATCAATCAATGTGATACACCATATTAACAAATTGAAGAATAAAAACCATATGATCATCTCAATAGATGCAGAACAAGCTTTTGACAAAATTCAACACCCATTTCTGATAAAAACTCTCCAGAAAGTGGGCATAGAGGGAACCTACCTCAACATAATAAAGGCCATATATGACAAACCCACAGCAAACATCATTCTCAATGGTGAAAAACTGAAAGCATTTCCTCTAAGATCAGAAACGAGACAAGGATGTCCACTCTCACCACTATTATTCAACATAGTTCTGGAAGTCCTAGCCACGGCAATCAGAGAAGAAAAAGAAATAAAAGGAATACAAATTGGAAAAGAAGAAGTAAAACTGTCACTGTTTGCAGATGACATGATACTATACATAGAGAATACTAAAACTGCCACCAGAAAACTGCTAGAGCTAATTAATGAATATGGTAAAGTTGCAGGATACAAAATTAATGCACAGAAATCTCTTGCATTCCTATACACTAATGATGGAAAATCTGAAAGAGAAATTATGGAAACACTTCCATTTACCATTGCAACAAAAAGAATAAAATACCTAGGAATAAACCTACCTAGGGAGAAAAAAGACCTGTATGCAGAAAACTATAAGACACTGATGAAAGAAATTAAAGATGATACCAACAGATGGAGAGATATACCATGTTCTTGGATTGGAAGAATCAACATTGTGAAAATGAGTATACTACCCAAAGCAATCTACAGATTCAATGCAATCCCTATCAAATTACCAATGGCATTTTTTACAGAGCTAGAACAAATCATCTTAAAATTTGTATGGAGACATAAAAGACCCCGAATAGCCAAAGCAGTCTTGAGGGAAAAAAACGGAGCTGGAGGAATCAGACTTGCTGACTTCAGACTGTACTACAAAGCTACAGTAATCAAGACAATATGGTACTGGCACAAAAACAGAAACATAGATCAATGGGACAAGATAGAAAGCCCAGAGATTAACCCACGCACCTATGGTCAACTAATCTATGACAAAGGAGGCAAAGATATACAATGGAGAAAAGACAGTCTCTTCAATAAGTGGTGCTGGGAAAACTGGACAGCTACATGTAAAAGAATGAAATTAGAATACTCCCTAACACCATACACAAAAATAAACTCAAGATGGATTAGAGACCTAAATATAAGACTGGACACTATAAAACTCTTAGAGGAAAACATAGGAAGAACACTCTTTGACATAAATCACAGCAAGATCTTTTTTGATCCACCTCCTAGAGTAATGGAAATAAAAACAAAAATAAACAAGTGGGACCTAATGAAACTTCAAAGCTTTTGCACAGCAAAGGAAACCATAAACAAGACGAAAAGACAACCCTCAGAATGGGAGAAAATATTTGCAAATGAATCAACGGACAAAGGATTAATCTCCAAAATATATAAACAGCTCATTCAGCTCAATATTAAAGAAACAAGCAACCCAATCCAAAAATGGGCAGAAGACCTAAATAGACATTTCTCCAAAGAAGACATACAGACGGCCACGAAGCACATGAAAAGATGCTCAACATCACTAATTATTAGAGAAATGCAAATCAAAACTACAATGAGGTATCACCTCACTCCTGTTAGAATGGGCATCATCAGAAAATCTACAAACAACAAATCCTGGAGAGGATGTGGAGAAAAGGGAACCCTCTTGCACTGTTGGTGGGAATGTAAATTGATACAGCCACTATGGAGAACAATATGGAGGTTCCTTAAAAAACTAAAAATAGAATTACCATATGCCCCAGCAATTCCACTACTGGCCATATACGCAGAGAAAACCGTAATTCAAAAAGACACATGCACCCGAATGTTCATTGCAGCACTATTTACAATAGCCAGGTCATGGAAGCAACCTAAATGCCCATCAACAGATGAATGGATAAAGAAGAGTGGTACATATATACAATGGAATATTACTCAGCCATAAAAAGGAACGAAACTGAGTCATTTGTTGAGATGTGGATGGATCTAGAGACTGTCATACAGAGTGAAGTAAGTCAGAAAGAGAAAAACAAATATCGTATATTAATGCATGTATGTGGGACCTAGAAAAGTGGTACAGATGAGCCGGTTTGCAGGGCAGAAGTTGAGACACAGATGTAGAGAATGGACATATGGACACCAAGGGGGGAAAACTGCGGTGGGTTGGGGATGGTGGTGTGCTGAATTGGGCGTTTGGGATTGACATGTATACACTGGTGTGTATAAAATTGATGCCTAATAAGAACCTGCAGTATAAAAAAAAAAAAACACAAACAAACAAAACAACTAATACTAAACTTTCTTTGAGTTATTTGTATGGAAATATGTTAATATAAATGTTTCAGACATTACATGAAATTTCTAAAAATCTTATATTTGTATTTGTATGGAAATATGTATGGAAATATATTAATATAAACGTTTCAGACATTACATGAAATTTCTAAAAATCTTATATGTTCTGGTATAATGTTATAAGTAATAATCCTAGTTATTACTTTAAAATGTATATCTCAGAAATAACTAATTTTCTTGTCAACTGCATTATTATGAACTTTCATCAAATCTTTAACTGTGGTCATTTTTAAGTCTTTTGTCATTTACAGACAGTTCTGGGTGTACTCTGATGCTTTTGCAAATATGTTCCTACAAAAGGATTTCATCTTCAAGAAATTCATGGAAAAGACTCTGACAAGTACTGGTTTCTGGTAACTGACTACTGCTGAACTGAATGAATAAGCATTTTCAGAACTCTAATGAAAAACTGATGAACTCATAAAAGTGCTAACAAAAGATCAAGATGAAAAAAAATTAATTACATGGGACTGAGTGAACTGATGAGGATGAGTATAATTTTTGTGACTTTCTGTCTGAATTAAAAAAAAAAAATCCCACAAGGACTCAGAGGCAAAGAATATACAAATCAATTTTCACTGCAAAGTAAAGGAGCTGTTACAGTGGAGGATTACTGGACTGAATGTCAATATTATGATATAGTATGAGTGTGTTTCATGTTTGGTAATTGCAATCATTGTTGCTTTTGTTGTGGTCATCCATGTACAATGCTTGGTGTCAGTCTATCTATCTCTTGTAAAAATAAAATACAGTGTGTGTGTGTGTGGGAAAAAAAAAGATTCTATTTAGAATTTATTTTCATAAGTGAAATTAGTCTATAGTATTGGTTTTTCTGTCTTTATTGGATTTTGGTGTTATGGCTGTCTTAGTTTTGAAAATGAACTGAGAAGCTCTTCATCTTTTCTGCTGGCCTGGAATAGCAGAACAATGATCTGTTTTCATAAATCATTTTCTGAGCCTTCGCCTCTGTATATTGAGAATCACCTTTATAAATGAAAATCACAGATATTTTTCTGGTTTTCAGAATTTCTGCGAAGGTCAAAGGTACATGAAAATGTACCTTTGCAAATTCTAGCATGCTATGCAAATGTTAATTATTATTTTTCTAAATCCAAAGGTTGAATTTCTCTGCACACTTATAGCTGTATTGCCTTCAAATATCTCTTCATCATTCTTTCTCTTTCACGTACCTTGCAGGTTTTGTCTAATTGACCTGGAAATTCAGTTTGTTTAAGAACTCATTTCAATCTTTGGTTCTGCCATGTGCTAACTTTGTGAACTTTCTTCTAACTACTGAATATTTGATGTCTCAGTTTCTTTATCTATGAAATGGGGACAGTAGAATTTACCTCCTAAGGTTGTTGCGAGTATGAAGATACTTTGACCATTCTTCAGAGTATACTTGTAAAAAACATAGCTTGGTCCCTGGGACAAAGGAAGCCTGGAATAAAATGTTAGTTATTATTATTACTACTAATAGTACTACTTTTGGAGACTATGAATTCTTCAGGAGAGCTGAGATGGGTATATTAGATAGTTTGACTTACTGAGAAGCTTATTGATATCCTGCCTTTGGTAAGTAAAAAGGATTTCAATTCAAGTACTTCTCCCAGATGGCATTTTGATATATACTAAATACGTCTTTTTTTTAGTAAATCTGCAGGTTAGCTACTGCAACCTTAGATAATTATGGGAAGAACTGGGTGATTTTTCAGTATTTTGATGCTCTGGGATTTGAAATGCAAAAGCACATATTTGGAACGGTCTGTTTGGACCATACTCTAAACTCTATGCATCTTTGCTGAAAGAAGGAGGGAAAAGTCTTGAAAAGTATTTTTTCCAACTGTGCATCCTTTCTGTCAATCTGTCTTGACTGATTTGTATTTATGACCTAGATGTCTCCATAGCAGGTCCCAACAGGACAGAAGAAGAAGCAATCTGAGGGAAATTGCTTTTTTCCAGAGGTCAGCCCTACCCCTTAGTCCAGTGGGCAAGATCTGGACATACATCATGCCATGGAAATTTGGTTTTCCAGAGAAATTTGAATGAGGAATTTATTTTTATTCCCAAAATAAACCTGAAGACATGTCATACCATTTCCATGTGGTGTGCTGTCTGAGTAGCTGACTGCAAAGAGGAAACTTCAACCTTTAAGGTGTTTTTTCTTAGTGAGAGTTTTACCTTAGTATCAGCCATTGTGGTTATTTCGTCATTCATAACAAGTCACCAGTGTTCTGAGTTTCTGCATCAACTGTGAACCTTGTTTTTGTTCATTCACCAGAGTGGAAAATCATAGGGCTCATGTAATTAGCAGTTTGGAAAAATATCACCAAACAGATATTTCTTCTGTGGCCAGAAAATTCTGAGCTTAGGAGACCACCCTGAGGAGTAAGTGACATCTCAGGGGACATGTGTACAGAAATGCTTGACTGCAGCAGTTCATGGGGACAGAGGGGATTGTGGTTACATAATTGCTGTTTTTCCCCAACATTTTATTTAGTTAGGAAGGCTATTTTCAAGTGGCTATATGACCAACCAAATGATGAATTTGCATGGTTTCCATCAAAAGTAGCTAAAAATATCTATATTTTTGACCAGGTGATAAAGCTATCTCTTATAACTGCCCCACTCCCCACCCCAACCTTCATGTCTGCCTTAATTTGGTACATTTGGGGGGATTTTGCTAGTCACTTTGGTGATAGAAGTAAAATATTAAGTTTGCACTTATTGTCAGTGGTGTGCTGGAGCCAGCTTGTATATGTCAGTACCGTTCATATTGAAGGCTGACGGTGTTCATCTCTTCCTAAACCCATGGTCAATGGCCCCGTACTACTGTAGCTCTGTAGTATAGTCTGAAGCCAGGGAGCCCGATTCCTCCATCTATGTTTTTTTTCCTCAAGATTGCTTTTGCTCTTTGAGGTCTTTTGTGTTTCCATAAAAATTGTAAAATTTTTTGTTCTAGCTCTGTGAAAATTCCATTGGTAATTTGATAGGGATCGCATTGAATCTGTAGATTGCTTTGGGTAGTATGGATTCTTCCAATCCAAGAACATGGTATATCTCTCCATCTGTTTCTGTCATCTTTGATTTCTTTCATCAGTATCTTATAGTTTTCTGCGTACAGGTCTTTTGTCTCCTTAGGTAGGTTTTGTCCTAGGTATTTTATTCTTTTTTTTGCAATGGTAAATGGGATTGTTTCCTTATTTCTCTGTCTGATCTTTTGTTGTTAGTGTATAGGAATGCAAGAGATTTCTGTGTATTAATTTTGTATCCTGCGACTCTACTAAATTCATTGATTAGCTCTAGTAGTTTTCTGGCTGCATCTTTAGGGTCTTCTACATATAGTATTACGTCATCTGCAAACAGTGACAGCTTTACTTCTTCTTTGTCAATTTGGACTGGCACAAAGACAGAAATATAGATCAATGGAACAGGATAGAAAGTCCAGAGATAAACCCATGCACATATGGTCACCTAATCTATGACAAAGGAGGCCAGAATATACAATGGAACAAAGACAGCCTCTTCAATAAGTGGTGCTGGGAAAACTGGATAGCTACATGTAAAAGAATGAAATTAGAACACTCCCTAACACCATACACAAAAATAAACTCAAAATGGATTAAAGACCTAAATGTAAGGCCAGACACTATAAAACTCTTAGAGGAAAACATAGGCAGAACACTCTGTGACATAAATCACAGCAAGATCCTTTTTGACCCACCTCCTAGAGAAATGGAAATAAAAACACAAATAAACAAATGGGACCTAATGAAACTTAAAAGCTTTTGCACAGCAAAGGAAACCATAAACAAGATGAGAAGACAACCCTCAGAATGGGAGAAAATATTTGGAAACAAAACAAGTGACAAAGGATTAATCTGCAAAATATACAAACAGCTCATGCAGCTCAATATCAAAAAAACAAACAACCTGATCCAAAAATGGGCAGAAGACCTAAATAAACATTTCTCCAAAGAACACATAGAGATGGCCAACTGTATGGATACTAAGGGATGGGGTTGGGTGGAATGAATTGGGAGATTGGGATTGACATATATACACTAACGATACTATGTATAAAATAGATAACTAATGAGAACGTACTGTATAGCACAGGGAACTCTACTCAATGCTCTGTGGTGACCTAAAAGAGATGGAAATCCAAAAAAGAGGGGATATATGTATACGTATAGCTGATTCACTTTGCTGTACAATAGAAACTAACACAACATTGTAAAGCAACTATACTCCAATAAAAATTTTTTTAAAAATGGCACCATGTTGGTAGCTTGAAATTGGCCATGGTGGGAGTATTTACATCATAGAAATCAGTAGATGCTACAAATCATCCCCCCAGAGAGGTGGTTGTTAAACACTTTGTGGCACTCTGTGTCCTATCACTACTCTCTTACTACTTGATCGATTGAGGCAGGGCTATGTTTTAAGACATATACTTCATGGGCTCTATAATCCATGAAGATATCTTCTATGACATGCCCTTCTCTGGAAAAGATGTTTTGTTCTAAAGTGGATATTTAGCTTCCTGCCACCATTTATCCTTCCTTGAATAATTATATCCCAACTTCCATCCTCTGTTTGTATATAATTTATTGTTCACCATCAGCCCAGGGCTCTGGGCAGGGCCAATCTTAGCTCAGAGTTGGAACATGTTCCTTAAGCCAAAGTCCACCAGAACATTGCCTTCCTCTGGCCAGAGTAATCAGTTTAGGTGTGGGCATGTGATCCATTTGGCACTGACGAAGCACGAGAGACTTTTGCTGAGACTTTCTGCTTTTTGTGCTGGAATTCAACTACAGAGATGTAATATCTGGAGTTGCTGCTGCCATCTTGAAGAGGACAAATATTGGGAAGTACAGCAGCTCAAAGGAAGTGCAATTGAGAGATGGGGAACACAACTGGGTCCTGGTGACATTTTCTTTCTCTTTATGTCTTGCCTGAAATCTGCTCTTCCCATTGACTTTTCAGCTATGTGAGCCAATATATTTTTTTTACTTAAGCCATTCATGGCTGGGTTTTCTATCACTACAACCCAAACAAAATTTACTGGTATACTGGGAATTTTCCAAGTACTTTCTTCCTGATATCATAAAGAGTATTATATTAACCTTGCAGCTAGTTTAAGAAAAGCAATTCTAGGTCCCCATAACCTGGTATGTCATAGTCTACTTTATTCACTTTATAAGGGGTTAAGGGTAATTATTAGATAATGTCATTTATTCATAAATATCTATTTCTCCTAATTTGAACATGAATGAAAAAGAGCCTGGAGACTCTTAAATCATGAACTCTCCATTTAACTTGCTGCCTCAGTCTTCAGAAACAGGATGTGGTTCCAAGCAAGAAAGAACATTTGGACAATCTTACAATTCATCAGTGGTGGACACTCATGACATGTACTCTTTTGATATTTGAACAGATCCCTCTAACCCAAGGAAGAACATAGGCTTTCTGCCATTGCCCAATCTGTGTGTCATTCAGTCTCATGGGGAAAACGCCCTTCTTTGATCTACAGAGGATACTGTGTAAGTAACCACAGTGTAATTCCCCACATTCTCATTATTGGGCAAGAAAGATGAGGCTAATCCATTTGGATTCATGTCTTTTACCAAATCCCAGATTTGCCAGCATGAAGTGTGGCCTTGAGCAGTGCCTGGAATATGGTAGGTTTGCAATAAATATGTTGAATGAATGACCAACAAGGAACCTAATGAACAAGTAAATAGTACCATACAGTGGGGCACCCAGGATGCAAAATAATATGTTTATATCAGCCAGCCTACTTAGGTGTATTCTGAAATATTATTAAATATTTGTCTCAACTTTAAAAGTTACTAGGACACAGGGGCTTCCCTGGTGGCACAGTGGTTAAGAATCCGCCTGCCGATGCAGGAGACATGGGTTCGAGTCCTGGTCTGGGAGGATCCCACATGCCGTGGAGCAACTAAGCCCATGCGCCACAACTACTGAGCCTGTGCTCTAGGGCCCGCAAGCCACAACTACTGAAGTGCATGCGCCTAGAGCCCGTGCTCCACAACAAGAAAAGCCACCACAATAAGAAGCCCACGTACTGCAGCGAAGAGTAGCCCCTGTTTTCTGCAACTAGAGGAAGCCTGCACGCAACAACAAAGACCCAACACAGCCAAAAATAAATAAAATTAATTTTAAAAAAAAGTTACTAGGACACAAACTCTTTCTTCAACTGAAAATTTTACTTGTGTATTGGTAAAAAAGATTTTTGAATGCATCAGGTACTTTTATTGGTCAACTATTTTGCTGAAGTTGCAATTTTGCCTATTTTCACTTTTACAGGAAAAAAGATAATATTTTTAACTCAGTGTTGCTGAAGTAAATGGATGCAGCATTTCCTTTTCTCCCCCAACCCCACTCTGGACTCTCTCCTGGAACTAATGGTGCTCACTCATGACTCAATCGGCCAGTTTAATTGCACTGCAGAGGTAGCTTTAAAGAGGAGTTGGCAGCTTTATCTGGTTAAAATCACAGTGATCACAGTGCCAATGAAGTCAAGGTAGTGAGTTTAAACCTGAAGGAGGCAAGTAGTTTCACGCAAAGAGAAATAAGACAGAAAATCAGTGTATCATAATCAGTCATGGAAGGCAACCTCAAACCTGGCTCTTCAACCGGCAAGTCTATTTGTTTGGTTAGAAATAGGCAGAGCAAGATAGTCCAACCCATTGTCATGTCTTCCTGATAAGGCTTATGAATGGCATCTGAATCTGTAGAACGGACACATTTTATGTTGCAAGAACCCACCAGTGAAGCCCAAACTAATGAAACAGATCCTTTACATGTCCTTTAGTTACATAAGGAGTTTCTTCTGTTAGGACTTTTTGTTTCTATCTTTACACTTGATGATCCACAAAGTCCTCAGAATCCAAAATATTCAGTGGCCTGCAGATGTAGCAGTTACAAAAAGAGCAACGTCACTGTCAAGTCAATGATATTGGAGACCAGAGGTTCCCAAACTTTCTTGATTCACAGCTCCCTTAATTTCTCAGTAATTTTTTTCATGGCATTCTAGACCAAAAGAAATAACATAGTTCCATTTATCAAGTCCAAACACCTTAATAATATTTATGTCGTAAAAATTTAGTAGCTACTTGAAAAAAATAAAACAAATACATGGAAAGAAAAAATATTATTTCATTCTTTAATAACCACAATTACTACTGGGATGTCTGTGCCTGGTTGCACTGTATAACTTCTCAGATCTTGGAATCAGATTGGCCACCACTTCCTCATTTCCTCTTCCACAGTAGTTTTCACACAGTACTGGCTTTTTATCAAAGAAACCACTGAAAACCCAGTTTTGCAAATATATGGCATTATCAAGAGGAATGTAACACAATTCGATGTTGAAATTGTGAACTCCTTTAAGCTAGCAGTTCATTCTGTGTCTAACACATGTCAAGTAGCTCTGCATTTTCCACAGAAATTTAAAATATTCCGTCATGTTCTTGGGTGTTCACTGTAGCACCCCGGGTGCCTTGACACACAGCTTGAGAAGCATGGGAGTAAGCAATATTAATAAATACCTTTGGTTCATCATTAACAGTAAAAATTTTTATCATCCTTAAGTAGTTATTTTAAGAAATAACTGTGGGGACTTCCTTGGTGGCTAAGACAGTGGTTAAGAATCTGCCTGTCAATACAGGGGACACAGGTTCGAGCCCTCGTCTGGGAAGATCCCACATGCCGCGGAGCAACTAAGCCCATGCACCACAACTACTGAGCCTGTGCTCTAGAGCCTGTGAGCCACAAGTACTGAGCCCAGGTGCCACAACTACTGAAGCACACACCTAGAGCCCGTGCTCTGCAACAAAGAGAAACCACTGCAATGAGAAGCCCATTTACCTCAAGGAAGAGGAGCCCCTGCTCACCACAACTAGAGAAAGCCCACACACAGCAAAGAAAACCCAATGCAGCCAAAATAAATAAACAAATGAATAAATAAATTTATTTATTTATTTATATTAAGAAAAGAAATAACTGTGAAATGTGTTTTATTGCAATTTTCTTTGAAATCTAAATGTTTTGATCATTTGTAATACTTGCTTTGAAAAGAATTTCCAACCCATTTGTAACTAAGGTCAAGACAAGTAGTCATCTGTTCCCTATACTTTTGAGGACACCACACACACTTAAACATGAATGGATCAACTTTTGTCATTAATGTTCATGTTTTTCATAAAATACTGAATTGTGTTGAACTGGTAATTGAACTAGTTCAGATAGAACTTGAGTAGATGGAGAAGGAAAGTAGTTAAGATGTGAGAAGAACTGACCTTTCAATGGAAAGGTTGGGAGTCCTCATTCATCCTTAAGATCCAACTCATGAATAATCACCCCGAGAGGCTTCCTGACTTCCTCTCACTAAAAGGAACTACTCTGTGTTGACTTGTATCATAAGTTGATCACACTGCTGGCTCATCTACTGGCCCCACTCACCCCAGAATGAGGTCCTTAGAAACAGAGGTTCCATCCTTTGTCTTTGCTATCCAAGAAACAAGCACAATACCTGACCATGAATGCAGATGAATCACAATGTCAATAACAAGAGTTGTAAGAGTTGAAAAAACAAGTGTTGGTAGAAAACAGTACTACTAAAAAGAATTATAGAGGGCATTGGAAGGGAGGTAGTGTTAGATTGAGTCTTTAAGGAAACATAGGAATTCACTGGAAAGCAAAGGAGGCATTCCAGGTAGCCAGGACAGTAAGTGTGAATTCCAGGAGATGTTGATAGAAATGGAATGTTTGAAAATGTGTGAGCAGTTCTGTGGAGTGGGAGAAGAAAATGAATGTTTGGAAGTGGCAGGATCTGAGAATGGAGAAGCAGGTTTCAGCTAGATTATTAAGGGCCAGTAGGCTGTTAACAAAGCATGAGGGTTTAATCCATCAGGCAATCCATCAGGGAAGCTGATGCAGGGTTCCAAGTGGGGCAATGGGATAATCAGACCTGTACTGGAAATGGACCATTCAGGCTGCAGAGCTGGGGAGTGAATAAAGACATGGAGATAAGTGAAATGACTTTTAGAACAGCCCAGAAAGGAGAAGAGTTGGATGTCATTCATGGGCCCTGGGTTTCTCACTCCATGACCTTTATCAGACTTGCAGGTGAAATGTGTTCATAGAACATGACAGGGACTTTTTAAAACTTTTCATTTTGAAATAATTTTAGACTTACAGAAAAGTTACACAAATAGTAGCATGTTCCCATATATATTCACCCAGTTTTCCTTAAAGTAAACATCTTCAGATCCATAGCACAGCTATCAACACCAGGAAATCAATGTTGATAAAACACCAGTAACTAATCTATACACCTCATTTGATTTTGGTTTTTCCCATTAATGTCCTTTCTCTGGTCCTGGATCCCACACTGCATTTAGCTGTTGTGTCTCCTTATCTCCTCTGGGCCAGTTCCTCAGGCTTTCTTTGTCTTTCATGATGTTAGCACTTTTGAAGGGTATTGGCCTACTATTTTGTAAAATGTCCTTCTATTTGGGTTTATGTGATATTTTTCTCATGATTAGAGTGATGTTATGCATTTTTGGCAAGAATACAGGGTGATGGTGTGCCTTCTCAATGTATCATATCAGGAGGTGCAGGATGTTGATATGTCTTAACAAAGGGAAAATTTTAGTAAATCTTATATTTTAGTCTCTCTCCTGTCTTCTCTACTGATTTAGGTCCTTTACTGCTATTACTTCTGCTTCTTTCATGAAGAGGTTCCCTGGATTCTTCAGTATAAATTGGTCTCTCCCTTCTCCTATAGCAGTGATGGAGATTGCTGACTCTTCCCAGTATACATTCCCCTTTTCTTCCTTTTAGTAATGGAGCACCCCAAGGTGAAGCTGAGTTCATGGCTGCCTAGCTAAAAATTATATTTTCCAGATTCCCTTGAATCTAGGTGGGATCATAGACCAAGTCGGGGCCAATGGAATGTGAGTGGAGATGATCTCTGCTCATTAGAGATAAAGTCTCTTTTCCTAGACTTTCTCTAGGAGCTATCCTCAGCCATGCAGGAAAGGATAACTGGAGCAGCCACCTCAGTCCATGACTAAGCCTCATAACAAGTATGGCAGAGTTGCTCATGGACTGTTTTGTAAAAGAGAAATAATGCTATTGTATTTAAGGTTTTTGTTGCAGGCGCTTAGCCTATTCTCTTTCACGGGTTAAGACAGCACAACCAAGATGATGTATATTTTTCTTCTTCACATGGCTATGCTTCTATTTGCGGGTTAGGCACTGAAATTGCATAACATATTTCTTGTTATTCCCCAAGTATGTTATTGCCATACTTTATAGATGTCAGTTTTCCAGGCGATTCCATTCTTTTTTGGATGGGAAATCATAAGCTGTTAAATAATTCTTCTGTTTCAGCTAGGTATAGGTTGGCAAATGGTAACTTTTTTTTTAAAGAACTCCCCTCTCCTAAACACAAGACAGATAATACTAATTGATCACATCACTATGCTCCCAAGCTGGGATGCAGCATCATAATCTTTCTCAAATAAAATGCCAGGCAACCACTACTTATCTACTGGAGTTGATTCAAAAGATGTCTCCTGTTTGCCATCCTGGAACTAGAATTTTTACAGAAATACTTAAATATATCAAGTAGAGTATCAAGCTTTCCACTAGCATGTAAACAATTCCATCCCTTCACTATAAATAGGGTAGACCATAGTTAAGTATAGATCAGATTGTAATCGAATATGTAAGAGAGGTTTTTCTCGTCTTTTCCCTTCAAGTTTTACAGGAAAGAAGCACCTCTCACCACTTTTCTTGTTTTTGAGTCCCCCTGAGGCTGGGTTTACCATTCAACTGTGGCTATCTGCTACCTCATAATTGTTTTCCCATCCCTTTTTCTCCCCTGGGGTAAGAGTTTCTGGTGAGAGGGCATTCTTTCCAACCACCATCTTGCCTAGCACCATGCTGCTTACATTGTGGACAGCTGTCAGTCGGCAGAGGCCCCTTACACTAGAATAACAAACAACTCCCAGATCTTTTGACCTAATGCAACAACTTTCTTTCTTACTGAGAGGACCTTCTTCTGGAATGAGCCCAGTCACAGAGGTGCCATCTTGCCACCTGCCTCCACCGTGCGGCTGTGGATGGGTGGGGAAGGGAACACGGTGGGTACCACACCAGCTCTTAGAGCCTCACATTTCATTGGCCAAAGCAAGTCATGTGGCCATACCTCACTTCACAGAGGCTTCAAACTTGCACTGATCCCAGAAAGAGAGGTGAACCAGGAGATTTGTGAAGAATCCTGAAGACGACTGCAGTACCCCAGAAGTACTTGTGAATGAATGCAGTCATGTCTGTCTCTTTTACTTAGCAGTTGGGACGAGAACCTTAAAGACCCACACTTTCCTCCTCCCCAGAGCTTGAAAAAAGCCAGAACAGAGAGATAGTTATGCCAAAGAGTACATTTCCAGGTCAACAATATGAATTCCCATTGTTATCTTTGTGTCCCATATCAGAAGGGAATAGTTTTCTCTCTTCTAAAGAAAGATTCTACTCCTTGAAAAAGCTCGAAATTTGCACAAGGGCTTACATTTATTCATAAAACACTTAAGCAATACATCCCCCACAATTGTTTCAGATTAACTTGTTCAGTGAAGAATGTCCCTTCCCTCTTATGAAAAGCTGAATGGACTGGAACTTTACTTTTAGGAACATATTTACCATGAGTATAATAAAGTTTTATCCATTAAATTTTAAACATTAAACATTAAGTATTAATTAAAGAGACAATTTACTTTTCTCACATGCTGTAGCACCAAGCCTAGAGTATACAGGTGTCCAATAAAATTTGTTGTTGGATTAATGTTTCCCTCATTAAATTTCTCCAATAACCTATCTTCCAGAACAATCTAAACATCTTGTGAGCTTAAGAAAATGAAAAATAGCAGAATCCTGAAAGTTAGAAATTTGGTCAGATCTTTGGAATTAATTATAAATTTCATCCTTATTTATTTCTTTCTCTATTGGCCAGGAAAACATTCTGAGACTTTTGAGACTTTACTTAATCCTTATGGTCCTTTCAAAAGATTTGCTAAAATTTTCACATATTGCATTTCAGCATTAAGTGTAATAATGGTGCAAATGCTTGTTTTAATTTTGGCTTATTTTCACTCATTGTCCTTATGGCTTGGCTTGGGAAAAAAAGATGAAACTAATCCCCATACTTCTGGGATTTCTAGAACAGGAAGGGCCATTGCTTTGTTGCACATCCTGTTTTCCATCACCGTGAGCGTAGCTGCTTTGGAGACCGAGGGGGATGTGGCCCCATCACCGGCCCCTTCCACAGCATGATGTGTCAATAACGAACTGGGAACAGGCTTTGGGTAAACACAACCTCCATGGCATGATACATAAGACCTTCCGTGATCTGGCCCCATACCCACCTTCCCAGTCTTGCTTCCCACTACTGTCTCTTTTATAGAGTGGGACAATAAATTTCCCAAGGGAAGGGATTGTGCCTATCCCATTCAACATTTAGTCCTTAAAACTGATGGCAGGAGTGCTTAATGAGTACCTGTTGAATGAGGGAAACTGCCATAGTCTGGGCATACAACTTGCTCTCTCCTGCTTCCATGCCTTCCTACAGCTGTCCCCCAACTTGGAAAATCTGAACTCTTCTTTCAAGGCTGGGCTCAGCCATCACTGCCCCTGTGCTCTTTCTCTAACCTCTTGTGCAAAGCTGGTTGCCTCTTTACTTCTGTGATGCTGTGGTCATGCCTATGGTTCTACATTTGTCTGTCTCACTCACAGACAGTATACGGCTCTTAATGGTAGGATATTGTCCTCATCATCTCCTTATTCCAGAAGCTGGTTAAACTGCCTGGCATAGAGCCTGTGCATTGGGTTATAGCAACTTACCCTATACCCTCATTAATTAGGGTTAGGATCATACAATCAAAGAGTCATGTTGATAGCAGACATCTAATAAATGCTTGCTGACATGAAATGAGAAGCAAGCACAAGATCTGGTGGACCTGTATTTCAGGTCTTAAGACCAACATGGTTGCTTCAGCTCTGCATTGCTAGGGGCAAATGTCTGTACCCATCTTGCAAGGCATCTATCAACTTCACCAACTGAGGGGGATTCTCCTTCCCTGTTCTTAATGTTTTCTTCCACATAGAGGGAGCTCAGTTAGTATAATACACCTGGTTTCTCTCTGCCTTTTTATTTACTCCGTACAGGGATGTGGGACTTAGATTTTGGATACATTTGGGAGAAACACAATACATTGGGCTTGCTCATTTTGGCCCCCCTCCCTTTCTTTTTAGATGTTCACAGGAAGCATGTGTTTTCCTGTGCTTCTCCACATCATAGACTTTGCCCACACTGGGAGTCCCACCATCATCCAATACCCGCTGTGACTAGGTGATAAATTCTGCCTAATTCTGGAGTTTAGAGAGTAAGATTGTGAGGATAGAAGATGTGAAGCTGCATTCTCCATCATCAGCTTTATCAGAATAAATGTGATGTTCTGGTCCCCAGTTCCCATACATTTGGGGGGATTTTTTCTCAATGTGTTTACAGCTTGGCTAGGGAAGAAGGCTGCTGTTGACTATTTCTCCTCGAAAGACCCAAAAGAGCTTCCATAGGGTGACGGGGGGTTTTCAGTAGACATGACTGAATCCATGATCCATCTTGAATCTGCTCAGAGCCCACCCTGCTGCCAGCTCAGGGTGGTCCTACACATGCGGCTGGGGGTGAAGGTGGGAGGTCCTCCAGGGACTTTACTCTTGGGTGTGTTTTATTTTTATGCTGATTGCTGGCTTCTACCACACAAGAACACCCTGCCCCAGGCAATAACTCAGGCCTCAAAACTATTTCTCACTTCTCCCTGCCCTTGGAGAAACAAGGCTCCTATTCCTCCCAAAACTCCTAAGAAAAAACTTACTCTGATCCACTCATTCACACTCAAGAATTAGAGCCTGAAGAAGTGAATTAGATGTATTATTAATCCCAGGGATATTTATAACTTCCCACAACATTGAGAAGGCAGAAATACATTTATCCAAAGATTCAAACCAAAGAAGTAACCAGCTGGGAGTTTTTCTTTCCTCACTGCACTCCAGGCCTCTCCATGTGGTCTCTCCATGTGGCCTGCCCAGCATGGTGACTTCAGGGTGGCTGGACTGGTTGCATGGCAGTTCAGGGCTCCAAGAGCAAGAGCATCATGCCTCAATGCATCCCAAGTTGGCATGGGCTCTGCCCACCACAGGGACTGGGTGGGGGCTGCAAAGCTTCTTGTGCCTTAACCTCAGAAGCCCCAGAGCATTACTTCTGCCATATTCTGTTGGTCAAGCAGTTTACTAAAACCAGCCCAGATTCAAGGGGAGGATAATTAGACTCCACTCCTCTGTGCATTAATCAAGTGCCTAGTTAAGATGATTAAAGCCTTGGAAAATATCTTTAAAAAATTAAAACGTACGGAACAATACATGTAGCTGAATTAAATTTCCACTTCTTAAAAATATCATTCTGAATGATTACTGTTTTTTATGAAGTCAGTCATTGGGGTAGTGTGGCATTCTTTTGTTCCACTTAAATTAGATGTAGCCATGTGACTTGCTTTGGTCAGAAATATGTAAGCAAAAGTGACATATGTCATTTCCAGACAGAAGCTTTAAGACCCAATGCATGATTCACCATCATTCCCCCTATTCCTATTCGCAGCTATCTTTTTAAAGCACCCATCTTCTTTAAGCTTTTAATCTTGTACAGGCAGACTCCGGAGATATTGCAGGTTTGGCTCCAGACCACCACAATAAAGCAAATATTGCAATAAAACGAGTCACACAAATTTTTTAGTTTCCCAGTGCATATAAAAGTTATGTTTACACTATATTGTCACTTACTAAGTGTGCAACAGCATTTTGTCTAAAAAAAAACAATGTACATATCGTAATTAAAAAATACTTTACTGCAAAAAAAATGCTAACCATCATCTGAGCCTTCAGTGAGTCATAGTAACATAAATCACTGATCACAGATCACCATAACAAATATAACAATAATGAAAAAATGAAATATTGCCAGAATTACCAAACAGTGACATAGATACACAAAGCGAGCAAATGTTGTTGTAAAAATGGTGTCGATAGACTTGCTCAATGCAGGGATGCCACAAACCTTCAATTTATAAAAAAACAATATCTGTGAAGTGCAATAAAGCGACATGCAATAAAATGAAGTATATGCCTGTATTTATGAAAATATCTCAAACTTCCAGGCAGTCTACATTTTCCTAAGTAGTCTTCTAGGCAATTCAGTTTTTATTTGTTTGTTTATAATGAGCATAGATTTTTTTTTTTTAATCTTGAATTCAAAGGGGGACAAACAGCTTACTCACCTGAATCCAAGTGAGAAGAGCTTTCTTCTGTTTCTCATGCCATATGTCAATGAATTGAACACAGTTACCACTAAAAGGCATTTTTGTTGCAACTTCATGAGAACTACCCAATCTGTGTTTAGCCTGCAGTATGGGGAACTGAGAGATACAGAGAGCCACGGAGAATGAGTCCCCACCTAGCCCTTCCAGTTGCTAATTTAATTGGCCTGTGTGTACCTGGAGGTTTCCTCTCCTTGGACAATATGTCAACTTTAATAATACACTAGCCAGTTATTTTACCAGCAAAAGCAAATTTATTCAGGAATAGTCAGAGGAATTGCAATTTGAGATATTCGAACTATGGTAGACCATAGGCAAACCAGAGAACAAGGAAGGAGAGCTTGCTTTTAAAGGGAAAGGGGGGAGTTGGGAGGAGCTGTAATAACCAAAGAGTCTGTTGCAGGAAGCTGGGAATCCAAAGTATAGAGGCTTCTTATTGGGCTGCTACAGTCTCTGATTGCCTGGGCTGTCCTGAGACAGAGAGAGGTTTTCTTCCTTCTGCTGGATAGTAAAGTAGGTGCACCTTCCTGTTAGAGATGCAGGTGTATGTCTCTTCCTGTTTGTAGTAATTGACGATACATGGCAGGGCATGAGAGTTCCCTCTACATGCCTGTGTCAACTCCAATTTTATCTGAGGTTTCTTTAGTTAATTCCACAGAGGGCAGGTTACTGCTGTGTAACCTGGACCAGGGCAGGCCTGGGGTTTGCTTCTACAATATTGATCCCTTCTTATGTGTGATGATAGGTTTACCATTTGAAATGTTCGTGGTTCTCTGAATGTTTTCTCCTTATGATCATGTCTGCAATACTTGTTTACAGTTGCACTCCCCATTAGAATGCAAACTCTGTGAAGGCAGAGACAGTTTTTGCCTTGCTCAGCACTGTATCCATCGCACTTAGCACAGTGCCTGGCCCAGAACATGGACAAATTACATTGTTGTCAAATGAAAGACTGAAGCCAGTATCTTTTTAGCAACAAGGTCTTGTGAAACTGGCAGAGCTGCAGAAGGTCACAGAGAAACCATGGACTGAGAACTATTAAAGATTATTAAATATTTTTTTAAATACTCTACTGTAGAGGAGTCTTTAAAATGATTTCACTACTATATTTTTATTATTTGATGCATGTATATTTATACCATTTCTGTAACATATAGAAAATGACACGGACATTCATTTATTTTCTTATTTTGACCTTATGTCCATTATTTATTTCTTGAGAAATATTAAGAAAGAAGAACTGCCTATACCCTTCCTAGTCCCTGCCCTGAACTTTATATATGAATGAAAACATTGTAGTCTTTAGGCTACGGGACCCCCAACCTCTATTCCTCCCACAGCTCAGGGAGCTTCTCTTTATAATACTCCATCTGCCAGGCCTGTCCATTCTACATGCCTGGAGTCTATGTGATATCTATGGGTTGGTAGCTGTGATGGACATCTAGTGTCTCATTTGTTCAGCTCTTTTCCCTTTCTTCACAGAAGAGCTGCTATTAGCTTTTCAGCCTTACGGTTCAAGTGGGGACTTCCAAAATTTTACTCAACCTCATTTCTTGGGCCAGAGTCCATTGACTGATGAAGTACCCTGACGAACATTGAGGCAATTATAGCACCCCTCCCACACACATCTGGCCATGGTTGATTGGTTCAGGGGTGAGCACCTGACCTAATCCTGGCCAATCAGTGTCCTTCTCTGGGGATTTTTTTTAAGTGCAACTGGAGCAAAAGATTTAATTGCTATGTGATGGTGATGATGAGAGGTCAGAGAAACCCAACCTTTTTAAAGCTGAAATACAGAAAGAAGCAGAAAAGAGAGAAATGGAGCAAAAATCTTGGCAGGGTTCTAGTTCATTGAGCCCCAGCTGCTTCTCTGTTCCGTCTATGGCTTGGTAATTCAGTTCTCTTGTACAGTCTGTGAGATAAATTCCCCCATTTTTCCTGAGCTAAATTGATTCCTGTGACTTACAACCAAAAGATTCGATCAATCCAGTGGTCTCCTTTGCCCTCCCCATCCCCCCATTGACTTCCTTTCTCTGGATGTATGATCAGGAAT
This sequence comes from Balaenoptera musculus, assembly GCF_009873245.2. NCBI lineage: Eukaryota > Metazoa > Chordata > Mammalia > Artiodactyla > Balaenopteridae > Balaenoptera > Balaenoptera musculus. The sequence continues at coordinate 28,899,390 of NC_045790.1, read as the reverse complement.
ATCTGAGAATTTCCCAGTTTTGAAATAAAAGTTTTGATTCTCACAGCATATCATAAGGGATTGTGAATGAAATCATTGTGGAAAGAGTCTCAGGTCATGGAGAATGGGTCTGTTCTCCTCCCTCCCTCCCTTTATTGCCCATGTAATCCAGGGTTACCTAAAATACTCTTTCTTCTCTTAAAGGGGAGAAAAGTCTCTCAAACTCATGACTCCACTATATCCCTGTATTTATAATGTGTATGTGTCTGGTGTCCAACGATCTGGTGTTTCATGCCACCCTTCTCCAGTAAATAACTCTTTTTAGGTTCGACAACTTAAAAAAAATACAATTTTAGAAACATTCATAGTTCCTAGGATAATGCCATATATTCTGTGATTACTTCTTGGTACCCTTCTGCTCATTAAACAACTAAGAAATTTTCACCTCTTATGAAGTTCTAGAAAATTCTTGCCAAATACACCTATGCATCCCTTCCTAGGATGAACTTGACAGAGGACTGAGACGGGGATCAACACGCTTGTCCTGCCATCATACTCACTGGCCTGTGCAAGACTTATGGCGACTCATATTGGGCTTCAAACACATCAGCAACAGGACTAAGAGAAATCTGGCTCTCCTTTCCTTTGGGCAGGTTTTAGTGGGAATTAGTCATGGGAGTGAACTTCAGTTTGCGCCACAGGACCACCATGCCTGAGTGTTTTTGGAATGAGATGCGGTTAACTGTGGGTAGGAGCAGCTCAATTCAGTGTAGCTGGGTCAAGGCTGACCTGCATAATGGTTTCTGGGGCTAAGAAGTTGCCAACCCTGCTCATAAGAACTTGACTTCTGCCTTCCAATATGCAAATGATTATGTCCCCACCCTTGTTTCTCTCTTTCTTTTGTTTCTCTTTTGTTCCTACTTTCATGCCATTATGTTGGAGGGCTTATGTTCTTATAAGCTAATTGAAATCCTTTTTGGAACGATACAAGTATAAACACATACATACATATGTGAGTGTTTTTATGAAGTAAATACCAATCAGTATTCTTTGTGGTCTTCAGGACTGAAAAAAAGGAAGAGGGTTGAAATTAAAGCATGAGAGGATTTGGTGGAACACAGAAAGAATTCCATGCTCTTTGAGAGATTAAGCTCATGAGAAACTTTAAGAACACTGTTGTCCCGAATGGTTGGTGACATTTGTCTGGAATACACTGTGTGATTGCTCAAAGTCACTTGTGGCTTCTCAGTTTTTTTGAGATACAGTCATTCACATCTTTTCTGACCAAATTCCAAATATCCTCAGGGTAAATAACTAACATCTTGAACACTGCAAGTTCTGCCCATAACCCTACTGTCCAAGACATAAGGCAAAGGTGCTACCACCCAAGGAAGGGCATTGAAGGGCAGAATACAGCAAATACACACCCCTCCCAGCACACAAGGCCTCAAAATAGGATAACCAAGAAGAAACTCAAGTGATAAGGAGCTTGGAGAAAGGGAAGATGGGAGAGGAGAGTGAGAAACAGATGAAAGAGATGCTCCATCTTTCTCTTAGGAGTGTGCTGCTTCTGATGCCCAGCGGGTGGCCACGTGCAGCGGCACAGGTTGTTGACTGCATCAGTGCACTCTGCCAAAAGGGAAAGGAGGCTGAACTTGAGACTGCATTCAGCTCTCTGAGCCATGTGCCTTGGCATGGAGCTGACTCTGCTGGCAGGAAGGAAAAGCAATTTTCCAAATTATATAGAAACATTATGAAGTAGTGACCTTGAGTGCAACCCTCTCTACTTACACATTTCTGCCTTTAAATAATCTCTAGCCTTGGCTTTCATAACTATTTTTTAAAAATTGCATACTATGCTTTTTAAAAAAAATGTCTGTTACATGGCTTTAACATCATAAAAGCAATGCATAAATCTTCAAAGTGTAGTGTGGTAGAAAGAGCATAGGTTTTTGGAGTTGAACAGATGTTACTTCAAATCTTGGTTCTCTCGTTTACTAGTTTGTCATCTTGGAAAAATTGGCTAATCTCTCTGTACCTCATTTTTCTTACCTGTAAAGGAGGAATAAAACTTGCCTTGCCTTCTGTCTTGTGGATGAGGGATAATATACACAAAGAGTCTTCCACTGTGCCTGGCACACCCTTACTCAATAAACAGGAGCTACTATTATATAAAATCTGGAAATTGTAGAAAGAAGATGTGGGAGCAAAGATTGTGCTTAACCTTTCCATCCAGTCATAATCAATTTTAATATTTTAGTGTATTTTCTTTTAGTTTTTTCTCTGTGCATTTTTGTTGTTTGTGTATGATTGAGATCACAGTGTGGGTCTGTGTGTGTGTGTTTATACTGTTTTGTCACAGAACGAGTCATAGCATTTTCTTATATTCTTAGAAACACTTCACAAATGTCATTTTTAATTGCTGCATAGCAGGCATCCTGCGGCTATACAGAGTTTACTTAACCAACCCCCTATTGTTGGCCCTTTGAGTTGTTTCCAGATTTTTTCACAATTATAAATCCCATGCCTACTTTTAACTGCTTACAGGTTGCCAACCCCTTAGCATGCTGTTGTGTGGAAGGAATGCAGGATAATTTATAATTCAAGCACCAGACCAATGTTTAGATTAAGAATTTACCCCCCAAAACAGGCAGGGAATAAATGGCCAGAAAAGACCCCAATCATCCTTATGGTGGTTGACCCAGAAGATGAAATCTTCTAGGTGATAGAACAAAGAACCAAATCAGTGAGGCAGATAGAAATGAGAAGCAGAAATAGGACATTCAGTGCAAACTCTTCAGGGCAATTAATGTCGTGCCAGCAGAGCTCACACTGATTGCTGAACAGACTCTTAAAGCAAATTAAGCAATCACATGTAGTAAGCACAGACCAAGGGAACAGCCACAGGAAGTTTTTTTCAGGAGTGAGACGGAAGAGACGTTACAGCTCTCACTTGCACCCTTACAGAAAATGGCATTTAAAACAGCTCAAGCACAGCTACCTGAGAGCGTGGCCAGGCCTCCAGTCCCTTTCACATCACAGCTACCGCCCCTGGAGTGCCTGCATGCCCGGTGTGTCACAGAAGGTTTCCATACTCCTCCCAGCAGCCCCACCAGTTTGTACGATGTTTTACAGATAAGAAAACTGAGGCTTAAAGAGATTAAACAACACACCCAGAGGGTAAGCGTCTAGTTGGTAACAGGGCTGGGCCTCATCCAATTCAAAGCACCTGCTGCTCCCAGCGTGGCCCTCTCTTCCCAACCCCAGGCCCAGGAGTTCATGCTGGTAGCGTGACATTGGCCATAAGCATAGGAGAATGTGCATATAAATACAAAAAAAACCCCCAGAAGATCTCCAAAAATTGTTAATAGTGGTAATCTCTGAGTGGTGGTATTTTGGTGCTATTTTTCTTTTAACGAAGTTCTATGTTTTCCAAGTTTTCTGAATTGTAATTGGAAAAGAAGTCTGAAGTTGTCCACAGAGGGGATTTACATCATGGGAGGAAATGCTACAAATCAGGGCTTTTGCTGTTGCTGAGAGCCGGCTGTTCACCACTGCACTCCTGCCATCCTACTAATTTGGTGTGTCCATCAAATCAATGCAAGCTTTCTTTTCTTTTTTAATGAGGAAAAGGAATAAGACAGAAATGAAGGCTTTGTCTATCCGGTGGCAAGACACCAACCTGATTACATCAAATCAAACAACTGATATACTCGATTCCTAACCATTAAGATCACTGTCGGGTTGAATTCACTGTCTAGGTCAGTGGTAATCAAAGTGGGGTCTTCAGATCAGCAGCATGACCATCACCATCACCTGGGAACTGCTTATAAATTATTGATTTTAAAATTTAGATATAGTATCAGGTTAACTGGTTAAATAGTGGGAAATTCGGTTAACCAATTTGGTGTCCACCATACTGAACTACAAGTTTCAGCCACCATGTGGCTGAACTGAAGGGCTGTTATAGCCAAAGCCAAAGGGAGGCTGGAAGAGACAGAACTTCTAGAATCTTCAGATATACTAGTGTATGTGAAGTCCTTGTAAATGATAAAACAGTTGAAATCTATTCAACCACTCCATCAGCACGCATCTATTCAATATTTTATGTCCTGGACATTGCCCTGAGTGCTGAGGATCAAAAGTCGGCTTCAAGGTCACCTCTTGAAGCTTCAGGAGCTCACAGCTATGTGGTGAGGGCAGCCGTGTTAGAATGTGAGTTGCATAGTTGCAGGATGAATAAAGAACTCCAGGAGCGGAAGAGGAGGCAACTAACTTGTCTGTGTGCAACTGGTGCTGGATGGTGGGATATTATACAAATATCACAAAAACCTGCCCTGGTCTCCTCCATCTTTACGTATTTCTCTGTGGAACACAAATACCTGTCATCAACTACTAATAAGGCTGATAGCCAGCACACTGTTTTATTCCGCTCTTGGAAACATTGAAACACACCCAGCAGCACCTCTATTAAAACAGAGAATTCACGTGCAAGATAATGGAGGCAGAGCTGGAGCCACTGATGTTTTTCTTGGAAAGAGCCCTCATTTGGATGGCAGGGTGGGGGAGGTGGAATTTCAGAAGACACATTTTCCAAAGCTAATGTCTACGTCAGGGAGGGGGAGACTGTGTTTCCTTTGTCTTCACATTGTCATTTTGGGGTGGCAAACCTTTTCCCCATCAGTGAACATAAAGCACACGATCTCTCCACACAGTGCATCACTGCCTTGCTTTTCTCACTCAACCAGGAATGCCTCTGACAAGAGCCCAGAGCTGATGGCAAAATCTTGGGGTAGAAGTAATCAATCTAAGGAATACCACAATAGTATTCCCATGGTTAGTCAAAATATACATATACACACAGCATACATACAATTATGTCATTTAGGTCGTCTGCATTAGTGGCTCCATTTGAGAAAGAATGTAGGGGAAATAACTCCTCTCAGGTTCCATTTGTGGGAAGAAAAATGTTAAACTTCATCTACAGCAGAACATGCTATTCCTCTTAAGTATGTACCATGGAGACAGTAAACGTTCATAAACCATTTGTAGCAGAAACCAGAAAAGTGATATAGAGCTCAATCTTAGTTGTTACAATTATTTATAAAGTAGTTTATAAAGTTTATAAAGATAGAGATCACAGTTAATGAATTTAGCAGAACAATGGAAATAGCATATGCAAATTGTAGTAATACATCAGGGTAGAGCAAAGACTAGAGTCTGTTTAACAAAAATGGTATGGACACAATCAGCAAAGTATCTTTGCGTTTGGCAGTCTGATCATCATCTCAAAAGATCAACTCCCTGGGTGATTCTTCTGTCGCAATGGCTTACTGAGCACACAAATCAAGACTTTTGCTGCTACTGCCATTACTCTCAAGGAATATCACAGTCATGGAATCATGACTCTCTCCATCACACACACACACACACACACACACACACACACACACACACACACACACACACTGCTTATCTTTTTCCACCAGTAGATTCCTGGTGATGAAGTAAATCAGGGGTGCCCAACCCCCAGACCACAGACCACTACCGGTAGTGGTCCATGGCCTGTTAGGAAGCAGGCCCCACAGCAGGAGGTGAGTGATGGGCGAGTGAGCAAAGCTTCATCTGTATTTACAGCCGCTCCCCATTACTCGCATTACCACCTGAGCTCCGCCTCCTGTCAGATCAGCGGTGGCACTAGATTCTCATAGGAGCGCAAACCCTACTGTGAACTGTGCATGCGAGGGATCTAGGTTGCGCTCCTTATGAGAATCTAATGCCTGATGATCTGAGGTGGAGCTGAGGTGGTGATGCTAGCGCTGGGGAGCGGCTGCAAATACAGATTATCATTAGCAGAGAGGTTTGACTGCACAGAGACCATAATAAATCAATTGCTTGCAGACTCATGTCAAAACCCTATCAGTGAGTGGCAAGTGAAAACAAGCTCAGGGCTCCCACTGATTCTGCATTATGGTGAGTTGTATAATTATTTCATTATATATTACAATATAATAGTAATAGAAATAAGGCGCACAATAAATGTAATGCGCTTGAATCATCCAGAAACCATCCTCCCCCCGGCCCCCTCCATGGAAAAATTGTCTTCCACGAAACTGGTCCCTGGTGCCAAAAAGGTTGGGGACTGCTGAAGTAAATGACAAAAGAAACAGATGGCTTTCCATAAGCCACATTGAGCTTGCAACTCATAAACATGAAAATTTGAACTAGAAATTACAGAGGAAAAGATAGATGGAAAGTCCTACACTATCTCTTTTCCACAATTCCTTTATTTCTCCACGTCTGGTCTCCTTAAGCTGAGAATTACTCTTCCAAATCTTTCTGAAGTTGATCTTCCACGTGGGTAAATGTGCCCCAGTGGGTGGGCTCTGGGGAGGTGTTTTCACTCATCCATGGTTCCAAGGCACTCACGTATAAATCTCAGGCTCTAGAAGCAGACAGTCCTCAGTTTTAAGTTAGGTTGAACGTAAGTCTGTGCCCAGAATCCTTGCGTGCCATTGCACTTGATCATTCTTGTTGAGGGAGCTTGGATTTGTCCAGAAGTCTGATTTATGCCCACCCAACTTTATTTCATATTTTTTCACTAAATAATTGCAAGCTGTTTATAACAAATTCTTCTTGCTCAATCTTTGCATGAAACCATAAGAATGAACAACACAAAGGCTCTCTATAGACATGTTTCACATTACAAAATGATTTAGGACTCTACAAAGGATGCAAAATATGCAAAGCAGCCCCCTGCTCCTTGGGAGGAAAAGGATTATTATTAGATATTCCCTATTGTCATGAAGTATGATAATAGTGCCCAAAGGGAGCCATAGCCCCAGAAAAGCTGACTGCCTCCAGTTGAGCTGTCTATGCCCCAAGCAAAGAGAATGCGCCACCACCAGTCACACCATGGCTTCTTGTACCCCACTACACTGGGAAACTGGGTGACATTTGAAGCCTCCATCTGTACCAATTCCTTAAATGTTAGGTCCCTATTCAGGAGCATCTGCCATTTACTCACTCCAGGCTCCTGTTGGCCCCTAGGAAACAAAATGTCTCAGGGAGGAAATTGCTTCCTTTTATGGAACATTCTTTATGTGATGCCATGGGGGTTGGTAATTTATGTCATTTAAATGTCCTAGCAACTCTGTGAGTTGGATATGATCATTTTACGAAAGAAAAAAGTGGCTCAAAGAGGCAAAATTAGGAGCTAGTAAGGAAGAGGAGGAGCCAGGATCCCAATGCAGATCTGCCTGATTCCAAAGGTCCTGCTTGTCTCCTACAACATGAAGACTCTCTCATCTTTGTCACATTCCTTCCCATATCTCTTGCTCCTAAACCTGACACATAGTAGACCCTCAATAAATACTTATTAAAATAAAGCCTGTTAAAAATCAGAAATGAGTAAGCTAAGTGAGATAGAATCATGAACCCAGATTTAACCTATAAATCATCTTCAGTCAGAAGATATACATGCCAGTGAATTTTCAGTGAATTTTTAAGTGCTATGAAGGCTTCAAGATCAAACTTTTTTGGTTTCCTGGTTGGGTTTAGATATTTTAAAATGCAGTTTAAAACACTTACTTCCATAGTCTAAGTTAGATCAATCTTCTGAGAACTAAGAGTTGGGTTGCCACAAATAGGTAACAATACCCACTAGGAGCCACACCCAACCACATCTTCAAGACTGGTCACTGTTTGAAATTACCTTGTCTATTTGTTTGATTACTTGTTTATTGTCTCACTCCCAAATGTCATCTGCCAGTCTATACACAGGGCCTAGTGCAGTGCCAGGCACATTACCATTCTACCATAGATAATGATTGACATTGTACCTGATACAATAACAAATAAGAAGATGGGTGTCTCCGTGCTCAGAGAAGGCACAACCAGACACAGAACAACCCACTACACTCACTCTATGAGGCTAAATCTTTCCTCATCCCACAGGAATGCCATCATCATTCAAAGTGATCAAGCCTGTACCAGTTTGGAAAGACTCTTAACATCTTACTTCTCCTTGTTGGCCATTTTTATTGCCAATGAAGATTGCAAAAAGCAGGCAAAGCCCCATAAGTCTCTCCTATCCTATCTTCTACTCTCCATGTCTTCAGTTTCTTAACTGTGGCTAATTAAGGAAAGAAATTATGTTTATGGAATGGAAGATAAATCTGTCTCTACTTTTTACTCAGCATATATATTATGCATATACTGTGTGCCAGGCACTGTTCTAGGCGTTAGGAATACAGAATTCAGCAAAATCAGGACTCCTGCTCATGATGCTTACATTCCAGTTGACAGGAGATAGACAATAAACAAAAAATAAAGGTATAATATGACAGTGTAACTGAGGAGGACCCTATGGGGGCAGACCCCTTCCCCCCAGATCCTCTGCCTTAATTTCTCTCTGAAGTACCTAGCTGGTAGTATCTGATGCACATTTCCTGAGTTGTTTTGCAGATGTTAAAATCCCCACCAAATGGAAGATGTTAACTACTTGATGACCATGAGCATGTAGCCCCCAGTCCTACTGGAGCCTGAGGATTGACAATGTTAAACCCTGTGACATTACCCTGTTACCTCACCATCAATCAATCAGAAAATTTTGCACAAGCTGATCACATACCCTGCGACTCCCCTTCCTCACCTGGCCTTTAAAAATGCCTCCCTGAAAGCCATTGGAGAGTTTGAGTTTTTTGAACACTAGTTGCCCTAGAGTCCTTGTCTGGCACCTTACCACAAATGCTGCACTTTCCTTCACCACCAGCCGGTGTCAGTAGATTGGCTTTACTGTGTGCAGGCAAGTGGACTCAAGTTTGGTTGGTAAAAACAGGAAGTGGTGAGAGGAAAAATCACAAATAGAGGAAGGGGACTGAGAGGGTACTGAGAGGAGTGGGGGAACACTATTTTATCTGGAGGGGTCAGGAAAACAGCTCATTTAGTTGGTTAGGCCTAGGATCTAGACCATTTTGGGGGACCAGGGGGACCTAAGGAAACTCTTGTGGCAGAAACAGTTGAGGGTCCAGGTTTGGCTCAAGAACAATGGGCCAGTGGAAGGGAGGGTGGGTCTGAGCATGCATCATGGTGTCAGCCACTCGGCTGTCCTCAGTGCAGCCCCAGGGACCATTGCTGGGTCCTGGGAGGAGAGGTTGTGATAGTGCCCTAAGCTCAGAGCTTAGGCAACACTGCATATGTGTGTGGGGGGGGTGGGGGTGGCTGTGGGGCAGGGGTGATGACAGGCCTTTTCCAGGGGGTCCCTGTTGGAGCCACATGTGGCCAACATGTCAAGGGTGTCATGGCGTGGGCATGACAGCCTCTGGGGAGCTTGGGTGGCCTGGGCTTCAGGTACCACCAGGGAGAAATAGAACCTCAGAGGAGGAAGATGTCAAATGTCAGGTGGCACCTGAAAGGGCGACTTGTAGGGGATTCCTCCCAGGGAGACCCTGGCTAACTGGGGTTTAGAGTTCCTCTGGTGGGGGGAGGGCCAGAGAGATACTATAATGTTACTTCTACCCCAGGCTGTTGTGTCCTGGAAAACAAGACCAACTCCAGTGAGAACAATCTGCTTTAAGCTTCAGTTCTGAGGCCACCTGGCTTTGCTGGGGCTTGGAGTATGGGTAAGACTTGCAGCTCCTGGTGTCCAGAGGATTACCCTCCAGCAGGCAGTAGGTCTGATCTAAACTGCCTGCCGTGTTAACAATGCCATCATAAGGTGAAAGATTAGGACCTGGGAATTTGCATTTAATAAGTAGTAAAATGATCATGAGGAATGCAGTAAAATAGTATAAATATGTGGCTGGGAGAAACTAATACCCCAAGATAAGTGTGCCACTATCATACTTGCAGAATCCTCATACCCAACCTGTGGACAAAATCTTCAGGCTAAACTATGACCCATGTGGACCTACTTGCCATAACTAGGCCACCAGTCTACAGATTTAATAGGCATCATTTAAAAGAGAGAGCTTGTACCTCATGGCACAGAGGAGTCAGTGCCTTTGATGACTCTCAGGCCAACACCTACCCTGCTCCTTATGCATCAACCCTGTCATTGTGCCAGCTCAAGTCCTTGAAACAAAGCTATTCAAAATTGCTGGGTGGGGACTGGGAAGACATTTTGTGAAATGCAAAAGTAAAATATCACCACGTTCATTCTTTCCGGCCAATGACTGCACTCATGTTTCCTTTGAAAGCCAGGAAGATCTCAAACTCAGAAGCCTGAGGGAGCCAGGCAGAAGCTCTGGATGAGGAGAGTTGGAGGCTCAGGGCCACTCAGAATCCTCTGTCACACTCCATGTGAGCAAGTGGGCCCCTGTTTCCATGTCTCTCCAGTCTCCTCAAGAGGAGTTAGAAAGCCATTTGAAATGTAATTTCTCCCAAGACTTTTTAACTTTTTTTTTTTTTTTAAAGCACGGTATGAAACAAGCAAGATAAATATATCTGTGGGCTGGATTTTCCTCTGTACGCCACTAGTCTGAGGCCTCTGGATGAAAGGATGATTGAGACATCTTTATAGAACACCGTGATCTTTCTGTATTCTTTCCTGGGGCCCCAAGCATCTCCATTAATAATTATTCCAAGATGAAGCAGGAACTCATTTGGCCAGGTTTTGCCTTGGGCCACCACAGGACTTGATCTCCATCTGTGCCATGAATCAGCACAGATCAGGTCAAATTGCAAAACAACTGGACTTTAACTGCAGCTCTTATTCTACATCCTTCAAACTGTGGAGAGTTCCGTGTTCACCAAGGGAGGTAAACAGGGCCCCAGGAAGAACAAGAAGTGATGGGACTTCAGCAGCTTGCTCAGACCAGTGATGTCCACCTTTCACCCAATAAGCAACCTGGGAGATGAGAGAAGTACCCCAGTCAGAATTAACTACCTGAATTTGGGCCGCTAGCTCTGTGATCTGGTACCCCAGTCATCCCAGTGAGGCCCCAGGTATCATGGAGCAAAGATGAGTAGTTCCTGCCAAGCTCTGCCCAAATTGCAGATACATAAGCAAAATAAATGACTTGCTGTTTGAAGCCACTAAGTGTTGGGGTGGTTTCTTACACAACAATAGAGAGCCAGAATAGTCCTTATGACTACGGACCATGAAGGACTCAGGAGCTCTGAGAATCCAGGCACGTACGGCCCCCAAGCTGGGGGCTTCTCCACCGGGCCCTCTGCCCCCATCTCATGTGGTTCCGACTTGGCCCTGGCCCTTTATGGCTGGGACTCTGCCCTCTGGCTCCTCTCTTTCTAGGTTACCTCACCTCTTTCTCTCTTTTCTAACAGCATGGCTTTCTTCATGTCCCCAGTTCAAATCCCTCCGAAAGAGGGCCTCTGATTGGCTCAGTTCATCATCTTGTGCAAGGCCACCAATGTTGGCTCATCTATAGATTGGTTATTGTCAAATCAGATGCCACCCCTGGTCCAATCAGCTGTGGTGGGTGCCGCTGTGACCACACAATCGCAGGGGATGCCATTTCAGAAGGGGACATTTTCCTGGAAAGTGGTTTGAAATTGATTGATATGATCCACGTGTCTAGAACAGAAATGAAGGAAAGAACAAATAGTAGTAGAATTTTGTGCAGTGGACAGCAGGTTTCAAATTGGTTACACATATTTTCCAAAGGGCACTCTAACTCTAGATCTGTGATCCAGACCTGGACGGTTTTCAAAGAATCAGCTTGCAATTGCACTCTTTCTAAAATTGATCAGGAGGCATTATGATGGTTTCCTTTCTCATCTTTACTTTTAAAATCGGCCTTCTCCCACTTTACAAAAGCAAGGTATATCCTTACCCTTCCTGAATATTCTCAAGTGAACTGCTTCAAGATGTGAAAAACTTTCAGAGTGCCTAACAAGAGCATAATTCAAATATTGGTGTCCCTTAATGTTGATCCTACATTCTGGGGACCCTAAAATAGCCCCTTCAATCACAGTTAGAGATATATTTCCAGAAAAATGACTTTTTCCTTTTAAAAATGATCAAAATCAATGTGAATAATTCTTTTGATCAATTGTAATAACAATGAAATGACACCTCAATCCAGAATACATTTTTAATTGCTTGAAACCTTATGGTACTAAGGAATGTTTAAAATAAATTTAGATTTATGTTTTGCCACAAAGGAATATGAAAATCATTTTACTTTGAAATGACATTATAGGTTGGGTCTCTGGAAAGGGGATTGTGACATGGGGTTTTGTGTGTACAATGTTCATAGGGGGTGCCCTTGGGAGGGATTCCTGTGGAAAGAAGAGGGAGGAAGCAGGAGTGGCAGAGTGATGCAGACCATGGCAGATTTGGTGACCCCATGGAAGCTCTGCCACTCTAAGGGTTTGTCAGAGTTGCCTGCCCCTGCCCTGTGGGATGTGGGCTGCCTGAGAAAAGACGTGACCTGGGAGAAGGCAGGTCTGCAACTGAGGCAGACCTGACAGGGCTGCAGCCTGGAGTTGGCAGCACTCTGGCAGCAGGTGGCTGGGAGACAGCAAGTCTTTCTTCGGAGGAGGATCTTGGTGGTGTGTCATCACCACCATCACAAATATAGATATTTATAATATGCCAGAAATTATATTTTTTCATAACTATTTATACTTAGGATGAAAAATTTCAGGTGTAAACTTGAAAAAGCAAGGGGGTACACAGTTTGCAAAAACAATTTTAGAGGGATGTGGGTACAAACTTCTGGAGACCATGGCAGCAGGACTCTCCCGACCCTGGTCATAGTTGGCAATCTTTGTTTGGAACACTTTGTGAACACTGACATCTTTGGTATGTTAAATGTTTGTTAGGCTCTGCCTTTTTCTTTTCCTTTTGGGCACCCAGCTAGACTTTATTTCCCAGACTCCCCTGCAGATATGCAGGGCCATGTGACTGAACTCTGATCAGAGAATGTGGCAGAAGTGATGCATACTACATCCAAGTCTAGACCATGAAACCACCTGTGGACTTCCTGGGTCCCCGAATGACTGCATGGAGCACAGCCCTCTCCAACCTACTTTGGACTGTGACATGACCAAGAAATAAACCTTTATCATGATATGTCACTGAGAGCTTGGGATCGTTTGTTACAGCACTTATCCTGTGCTGACTAATAGAAAATCTGTTGAAAAGAAAAAAACTCAGTGAACTCAGATGTTCAGTGATGTTTTTGATATCATGCATGGAGAAAAAAAAATGCTGCTTAATTTCCAGGCAGCTTAGTAAAAATCAAAGTGGGAAAGATTTCCTCTGGGTAACTTTCACTGAGAAGGAACCCATCCTGAACTGAATCAGAGGGAGCTGGTCACAGTGAAAACATTGGCTTATTAATGGTGCCTGTGTAGCTGATTCTGGTGAGTGTGGCTTGTGCTAGAGATATGTATCACTTAGGATTGAGTTCAGCTCTATTTAAAAAGAAACCTAATGACTGAGGCTTAAATAATATGAGGGTTTATTTTCCTCTCATGTAACAAGCTCAGAAGTTTTATGGTCCAAGGCTTTATTAGCTCCATGGTGACATGGAGCTAGAACGTATAGCTTCTTCTAGCTCTCCATTCAGCCCTTCTTAGGGTGTGGATCTCCTTCATGCTCACAGCTACTAGATTTCCAGCTGTCATGTCTTCACTCTGGGCAGAAGGAAGGAGGAAAAGTGGAGTACACACGGGGACGAGCTGGCTCTGGTAGAGGCTGTGATACTCTGGCCACGTTCCCTTGAGCTCTCCATTTCAGCCAGCCTCGTACAGACTTCCATGCACATTATGAGCATCACATACCAACCATAGTGCAGCATCTCTTTGCTTTGCTGGAGTCACAGAAGACCATCATCCACAAGCCAGAACAACCAGTTAGTGTACTGGAGTTAACAGCCCCAAGATGATCCCAACCAATGGTGAATAGGAGACCCAACCTGCTTGTCCTCCAGTGAGACAGTCATGAGGCACATTCTGCACAGCTCCTTAGTGGGTCCTGAGTAGCACTGAGGCCCCCATTGTAACTGGCTTGTTACTGCCTTCTTCATATGCTCTTCTCCCTTCCTCTTCCCACTCTCCCCTCCATTTGTGTTTCCTGTGATCACCTCCAGAGTAAACCACCTTCAACCAAAGTCTTGTCTCAGGATCTTCTTTGGGAACCAGCTGAGTCTGCCCCCATTTAAGGGGCTTTCCTAAGGAACCCCTTTAACAAACTCCATCTAATCTCATTGGTCAGAATTAGGTTACATGGGTATTCTAAGCTGAAAGGGAAATTGGGAAATACATGTTTTTTAGATGAGCACTTTGGTACCTCCAACTAAGCTGAGATTCTGTTCATATGGAATAAAAGGATGCGTATTTGACAGGCAGCTAGCCAGTCCTGCCACAGACACAGACATCTGTAACAGTGAAGGTGAACATATTGATCTTTTGGTGATTTTTAAGCATTAAATTCGTGAAAAGAAAAATTGGGGAAATGGAATACATAGAAGCACAAACAGGTATAAACAGTACAAAAAGTATAAAAATAGGAACTTTGGAACTCAACCTTTGGTCATTAAGGATCCATTTAACCTGGGAGTGTTCTATATGATAAGAAAAACTGTGCCGTGTTTCAGTCAAACCATTCTCCACGATGGCCCCTTTGATTCACCATTGTGATGATGTCAGCCTTTGACTTCACTTTGATTAAATGTGTTGAAATAGCAACACATTATTTCTCTCTTCCCTAGCTACCGTTTGCCCCTTTTCCACAGAAAATTTGAGGTGGGTTACAACAGAACACAGTCAACAAAGCAATAGCAAAATGAAAACCAGATCAGGGAGAACAAGAAGATAAATAGGCCTCCCCTGAGGCCATACCCCATGACAGCTATGTTCCAAAGCTGGATCAGTGGTTCCTGGTACCCAAAGCTAAGTGGAAGGTATCATGCTTTACATTATTTGCATTACCAGGAAGAAGACAGCATCTAGACAAACCCTAGAGCAAGTGAATCAATCCCAGCGTGGAACTCAAAAACAAAACAAAACAAAACAAAACTCTTAGGGGTTACTTTTGGGAGTAGGGAGCAATGCATGGAAATTGTTTTTAAGAACATTTTTACAGCAAAGCCCAATAATGCTTCTCATGGGCTTTGGGTCCTGCTGTGTAAGAGATTCCATAAACGTTTAAGATGCAGCACTAATATTCAACTGGCAGTGATTCTACAAAGGGCAAAAATGCCTCTAGTGATGCAGTAAGTTTCAAGGATAGATCTCAGAGTTTCTAGAGGAGCGGAGAGAATTCCTGACCCTCATATAAGCTAGATGGGATATTAGTAGCAGACAGCCTGAGGCAGTTCTCAGATGAGGCCAGGAAGTACTTGGAATTGGTTTGCTTGTTGAGGTAGTCACTCATAGTTTGGCTAACTCAATGGCTATTCCCAAATTCATTTCTCTTGCCTGTCTTTTTCTATAAAAGCCTCTTCCCCCTTGTTCCTCTTTTGAACATAGATGTGATACCTGGTGCAGTGGCAGCTATCATGAGGCCAAAAGTGTGAGACTGAAAAGCCAACTATTTGAGGACAGTCTTGAGAAAAGAGAAAGAGTGCCTGGGTCTTAGCTGATATTGAACTCTGAGTCCAGTCTTGAGACAGTCTACCTACAGATTCTTAAGTAAACAATAAAATAGTAATAATAATAATATAATAAATAATAAATATGGTCTCTCCTACTAGTGGTGTGGTTTTCTATTTCTTGCTGTTGAAAGCAGTTCTACCTTTTACCTTTGTGAAGAGGTAGTCTGTGTACTTTAAAAAACAGAGAAGCAGTTGATGAAATTAGTACAACATATGAAAATAAGGAGTCCAATCAGGGATACCAACTCATATGCAAACAAAGGTGGGACTTACATAGAGTCAGAATTTTGCTCAGGAAATAATTTTGGGCCAAACACATTATGGGAATTATTGCTTAATTGAGTTCTCAATGTATGATGCCCTAAAATATGGTAAAGGTGGTTTTATCACTAAAAATTTTAAAACAGAAATAATTAGTCACCCATTAGAGCCATATAGACCCTCAGTATAACTATCTTGGATCAACTGATTTGAAAAAACATTGCTTCTCAGTGAACCTACTGGGATAATTGAGCTGGAACGTATATCCCTGGATTATTGAATTAATTCATCTGCAGCTTGAAGTTAGTCAATATAAATAGATTTAATTCTGGAGACTGTATGATTTTAGCTTCCAAAAAGTTAATACAATTCTAAAGTCATTCTTTCTTTTTTTTTTTTAACATCTTTATTGAAGTATAATTGCTTTACAATGGTGTGTTAGTTTCTGCTGTATAACAAAGTGAATCAGCTATACATATACATATATCCCCATATCTCCTCCCTCTTGCGTCTCCCTCCCACCCTCCCTATCCCACCCCTCTAGGTGGACACAGAGCACCGAGCTGATTTCCCTGTGCTATGTGGCTGCTTCCCACTAGCTATGGGGAAGGGTAAAGTTATTATTTCTGAAAAATAGAAATCAGTGCTGGTTCTTAACAGTAAAAGTATCTGTCTCACTGACAAGGTGACATGCATGTAGTTACTTTCAAAGCAGTTTTAAGTAATTGAAAAATAATTCAAAGGAAAGGGAGGATACAGAACATCATAAGCTTGTTTAAAACCAATTAGAGAGAGTTATTCTTTGATGTGCTGATGTCCTGTGAGTATTTTCATACCGATCTTGCTTTTTATGATGATTTTGTGTGAACATCAATGACCAGAAGTTCATGTCATCCTCATGCAACTTGGCCACACACTTGCTGTTATTACTGATGGAGTGTGGAAAGCATTTCCAGCCCTGCTTTCTTCTTTTATATGACCTTGCAGACTAGGTTAATACTTCAATAGAATGCTTTGAAATGCAAAGGACAGCTGCGCTTGTGTGTGCATATCTAGGAATGCTATTGTACTTGTTTCATTTGTTTCAATAACATGATATTGGTCATTTGTGAAAACTGAAATAACAAGGGAATGAGAGGAAAAGGTATAGTAACATTCCCCATGTAAAATTAAGCCATAAATATGCAGTTTGAGGAGACAAAGTGCTTTCTCCAAATGTTTCCAATTATAAGAGGAAAATGAAATTGTTTTTACTATTCTTGGGCCTTTTTTGTTTCAAGTACATTGTTTTTTGAAAATGCGGGAGACAGACATGCAAATAACTGTTTTCCTTACAATCATCTGCTATAAAACTCCAAGTTTCTCTTTTGTTTTTGTTGGGTGTAATTTATCATTTCTTAAGTTGTGTCAAAAATCATTGCTGTGAAACACATGGTGGAATGTCTCCTACAGTAAATGAAATAGTAATTCAACTTGTCGTTGTTTAGGTCATGGCGTGTTGTAAGAGACCACTTTTTCTGGATCACCAGCAACATAAACAAAGGGTTTATCACAAAATAAATAAATGTAATCTACAGTTTTCCATTTAACTGTATCAGAAACATTTGGAGGACATAGCCACATGCTCATTCAATTTAGTCTCAATAACGTTATTGGCATGACAAGGCCAACAAGTATTGCCAAAGTCAATACAGTAGGCTGGGATGTGCTGGGCGGGTTTCACAAGGGTGGTGAGATTTTATGTCAAGAGCCTCAATGTTCATCCAGATGCGGTCCTGTTTCTGGGCCTCCCAAATAAGGGATCCCCTGTTTCCAAATTAGATAAGGCTTTGGGGATGTTTGAAAGACTGATAGGTTTGGGGGAGATGGGGAGAGAAGGAATGACTGAAGTCAGTGATACATTGAGCAAACACATGTGAAAATTTGGGCCTGAAAAATCAAAGAAATGCCAATAAAACAATGCAGATTTAACTCCCATTAATTTTTTTTCATTTATTACATGGAAAACTCCAGTAATTTTTTAAACCTTTTTTAGACTTAGATTTCTTAATTTCTGGAATAGCTAATGCATGATAATGGCACGAAGTTAAAAGTTAAAAAATGTATATGCAATGAAACAAATCTTCCTACGCCTGCCTTCAGCCATACATTTCCCCCGCCCCCAGAACCACTGTGACAAGTCTATTACAGACACTCTCAGAAATATCCTATGCACCTACAAATGTACACATACACAGTAGCAATTCTTTCACTTAATGATATAATAATCTTTGAGATCATTCCTTATCAGTATATACAAACCCGCCTCATTTTTACTGGCTGCAGAGTATTCCATGGCTTGGAATTTTCATTACATTATTAATTAGTCTCCTGTCATTGGACATTTCGGTTGTTTCAATAGTTCATTGTTATGTAAGATGCTACAGTAAACACCACTGAACACAGATTATTTCATGAATGTGCAAACATATAGAGAGAATATATTTCTGAGAGTGGAATTATAGGGTCAAAAGGTATGTGAATTTTGTAATCTTCAAAGCTTTTGCCGAATTGTCCTCCAAAGAAGTCTAGCAGTTCCCTCTAGAAATGTAGAGGAATGACTCCCCACACCTCACCAACACAGTACATTGTCAAACTCAGTCCAAAATCTGAATGGTCTCTTTTATTCAGACATTAACAGTAAGTCAGAGTCACACTATTTTAACAGCTTCTTTTGCTTTTAGGGACTATAACAGACCAAACAACCATCCATTCATCCATGTAACAAATAGGCATTGAGCTCTTATTAATTCATTCAAGAACACCTTCTATGTACCAGGCATTTTGCCAGGCCTGGGGATATAGTGGTGATACAATGATCCCGGATTTTATTGACAAAGAGAGAGAGAGACAAATAATCACATACAAGAGCTCGGAAGGAAAAACAGAGAGTCTGTGAGGGTGTAAAACAGGACAGCCTGTTCTGGTCTAGAGTGGCTACAAAAGCTTCCTTGAGAAATGCTGTCTGAGCTGAAGGATGAACAGGAAATCATGGGGAGTGTGGGGTGTGTGTGTGCACGCACACACAGAACTTTCCAGATAGTAGAGAAAAAGCATGTCACCTTCTTCAAAGATACAGAAGATGGGCAGGATGTGGAAGAAGGCAGGGGAAGAGAGTGCGAGAAAGCTGGGATGGAGAACACTATGGAATAAAAAGTTCCTCAGCCTCCAGGGACTTGCAGTAGAAAGGAGTGGTGGATGCCCAACCACAAGTGAGTCTGGAAAAGGACTGAGTGATAAGGGCCATCACAGAGGTAAAGCGGTTTCAGTTCCATTGTGCAACTTGCTTGCTTGATTTGCTTATTATGTTTATTTGGTTTTGATAAAATAAATACTGTGATACTTCTTAACTCTTCAGTCTACTTTAATAGGTCAATTGTGTTTGCCTGGTATCCTCTTCTTACCATTTTGTCCTAAAGAAAGGGCCAAGAGATTTAGAAATTTCAAACTCCAGGAGTTTCTACATGTTCTCATCATTGTAGTGAGAGCTGAGCTAAGACAGATGCACAGTCCATCTCAGGTGGGTCTCTAACCTCTCCAGGTCTGTGTTACAGTGCTTGGAATATTGAGACAGATGAGGTGGTAAGACATTCCAGTATTTTGGAATGAATGAGAGGAGAGGTTAAGACGGAGGAGCTCTGAAATTATTTTTAAATGAGTTGGAACCTCAAACTTGGTTTATATTAACATGATATACATACCATAAAGAAAGTATAAATGAATAAATGACTAACCCTTTGGCTGTTGATATAGTATACTTTTCAAAAAAGTTTAAAACACGACTTTCATACAAATATAAATTATATACACAACAAAAATTGTATGTAACTCATTAATTGATGAGGGAACCAGTAAAATGTTAAGACTGGTTCAATAGAGATTTTTTAGAACAGATGTATATAGTCAGACAATCAAAGGAATGCTGAAATAAACTTGCTAATCGATGCAAAACTGTTTAATATTCCACAAAGTAATATACTGTAATGTCTGGGGGTGTTTGGGGCTATCTATCTTTTCCATCAGATGGAAACCAAATGCATCTCTGTTGGACAAAATTAACTTGTGTTGTAATGAGCAGGAATAGTTTGCATTATTCTCAAAAAAGAATCATTTCTCATTGCTGTCAGTTTTCTACAAGTTCTCATTGCTATCAGTTTTCTACAAGTTAACCTTATCTCTACAGTGCTGTAAATATTTTAGTCAATAGGAAGACAACAGGAACTGCCCAGAAATACTGCACTGACAGAACATCCTGTAATCCCCTCTGCTTTTAAAAACATCGTATTACAGGGCACTAACTCTGATGAAGTCAGAGCACTCATTTACCCCCAACGATTTTATGACCACATTATAATCCACAAAATGATGTTTAGAAACTAGTATCCTGTCATTGCACCAAGACTGAAGAGAAGTATTCATAACATCACATATTATTAAGAGCTAGAAATTAACACCTGAAGCAGGCTAAACTACAACCTATAATTAATTATTCTCACAACCCTAGCTAGAAAGATAACTGCTCTTTGAACCACATTTTATATCTCTATTTCTACTACAAACTCCTGACTTTGAGTTTTCAGTCACAGAAAGTAAAACCTTTAAAATGCCTTTAAATACTTTAGTAGCACGAATGTAACATGCAGTTACCAGCTTTCTTTTTGACTAGAGACCTTTGTCAAACATTGGTGAGAAGGTGACAAATAGAGTAAATCTTGTGGTAGGAAGCAGTACCCAAAGATGCCATTTCCAGGACAGGAGGTCCAACGCAAAAGTGAAGGATGAGCAGAAACACTATCTGGTCCATGAAAGAAAAACAGAGTAAGGTGCAAACAGAGTCTGATATTAGGGCATCCCAATAGGAAACATCAAAATCTGGCAGAAGAACAAAAGACAGCGTTCAGGGATATATAAATCAGGGCTCAGAGAAGCTGAACCATGATCAATATTATGGAATGAAGAATTTAATATAGAGATTGTACCTTACATGATTGTGGGTAGAGATGGGGGAAGCAAGGATCTGAAAATGGGGGTTGAAATTTGGCAAAAAGGCCCTGGTTTTGGTGTCTGAGTCAGAGTTTGCAGGAAATCTTGCAGGGAAGCACATCCAGCTCCTGTGTTGGGGCTGAGACTGGGAGGGTCATTGGCTCTTCAAGGTTACCACTTCCGTGAGTCCACAGCAGTGCATCTGGTGGTGGGCCTGGTGTTGCCACTGAGCACAAGGGCTGGCAGTTGGGAAGGGCAGGTGGATATGTAGTGGGGAGGCACTTCTCGCCCCACACTCTATAATGACCTTCAGGACCTTTCACTTCCATCTCCCAAGTCTTGTATAGTGTCCTTTTCAATCAACTCTAACTTGGAACCATAAAGGGAAGGGGATTCAGGGACATGCAGTTGACAATGGAACAGTCCAGCACACAGCAGGCAAATCTGAAATCATCTGGTAGGAATTAATTCAAATAAAAGGCATAAAATGCCAGACCACATGGCATTTTTAATCTCCAAGAATTCTCTCGGAGAGTACTTATGGTAGACAGACTTCCTTTGAAGAACACAGACCCCACCACTAAAGACATGCCAAGAGTACTGAAGGATCCAGTAGTGACATATATGTCTGTGTCTATAGTCTCCTTGTAAACTGAGGAAATGAATGTTTCATGTCCATCAGTCTTGGGGAGGAGTTTGGACTGATTGAACCATGTGCTAGTGGTCTGATGTGAATCCTCACCGGGACCAATTCACAGTGGCTCATTGCTTGAGAAGGAAAACATCTAAGAAATGCTGGTCTCCATTTGGTTAATTTACTTCCAAGTTCCTACCTCCAAACTGATACAAAGTTTTCATTTCACCTTCTCCTCTCTTTTCTCTCCTTTATTTTTTCTTTCTTTTCTTTTATTCTTGCTTTTTTTTCTCCTTCACACTTCTGCATTTATTTATAGAGCACAAACTAGTGGATGGATTGATGGATAAGATCAGAATTGATAATAATGGGAAAGAGAAATGGATTGAGAATCAGGAGGCATGGGCACTTCTGTAAGTATGATGACTAAGGATGAAATTCTTAACAGCTCTGAGGCTCCATAGATCAGATTTCCCCAAGATTAAAAAAAAAAATAAAAAGTGTATGTGTGTGTGTGTTCTGCAATAAATTTGCTTTAGCTATCTACAAGGCATCTTAATTTAATAGAAACTCTGAGACCTCCTACAGTAAAGAAATCTTTCCAACTTTGCTCAATCCAGTGTTTCCCAAACTAGTTTGACTCTGGAACCCTTTTTTCATAATTTCTATTAATATTCTGCAGATGAAATACACTTTGGGAAAATTTCTAGATGATGTCTAAGGTAGTTCTTTCACCTCTACAAAACCCTGAACTTTCCCACCTTTCTCATAAAACTCAGACCACTATATAAACTGATTTGCTAGTTGAACATTGATCAACCTGAACAGGGACACCTCTTTTTTTTTTTTTTTTACTTAAATAAAGATTTCACTGAGGGCTAGTTCAAGTGGCAATATATAAGATGTAATTGGTAAAGTGAAAAATGGACCATCTGGATGTGTCTCCAGTCAAGAGACCCAAAGTAAGTTGTCAGTGTTTTTCAAACCCTCACAGAGAATAATCCCATTCAGAAATGTTGTTTTTGAATTCCAACAGCAGTGATATGCAGAGAAAATATTACCCTCCCAGTTTGCATTGGACTACATCAGACCTTCTAAATCAGGATGGCCAGCTAGGATTCTAATCTTCCAAGTGCTTGAGATCTTGGATAGATCAACTGGCGGAGGGTTGGACAGCTGTTGGTTCTCAGTGGAAATCAAAACTTCAGTCATCGTGTTATAGAGATCTTTTGGGTTTACCACTAGGGGTCACTAAAGAGAGATGGGAGATAGTCAATCTTTTCTAAGTAATTCCAGACTAGCCGTGGGCTTTGGACAAGATGCAGGTTAGTGCTTCTCTAACTTTAATTTGCATGTGGATAACCTGGGGATTTTGTGCAGATTCTGATCAAGGAGGTCTGGGGTGGGACCTGGGACTTCTATATTTCCATCAAGCTCCCAGGTGATATCCATGCTCTTGGTGCTAGAGCAGCGATCCCCAAACTTTTTGGCACCAGGGACCAGTTTCGTGGAAGACAATTTTTCCACAGACGGGTGTGTATGGGGTGGGTGGTTCAGGTGGGGATGGGAGCGATGGGGAGCGGCAGATGAAGCTTTGCTTGCTCGCCCGCTGCTCACCTCCGGCTGTGCAGCCCGGCTCCTAACAGGCTGCGGACCAGTATGGGTCCACGGCCTGGGGGTTGGGAACCCCTGTGCTAGAGTACATGCTGTTGGGAAGAACTCAAGGTCTCAAGATGGAACATCGCCTCAATCCAGCTCCCTTGAAAGAAATAGAAATGATGTCTCATCCAGGCTGGGTCCATATTTCCTCTTATCCTCCCCTCTTCCTCTACCTCCTCCTCCTGTTCTTCCTCCTTCTCCCTCCTCCTTATCACCCTTATCCCCTCCCCTTCCTCGTCCCTTTTCTGCGCCAGTTGTACTTTGAGCTCAGTCATCTTAAAGGACACCTTTCCAAATATTTGTTAAATCTTTTCCTCATGAAATCTAGCTTGGTGGCATTAATACCTATTTATGCAATAAACATTAAAGAACCAGAGGCAATGCAAACAGTTGAATGCTTATTTCTTCTGAATATTTTTGTGTATATATTACATTTTGTGTAAATGGATTAAGCTAGTCTTGAGTAACTCTGGTTCTGGTTGAGCTAGGCCAGAATAGGTGGGTACCTTATATGTCTTTGGTGTTAGAGGCTATTTGATTTTATTCTTCAACCCCAACTATAAAGTTATTTTAACCAATAAGAAATCTATTTGATTTTTTTTCAGAGCTGAGAAAAAAAGACAAATGCCTACATAGAATCCAGTGAGTCTCATCTTCCATTCAGTGCGATAACTTGAAGGAAGTAAAAGTGAGTAATACAACAAATTCCTTTTGGTGTGAGAAATTTGTGAATGGACCTCTATGTAGACAAATATAAAAAAAAATTTTTGTAGACCTTTTTTCCTATTATAATTCAGAAAACTTGGAAAACATAGAACTTCATTTTTAAATAGTACCAAAATACCATCACTTAACCATTGTTAACAATTTTTGGAGATCTTCCAGGGTTTTTATTTTTTAATATTTATATGCACATTCTCCCATGATTATGGAATACAGTTTTATAACCTGATGCTTTCACTTCATGATATAAAGTAAACATTATCCCATTTCCATAACTATTTTTATTTATTTATTTATTTATTCATGGCTGCATTGGGTCTTCCTTGCTGCGTGTAGGCTTTCTCCAGTTGCGGCAAGCGGGGCTACTCTTTGCTGTGGTGTGAGGGCTTCTCATTGCAGTGACTTCTCGTTGCAGAGCACGGGCTCTAGGCGCGCAGGCTTCAGTAGTTGTGGCTCGCAGGCTCTAGAGCACAAGCTCAGTAGTTGTGGTGCACAGGCTCCACGGCATGTGGGCTCTTCCTGGACCAGGGCTCGAACCCGTGTTCCCTGCATTGGCAGGAGGATTCTTAACCACTGCGCCACCAGGGAAGTCTCCATAACTATTTTTCTACACCATAATTATTAATGCTTTTGTGATAATGTATCAATCACAAATATTCCACAGTTTACTTAATTAAGCCCCTATTGCTGGTTATTCAGGTTGTTCCTAATTTTTCACACTAATAAAAAAATGCTTACAAACATTGTTATACAGACATATGTGCCCATACATTTCATTATTTGGTTTGGAAAAGTTCCAAGGTGTAGAACTTTCAGGTCAAAGGTTTTAGACACGTGCTACTAAAGAACTATTTGGGAAAGTTGCACGATTATTTGCTGGCGGCACTAGCTGGGTAGGGGACTCTGTGAACGCAAGAGCAGTGCAGAGGGTTACACATAGAATTTGCAGTCAGACTGCTCACATTTGAGTCAATCTTGGAAGACTGTTTAATCTCAGTGCCTCTGTAAAGTAGGGGTGATACTAACTCCTACACCATGAAGTTGTTTTACAGGCCAAGTGACAGAATATATGTAAAGCTTGACATGGGAAGCAATTAACAAATGCCAGCTGTTTTATTATTATTATTATTATTTTTAATTTATTTATTTTATTTATTTATTTTTTGGCTGCATTGGATCTTCGTTGCTGCGCTTGGGCTTTCTCCAGTTGCGGCGAGCCGGGGCTGCTCTTCGTTGCGGTGCACGGGCTTCTCATTGTCATGGCATCTCTTGTTGTGGCTCTAGGCGTGCAGGCTTCAGTAGTTGTGGCACGCGGGCTCAGTAGCTGTAGCTCGCGGACTCTAGGGCGCAGGCTTAGTAGTTGTGGCTCACGGGCTTAGTTGCTCCGCGGCATGTGGGATCTTCCCGGACCAGGGATCGAACCCGTGTCCCTTGCATTGGCAGGTGGATTCTTAACCACTGTGCCACCAGGGAAGCCCTGTTTTATTATTGTTGTTGTTATTATTGGCCAAAAAGTTCGTTCGGATTTTTCCATAAGTTAGTATGGAAAAACCCAAATGAACTTTTTTGCCAACCCAATATTATTATTATTTTCCTTCATGCTCAGCAGTAATCCCAGAGTCTTTAAATGACAACTGATCCATAAACTTGGCTTCTACATTTCTGCCAGGGCCATCTGTTAAGGTCAAGGAGACTGGCAGTGGCTGGGAAGAAATTTGTGATGAGTGGACTTCAGAAGAGGGAGGTGTAATACTGCTCTTCTCCCCTGAAACCTGGGAAGGGGCATTGCAAACCTTTCCCAGAAATGAAGGCTCAAAAGAAATGGGCCAAATGAAAACTTTCAGGGATGCCAGTGCTACCCTTTCACTTCATACAGCATCCTCTGAGGATAAAATACACCAAAAAACAAAGAGAGTAGTTTCTGTGGGAGTGACAAACTCAAGCTACCTTGAAGAGGAGGGTAGTTCCCTGCGGCAGGAGGAACCTGGGAGGAGAAGTAAAGGTGCCTCTGGTTTCCAGTTACTGTGGGGAAGCTTCAGGGTGTCTCTCAGGACAGGAGGGAGTGAAAATTCCTTACGATAACAAGGTGCTACTTCAAAGATACGTTAAAGGGAGAAATACAAATATCTTACGAATTTGTACTGGTACGGTGGGTGGACACACTTAGAAAGAAATTAAACTTCACGGTGATGAAGTATGTCTGATTTCAGGCACTTTAGGAGAGGAGCAGTTGCAGGCTGAATTGGAGCTCTCCCTGCCCCACGTCCCGGACTCAGGCACTGGGGCCAGAACTCACCCCTCCTTTCTGAAGAGGGAGAGGGAAGGAGGACCCCGGCTGGGGGAGAGTTCACAGGAGACATATGTTGGGAGTGAGGAGACGGAAGACCATGGAGAAGAAGAGGGTCCACAGGTAACTCCCCAGGCTTGGGTGCTGGTACTCGGGGTCACTGCAGGGAAGAGAGGAGCCTCACAGCTGGAGAGGGACTCTGTCCCTGAGAGCGCCCTCAAGGGGTTCACATAGCCTCACCCGTCAGCAAAGAACTTCCACCTTCACGGGGCCCCGGGGGGAGGGGGGAGGTGGTTCTCAGGAGAGGTGGGGAGAAGCTCCGGCTCCCGGCACATCAGCAGCCCCTCACTGTGGAGCGTGGATGGTGAGGACCCAGTCTGAAAAGTGCTGAGGCCAACTTGCCTACGTCTTTGCACAGAGGTGCTAGAGATGGGCCAGATGCAGCAAAGGCAGAGGCTCCCACAGAGCAGAGCTCAAAAATCCAAAAGTGCACACTTAAGAACAGACACAGCAGGCATGGTAGGACCTTAGAAGTTCACATGGGAAAATGAGGTGGACTTCTTAGAGAACATTTTATTTTTTCACAATTAGAGCAATACAAAAGGTAGCTGAGAAAGATGTGTCCCTATCACATAAACCAGAGCTCGACAAAATGTTCCTGTAAAGGGCCAGGTAGCAAATGATTTTGGCTTTGTGAGCCATGTGGTCTCTGTTGCAGCTATTTGCATTAAAGTCCCAAAGAGGCCACAGACAATATATAAACAAGTCGGTGTGACTGTGTTCCAATAAAACTTTATTTACAAATATAAGGAGCTGCCTGGATTTGGTCCATAGGTCACAGTTTGCTGACCCCTCCTGTAACCTTCTAAAACATAAGTTCCTTTTTGTATTGGTTTCAGGAATTAATTTAAGAAGCCCGTGTGTGGCACTATGTTATACTGACTTCAGATTGACCTTAAGCATTCATTTCTGAGCTAATATGAGCCTCTTGGATGCCAGTTTCCTCACTGGGGATGTCAGGATCTTACTGAGACATGTGATCTGCAGGGCACATCTCACATGATGTGTTCTTTCTACAAATTCACTTATTCATGTAATGAAGTTATATTTGAAGCATACTCACATATAACCTAGATCTGAGCATCTTAACTCACATGAATTTTAAAAAGCTGGCTCCATAAATTTTGTGACCTAATTTACAAGCAGGGTATGGTAAGAAACAAAGCAAAATTTCAGTTTTTCAAAGAAATAAATGAAATCTTTGCCAAAGATATGGGAGACTATAATAAAATGATAAACAGATTCAAAATCCATGCCACGTGAAAGACCCAAAACTGAAGAGCTTGAACCTTGCCTGTGCTCCCCCTTCTTTCCCCAGAGAAGATATGAGATGGACTCACTTTTTTTTTTTTTTGTCTTTTTTTTTTTTTCACACACACACACTGTATTTTATTTTTACAAGAGATAAATAGACTGACACCAAGCATTGTACATGGATGACCACAACAAAAGCAACAATGATTGCAATTACCAAACATGAAACACACTCATACTATGTCATAATATTGACATTCAGAGATGGACTCACTTATTATTCTCTTCTTTAAAATGAAGATGCATTCATTTTTCTATAAATATGCATTCAATATAGATCAAAAACAGCAAAAATAGCTTAAACAAGATGGAAGTTTATTTCTCTCATATTGAAGGAGATTGAAATTTGACAAGCCAAGGCTGGTATGGAAGTTATTTTGCTATCACCAGGGACCCAGGCTCCTTTCTTTCTGTTGCAACTTTCTAAGCCTGTGGCTTCCACCTCATGGTCCAAGGTGGCTACCCAAACTTCAGCCGTCACATCTCCATTTCAGTCAGCAAAAAGGAAGATGGAAGCGGAAGGGTAAAAGTCACTGACCAGAACTTAGTTACCTGGCCACATCTAGCCACAGGGGAGAGTGGGAAATGTAGACATTTTAGGTGGGTAACAATGTGCCCAGATAAAAGTTGGGGTTCTTTTTTAAATTAGAGGATGATGGATATTGAGAAGCATCCATCCACAGGGGGGAGACAGGTATTAACCTAATAATGATGAAAAAGTATAAATGATTAGTTGTGAGAAGAGCTATGAAAGAGATAAAGAACTACAGGAGTGGATAAAATCTGTGTTTGAGAGAGCGGGAAGTGTTTAAAAAATGCTACTCTTAAAAAGTGACTCTCAGCTGGAACCTGATTGATGGGTAGGTGTCATCCAAGCATAGAAATAGGAGGAAGAGCCTTCCCAGTGGAAAGCACAGCGTATGTAAATCCATGCGTCCAGGAGAGCTTGGCTCTGCCATGGTCCAGCAACTGAATACAGGTCAGCATTGTCGGCCTGGAGTGTGGGCAGGGGAGAGAGGCCCATGGCTGAGCTGGGAAGGTGGGGAGGACCCAGATTACCAGGCGCTTTAGGAGTCATATTGAAAACTGTGAGTTTTGTTTTAGGTACAACTGAAAGCCATTAAAAGATTCTAAGTGGAGGGCTGGCTCCATCTGATTTATGTTTCAGAAAGATCCTTCTGGCTGCCTGCTGCATGGGGAAGGCTGGTTTGGGGCCAGAAGGGAAGCAGGGAGAGAAGGTTCCCAGTGCAGGAGGCAGATGGTGGACGGGGACAGACAGTGGAGGTAGAACGGAGGGGTCTTGGTAAGGACTGGGTGTTGGGGATGGGCAGAGGGGTGCATTCGGGGTACAATGGTTAATGCGGAGCACCGCTGGCCAAGAAGACCCTGTTCTTGGGGGCGTTATTAGCCATCAGAGCCTCAGCCCTTAGGGGACAAGGGGTTCTGGCTGCTAATGAGGTTTCAATCTTCCTGTCTGGAATCAAAGTGAAGAATCACAAAACAATAAGATGGGTTTCTCCAGCCAGGTTTTTTTTAGCATTTGTTCCTTAATCACGTTAACAAGGGTCCACGCCACTCGATCATCATCTGGTTGGCTCAGAGTCACCAGGGTAAGACTGGAAATGGCAGAGTGAAGGGAATGGAGTTGTTACGATGTGAAGAGAGGAGATTCATTCCTCAGGTTCACACCCACCTCAGGTGGTGTGCTATCTTGGGGTTCAGGGGACTGAACGACTTATTCCAAACCCAGATTACAACTTATAATCAACTGCATCAGCCTCTGAACTTCCAGCCTGGAAGTTTGGGCCCATCCAAGCAGCCTATGTTACTGTTTGGAAATGAAGCTGTTTTTCTGAGTCCCTGACCCACCCCTGATTACAAGAAGTTGGCCTGTGTCTTTGAGGTCATTGCCGGACTCGGGTGAAAATTACAAGCTTAAGACAGAAACAAACTGTCACTTCCTTGTAAATCAAACAACACTGATGGAGCAAAGCACAAGTTCAAAGGTCAGCACTGACATTAGCAAAATGTTTTCTTTGCTCTGTATTTTAATCATGCAAGTATAACTGGAGATGAATAATAAACACACTGTAGTTAAGAGCTTTGTTTTTAGAGAGTTCTGGACACATGAAATGAGCAACCCCATCATATTTATTGCAAGCCTTGTCAAGAATTGCTGTTAGGGGCAAAAGTGCTAAAGAACGTGAACTGAAGCACATTGTACAGATGGAACATGTGAAAAGTCCAGATCTGTTATTGATATCCTCTCATCACCCCTGGTCAACGTGCACAACTAGATTTATCTTCTTGCAACAGACATAGGAAAATATCACATTCCTTTACCATCGAAATGTTGCAACAGCATTAACAGAACTCCTTGGGGGCCTGGTTATCTTGGTAGAGGAATTACTGACACCCAACTCTGTGCTCAAGGCTGCAGGGATGTAATTATCCCATGATAACCCGGCGTACTTTGTTCTCTGGATGTCTCTCATCTATGGCGCATTTTCTGGATGCCTTCCTCTTCCATTAAAGCATTTATGCCCATAGAAGTGCTTTAGAAGTCACCGGGGCTCTAAAAATTAAAGGGAATGAATTTAAAACCACAACTATTTTACCTACTTCTTGAAAACAAAAAATAAAAGCTGACATCTGGTAAGTAAGAAACTTCCCCTGGAACCCAAGTAACTTAACTTTTATTTTCTCATCATGAAAGGGACGGATCTCCATTGGTGGCCTTTCTTATTTACACCACACACATGGCGATGGCTCCGACATCCAGTTCCTTTAGTATAAACAGAAAGGATGGCCTTTTTCTGTGGAAGTTAATGAATTGAAAAACAAAGCTGTTCTGTATACCCACTCCTTCCAAATGAATAAAAGAACTACAGTGTTCTGAGACTTGGGCAAAATAGTTGCATTCAAATTAATTTTGCCCCTTCTACTCTCCCCCTCCCCACTTCCCACTACTCCCCCCCCACTTTTTAAGGAGAAAAAGAACCATTTAATCACCTTATAAGGGCAGAGAGCATTAAGGGAATAGAGCAAGTCATGAGGCCCAGATCTTATTCTTGGCTCAGACAGGGGCTCGCTGGGCGATCCCAGGCCGTCCCTTAACCACGAGCCTCTGTTGATGCAGCTGTAATATGGGGACACAGATGCATGTGTGTGGTGCTGATGTGGGGCTTTGGGGAGAGGTCCAAAGCTAAATGTGGGGTCCATTTTGCTGGTTGTATGCTGTTTCCAATTTGAAATGGCCGTCTGCCACTCAGGAATTGCAAAGTAACCTGGTAGGTCTTAGAAAGATAACTGGTATATAGATGAACAAAAAAAAAAAAAGAAAGAAAAAAGCCCTAGGGTGTCCCCGATCTCTTGGAATTAGATTACCAGGGCAAAAAGTGCTGCTAGTATCTGACTTTATAAAGAGCTCATCACAATGTTGGACGTTTCTTATCAGTAATGTGTGGTTCACAGTTTTCCTCTGAAAAATCCGCGTGATGTTTCCTATAGTGTATTTGAAGAATAAAGGAGTAAGCGTGTTCAAGTTCCACCAGGCAGCACCTGGGATCCCCTCTTATCGTGGGGATCCAGCCAAACTCAGCACCCAGGCAGGGGCCTCCAGGATTTTGCCCCTTCCTCTGGGATTTGGTCGCGTTCACCCACCAGTCACTTGCAGTTTCCTTTTGCAGGCTTCCTTGTGAGCTCAGCAGAGAGAACAGAACCCAGCTGAAGCCACTTTCTACAAACAAACATGCTGCTCTTTGCTTGTTTAGACTTCATGGAAGCCCAGCAGACCTGCCTTTTCATGGCTTTCCCTGCTGCCCCAAGCTTCCCCCCAACCCCGCTCCTCCATGGTTGCCCAGACCTCAGCTGATTATTCAGCAACTCATAATAAATGGTCTTGCAGGAACAGTGGAAAAGATTTGCATTCAGTAGCCCAGAGCCTAAAGCTGAGAAAGGAAACCTGAGAGTTTGTCTTACTTACTGCTGTTGTGGTGGGTGTCTTTGAACTGGGGTTGGGTTAATCATCACCTGATTGCAGGATACTTGGAAATCATGAGTGGTAATGGAGCTTCAGACTGAAGCAAGGTTGTGGAATGAAGGCCTCAGCCCATCCTTCTCTACTCCTCCTTCAGACACTTCCCTTAACTCTATCTGTCCAAAGAGGATTCTTATTCACAAGAGACACAGAGAAGTTCATATTTGATCGGCTTCCGAACATCCCTTTAAAAAGTTCTATGCTTCTCTACATATGTACTTCAGGTGTGCTGGTATTGGGTCGTTTTTGCACACCATACCTTCTTTTTCTTGCCCTCCTCTCCTGCTTCAGTCACTTCCAGAGTGAAACAAGAAATTGGCCATGTTCCCTTTAAAACCTCAGCCACCGCCCCCTCCCCCGCCCCCCGCCGCTGCCTGCAAATGGGGTCCAAATTTCTTTGCACTGCCTAGGAGGCCCTTCTTGACCTGGCTGTGACCCAACTTCATCTCCTCCCTCTCCTCACTCCACCTCTCCCCCTACCTCTTTCCAAACAGCTGCAGGTCTGGGAACACACTGTTCCTTCTCCTGCAGTGCATTGCCTTCCTTTCCACCCTCCTATTTTTCTGGTGAACTCCTATGCATCCTTCAAGACCCAATTCAAATGTGATATATTAAAGCTTGAGGCTGCTCCCGCCTCTGTCTGCAGGCACAGTTAATCGCTCTTTCCTCTGAGCTATCACTGCCCCTTTGAGAGTTTCTCTTCCAGATGAAGTATCACATTGTAGGGGAACTACTGCTCACATGCCCATTTCTCTCCCTAAACTATACATTCATTATGGTCAGGGGTAAGATCTTATTCATCTTTATGATACTAATTCCTAGATCAAGGCCAACAGACGCTCAATAAACAGGCCAAGAATACATGTATTCAACTCTAGGGTCTGATAAATATATGTCTTTGCTTTAGATTTTAAAGACATCTAGAAATTGAAATCAACAATACCTTAGATAAGTTTTCTGAATTTTGGAGGACAGATATTAATGTAAGCTCCCCTTTAGAACTACTGCAAAGATGAAGACACATCTTAGTGTACAGAGCTCCAGGTAAATGAAAAAGTCCTGTTTTAGATAGACTGCATTAGGAGAGAGGTTCACATACACTAACCTGAGTAGTAATAACAGTTCAGCTTTCCTCAGTGTCTACTGTGCACTGGGCACCGCTCTGTCCTCCCTATGCATGTGTATTGGGCTCTTCCAACAACTTTTCAAGGTGGGCATTAGCATTATTATTCCAATTTCACAGGTAGGGGAACTGAAAATGAGGTAAGTTGCCAAGTCATGCAGCTGGTAAAAGGGATATGAACCTGGAGGGTTGATGCTGAAGCTGCTCTGTTCTACGACTGCCCACTGTCCCCACCACCGCCCACTGGCCCCCCTCCCACTGCCACCTAATGAGCAAGGGGAGACTGGTGGGTTGTGAAAGTAATACAAAAAACAATTTTAGGAAACACTTACCATGTGTCAACCACTGTTCTATGTATTAACTCATTTAATACTGACAATGACCTTGAGAGAGAGGTACAATTACTATCCTCATTTTACAGATGAGAAAACAGAGACAGAGAAGCTAGCTGTTTGCCCAGAGGCCACGTAGCTAATAAGTGGCAAATCTGGGATAGAAACCCAGACAGGCTGGCTCCAGAGACCTTGCTCTTAACGACCCTGCTGGGCAATCTCCCAGGAACCCTGGGACGAGGATAGCTGTTCAGACAGGATCCAAAGCTGTGGAAGCACGAAGAATTGGGGGTTCTCAGGGACCATCCCCAGGGCCCACCAGAAAGCCCATCAGCTCCTCTCAAGCTACTCTAAAGATAACCTCTAGGTAAAAAAAAATGCTCTTACCATGCAAACACGGGCTTCCCGACATGCAGTCCAAAGGACCACCCCTGCTTCTTCTGGACAGACATTCTGAGACGCTCAGAAGGCTGTGTTCTGGAGGGTTCTGCTATTGCCCGGCTCAGTGGAGTCACTCTGTTTCCTGCAGTTTCCCTCACGCACATCCTCTTCCCCTAGTATCATAGCTTCCCTCTCCCTCCTAGCATCTGCTTATCACAGCCCCAAATTTCCTTGTAACCTCGACTTGGCAGGACCCCTGGTGGCCCCCTTTACGTGTCAACTTGATTCTGTCTGATGAATCTCTGTTCACCTCTCCACTTCAAGCGCAGCTACTAATCACTTTATTCTTCTCAACTTTTCCTGATTCACTTTTTGGAAGGAAGACACTGATAGGTCTGGTCCGTCTTTTCAAACTAGGATGGCACAGGTGGCTGGTCAACCTATGAACTTATTGGCCTCGGCCCAGATATGAGGACTTGAGCCAGCTTTGGGGAGACAGATGGGGACAAGAGGGTAGGGTGCAGGGCAGAGGCACGTGGGGAAAGAAATGGCCATGCAAGGCTGCCTCTTCATCAAGGGCTGAGGGCAAGGTTCTTCCCTCTGAAGAAGCTACAAATATGGCAGCCCCTGGGATGGATATGGTGGGTAAAATACCATGGAGTGTGAACAGTCTCTGTTCCACATCATAACCAACTCACTCCAGATCCAAGTAATGTTACTCTATAACTAGAGGCAGAAGGGTGCTCCTACCACTTAATATCTGTAAAACTAACTGCTTCAGTCAGGTCCCAGCAGAAAATGGATGGCACAGGCAAGCAGGATAAGTAGAGCCAGTTTGGTGAAGGAACTATTTACAAAGCTGTGGGTGGGCAGGATGAAGGGAAGCCAACAAAGGATGGTGACACATTGGAGAGCCATGACCATCTCTAGGCCTAAAGGGCAGGGCAGGGAGTGGTCACTGGGGCCCAGAGACAGCTGTAACCATCACTGTAGCTGTGTCTGCAGGAGACGGCCACCCAACAGCCCTATGGCTTTCAGGAAAGGAATGCAGTCTCTGCCCACCTGTGACTCAGAAGGAAAGGAGCCAGGAAGATCAACACCACCCCCCCCTCCTCCTGCCCTTTGATCTACTGCCAGGGCCTCTCTCTGGCTGCACCAGGCTGGAGCCAGAGGTCAAAAAAGGCCCATGTGAAGATTCTGTAGAGTCTCCTAGGGCATAGAGCATGGTGGAGAAGGATGGAGAGTGATGCAGGAGGGGCGGGAGAGAACACTCAGTACCCTGAATTCCTTGTCCTAAGGCCTTTGTTGTCCCGAGGTAACCGCACTGACTTTGTGCCCGAGAAAGTAGCATATTCCCTGCTTATTACATTTCACATATGTTCAAGGAAATCAGACTGTTAGAGTACCACATCCTGGAGATTCAAGTATGTTTTCCTGGGATCTCATGAGAATTTCCACTTCAATGGACAGTAGCTGAATATTCCCATAACATCAAAAGGGGACAGATGTTGGAGAAAGTGGGACACAACAGACCTCCAAGGACTCATGGTTCAGCTGAGGGCATGTAGCAGGGATGGCAGTGTGGCCTGTCCAGCCAGAG
The DNA here is from genome assembly GCF_009873245.2 of Balaenoptera musculus. Classification (NCBI taxonomy): domain Eukaryota; kingdom Metazoa; phylum Chordata; class Mammalia; order Artiodactyla; family Balaenopteridae; genus Balaenoptera; species Balaenoptera musculus. The sequence goes on along the minus strand of NC_045790.1, from coordinate 28,864,410 downwards.
GCAGGTGGGCATGTCCACACTCAGGGGAAGGCAGGATATGATCATTGACAGCCAGGAATCAAATGCAAGTCCTCCAGAACGTAAGGTTCAATTTAGGAGAGAAATGGGAAGATAGAAAATGCTGAAAGGGATTTATTCTGAATTTATTAAGGTTAAGCTTCTGCCATGTGGTGGAATGGGGGCTTCAAACAGAAATAAACCTTAATGTAAAAAAAAAAAAACCTTTTTTTTTTTTTGCACACTTGCCTCTGGGAGTGGCATATTCTATACCCACAGCAAATTCTATTGTTGCTGTTTTGGGTAGACAATTGCACTTCAATCCAGAACTACAGTATAACTTTGGTCCTTCCCATATCTGCATTTCCTTTAGGATAGAACTGTTCCCAGAGGAGGAGTTTGTCCTGAGTTAAAAGGTGTTAATTGATGTAGTGTTCAAGTCTATAAAAAGTTGATGATAGAATAAGATATGGCACTCAGGGAAAGTTGCTTCATTATTTCATCTTTGAAGGCCCAAATGAAGGCATGTTTAGATAAAAAATACCTCCCAGGGAGTTAAAAATGTACTGGCCTCAAGTATATCTCTTTCCCATCACTCATGCATGTTCACACAAAGAGGAAACCACTAAGGGATGCTTGATGTTTAGTTGTTCTAGAAGTTGGTGGGAGGCAGGAGGGTTGAAGGTCCTGGCATGTGCCTCTAATTTATTTCCTTCTACTTTCCCAAGAGTGGGAGAAAAAATATTTGTGAACTTTGTGTTATTAAAAAGTTCATGCTGTCTGCTTAGCTCTTACCTATAATCCTTTCATTTCTCTAGACCAAGAATGAGCCTTGATCTCCAGATTAATTCACTTAGCAGATTCTGATTTTGTGTGATTCACAAGAAGGTATGAGTAATTTCTTTTTCAGAAAGGCTCTTTTAACATTCTGCTGTGTCTTTTATGTCTTCCTCCTACTGCATTAGCCACTCCACTCATGATAGCCCAAGGGCAAAGGCACATTTTGAAATGGCCTTTCCACTTCCCAAGCACACGCTTGCGTGCTCTCTCTCTCCCTCTTAATCTTTCTGTCTCTTCCCAACACACAATTAATACTTAACAGGTTATGGCTGGCGTTTTCTTAACAGCTGAGGACTCTAAGCCTTTGTCACCTACTTAAGATTAATGGTGATTGGACACATGACAGTCCTCCTGGCTAATAACCTCACTTTTGGCAGCTAAGCATTCCTCTTCTAATCTCAAGAAATTAAGATACTCTCCTTCCTTCAGTTATCCTTGGGCAGTAATTTTCACACTGTAGGTCCTGAAATCAATGCAATGGGTCATGACCAGAATTTTTTTAAAACACAGTGAATTAGAATAGAATTTAAAATATCAGACTATGCTGCATACATTAAAACAAATATGAGAACATTGTTTTAGTTATGCCTGTTTGTATATGCTTGTGTTGGCTTGCAGTGTAAAATGTATTTCCTATTGTGGTTCACTGCAAAGTTCTGAAGTCACTGAATTAAGATTATTGAAGGGCAAAGTCTTCAATTCACAGCCAAATTTTTGAAGGCTTGGCCTCGTGGCCTGGTGTCCAGGTGCTCTGCTAGACTTCAGGGTCCTTGCCTATCTCCATGTTTCCAATTTCTCAAAAACATTTCCATTCCTAATTCTATGCCCCCAAGTGCTGCTCTCCTTCTACCAGACCACCCTTCCTCCAACTGAGATTCCAGGCCTCAGAAAAGACTTTACCTAGAGAGCCACTATGGTCCCTTCTGGAGTAGACTTTGCATTCTTATGTCTAGGAAACTTGCAAAGGTGGACCTGGGATCCATCTCACAGAAAGACTTTTGTTCTTTCCTTTTCCTTCTGGCACACCCTCTCATACCTCCAGTCCTAGATCCACCAAACCATGGCTAGGGAATCTCTAAAATGGCAGGTGCAAGGGGATTATTATTGGGGTCCTGGGCCAGAGAACTCTCTAGAGAATCGTTATAATCTTGTCTGTTCTGTACATTCTTAGATAACAGTCTACTGATTTTTTAAAAAATAGATCTTTATTGGAGTATAATTGCTTCACAATACTGTGTTAGTTTCTGTTGTATACCATAGTGAATCAGCCATATGCATACATATGTCCCCATATCCCCTCCCTCTTGAGCCTCCCTCCCATCCTCCCTATCCCACCACTCTAGGTCATCACAAAGCAACGAGCTGATCTCCCTGTGCTATGCTGCTGCGTCCCACTAGCTAACTATTTTACATTCAGTAGTGTATATGTGTCAATGCTATTCTCACTTCACCCCAGCTTCCCCCTCCCACCCGGTTCTGAGTCTATAAGTGTTTCCTTTCCTGTGGTATACCCAGCCTAGTGCCTGCCTCCTGGTATAGTGCCTGACACAGAAAAATATTGGCTCAGTAAATGTTTGTTAAGAGAATGTATGATTATTTGGTGGAATTTTGTTGAGTCACTGATCTTTTCAATTTAAGTTTAAATTCTCTCTTGGGTTTGAAATGATGGGATTTCAAGCACTGTTTAAAAAGTCAAGTCCATCATTTCAAGCCCAAGAAAGAATTTAAACTTAAATTTAAAAGATCGGTGACTCAACAAAATTCCACCAAATAATCATACATTCTCTTAACAAACATTTACTGAGCCACTATTTTTCTGTGTCAGGCACTATACCAGGAGGCAGGCACTAGGCTGGGTATACAACGGGAAAGGAAACACTTATAGGCTCAGAACCCTGACTCTAGGGCAAGAAATAGCTACCCTGAAAAATAATTATCATATGACACTTGTTTTCATAGATGTGGTAATAAAATGCTGTAGTTTCTCAGACCAAGGAAATGTCACTTGACCTGGGGAAAGATGGGGAAGGTTTTACAAAGGAGGGGCTGCTTGAGCTGAGTCTTGAGGACCTGGGGGCATGGAGCTGGCTTGAGAGAAGGCTCTAAAGTAGACTAGGGCTGGATTATAAAGAGCTTCATATGCCAGATTTAAGAGGATGGATTTACTGAAGGGCAACAGGGAGCCAGTAATAGTTTTAAAGCATTGGATTGATATGATTCAATTTATAAACAAAAATGTTTAATCCAGTTCTGTTTGAGATAACAAAACATTAGAAAAATAATCAACTGATCATAATTAGAGGGTATGTTCAGTAAATCATTGAGTATCTATACAATAAAATGTCTCCCCTCCACAAAAAATATGATAGTGCACTTATATTCATTAGCATAAAAAGAATTCTTGTTGGAATTTACTGATTTTTTTTTTTTTACATTTACTACTGTAATACTTTCTCTTAAACTCAGATTTTAAATTCTGACTTTGAATATTTTTCAAGATTGCCTAATAAAAGTCCTGTGCAAAATAAGAGTCTAAAATAAAAGGAATAATAGGAAACTCCAGATCAAAATCTTCTAAGTCCATACCTAGGGTCATTCTTTGAGCCTTACATTGATGGTAATAAAAAGATACAATCTTTCCTTCCTTTTCCCAAATTTCGGCCCCAGGTGATGTCCCTGAGGCTTCTGTCTGTACTGCCATCCTGTTGTCACAGCCTTTTTCTCGTCAGTGTTCAGTATTCTGCCCCCTGCTCACAGAAACCTCCTTCCCACCCCAATAGAGATGCTTCTGGGAGGCCTGGCTGAGCTGACAGCCAGGCATCTCTGTCACCACAGCATCTACTGTTCTACTCAGACCAACATGGTAACAAGGAGGAAAGAGTTCCTCTGCTCTTACCTGGCAAGTCCGCTATTCCTTTCCAGCTGTGATTCTCATACAGCATTTTGCTGAGGGTTAGATTCTATCATAATCTAGATTTTTCATTCACAGCTAACATATTCCTTTCATGGGTTGGACTAGAGAAACTGAAAAATGATGAGAATTTGTGTACTATTCCAAGTGGGTAAGAACTAGTACAAAGATAGAACAGAATATAAACTTCAGAACAAGATTCTAGTATATGTAAGAATTTAGTAATACACTCTAAGGAAAAAAAATATGTAAGTAGTATATTTACAAATGAGGTACCATCCCAAAGGTAATGCAAATATATATCCCATGCTGTACAGTTTTTGCACAGTCACATTCAAAGAAAAAATACTCAATTTAATACACTTGGCAGAATGATAGAAGTTTTACTATAGATTTTCTTAAAGAAATTCATCCTTAGAAAACTTCCCAAAGATCTTCTCTAGAAGTATTTCCCCTTCCCAAAGTTCAATGCTCATAGTAGCTACCAAATATCTCTCCTTCCTGTCAGCCATGCAGCTTCCTCATTGCGTCTGCATTCTCTTCTTTAGCAGCTCTGTTCCCTTCTACCCTTTACCACAATGGGCTACATCACTGGCCACTAGGACTTCTGTTTTCCCCTGGCCCCTATCCTAGACCTCTTTGGGATGGCCACAACCCAGAATGTCTACACTTCCTTATCATCCCTTGCTCCCTGTGGACAAAAGCCCATGGCCATACTTTGGAAATGGAGCTGTTTTCTCACATCAATGAAAAATCCATGGGCATTTGGGGGAATAAAATTCTCTACCTTGTTAACAAATCATAAAGGAAGGGTTATTCAGTAATCGATGGCTGACACTACTAGCTAACTATTTGTGGAAAACTGTTAAACTTTCTACCTCACACCAAAATACATTCCAGAAGGTTTGAAGAGTTAAATGTGTAAAATAAAAACCTAAATGAACTAGAAAAATAAAGGTGGATATTCATCTAGTCACATAAAAAACATAAAACTAAAGACCTTGGCTATCACTTCATAAAAATACAAAATTCTGCATGTCATGAAATGCCATAGAAATGTTTAGAAATGAAAAGAATATTTGCAACAATTACGACAGATCAATGTTTCTTCTCGCTAACTTCTAAAAACTACTCTTACAAATCAATGTGAAGAGACAAGCATATCAACAGGAAATGGGCAAAAATTGTAAACAGGCAATTCACAGAAGTCTGGAAAGCCAAAAAATATTGGAAAAAAAAAAAAAAAAAGATGTCCAGCCTTCATAAGTTAACATCCCTTTGAAGGGATGGTCTTGCTCTGGTAGAAGGGGCAAGGAAAGCTATGGCTTATGGCCAGTGAGTTGGGTGATAACAAAATCTGTCCTGCTGACATTTGTTGCTGACTTGGACCCAGGAAGTTGTGAGAACAGGTTTCTGGAGGTGTATCCTTGCAGGCTTTTTCCTTGTGAGGCTTTGGAAGCTGAGTATGTGTCAGAACAATCACCTCGACCATTGCTGCTGCTGCAAAATGCCTCTGCTCAAGCACTCCGAGCAGCTCCCCCAGGATTTTCTGGCTCCAGCCTTCCACCTCACCAGCACAGGCATCTCCTCCCCTCCTGTATCCCACAGCTTCTGCAGGACAAAGTCTACTGTGGCCTCAGGTCTCAGCTCCTCTTGTCCCTGGGCAAGCACTGGCACAGAGGATTCCTTGCCTGCCCCACCACCAGCAGCTGCCCACCTCTGCAGCCTCTCAGTTCTGCTGGAGCCCCTCCATTGTGCCTGAGTAATGGCAGTCCACCCCAAAGAATCACTCTTGATAAGAACAAAGCAACGGGACACCCTTCAGGACTCTGACCTGCATTAGCTCTCTGGACAGGCCTCTTGAGCCAGCCGGGTCCATCCAGTGCCCTTCCCTGCACTGACCGCCTTTTCCCACACAACCTCTGATATGCAAAAGGGGAGGGACCTGGAGAAGGAGGATGGTGTTGGATCTCCAGCCACTACCAGCAGGCGGGATGCTCCAGCTTTCAGGCTGAATGGGTGATGTTAGTTGAACCTCAAATACTCTAAAGGTTTCCCCCACAAGATATTATCTTGTTGTCTAAATTAATAAGGAACTGAAATTGGCAACTTATTTGGCATTCAGAGCCATTTGGTCCTTGTGAAGGAAAAACTCTGTTTTCCTTTACACTGTACACAATATGCTGAAGACTTCTGCATTCCAAATAAGTGGGGTTTTCCCCCACAGTAAGCAATTCTGCAACACCAGCTCATTGTCCTACAATTTAACCCAATAATTCTGATACGATCTACCTGGAGATGGCATCAGATCCCACAGGTTAAGGGCTCAGTTCCACAAGACAGCTCCCATCCCACTTCAGATGCTAATCCCAAGTCCAGGTTGTCATCTATGCTTCTGACTGACTGGCTATAAATCAGAGGTTCCCATGACCGCTTCCCCCCGCCCTCCACCCCCCCGCCTTGGGTTTCATTAATTTGCTAGGGAAGCTTACAGAACTCAGGAAAATATTTATTAACCAGATTATTGGAACAGCCAGATGGAAGACATGCATACGGCAAGGTATGTGGGAAAGGGTACAAAGCTTCCTTGCCCTCTCTGGGTTACCACTCTCCCTGAATCTCCACATGTTCGTCAACCCAGAAACTCTTCGAATTTGGGGGGGTTTTTTGAGGCTTCCATACGTAGGCATGATTGATTAAAACATCAGCTATTGGTGGTTGAATTCAATCTCAAGCTCCTCTCCCTACTCTGGAGGTGGAAAATGGGACTGAATGTTCCATTCCTGTAATGCAGGGGTCCCCAACCCCTGGGCCTCGGACTGGTACCAGTCTGCAGCCTGTTAGGAACCGGGCCACACAGCAGGAGGTGAGCAGTGGGAAAGCAAGGAAAGCTTCATCTGCCGCTCTCCATCGCTCCCATTACCGCCTGAACCATCCCCTCACCCCCGCACCGGTCCGTGGAAAAATTTTCTTCCACGAAACCGGTCCTTGGTGCCAAAAAGGTTGGGGACCACTGCTCTAATGATTGTTGCTTCCCCTGACCACCAGCCTCCATCCTTAGGTTACCCAGGGCCTTTGCAGTAGTCACCTCATTAACATAAACTTGGATGTCATTGAAAGGGGGTCTACGAGTACCTGGACACCCCATTCACCATTATTGTTCTGAAGCAATTTCAGGAACTGAGGACAAAAGTTCAAATATTATAACAAAAGATTCTCCAATTGTTCTTGTCTCTTAGGAAATTCCAAGAGTTTTAGGAGCTGTGAGCCAGGAATGGGACAAAGACCAAATATATATTTCTTATTATAAATCACAATATCACAGTGCTGCAAACGAACTTCTGTGTGTGTGAGTGTGTATGAGTTTGTGTGTGTGTGTGTTTCCCAATAATTAACATGATTCTGAGGTTCACGTTTATATGTTCACCTCTCTATGTGGACTGATTATTTTTTTCCCTTATAGCTAACTCTAGGTGGATTTGTGCAATTTCTAGAATGATAAGAAAGTGTGAATTCATGGAATTTGTTCAGTCTTTCAGATATCTACAAATTAAAGTCAAAAGTCAGCCTTGTTGGGCTTCCCTGGTGGCGCAGTGGTTGAGAATCTGCCTGCCAATGCAGGGGACACGGGTTCGAACCCTGGTCTGGGAAGATCCCACATGCCGCAGAGCAACTAGGTCCGTGAGCCACAACTACTGAGCCTGCGCGTCTGGAGCCTGTGCTCCACAACAAGAGAGGCCTGCGCACCGCGATGAAGAGTGGCCCCCACTTGCCACCAACTAGAGAAAGCCCTCGCACAGAAACGAAGACCCAACCCAGCCATAAATAAATAAATAAATAAATAAATAAATAAATAAATAAATAAACAAACCCAAAAAGTTAAAAAAAAAAAAAAAAAAAGTCAGTCTTGTTACCCATGAAATCTGCTTCTATATTTACAGGTATTTTTGCCTGCTAAATCCTTTTATCATTTCATGGCAATTCCTCTCTATCCACTGGGCTGCATTTTAATGCTTCTATTGCTAATTAGCACAAATGGTAGTCATTCTAGCTTTTGGTCCGTATCCTAGAAGAAGATTTTGCCATTGTGCATAGTAAATGAAGTGATGTTTTCTCCTTTCATTAACCATGAAAAGAAAATACATGTTGTTTCTAATAAGACAGATGTTGAAGCTATATAATTGAAAATGCTTGTAGCAATTTAGGAAGTATATTACATAAGAACGTTTTTAGCTCTGGTTACAAAATGATCTTAAATTGAGTCTATAGGGGCCAAAAATGGCAACAATTCCTTGGATCTACGAAAACTCCCTCTGGTCTTGAGAAACCTCCTTGGCTTGGCCCCTGGATGAACCAAACCTTCCCAAAGGCTATAGGTATCCCAGGGGGCGCTCATTTTGGGCTTTTGCATTACTGTGACTATCACATTTGATCTGATGCTTTTGGTGTCTCACTGGTAACTCGCATCCCCTTTGCATTCACCTTTCTCCACTGCACCAGTTGCACCTGTGGCTCTGCCTGAGGGTTTTCTCAGCTGCAAGAAAGTGCTCTTTGTGCATTGCAACCCAGGTGATGTCCCCTAGGTTAACATGAATTTCTTGGTCTATCAAACAGACAAGTGACTTAATTCCATGTCAATGAGTAGAAGAACCTCATAATTATAGCTAGTTTCAGATCCCCGCAGCTAACAGAGCTGAATTAGGTGAACATGAAAAAGAACACCCAATGGTCACAACCAAGACAGGACCCAGACATAACCCCCTGAACTCTTGTCTCCTCCCCGCCAAAATCTCTGCTCCCCCTGGAGCTTTTCCATCCCAGTAAAGAGCAACCCAACGCTCATTGCAAGCTCCACCCTGGGTATCTCTCTTGACTCCTTCTTTCCTTCACACACTCTGTGGGATTTATCACTGAGTCTTGCTGCCTCCATCATCAAAATACAACAGCAGTCCAACCACTTCTCATCACCGCCTCTGCTGAACTCTGGTCAAACTCACCATCATCTCTACCTGGATCATTGCAAGAGCCTCCTACTGGCCTCCCTGCTTGCACCCTCAGCCCTCTGTGGTCCAAGACAGGCATCAGCAAACTTTTTCTGTAAAGAGCCAAATGGTAGATATTTTAGGCTTTGCCAGTTTTACAGTTCCTGTCACAATTATTCAACTTTGCCCTTGTAGCATGTAAAGAGCCACAGATAATATACAAGCAAATGGACACTGAAATTTGAATTTCACATAATTTTCACATGCCACAAAATATTACTCTTTTTTGACTTTTTTCAGATGTTTAAAATATAAAAACCATTCTTATCTCTTAGGCTGTACAAAAACAGGTGGAGGACCAGATTTGTCCCACAGGTTTGCTGACCTCCTGTGCTCTAATCACGTAACAACAGCCCAATCTGTACGACCTGCCAGATCATGTCCTTCCTCAGCAAGTAGCCTTCCCTGTGCTTCTCACCTCCCTGAGCTCAACAGGAGACGCCCATCACTGGCACAAGGCCATCGGACCCTACTCCTTCTCCAGCACCCTTCCCTGCCTCTTCCCCTCTTGTGACTTCTCTCCACCCCCTCTTGGTTCTCAGGCACTCTGAGAATGCTCCTACCTCAAAGCTGGGGCACTTGCAGGCCAGCCCTTGAATTCCCTTTCCCTAAAGGTCTGCATGCATCCCTGCCTCACCTCCCTTGAGTCTCTGCTCAGGTGTCACCTTCTTAAGGTGAGGCCTCCCCCAGCCACTATATTTAAACAAGCACACCAACTCCTACTCCAGGTGGCGTCCTTGTCCCCTTCCTTGTTTTGCTTGTGCCCGTGGCACTCACCACATTTTGACCTACTGTGTATTTTTCCTGTTTCTTAATTGTCAGATTCCCTGCACCACTCCCCCAAACACTAGAATGAAAGTTCCATGAAGCTAGAGATTTTATGTCCCCCAGAAAAGTGTCTGATATGTAGGCACTCCATGAAGACTTGTTAAATGAATGAATGAATGGATGAGTGAATAAGTGGATGAATGAGTGAATAGTTCCCCTTCTGCTATTCTTTGATTGGAAATCAGTACATGCACTGCTGAATGTCTCAGTTTAAACAGCATGGAAATGTTCAGTTCAGCCAATTAACTCTCCACTGGGGTTCAGACCCGTCTGAGACCTGAAGAAGCACACTGCCGTCTCCTAAGATCTGCTCTTCCAAGTGTGATATTAGTCATGGCGACCGAGAGAAATAAACATCGTCTCACCATCGGTGGTGTATTTGACTCCAGGAACAGGACCAATTATTTAATACTCTCCTCTGCACACTAATATCATTTTCAGTAATAATCATTCCTCATCCAGGTTTTCTTAATTTGTTCTTTAGTTCTAAACCAATAATTTAAAAAGAACAATCAATTTCAATTTAAAGGTATGATTCATGCTCAGTAAGTTATTTCATGTATGAAGTAAAATCTACAGTTAATGAAAAGACATTACTCCTCACAATTTGTACCAGGAGTTGTAAATTTTAAACACAAAAACTCCAAGTGATCAGCTGGAGTAACGTAATTAAGGTAAAAAGTTCTGGTCCTTCATCTTTATAATCGCAGGCCTACCACTGTTTGCTGCAGGTCTGCTGCTTATACGCAGGAATATGGAATAGCGTGGGGGCCACACACGTGAGCTTCTCTGGACAGGATGCTGTCCAAAGGATCGTGAAGGAAAGACGAGTGCTGAGCCCACACGTGTTGGAGGTCTGCTGTGTAGGTGGGCGTGCTGCAAAGTGACCTCAGGTACAATATAATGTTATCAAAGGTTGAGTGCTAACAATGTGCTGATTTGAAGCTTTCATCTATATTATTAAAGCTCAATGGTAATCACAGCAATAGCTTAGAAAGACCTTCCAAATTTCCCCCTTCCCCCTACCCCAGGAGGAGTATTTTATCACTGGCGATGTTTAGAATGCTAGCACATGACGAAAATAAAAAGCCAACCAGAACTGTGGTGGGTTTTATGGTTGTTTTTAATTTCTCTCAAGCAATCTATCCCATTGTGTGCTGGGCTGGACCACTCCCACCGCCGCGCCCTTGATATGCTACCGCTTATCATTTCTCCCTGTTTGGGTAAAATCTCTAATCCTCAGTTGTCACAAACAGCTGCCAAAGGCACATAGCATGTTCCTGCGTGCCTCAGCTTCAAACTGCAGTGCTGATCTGTCTAGTAAGAACTGAAAAGGACCTAAGAGAGAATCTACTTAAAACCTTTCATTTTACAATGAAAAATTTTATTTACCTGATTTTTAAAAAAATTTCAAATGCTTTCGCTTATTTTGTTTCTCAACCAAACCTTTTAAGTGGGCAGGATAAGCATTATTGCTGATTTGGATGAGGGACATTTGAGGCTCTGGAAGTTAAATGACAAGCCCAAGGTTACACAACCTAGTAAATCCCAAAATCTAGTCTTAAACCCTCAAGGGCCTGTAGGGCCTATTTTGCTTTTTATAATTATGTTGAATTCAAGGCCATTTGTTTACACAACCAGGATTAGAAGTCATTACTCTTAGGGAACTCTGAGCTACAATTTCAAAATGCACAGTGTAGCTGTGGAAACTGCAGTTTTTTGCAGGAAGCAGCTAGGTTTGATACATATTTGTGTTTCCAGGGCACACATGGGCACTGGGTACATGTTTGTTTCATGGAGGAATGAAATCTTAGGAGAGCCTCAATATTCAGTGCAGACCAGTCCACACTGAACCCTAGTGGGGTTGGTGGTCATGATGGGATGACTCGAAGATCATGTCAACAAAAAGCAGTGTAAAGACCTATGTGCTTTTATTCTTTTTTTATTTTTATTTTTTATAAATTTATTTATTTTGTTTATTTATTTATTTTTGGCTGTGTTGGGTCTTCATTGCTGCACGCAGGCTTTCTCTAGTTGTGGCGAGCAGAGGCTACTCTTCGTTGCGGTGTGCGGTCTTCTCATTGCTGTGGCTTCTCAGGTTGTGTAGCACGGGCTCTAGGTGCGTGGGCTTCTCATTGCTGTGGCTTCTCAGGTTGTGTAGCACGGGCTCTAGGTGCGTGGGCTTCAGTAGTTGTGGCACCTGGGCTCAGTAGTTGTGGCTCACAGGCTCTAGAGCGCAGGCTCAGTAGTTGTGGCGCACGGGCTTAATTGCTCCGTGGCATGTGGGCTCTTCCTGGACCAGGGCTCGAACCCGTGTCCTCTGCATTGGCAGGCGGATTCTTAACCAATGGGCCACCAGGGAAGCCCGACCTGTGTGCTTTTAAATAAGAAAAACCTGAAAACAGCCTCTAAAGCTATCCGTAATAGTAATAATTGCCATTTTTGAGTACCTTCCATGGACAGGCAGTTTCCCTTCCACACTGTGGAAAACCCTGCCAAGTTGTGAGCAGTGTGTACAAACATGTTCTGCCTACAACTGAGGCTGTGTGTGCACGGTTAGCATAACGTCTGGAGGTCAGGATGCTAAACTAGATGGGTTGGGTGATGAAGGGGAGAGTGGGGGGCACCAACCATGTGGGTCACAGGATGAGGTGCAGGGCGAAGGTGCCAAGGAAAGTGGTGTGTTTACTGAAACCCATCGAGAGGAGGATGAGTATATACAACGGTGCTATCAGGGCCGTGAGCAGCTCTGCTCACTGGGTGGGGAGTGACAGGATGGGCAGTCAAGGGAAGACTATATTAATTATGAAAAATTATTTTCCATCTTTCCAAATTGTGCCGCCAACCTGTTAATTCTTTTGGATGTGCCAAAAAAAGTATAGTCTTTCCAGATGTGCTGCAGATAAAGACAGGTCGAGAATGACCACGTTGGGTATTTCACACATGTAATTTGTAATTCCTACAATGACTCTACAGATACGAACTCTCATGGGGTTTAAGAGCTCACCCCAGTTCACGGTGTGGGTGGCTGGGAATTGTATTCAGTTTAGGTAAGTCTCCAAAACCCATGTGTTTCCCTCCTTGCCTGTTCCCTCACACCTATGGGACAGGCTGTCTTGGGAAGAAGAAAGTGGTAGCATTTTGAACGGCAAAACTTGGACCAGTGGCAGGCTTCAGGGAGGCAGCTCTCCAGCCAACCTAAGGGGAGGAGTGTTCTGACAAGCAGAGCTGCCCGCAAGTGGCATGGGCCTCCGAAGAAGGCTGCAGGATCCTCAGAGGGGGAGAGTCCAAGCAGAGGCATGGGGACCCGTGCGGTCAGAATCTCCCCGAAGAGGGCATTCGGAGGGTCTGTCAGCCTGCCTCTGGGATGGAGAGTCAAGATCTTACACGGAGACTGATCAGGCCACTACCAAGGTCAGGCCACAAGCCACGTGCCGCTCACGCAGGGGCTAACTCAGCTGCCCCTAGAGGAGTAGTCCAGGCAAATACGACGGGGACCCAATGAATATCAGACCCAATGACACAGGCCAAAGATGGTCAGTGCTTATTGCCCTAGCTGGTAACGGAAGTCATGAAACGGAGAAGGGGGTGGGGAGAATGGAGGACAACAGGGATGAGGGAGGAGACGGCCACGGGCACTGTGCCGGAGGGTGTGGGGTCCCTGATTTTGGCCAAGGAGGAGTCAGAGAGACTGCAGGTCATCTTGGGCGGAGACGGGCAGCCCCGCCACCCTGTCACCTACGGAAGGCCAGAGCAGCACCCTGCCACGTGGTGGCAGGCGTTACTGGAGCAGGAGAATCCGGGTCAGAAGGGTTGAAATCCGGCTCTGCTGTGAAACCTCCGGAGAGACAGGACTTTAAGCTCTCAGTTTCCTCGCCTGTGAAAGGGGTTCTGCCTCCTTCGGGACAATCAAGAGGGAGTGTTTGCAACATGCTTAACGGGAGGCCTGCCTCCCACTGAGCAATCACTAAACAGCAGCTGTTATTATTATTTTTCATTATTGTTGTTTTGAGTTTAGGACTTACAAAAGCCTATTCTACAAAGCCAAATACATTCCAACTCTTCAGCTCATTTTTGGAATCAGGGAATGGGAAATGATTTGTAGTCAGAGAACATTCTGGAAAGTACTTTGGGAAACAGTCTTCCTTGTTCAGGCTGAGATCCTCTGTAAAACGGGCATGATAACACATTTTAGCACGGTGCCTGTCCCATAGAGAATCCTCAAAAATGTTAGCAATTATCTTCATTATTTTAACTAATCACATCATCATCGTAGCTCCTTTTTAACTTTTGGAGCGTGAAGTTAGCTTTGTTTTGCTTTTCAAATTTATTATCAAGAATTGCCTGGTTCTTGGTTTACTCACTGATTACCATTTTTCCCAATGAGACAATCTAATCAGAATTTGGTTACTGAACTAATAAATGTTTCTGAGGGTCTGTCTGACACTGCTTTAGTATTGTGAAAGCGCTCTTGTTCTTATTAGGGTAGTTCATGCATGGCTCTTCAGTTAATTTATATTTATCACAGAATACAGTGGGTCTTCACTGGGGATGGTTTTGCCCCCAAGCCATATCCGGAGGCAGTTTTGTTTGTTACAACTGAAGTTGGGGTTGCTACTGGCATCTCATGGGTGAAGGTAAGGGATGCTGTTAAATATCCTAAAGTGCAAAGGCCAGGCCTCCACAACAGACATACCCAGCCCCAAATGTCAGTAGTGTCGAGGCTGAGAAACGCTGGTCCGACATCTATCTTTCCTACTCTCTTTGCTTGAGAAATGCCAAGAGGACCAGGGGCAGATGACTTTGTGGTGCGTTGCGCCAGGCACTGTTTTTGAGAAAAGTTGTGGGGACTTGCAAAGCCTTTTTTTTAGCAAAGAGCAAAGTCACAGATAGCCAGAGCACTAAGAGCATGCCCTCCTGCTGGCTAGGTGTCCCCCTCTGGCTTCCCTGCCCTGGCCAGGGTGTGAGCATCGCCTCAGCCAGAGGAACATTTTCAGTGTGAATCAAACCTCCTAAGGAATCCATAGAACATGAGCACTGCGGACTGTTTGCCCAAGACTAAGAGGGGGAAGGGATTGTGTTTGGGGGGCTGATGATGCTGAACTTTCAACCCTTCTTAGCAATGTTTGCTGGCCAGAAAGCAAAGCCAGCTGTATTTGGACAGCACTTTATACAAACAGACAACACAGACTGTTATCTCCTAAATTGGAGGCTTTCTACAATGTCTTCTCATGTGGGCACTGGACTCAGGCGGGAAGACCACCCACAGGCAAGCACGCAGCACCTCCCAGGGAGGCCCTCTAATCACTCACCGTTCTCACCACCTGTTCTGGGCTGTGTTATCAGATGTGAAGGAGCCAGCTAATAACCGTTTATAAGCTATAAATGGAAGTGGCTATGGCAGGGAGCTGATAAACATTTTGAGGGCAAATTATTTGTGTAGCTGACTGTCATTTGCACCCCTCTCAACTGCTTAAAAGGACGTGTTTCAGGTTACAGGATGTCTAAATGGCTGTTTGCAGGGCGGATGCCTATTGCAGTGCTGGGTCTGTGGTCTCGATCCAGGCCACAGGTAATGACAACAGCCCTGGATATTTTCAGCCTTCCTGGGCACCAGGTCTTTTTTCTTAACCCTGTTTGGGGGTGAAAAGGAAATTCCAAAGCTAGAACCCCTTAAAGTATCTCACGTGCTTTGAAATCTCAAATCTCAGGGTGGGGTTGAAATGCATGGACAGAGTTGTTTAGGAAGTGAGCTTTTACACACTCCATTAGTTTGGGTTGGGTTTTGTTTCGTTTCTGCTAAAAGAAAGCAAGGATGGGAATGCTGTATGTAAATGGACATCTGACTGTCTGAGGCAATTACAGCTCCTGAATTGTGTTTGTAGGGCTTAGCACAAAAGAAGCGTTTCAGCAACGCAATACGGTCACAGCCGAGCCACTATCGTGCCTTGGGTTGGTGGGTTGGTAGCTATTGGATTAAAAGGCTGAAGGGGGAGTTTTGGAAATGAAAATGGTGTGAGGAATAGGGAAGAAGGGCCCTGGACATTTAAATAACAAAGTGACACCCTGTTTTTTCACCAGGGGCATGGGGGAGTGGGCAGAACTTGCTGCCCAAGCCCAACTTCTACTTTTATCTTCCCAGGGGAGCCACAGACTAGAGTCTGTGTGTGACCAGAGTTTCCAGAGGCTCTGAGCCACTAGTGCAGGACCTGGGGATCACTAATTTCATGCTGTCTTAGGATGTGGGAAGGGTGCCAGGGGGCTGCCTGCAGAGCCGGGTTCCAGACCCCTCTGCTCTTGCTGGGCTGGGGGATCTTCAGCAAGTGTCTTGCCTTCTCTGCACCCATGTGTTTATTTGCCACAAGGGATGCTTATGGCTGAGGGTGCTGCTGGAAGCTACAGAAGTTTGACTAGAAACCATCATCAGGGAATCCATAATTGGGCTGGAGACAAGACCTTTTACGGAGAGATCTTCAACCGTCCAAGGCCACAGAGAACTGGCAGCAGTGCCCCAGGGGAAACGGAGAGCAGGGAGACTCTAAGGAGGACGTCTGGCTTGCGTTGGCCTCCAGGGGTGGTTGGGTTCGGTCGGGGACTGAGGGAGGGAATGCCATGGCCAGAGGCGCAGTGGAGGGCATCCACGCTGTCCGTCAAAGGCACAGTTTATCTGTCCCAAAGGAGCAGACTGGAGCCTTGCAGGTTGACATTAGGGAAGCAGGTTAGGGCCACATTGTGAAGGCAGAGGTCAGTCTTTTCCTGGTAACACCTGAGCAGGAAGGGCTGGAAAGCAGTGATCTGAGGCAGGTGGGTCTCGTAAAAAGGTAAGACACCTGAGGGAGAGACAGCGGCAGCCCAGCATCAGGGGCGGGCAGCTCACAGGCAGCTGGAAAGGAGAGACGGGGAGGGAAGAGACCCCAGAGAAAGAGCCCGCTGGACTCAGGAGGAGAATTAGCAAGACCCTGCTGGGGGTGAGGCTGAGCCTGAGTCACCAGGAAAGTGACATACCTTCCACAGAAACTAGCACATCCTAGAGACTGAAAGGAGAGCTTTGTTTCCTACACTTTGAATTTGGGGGAAAAGCATCCAAGTAGAAACACCCCGCAGGTAGTTGGAAATACAGACCTGGGGTTGGAAAGGGTGCATTTGCTTCTCTAGATCCCAACTCGGTTGTTATCACTTCAAGGGCAGCAGTGCCATCCCAGGACAGTGGACATTGTATTGGGCAACAACTATGTACTGAATTATCAGCTGAAGGCGTGTTCTTGTCAAGCCACAGCCCTACAAAAGCGGGATTATGATGATTGTTATATTCAGAAACAAAGGTTCAGAGAAGTTAAGAAATTTATCCAAGATCACACAGCTTGTAAGCAGCTGAATTGGGATTCACACTCAGGTCTGGCTGATGGAAAAGGCCATACTCTCCCCATTCTCCCTCATGACCCCCTTGACTTCTTAATGTTGGAACTCTTTCATGTGGAACTTCTGCTTCTCTACAACTAATGCAATGCCTTGGGCACAATGGTTAATTTTTTGATATGTGTTAAATATTAATCTTTCTTTCTGCTACCACATTTCTTACAAATAAATATCAAAATTTTATTAGTCCACGAGTTTGAAAAATAAAACAAAAACAAGAACAAAAAAATCTTGGCCTCTTTCTCTTAAAAGCATCCAGTTTAGAGACATCAAATTAATCACAGTTATTTGCTGAGTCAAAAATTATATACTCCCTTTTTCTTTTTTTGCAAAGTGAAGGAAATTTCTGAAAGGCAAAGGAGACAATATAAATTTATCCTTAACTTTATTACAAAGCATTTATCTAGAAGTTTTTGTTAATAAAATTCTTTGGCAAAACTTTAATAATTTTCTAAAAGTAAAACTTAGCTGCGTCTCTTCCAGGTACCTATCAGGCCAAATTCATCCATATCCATGTTAAAATATCATTTATATATTTGGGGAAGGAAAGTACACAGATTGTGCAAGGTCTCACAGTGACTAGAAGTTGGAATGTAAGATGACCATTTACCACTTCTACTCTTAAAGTCATGCCAAAGCCAGGCTACCTCCCATATAGTTTCAAGGAAAAGTGAAATCAGAAACCTAGCTATGGTGATTTTTACTGCGTTGAAGTTTTTGCCAAATTTGGGTTCTTAAAGGAACCAGAGTGTTTTGGCAGGGACCTTGCATTTTTTTCAACTGTCACCTGGAGCACTTAGCTGGGATCGTCTACTGTACAATGAGTTTGCCTCAACCCTGCCTGCCCTCTTCTTTAATTTAAATCAGAGTAAACAGTATATGAGAGTATGTTACAGTATATATTCGCTACTGACTACATGTTTCTTCCTCCATAACCCACTGGCAGGCAGGAAATGGACAGTCTTCATCAATTTCCTGGAGAATTAGCATTTTCTGTCAAGTTGCATTGCTCTTTCACCCAAGGAATTTCTGAACACCAGAGAGAAACCCTAGGCAAAGTGGCCCATTGGTGGTTTGGTGAAACCATTGTTTCTGTATTAATGATCCTTTTACTCCATGAGCCTAATCATAAAAATCTATATGTCCACAGAGGTCTAAAGCAAATTAAGTTAAACTGTAGAGAAATGGAAAAATATTACTTTTCCATTTTGTTTTATTTCATTTTTAAATCAAAATGATTACACTTTTTCACATGGTTGTTACAGACAAGGCTTTATGTCTCTGTACACCAGCAAGAGAAAAAAAAGCGAGAGAAAAACAATGAAAAATGTTTGTTTGGATAATACAAATTTTGCAACCCAGGGAGAAAGTTGTGGAGCTTCATTTTATTTTTCAGCCTATGTATTAAGCTATAGGAGTCCATTGTAGAAGCAATACGCACTATTTCTTAGACAAAGAAAAATTAATAATTGATTTTGATGCTGAAATCAAAATCTACTTTGTAATCTTCAATCCTGGAATGGTGGCGAAACCAAAAAACTGAGCATGTGCAGGCCAACATCCCCACACTGCCCTCTGGTGGTGGCCTGCCTCTTGGCATCTTTGCATTGATACTAGGGGTCAGGCAGCTGGGAGCCTTTTGGGCAGTCGAGGTTTGACTGTGAAGAAGGAGGTCATTGCAAATATTTTACAGTTTTATCTTTCTGTGTGTACTTCACCTTTATCACATGTCCTAGTTTTCAGTCATCTCCTGTTCATCTCCCCACTGGCCTGCTAGCTACTTGGTGACAGGACACTGTCATCTTCATCTCGTGCACCCACTTAATAGAACCCAGTGCCTGTTGAATGCATGTTAAATGTGTGAAGAAAGGGATACCTCATTAAACTAGAGTGTGGCTAAATGATTGTCCCCACCTCACCCCCAAAGAAGGGGACTGTGCTGTTCTTAGTTGTATTTACCATGTGCCCACAGAACTGAGCTGGAGTGAGGGCACCTGATTATTGGGGACCTGACATGTGGGCACCTGCATCTTGGGGAGCTAGTGTGTGGGCATGTGCATCTTGGGACCCACTTTAATTTCAGCCTCAGACCCTGGCCTGGCTATGTAGCTGACATCTCTCTCCATCACTGATACAGCTGAAATGACAGAGCCAGCAGGGCTCAGACACAAAATTTGGAAAAACATTTGGAACACCAATTTTCTCTTCTCATTTCAAATGCAGGGATACTACAATGCAAATGTGGAAAAGACATAACAACTGTTAGCAACAGTTTGACCTACATAGCTTGTTCACAGTGTTACCAACCTCTCAGAAACAGTACCTCCTGATGAAATAACTTAGTCCATTTTTTTTTCTTTCTTCTTTCTGCTCTTCTTTCTGCCCTTTCTGAAGGGCAAATCACTTCACAGGGTCTCAACTATGAAATTAGAGCATTGATTAGCTAGAGCCTTCCAGCTCAGATATTTCCTTAAATCTAGTCTCTTATAACTTTTCTTTATTTTATTTGAATTCATTAAAATTTAAAAAGTGATAACTTAGACATGTTTATCTCTTTGCAGAGAGCTCCCTACTCTGCCCTGCTTGTCCCTTTTTCCCACCAGAATCTCTAACCAGTCCATCCTTGACACTTGCCTTCACTGGAGATGGCCTTTATAAAGATGGGCTTCTGCTTTTTAGATCTTTTAAAGAAAGCTCACATGTAGAAAAATGTTCATAGTAGCATTGTTCATAGTTACCCAAAGCTGCAACCAACCTGGATGTTACTGTATATATTCTGGAATACTATACAGACATGAAAATGAGTGGGTTACACAGAGGCATATGAATGTGTGGCGTGATGACATGCCTGCTCAAATACCCAGGATTGGGGAGTTAAACAAAACATACAACAACAAGAAAATAGGGCAAACACTTTACATTGTAGGTTTCCATTTTTTCTTAAATGGGAAATTTTGCAGAAGCACACGTGAGAGGAACCTGAATTGACATCTCAGGGCAGAGCTTCTCACAGTGTGATTGCAAAGCCCGTCAGGATCATCTGAGGGCCTTGTCAGAAACAAAGATGCCTGACTCCACATTGGCTCTCCTGCATCAGAATCTCCAGGTGGAACTGGGGAAGCATAATAAAGTCCCCAGCTGATTCTTATGCACAGTAAACTATGAAAACTTGTTCTAAAGCTTGGTTAAATCTCAAGGAGGATGGTTCTTCGTTAACCTCCGAGGTTTCTTATTGTCTCAAATATCACCAATGTCCCCTGACAGTCTAAGGCAAGGACCAAGCCCAGTAACATTCAGAATTGAGGGGGATACATGCCGCCCCCATTTTCATGGGCTGTTTGAGAATCAGATTTACGAAGACCAGTTGGCCAAAGAGAGAGTGCCAAGCAGCCCAAGACCCCTGAGCAGATTTTAGCCAAGATTTTGGGGGTCAGAGAGAGGCCAAGAATGCCACTCTTATATTAAGAAAAAGCCAGTAAGCCAGGGGATGTGGTTGCATATTTATGAGGAGGTTAATATATATTGAGCAAAAGACAAATAACAATAATCAAGCTTAGCTGGGGTGTTTTTTTCCTCCCTTTAAAGACATTTAAACTCAGTCCAAAAGCTGACCTCAAGTTCCTATTTTATTATTCTAAGCCATATCATTAGCTACAGGAAATAATCCTGTTGGTTGGAGGAAATACTTAAGGAGCAGTTTTCTTTAGGCTTTGCCAAGTATGTGATGTAGCGGGGAAGCTAAATGCAAGGCACGATTTATGTTCACCTGGTATTAACATGCGAAATAATTGATTCATCATCTTAGAGATGGAGACACCTGCTGGATCAAGATCATAAAATGAGTGACTAGGTCTTTATGGTCCATGACAAGGGGGGCAGATTAAGGCATAAACTGGATAATTTTAGGTAAAGGGGAAATAGCGGTTTTATTTCCTCTGCAATCCCTATGGTTTTGGTGTCGACCCACCCTCTTTTTGTCATTATGAAAGTAAGATTCATTTCAGAATATCTCCCTGAAATTGATTAATTGATGGGTTGAGTTGTCCTTGGTTACTGTACGTTGTTTTCCATAGCAGTTAAGAGTATGGACTCCGGAGTCCACTGACTAGGATCAAATTCCAGCTCTGCTACTTAGAAGCAGGGTGATCTGGGCTGGGTAACCAACTGTCCTGATTTGCCAGGGACCAAGAAGTTTGCTGAGATATGGCACATTCGGTGCTGAAACCAGGCAAGTCCCAGGCAAACTGGGACAGGCTGGCCATCCTAGAGCTGGAGCAAGTTATTTCACCTTTCTGCGACTTCAGTTTCCTCATCCGTGAAGTGGAGGTGCTAGCACAGCAGCCCACCCTGTGGAGTGGTTGGGGAATTCCCGGAGGCAATCAGCACTTGGAACTGTGCCGGGTGCACAGCAAGCACCAGTGTGTTTTGTCACTTTTAACTAGAAATGCCCTGTTCCACCTCCTCCCGGCACAGAGAACTAATGTGGTATGATGACAGATCTAGACCGGGACCCAGACCACGCACGTCACTTATGGATATTGTGAACCTTCCTTCACTGTGTGGTTGGCTGGTTGAGATGCTCACGAAACAGGTATTTGGTATCTTCCACGCAGTAACAGGCATGACATTTGGGGCCTGAATATCCTCTACGCTTCTCTGGGTGATTGTGACTCCACTCGTAGGGTGTTGTGACCACACACTCGCCTGTGAGCCATGGAAGCAGGAGGCCATGGCTCGTTTCAGGAAGCAGGCAAGATGGTCACTGCCCCAGAGCGTGGATTGAGATGGGAGAGGAGTGGGGACCAGGGCTTGGGGGAGGGGAGATCAAGCTTGGACTTGGAACCTTGAGGGGTCAGGGACCTTAAAGGCCACCTGGATGTAGGAGTCACATCAGAGAAGGAGAAGAGGCCAGGTCTGTTCTCTGATTTCCTCAAAAGTTCCTGGGAAAAAAAGAAAAGGATGGCAGGAAGGGCAAGCAATACGGAAAAGCAGGTTGAGGAAATATATACCTGCATGGGCCAGTTTACAGTAAATATTCTATTCATTCAAAACATATTTATTGAACACCTACTATGCACCAGGTGCCGTGTGCCACCTGCACTAGAGGTGTGTCTCTGAACACAACAGGCAGCGGCCTTCTATCCTAGAAGGGCCACCCCTTCTTTCAACATGCAGTTACTGAGCACCTACTATGTGCTGTGCAGTGTTCTAGGCACCTGCCTTGTGACATTCACAGACTAATAAACAAACACATATATAGGAAAACATCAGGGTAATGAGAGAGAATAATAACAGCTAATGCTCACTGAATGCCTGCTCAGCAGAGAATTGACCAGCCCAAGATGTCAGTAGAGCTGGGGTGGAGAAGCTCTGCTCTAGAATGCCTGGGGAGAGAGAGACATTAGGCAGGGGTCACAGTAGCCTCTGTGATCTTCTGTATTTGAGCTGAGTCCATGACCAGAAAGCCAACAGCTATGCACACACCTGGGAATAGCCCATGCAAAGGCCCTGAGAAGGACAGGCCCAGGCTTGTGCAGGGAAGCCAGAGGGCTGGGAGTAAGGGAGTGAGGAGATGAATGAGAGAGATGAGGGCAGAATAGGTAGGGAATTGCAGCTGAAGTAAGAGGCCTGGAATTTATGCTAAGCACAACCAGAAGCCACTGGAAGGCCAAAAATTCTGAGATTATATGAGCCTTTTTAATCTTCTTTTTGCTTATCTGTATTTTATGACTGTTATGGGCTGAAAAGTGCCCCCCCGAAAACTCATATGTTGACATCCAAACCCCAGGACCACAGAACATGACTATATTTGGAGATGGGGCCTTTAGAGAGGTGATTAAGTTAAAATGAGGTCATAGGATGGGCCCCAATCCAGTAGGACTGCTGTCCTTATAAGAAGAAGAGATTAGGACACAGACATTTGCATGGAGGGAAGACCATGTGAAGACACAGGAGGAGACAGTCATCCCCAAGCCAAGGAACGAGGCCTCAGAAGAAACCGATCCTGCTGACACTTGGATCTCGGACTTCTGGCCTCCAGAACTGTAAGAAATGAATTTCTGTTGTTTAAGCCACCCAGTCTGTGGTACTTTGTTATGGCAGTCCTGGTAAACTAACACAATGACTATGCTCCAATGAGAGAAAAATGTGTACACAAACACATAATTAAAGAAAAAAAAAGTAAAATTTCTTTAAAAAGAATAGCTAAAGGAGACATTATCAACATGTTTGAGACTCCAAGTAGAAATGAAAGCTTTCTTCAAAAACTAGCTGTAAGGATAAGAGGAGAAATAAATTTAAAGAAACATGGGTACCTCAAGAAGAATAGAAGTAGGAGGTGTCAGTGGCATCCTCCCCTAAGAAGCCAGATGCCTTAATCTTGTGGTGGAGGCCACACAATCTCAGGACGTCCAGGCTTCAAGGGATTCAGTTTGGTGAGAACACACAGGGCTGTGGGGAATGCATTGTAGCCACCGCCTGCCTCCCTCTGATGAGTTTTGTAAAACTGCTTTGGAAAAGTCAGCTGAGTTTACAAAGAGCATTCAAGGTTATGAGAGGGGTGGCATCATAGCAAAAAGGAAGGAAGGAAGGAAGGGAGGGAGGGAGGGAGGCAAGGGAGACAAAAGACATAAGTGATTCAAATGTTTAGCAGACAGAGTTTCAAAATGGCCACTATGGTTGGATGCCAAAATAGAAAAGGGGAGTTTTAAAGAAAACATATAATAAAATATGCAAAATGCACTAAAGAGGAGGGACCAGGAGGTGTATGTCAGCACATCTTACTTTTCATTTGGATGCTTTCAGAATAGTGTTAGTTTGTAGACCACAGACATAACACCATTCAGTTTATCTGTATGTCCCATTATGAATGGAATGTGACACAGACCACAGCCATCCCCCAATTCCATGCCCTATCAATTGTGGAATTGCCTTATTTGGATCTCAGAAGGAAAGCTCAGTTGTATCTTATTCTTTGCAATGCAATTTGACTTGCATAGACCGGGCTGGAACGGGGCTGTTAGAATACTCTTTATTGAGAATCATCCATTATCACCATTTATCTGAGAGCTTGTGAGAAACCGTCCTCTCAGCAAATGCCCCATAGCAGTGAACACTGACCAAGCGTTTCCACTGATCTTCCCTGTCGGGGCCTCACTTCTCAGTTCGACAAATGCTTCCTGTTCCAAATTCCCTGTAGTGAAAGCTTCCCCTCCCCAAGTCTCAGTGGGTTTGGTAGGTGTTGGGTCTGGCTGGGGCTAGGAGATTTGAAATGGAGTTGTAAACAGTAGGGTAAGTGACAGCTGTGTGATCATGTGGACCCGACTGTGGACCCAATGCGGACCCTCCAAGGGAGGGTGAGTGATGGGGATCTCCTTGGTTAACTTCACTAAGAGAAGAGAAACCTGGAGGAGCAGAAGGAGGGAGAGAATGAAAGAGCGCTCTGGTGTTCACAACTAAGGGAATCACAGGGTGGAAACGGGCTGTATTGTCACTTAGTAGAAAACAGAGTGCCAGGAACCCAGGCAGCAAGACTCAGAGAAATCCTGAACGCAGAGTCCAGGGTCCTCAGGGTAGGCTGACTTTGAGGACGGCTCACAACAATTCCCACCTCCTGGTAGACACACCCTGATGCCATCCTTGCCCTGGGCGCAGGCTGGGTCTGCTGACTTGCTCTATGTTTGGGTTACAAGATTGCAACTTCCATCTTCCTGGCACACACTCTCTCTCACCGGCTTTGATAAAGAAGTCGCCACGTTGGAGAGGCCCACGTAGCAAGGGTCTGCGGGTGGCTTCTGGGCAACAGCTGGTAAGGGGCTGAGGCCCTCACTCTAACAGACCTGGAGGAACTGAGCCCTGTGGACAACCACCAGTGAACTTGGAAGTGGATCCTGCCTCAGTTGAACCTCTGTTACAGGTTTGCAGGTGAGTGGAGCCAATAACTCCATCACAGCCTGTGCATGACCCTGAAGGAGAGGACCCCTCTAAACCATGCCCATGCCTGACCCACAGGAACTGCGAGATTTGAAAAGTCACTGTTTTAAGCTACTAAATGTTGGGATAGTTTATCATGCAGTTAGAGATAACCAGTACAGCCCCCAGCTGAGACTTGTGTGCCCTCACACAAGAGCCCCAGTCAGAGGCGAGCCTGGTGCCACCCTCATCCACTGCACAAGCTGGAGGAGGGAGACTTTAACCTTGAATGTCCCTTCCAGGTCTGAAGTGTGAGAGAACATGTTGGCATTTCCACTTTGGTATTTGACATTAGCTGTACTTCTGTGCAAAAGCCTTGGCCTTCCTTGCCATTGCAGACCCAGGCTCGGAGCATCCAGGTATGCTCTGATGCCCAGAGCTGGACACTGAAACACTTTGTAAAGGGGGTGAACCATTCTTAAGTGTCCTGAAATTTGTAGACTCAAACTACTGGAGGCAGAGGCATTTCAAGAATCCTTCTTGAAATAACCTTTTTCCCTTGCTCTACTTTTTCTGTCTTTCTCTAACACTTACCACCTTCTAATACATTTTATAATTTACTGATTTATTATGTTTATTGCTTATTGTCTGTCTCTACTGACCTACAGGTATTTGAAAGAAGCACAGCCAGACGAAGATCTTTGTTTTATTCACTGATGTATTCCAAGGGCCTAAAACAGCACTTGACACACATCATGTGTTCAGTTAATAATTGCTCAATGAACAATTGCCTTTTTGGAGGTGAGGTGGGGTGTGGTGAAGAAGGGAAGGTATTAGGATACAGGTCACAATAAACTTTGAACTATGCTGTCATATATTTTTTAAATTACTACATGGCCACTTTGGGCCTTAAGTACCAGTATTATGCCCTAAACATAGAGATTCCCGAGATCTGACCCCAACACAAGTTATTGCTTCTCGCAGAACTTGGGACATTTGGAGTCCCTGGCCAATCAATCCTACAGCAGCCTCTGCCGGGATCCCAAATTCCTCCCCCACCCTTCCGCTTACCCCAGGCTGCCTACGCACATTATAATTCTTATATGTGAATTAAGATATACAAAAGTTGCAAAGCACTGGTCCCGTTAATCAACCTGAATTATGAAGTTCAAAATAGACCAATTGTGAATATTAGTCTGTTGATAATTATATGCTGAATTGGGCACAATTGTTTTCCTGCCTAGGGTTTATTCTCCCTTCTTTTAATCATATAGTCCATATTTTTCTAGAAAAGCTCTTACTTCTCTGCTCTTAAATCTCTGACTACCTTCATGTCTGGATCCAGCGCTGGGCACCTGCCCCAGGCCTGGAGGAATGGACCAATGCCTCCCCCCCACCACCATGTCCCAGTGACTGGTCCAGATTCGTGTATGTGATCCAAGTCCAGCTCAGAAGACTCAAATAGGGGATGTTTGTTTAAACTGTTATGACAGAGACTTCTTTTTCTGGGGTTTCAGGGAGGATGAAGAATAAGCCTGAACCTCCTAGCATCTGCCCCCAGTCGTGAGCCTGCCTGATAAAAGAGCCAACGTGGAGGAGAGCTGAACTGAGAGGGAAAGAATGAGGCTAAGTTCTGATAGCATCAATGGAGTGCCTGGATCCAGCTATGCCTGAAGATAGATAAACTTTTCAGTTACATAATTCAATAAATTCCCATTTTCTTATTAATACTGGTTTGAATTGAAAGTGTCCTGACTAATCAAATAATACATAGAGGAGATAGCACACAAGCCAGCCCATCTCATTTTCCTTCTCCTTGAAGCAAGACAACAAAAAGATGTTAATGTGCATATTATAGATGATTAAGTTAATATTCTTGTATCTACAGCAGCATTTTGAATGATGCAAGTTCTCTGTGATTCCATAGAAGAGGAACATTTGGGGCAGTGATGCTTCTGACTGTTATCCCACCGACAGGACTCACCAAGATGCCAGTTTATCTAGTATTTTTAATTGTGCCACTGTAAACCTCTAAAACCTAAAGTCTGAGGGTCCTGTTTGGTTACCTGCCTCAGCTTGCCCAGCGTCTTTAAGATAGTGACAAGGTCATCACCAATTCTTTGTTTCTCAATCAGATATATAAAAGTGAGCTGCGGGGTGGTTTCTTTAGCGCTAACACAAAGTATGAGCAGTGAATGGCTCCACTCTCAATAAGCATATAAAACTTGGGTTTTACTAGTTGCGAGCATACAATACAGTATGTTTGTACTCTGCCACTGCAGGCCATGGCAGACGTAGCCACATGCAGGCCTAGATCTGAATGACAGTAAAGTGCAAAGTCTGTGCAGGCGGCTGCAGTGGTGGTTCTCTGCCCTGGGGAACCGCGCGGTGTGTGGTCCAGGAGCTCTCCAATTACACAGCCCCACCCCCATTCCGACAAGTCCCCAGGGGGCAAATGCTCTGTACAGCTTCCCGGGGAATCCCCTGCGACTCCCCCCTACCCTTCCCCAGGTTGAGAATCAAAGCTCTGAACTGCCTTGCAGTTTGTTGAGAAGTCTCATCTCCCAGGATCTGGTCAGGTGAAGCACTGGACTTAATCTATAAATACCTTATCTTCAAAAAGAAAATATTTTCATGATTATCTAAGTAAGCAATATGTTTATTATAGAAGATTAAAAAATACCAGAGGGTATAAAGAAGAAAAAAATCCACGAATACCCTTGCTAGAACCGCTGCATCATAACCTGGGTGCTTGTCAGCAATGCCCTACTCCAGAACTCCTGAGTCAGAATCTGCATTTTCACCAGACCCCAAGTGGGTTCTTTGCTTATTCAAATTTGAGAAGCTTTGAGCTAGCTAATCCCAGAACAACTTTTGAGTGTATTTCCTTGTAGTCTCCTATACGTTTACTAAAGCTGGGATAAATGTTAAATGGTCAATATTGCAGTCGCCAACTTTTAAAAGGTTATTTTAATTTTATTTTAATATTATTCGGAGGTTCAGTTTGTGTCCTGATTTTCTCCTTTAATTGCGTACTCTATCCACCATCACTTCTAGTTGTTTTGGAGGCTTTCTTAAAACCTCGTTTCTTCATTCTTGGGTGAAGAATAAAATGGCAGGCGGCACACGAAGGGTTAATGTCTACTCATTGCTGTGATACCCACCTAAAGACCCCGCAGCCACCGCCTGCCAAGCCCAGATTTTGCAATATTTGCCATGCGCATGAATCATGTTGAAAGATGGACTGAACGGAGATTTCTTTTTGTTTGCACGTACTTGTGTATGTGTGTGCGTGTTTCTCGGCACAGTCTCCATGTGTGGCCTCCTCCGGGTGAAAGCGCAGTGTTCCCACTGTTGCTTGTCCTGAAGGCTTTCCAAACCTCCCTCCCGCCGACAGCCGGTGTGGGGTGGGGAACACCCCTGAGGAGAGAAAGGACAGTGAGAAGCACAGATTTCTCAGTCCGTTCCTGCTCAAGGAAGGCAGGCGAGGGAGCCCCCCTTCTTAAAGACCTCTTTTAAACCCATTTCTTCTTAGATACATAGTTTTGGAAGGTGGCCAAAGGACTGGCGACCGTGTCCCACCCTTCTCCAGCGGCGCTGGGAATACGGAAGAGGTGACTGCTGCCGCTTGCCCAGAGGAAGGAAGGGCTGAGCAATCTTGGGGCCTTCGGGGCCTGGAAGCCAGTGGCAGGGGGATCAGGGTGGGGTGGCGCCTTGCAGTGGCCGAAGGGCCGAGACAGACCCCTCAGCCACAAGGAGGGCGAGGGGAGTATGGAAGTACCGTCCACCACTCCCCAGGGACCGTCACCTCACTCAATTATTCCCCCAGCAAGAATCGTTTGATATCTCGGTCGTCTCTCTCTCTCTCTTTTTCACACACATCCTGGGAGCTGCTTCTTCCCCAGCTCTGTCCCCTCTCACATCTTCACCCCATGTCCTGCCCTGGTCTGCTGTTCTGGGCCTCGCCCCTTTCCTTTCTCTGTAACAGGAGTCTGATTTTACGAGGGCTCTTTGGCGGGCGAGGCCCGTCATGTTTCCACGTTTCCCGGTGGGTCCAGAAAGCAGGCCAGCCACGCTGAGCAGCTGCTCTGAAAACAGCACAACACCTCTCACCACCACTGTCTCCCGCGGAGCTGAGCCCTCCTCCCACTTCCATCCGCGGGTTCCCTGGGGGCCTCTGGGCACACTCTTCCCGGCAGCCGTGGTTGTCGCCACAAGCATGTCAGTCATCCTGAGCATCGGCCCTGCTTGAATTCTCCAGCAAGCCCAGGCCACAAAGACCTTTGTTTGCAGCCTTGTCTTCCTCCCCCAATTCCCACAAACCCGCGGTCCAGGGAAAACACCCAGTACAAAAACTTCCTGTTTGCATCTGGTAAATTTTCCACTAAAAATTTCAGCACCCAGGTGAATGGGTTCTAGATCCGACCTCTCTGAGTACTGAGAAGTAAAAGAGGGCGTTTCGTGTGCGCTTGGCGCCCGCGGAAGCCAGCAGCCTCTGGGTGCCCAGCGCAAGTCCCCGCTGGTGTCACCACGTGCGCAGCCCGCCTGCTCTGCTGGTTTTCCTTACCTTGATCTCAGCCACTTATCTTGTTGTCTGAAGAGAAGAGCGAGCTGTAGATTTCTCAGCGCTCACGATGGTTTTTCAGATGACTTGCGCCAACTCCCGAAGGTACTAGAAAAATGTAGACAGGTTGGCCACCTAAGGAAAAGCCGTCGATGGCATTTTTCCCAGCCTCAGCTGAATTCAAACCACAAAACACTTGTGTTTTCTACAACTTTCCTAGCTAACAAGACTGGATGGATGCCTCTGAAAAAAATAACATTTCAAAATAACATTTTAAAACCTGGCATTATTTGTTTTTCCCTCTGTAAAGGCCAGTCTATCGTCATTTCTCTGTAGCATGCTTCGGGGAAAGGGGTGGCTGATGGGCAGAAGGGACGTGACATGGTAACTAGGAAGAGCATGAGACATGAAAGAAACAAAAATCCTTTGTTCAGATGTCTATTCAGCCACCTACCAGCACAGTCACAATCTTTCTGGGTCTCAGTTTCCTCCTTTGGAGAATGGGAAGAATAATAGTATAGGCTCAATTACCTTACAAAATGATTTTTTTTTTTTTTAATTTATTTATGGCTGTGTTGGGTCTTCGTTTCTGTGCGAGGGCTTTCTCCAGTTCCGGCGAGCGGGGGCCATTCTTCATCGCGATGCGTGGGCCTCTCACTATCGCGGCCTCTCCCGTTGCGGGGCACAGGCTCCAGACGCGCAGGCTCAGTAGTTGTGGCTCACGGGCCCAGTTGCTCCGCGGCATGTGGGATCTTCCCAGACCAGGGCTCGAACCCCTGTCCCCTGCATTGGCAGGCAGATTCTCAACCACTGCGCCACCAGGGAAGCCCACAAAATGATTTTATGAATCATACGAGCTAGTGTTTGTAAAAGCATTTATTCACCATAAAGTGCTACACAAATGTGAGTTATTGTGCTTTAAAAAATAACTTGAAAGAAGTATTGAGTTTCTGGAAGCCTACATACCCAGAACCCTGGGTCGTGTGTTCTCAGATGGCAAATGGTGGTCCCTGCATGATCTGTCCCATGTACCCCAGTTGCTTTCTCGAGGTGTCAGGTTTTGGGGGGACTTTCCCATGCAGTAAATATGAACAGTAAGAGCTCTAGAAACTCATTCTTCACTTACCTGTTTCTTTGTCTTAAACCATCACTGTTAGCACAATTGTTAAGGGTACACGTGGCACTGGAGCAGGACTGACATAGCTTTGAGTCTGGCTCTGCCACTTAACTTGTTTAACAAGTTACTTAGCTTCTCTGAGCCCAGTTTCCTCACCTGTAAAATGGGAATAACAATAATACTAATATTATTATTATTATTATCAATACAATACATAGCTTACAGAGTTCTTGTGAGATTAAAAGACAGTGCATCAAATTGCTAACTTGTACGGTATCTAGCACATTGATTAAATGAATGTATAATGATGATGATAATTATTTTAAAGAATCTGAAGGAGAAAGTTTCCATTAACTGGTTCTTTTGCACTGAGTCGTAGAACTTCCTATTGGCCATGCATTCATTAGACAAGCGTTTGTTTAATACCTTCTATGAGCCCAAGCATACCTTTTGGTTCAGTTTAATGAAGGGCTACCACCCTGACCAAATACCTCCAGTAATCTAGCACTGAGAACTCCAACTGCAGTGTACAAAAGGAAGATGAACATAGGGAAAGTTAGTACTTGGTGGATACTGGAGGAGGACCTCTGTGGGAGCAGAGCTTTGGCATTTGGGGTAGGTTGCAAACATGGTAAAAATGATCTGGAGCAGTGATACATTCAGATACAGGATAGATGGCAATAGCAAAGAGACTCAAATATAGTGACCAAAATAAGGTAGAAGCTTATTCCTCTCTTACTCAGGGACTGGGTAGGCAGCCCAGGGCTGCAGGAGTGGCCTGATAGCATCAGGGAGCCAGGCTTCCTCCCTCTTGTTACTCTGCCTTCTCCCAGGGTGTTTGTCAGGTCCATTTGGCTCCCTGACATGTATGATGGATTTGCATTCCAGCCAGCAGGAAGGAGAAAAGGGAAGGCACAGCCACTGCCTTTAAGGACATGACCTGGAAATTACACACATCCCTACCATAACTTAGTCACATGATCACAGATAGCAAGGGAGACTGGGAAATGCAGTCTTCATGCTAGCTTGCCATGTAACCAGCTAAAATGTGGGGATTCTAGTACTACAAGAAGAAGGAAAGGATAGCAATACAGTAGACCACACAGCAGATGAACAGTTTTGCCAAATAAGGGAGAGTGGGTCATGAAAAGCCAGGAGAAATGGCTGATAGACAGGGGGAACTGAGCCACAGACCACTGGGGACTCTGTGGGCTGTGTGGTTGTAAGAGGGCAGTGTGGTAGGAGGTGGCGTGTTTGTGCAGGTGGCTGCAGTATGGTGGGCACACTGACCATGTGGGATCGTAGAAGAAAGCATGATTTGAGGACTAGCCCATCATCACTTAAATGTCTTTTCTGGGACAGCCTGATTCAGTCTGGGATTTTTCTCTGCTACTTGAATTATTTGCCCATTCATTATGGGGTCACTTCACTGACTTTTCACTCAAGTTTCTACTTTCTTATATGAGCTCTATCCACTAATCACTACTGTCTACAGTAATGGTTGGATATAACAACATCAACAAGGAAAGAGAAAGGATTACACTAAAGACTTTCTGAAGTGGTTCGGATGCTATCTCACCTGGGATGAGAAGGAAGGATGTGATCCCCTTTCATGATCTTCTCCAAATTTACAATCCTTAGACCACTAATTGAGCTGGTGAAAACTCAGTCTAAGAAGTCAGATAGATTTGAACTTGTATTGAACAATGTAGGGAAGGTATATCAGTGTATATGATTTTAATTTTAAAGTTCTCATCTCCAGCCTCATTTTCAACAACATGATAACACCAAGCTAAAAGTGATCCTTATAAAGATGTACTTCTTGTGTTTATTATGGTTTGGATTTTTTTGCCAAGAATACATATGACAGGGCTGCCATTCTTCCCAGCTAAATGCACGTGAACATGTGTTCTTGCATTTTCATCTGTTTCTCTGTGGAGAAATCATTCACTGAACCAACAACTCGTTTGGCGCAGTATCTTATGACTTCAAAAGCTTCTGTCTGTGAGCCACCAAATAGGCATTCACGGTGGGCATTCTTTGCTCTCAGCTTGAACCTCACTTTACAGAGATGTGGTTCCTCGGCTCAGACACGGATGGTGCGTCCAGGGTGCCCAGAGGGTTGCTAGAGCCTCTGAGACTTGGAGGAAGAGAAACATGCTAAATGTGTCTGTGCAAACTTCACTTGTGTCTGCCAAGAAGCAATATAGCTTAGTGAATTACAGGAGAATGTGGGCCTGCCATATTGATCCTCGAGCACTGACTTTTCAAGAAATCTCCAGGAGTAATGGATATGAATGAAGTTACCTGGCTTCTGGTTTAACCTTGTCACTCAAAAAAACTTTGGTAGTTCATTATAGCTCCAAGTACCAGATACTTATATGTTGCTAAGGATAAAGGGTTGGATGTGATAGACCTGTAAACACATAATTACTGTATACTGTGTGAGTTGTAGATTGAAAGCTATAGGGCTACAGCCAAATTAGGGCACCAAAGGTGGGATTTGGTGCCCAAGATCAAAGCCCTCTACACTCTGGCATTTCAGGATTCAAAAGAACAAAGGCAGGCTCCCCTCACTCAATAGTGAAACTGTCAGTCAAAGCATGTAAGTGGTGCTTTACAATGACATTGACAATGGAAACATAAAAACACTAGAGACTGAGATGACAGAGAGACAGGGGAGAAGTGGAAAGACTTGGAGGTAGGTGGGCTGATGACCTCGTCTTACAAAGTAGGGAGACAAGAGATTTCATCTTTAGTTGATGGAAAAAAGAAATAATTGCATTTACAAACACAAATAATAAAGAAACCAAAATAGTGATGCACCTTTATTGACAGGAAGAAGCAAGAAATGGAAGAGGAGCTCAAGTGAGCTGAAATCAATACATGGGGTCTAAAATGGATAAACAGAAAGAAAATAGAAACATTATTTAGAGATGTGGAAGTAACCAATTAAAAGTGTACCTCTGGGGAGATCAACTGGGACTAAGGAAGCCTTAGGGTATGTCACTTGCTTTTCATTATAAGCCCTTCTGTACTGTTTGATTTTTAAGTCTTCTTGCATTTGCTAGAATTAGCTTTAGTTTCATGACAGACTACTCACAATAACAGTAGTGTAAACAAGAACGAGGTTTATGTCCCTTACATAAATTTAGTCCAGGGGTAAGCAGTCTTGGATGGTGGCTCTGCTCCCAGGAGTTTTCAGGACCACAGACTTCATCCAACTCATGGCTCCATAGTGCCATCCCTAGGCTGTGGTCCTTAGCCTCCTGGCTCCGGACGGCAACATCTGTGTCCCAGGCAGAGAAATGGAGGCAGGGATGAAAGAGAGGGCATAGGGAGTGCCTCTTAGGGAAGGATCCTGGAAACTGTCACATGGCACTTCCTGTTACATTTTATTGATCAGAACTTAGCCACATGGCTACACCTAGCTGCAAAAGAGGTTGGGAAATATAATCTTTGTGTTAAATTTTCATATACATATACGTATTTTAAATTTCTACTACAAAAAGAGAAGAGAGTATATATTGTGGGACATTTAGCTGACCCAGCTACACTTACCTTGATATAAATAACAACAAAAAACATGAGCATTTAACAAAAAAGCTGTTTCCATAAGAAAATGCTGGTAATAAAAATATAAAGAAAAATAGAATGGATTGATGAAAGGAGAGAGGGATGAGTAGATAAACTGATGTGTGATAAAGCAATTCTAGTGATCATTGTAAAATCTAGGTTGTGGATGTGTTCACTGTACAATTTTCAACTTCTCTATATATTTGAAATTTTTATAACAAAATGTTGGGAGAAAATAGGGTTAGGGAATACAAAAAATTAATTATTTTTTTAAACTATTTTTAAATGTCACAGCATGTCTGACCTGAGAACTTTGGTTTCTCCCACCCCTTTACTCAATTCCACAAGTTTTATACAGAACTCCTCTAATTCTTCATATTGTAACTTACTGTCCCTTACCCCCAACTCCTTTTCCTCCCCCATCTGTCATTTCCTATTCTCTTTACTTTCTGTTTTTGTCTAGGTCTGTGCCTGGGTCTTAATATATGGCTTCTGGTGTCTCAGGCTTGAATTGCCTGCTTGGGCTTCTCCCCATAGGCTCTGCCTTAATCTGATTATAAATAAGAGAGAGTCCTGGCCCCTCATGGACCAGCTTACTGGATTGACTGCCGGGGCAGGCTCCCCTCCCCCTTCCCTAGGCTGGGGAAATTGAACCCAATATTTTGTTCAACAACTTGGAGGAATATTTTTTCTCCCTCCCTGCCTCCCACCTTCCTTCCTTCTTTTTAAATTTTGTGCCACTTAGCATATAGCAGGTAGGTTGAG
The DNA here is from genome assembly GCF_009873245.2 of Balaenoptera musculus. NCBI lineage: Eukaryota > Metazoa > Chordata > Mammalia > Artiodactyla > Balaenopteridae > Balaenoptera > Balaenoptera musculus. Next base: position 28,829,443 of record NC_045790.1, on the reverse strand, counting down.
GTTGTGGTCACTCAACTCATTCATTCATTCAATAAATATTAAATGCCGACTATGAGCCAGACACCATATGGCTCTGGTCATTGATTCATCCTAAACACCAGTCATTTGGGAAACAACTTAGCTTCCAGACGAAAGCAGTAAAAGGGTCTTGCTGTTACACCATCCTTTGGGTTGCACCACAGCTGACCTTTTAGAAGAGGCTGCCTGATCAGGAGTCCTTCTGGTAATTCAGTAACTAGGCACCTTGGACGGGGGCCAGAAAGGCCTGCGCTAGAAGCACTCTCCCCCGTGTGATTTAGGCTGAGAGCGGCTTGCCGTTACCACCTGCCCCGACCCAACGCACAAGCGCCTCATGATTTGACCTCGCAGGTGTGTTTCATGCTTGGCAAAATCTGAAGCAAGCAAACTGCACAGACTTTCTCTCTGCATGTCTTTCTTCTCAGCTGGATGCATAAATAGTTCATTTATTTATTCCATGTCAACAATCGTCGTTTGCTTCTTCCTACTCCCTCTTATATGATGCGAATAACATGTCACTGCCCAGATGGGTCTTTCATTCTGTTGAGACTTAGTTGTCCTGCTAATGCTTCCTTTATATTTGGCCTTTGAAAGCAGCAGTTATGAATAGATTTAGTGCATGCCCTTCGTGCGATGTTTTCTGCCTACTTCTTCATTTCTGTAGAATTTGGCACTGAGTGAAGAGGAGAGATAATAAGGAATGAAAGGGCAAAATAAAGCCAATTGTTCAGCTGAAAACAAAACGTTCTGCAATCTCCTTAGCTAATTCAACCCCTTGGGAACAAAACATCTTAACCTGTTCACATTGTTTTGACTTACCAGGTTATAGTGGGTAAATGTGGTGACTAACGGCTGGGAAGGTCGCTTCACATCTCTGCCCTATCAGTCTAGCCTAAGTGGCACTGGCTTCTTTCTGCCTAAAAATATTGATAGGCTATAATCAGATACATTTAATGTGAATCAGGATAGGTCCATTGCCCTGCTGTCTCTTTGTAGTAAAAAAAAAAACAAAACAAAAAAGGATGGAATTAATAACCACAATAATAAGAATAATTCCAGTGCATTTTCCCCTGGCTTCCTGAGAACTCATCAGTTTGGGAGCGCCAAGAGGATAACCCCTCCCTCATCCACCCGGAGTAAGAGAGCTGGGTGGTGGCCCTTCTGTTAATGCCTTTGGTACAAACCTCGCAAGATACATGAGAAGGAGCCTCTCTAAATGCGTGCAGGTGGCTTCTTGCCTCCGGTAACAAGTCTCATTGTCCCTTTGTGTCCTCACATTCAGTAAGTCTCTCACAAAGCAATAAGTGACACTGTAGAAAAGGCAGGAGGACAAATAGGGATCCCTAAACAAAGAAGGTAGTTTGGGAGGGGGAAAAAAAAAGAAAGAAAATCCCTTGAAACATCTTAAAAGCAGCCAAGCCTAAGCATGATCATATGAAAGAAACGTTCTCTTTTATTTCACCATGTCGAGTTGAATTTACTTTCGGGCTTTTTTTTTTTTTTTTCTTTAAGAGATTTTGTGGCACAGATGAAGCTCCTCCAGCAATCAAGACAATGGTCACTTCCAAAGATCCACTGAAAGGAATAATCCAATTCAAATGGACATTTCAGATTATATTTTAATAATACAGGCTATATAACAAAAGCAAGAAGAGTAATAATCAAAAACAATGCTTTCGGTGGAACAGCACCTTTCTCCAAGGAGCTCACGGTGATTTATAAGCGTTGTTAATTCACAGGCAAACACCTCGTCAACTGACTGAACAAGCAGCAATGACTGCCCTTCTGTGCAGATAGGGAACTGAGGACCCAAGTGATGTCCTCAAGCTCCTGGCACTTTGGCCTGAATGTACAGGAATGTTACAGGCCAGGCTGATCCTGCTCGGTCTTCACCCAAGCTGGGGGGCCACAGCAGCACCGGCCAGCTGCTGACCAGTGCCCCATGGAGGCCACCACCCCTGGCAGGAGAAGGTGGTGGTGGCCTTAGCTACTAGGGCCTAGATTCCTCTGCCTGTAATCATCCCCTATTTCTCAACTCCACAGTTGCCACCAAATCTGGCTTTGTGACTTCACCTTGCTAACTAATCTCTTGAAACCCTGGTTTCCTGATTTATTAAACTGGAGCAATAACACACACTTCCCAAGATGATTGTAAGAACTTGAAAAAAAAAGTAGGTAAAGCACATAGCACTGTGTCTCCCATATAGGAGATGTATGGGAAAATGTTGATTTTTAAATTTTATTAATAGGTGGAATTGGTGCTCTGCTGCTTTGCAAATATCAGACGAGCTCCCCTCTGAGAGATGCTTTCCATTTTGAAGATTACCTTTAATGTAAGTTTTAAGCTGATTTTTCCTAATGGGGAAAAATGTGATTACACCTCACTCCTCTAACACACATGCAAACACAGACACCAGATCTCCCCAAGGAGAGCTTGGTTATACTTTTTGCAATTTGTACTAAGTCCAGCCATTAAAAAAAAAAAAAAAAAAAAAAAAGATGTTGTATGAAGAATGAGCACATTTTACTAGTCAGGTTACAGCTTCATGAAGGAAGCTGGCAAACCCAGGTTCACTTCTGAATAGAAAAGGTTTCAGCCCGAATCTCTCCAAACAACTGGCAGATCCTCCTTCCAGGGAGCCAGTAGGCTTTACGGTTAGTGTAGGCTCTGGAGTCAGGCAGACTTGGGTGTGGGCTCCCCCAATTCTGAGTTCTCATCTGTAAAATTGGGGACAGCAGTACTCCCTGGCTCACAGCTCAGTGTAAGAATGGAACTAATGCAGGGGAGATGCTTAACACTGTTTCTGGGCACTACTGGGTAAGTGGTAGCTGCAATAGTTCACAACCATTGTACAGAAGGTGAGAAAAATTTGTAAATTCAGTACAAGCCAAAATTTTCCTTTAAGCCTGAGCTATAGAGCTTTTAGCAACTACCTTTGAGTGTACACCATGATCAGGCTCCAGGAGGAAAGGAATCTTAACCAGCTAATTGGTTAGAGAGGAAAGACAGAGATATATGGAACGTACACCAGTGTGAACATTGTATTCATGGGTGGATGGAATTGTTAGAACATTTTAGAACAGCTGCTGGAATTTAGGCTTCAGGGCTTCATCTTGCTTTTTTTTTTAACTTTGAAGAGTTTTGTGGGGACTGAAAACATTTTAGGATAAATGTCTACATGCAAGGCTTTTGGCAGAGACAGAAAAATTGTCATTCTGAATCCAGGTTTGACTTGAACAGGGAGTGACTTTAAAAAAACATCAGGAAGACAGAAATTTGTGAAAATTGTATTTACTCAAGGCTCAAGAGAAGGTTTCTGTCTAGTCTAAGTGATGTCATGCAAATTAAGAAGTGAAATGCTGAGGGGATACATTGGACAGTGTTTCCCAAGGTGTGCTCCATAGAACCCAAGTCTCATGAGTTGATTGGTGACAAAGGAGGTCTGTGACCAGATAAGTTTGGGAAACTGTACATTAACTCTGCCTCTTGAGATAAACAGTGTACATTCACATATAAAAGCTTTCAGAAGTCCTGGAGTAAAGGAATCTCTCATGGTAGACCCCATAAGTAGCTTCCAAATAGCCATTCCTCCTTTCTTTGCCATCAGAATTGTGATTTTGTTTGAGAGATAATGGGCCCAGCTCCAGGAAATGAATCACAATATTTCTATGGCAGTAACAGAAACTGTGATCTTCTTTGCCAGGGGTGAGTATGGGGTGAGCATGTGACTCAGTTCTTCTGGTCAATGAGACTTACTTTGGGGACTCTGGAAATAAAAAGAGAAATACAGGGAGAAGGTGCTTCTTTTCTGACACCTCCTTGCTTTCTGCTTTTGCATGAGGTTGTATGAGAGAATATGATACCTGGTGCAGCAGCTGCCATCTTGTGACCATGAGGGGAGGACCCTGAGAACTGAGACAGGAGATGCCAATCTAGTGCCAGATACCACAGAGCAACTGAGCTTACCCCAGAGCTGCCCACCGCCATAACCTTGCTAATGTCAACAACTGTCTTGGACAGTTGGTTTGAGACACTGCTGGTTGGGAATGGAATGCAGCTTACAGTAGCCACCTTTTCGTTTTGTTTACTCCAGCTTTTCTCAGTATATGGCTAGGCCGGATTAGTAGCTTCTGAATACCCGTTCCTCTTTTTATGTGAAGGTGCACCCGTTTATCCCAAGATGCAGCATTAATGCGCAGCTGTTGGACCACAGGTCTGTTTTTTAGGTCTCTCTCCATCCCTCACCAGCAGTGCATACTCCATGGAGCACACTTTGAGAAATGCCTGTGGGAAGGGACCAGGAGAGAGAAGCAGGCAGTGGGTCCCAGGCCCCACTCCCCTACTAATTCAGCCCTTTGAGTCTCAGCTGTACCATCTGGTCTCCATCACCTCTCCCCTCGGTCTCCAGCTCCAGCACTTAGCATCCCTGAGACCAGGCCCCATGCATCACACCATGCACTGGGGGTCCAGCAGCTGCCACCCACCCACCCTGCCACTCAATCGAGTCTCTACCTTTCCAAGGTTGTAACTGTATGTACTCCTTAAACAAGACGACAGGGGCACTGAAAATCCATTTAGGGATCAACTGATTCTTTTACTGTTTTTCAAGTTTGCCTTCCCTTGTTCTCCCCACTGCCCTTCGGTGGAAGCCAGGGGCCCTCAGCCAGGGCCACTGGAACGGTGCTGTGCTTGCCACACTGGGACGGGCGCGGGAGGAAGTTGAAGCGTCGAGCGGAGGGTTGGGGAGGCGTCATGCGACCCGAGCCTTTCGCGCTGCTGGGGTCACCGGTTCAACCCGCTCCCAGGTCGGTAGTTACCCGGCCTGTGTGAAAATCCCACAGCAGAACTCGATAGCACACCCGATTTTAGGTTTTCCTGGCTGCCTCGCGGCCAGGCGGGCTCTGCTGCCCAGGCTGGGCTCCCGGGGTGGTGGGTGGGGCTGGAGGTGCCCCTCCTCTAGGGCAGCTCCCAGAAAAGCTCCACAGTCACCACTGGCAGAGGCTGCGGGGCTTAGGAAGCCGGCGGTGGTTTATCAGCCGTGCCCTGAGCCGGCTCCAGAGGTTGAAGTTCTGCTGCCCGTTTTCCTGCAAACATATCTTCTTCACCCCACAGCAACGCCTGCTTCCGATCCAGAAAGCAGCGACGCGAAATGATCCAGGGTTTTCTGTCCTGTGTTTATGTGCAGAGGGTGGGAGAAGAGGGAAGCAAAGTACCGTGAAAAGAGATTCGTTCCCCTCATTTTTGCTCAGTTATCCTAAAAACCCGAGGAGCACGTTTTACTGCCTTGCTTCTTAGAGATGTTGGAAACTGAGGCTCCAAAAGATTCAGAAACCTGTCCAAGGACACAGGGCGAGAAGTGACAGAGCTGAGATTCTGACTCAGACCTGCCTGATTGCAGCGGCTGCTCTAGACTCCTCTGGCACCGCCTATCTTCTGGGACAGGCCACTTTGGTTGGGAAAATCCGCCCCCCCGCCCCCAGCTTGTACTAAGCTCGTGTGCAGCTTTCAGAGTTATAGAAGGGCCAGGAGATTTATAAAGAAATTCAGATTTAATGTGCTCAGCAGCTTGGCAATTTGGGTTGCAGAACTTCTGCAGATTTCATCAGAGGGGGTAAGGGGAGGGAGTGGGATAGAAGAGACCAATTGTCCGGAATGCTCACAATGTAGATGGTTCAAGGCCTCTGGCCTGGTCAAATCAGCCTCCCTCGGACCTGAGCCTACGTGGAGGCGGTCTTGTGACTGCTTCCTCGAACAAGGTGGCTTTCCATGCGGTGACACAGTGCCTGGTGAGGAGTTCCAGCCTGGTGGTGAACAAATGACATCATTGGCTGAGGCCATCCATTTGGCACCTTCTCAAGAATGCTGGGATAATTTTAAAAGGTGGCAGGGCAGAGACAAGGGTGAGAGAGGACTTCTCTTTAGGAATCCTGTGTTGACAGCCATCTGTGACATCTAAGATGGGAACTGACTTACGCAGAAATGGAATTTTTAATATTAAGGGAAGAGTCGGCAAACTTGTGTGGGCCTAAATGAATTTCCAATGGATCAGCAGAAAAGTCAACAAAAGGTTGTGTTTCTTGTTCTAATCCCTTCACTTATTCCACCAAATGGTTGTCAGATGTTCAACCACACTGAAAGGCAAGGAAAGCCCACACCAGAAGGCTAAACTTTTGGCTGCAGCGAGGTGTTTTAAAAACAGCAGTATTACGTATGGTTCTGGAACCAGCTGAAAAGCCCTGAAGAAGAGCTCACCCTGTGTGCTTTCTGATGCCTAGGGACAAGGCAGGAGGAAGGAGAAATAAAAGGCTTGCTCATTGCTGGAATAAAGAGTCAGTATGAAAACCCAGGTTCTTTAAGCAAAGCTTGGAGTCCAGACATTTTTCTCCCTGCATTGGAGAAGTGCTGGTATCCTTTAGAAGGAGTTTTGGAGTCTCTCCTCCAGAAGAGAGCTTCTGATAAGACATGGAAGTAAGAATCTTAATTCCTGATGCTCATCAAATTGCTGTTTGTAAATAGTTTTCCACTTATTTTCCATCCCTGATCAATTGGTAGTGGTTTTATGGAGCACTCAGAGAAGGCTTCTGAGACCTTGTCTGGGCTCAGAAGGAGAAAGTGGGTTGGTCAATCAGTGATGCCTGCCAAGGGTCCCCATAGAGGAGAGAGGCAGCACATAGGCCAGATATTTACACCCTGTACAGAATAGAGCAGTGGTAACCAGCAAGGGTTCAGAGTTATATTGCCTATTTTCAAATCCTGCTGCACTCTTGTGACTTCCGTAGGTCTTATCCTGTGGGGCTCAAATTTACATACCCTATTTCAGATGAACAAAAAAGGTACAACCTCTTTATTTTCTTAAGGGATCTGATTTTCCTTGCAAGTCCTCACCTTGCTAGAAGGATGGGTTGCAGGGAGAGGAGGGAGGTGGTGGGAGCTACTAATTTGCCAGTTTTTGTATTTCCATTTCTTCTCATTTAAACAGTCTCTTTGGAGGTGAGTGGGTAATTTGGCCTTTTGTATTTCCTCTTCCCACCTTACTCTTCCACAGAGGGTACCTGGGTATGTGGGAATGGGGGAAGGAGGGGTTGTAACCTTGTGGCTGAGGGGAGGAACCTCGGGTTGGGAGCTGCCCTGAGATTCTGGTTGCTGCCATCTGCATTGGGCTGTGTCGTCTCGCCCTCGAGCTCCTTGAGCTGTTGTCCTAGAGTTCTGTGGGGTCACCTATGGCTTGTTCTCCTGCCTTGGTTGAGACCCCATAGTCCTCCTTGACTGGGCCTCTTACTGACTTTCACTGGTGTCCCAGACTCTTTGGAACTTCAACCTCATCTTCCACCTGGCCCCTGGCTAGGATGCCTGGCTTGCCATCTCTGAGGCAGTGCCATTATATCAGTTAGGATTATAGAGGTTCAAGTAACAGCATAGAACTATAATTCATACTGCTTGAAGCAGTAAGAACATGCATCATCTTACATCATGAGTCGAAAGTTGGCTGGACTCCAGGTACATTGTACTCACAAAATAATAGTTTCTTTCCCTCCCTCTACTCTTTTTCTTGAAGCTGCTCCATACCCTCAAACCCTGTCACATGGCTGTCAGTGGAAGTCAGTATGGCTTACTTTCTCGCTATGGCCCAGAGACAACCAAAAACACTCCCCAAGCAAAGATGGTGAGTTCCAGTTCTTCATTCTGGTGGGCTCTCCATGTGGCTTTACTTCCCTACATTGTGGAAGAGATTCTACAATCTCAGCCCACCAGGCATGGCTCCTGCTGTTGGAGCCATAAATTCATTGGTTTATTATTCCTCTAATATTATCATTCCTCATCTGTAAACTGAGGGTAATATGGTACCTAACTCATGAGATTGCTATGAGGATAAGATGAGATAATTTACATAAAGCTACTTAGTATAGCTCCTGGCATATAGAAATGCTCAATAAATGTTAGCTTTTTTTTTCAGTTCTTATAAGAAATATTAATTTTTCCTTTTGGCAAAAATAAACATTAACATTCTGAAATAAGTTTTAGAAAGATGATGTTCCAAACTGGAATCAAATTGTCCCATTTTGAAATGATAATTTGTGAATGTGTATGAATTATATTTCATTATTCTCCTAATTTTTGAAGGACTTGTAATCAGAGGCCTGTGAGAACAGCAGGTTCACAAGTTTGCTAGGTTCTTGGTTCTTCCTTGAGCCAGTTTCTATGAAAAAAATCCACTGGAGCTACACATGCCATGGTTGATTTACTACTAAAGGTATGAGGATGTTCAATGAAGGGAATGATAATGTCCATCACACAACATTCTGTTGCCATCCTGCTGGATCTTTTGTTCATACTCTCTACTCCCTCCCCAAAAGCTTGTGTCTCCTACATGTGGACCCAACTACCACTCAACCATGACTTACCATCTCTAACTCCATGCTATTGTCTTCTTATAAGGTAAGTGGGGTAACCAGCTGTCCCTGTGTCCCTGGGTCTTTCCTGAATTTAGCACTGAAAAATCCCGTGTCCTGGACATCTTCAATCCCAGATAAACCCGGAGGGTTCGTGCCCCTATAGGTAAACCTTCTCCACCTGCTAGTCTGATGAGCAGGCTCTAAGAATCCTAGAAAATTAAATTTTCTCCATCTCATTCTATAAAGAACTTTGGATGCTATCTAAAAACTATGGGAAATTATCAAAGGATTTTGAAGTAGCTAAAACATATAATGAAAATTGCATTTTAGAGAGATCTCTGCAAATCAAAACTGCAATGAGATACCCTTTTACATCCACTAGGATGGACGGCCATAATAAAAAAGACAGAGAATAACAAGTGTTGCCAAGGATGTGGAGAAATTGGAATTCTTATCCACCACTGGGGGGAGAATGTAAAATGGTGCAGCTGCTGTAGAAAATAGTCTGGAAGTTCCTCAAAAGGTTAAATACAGAGTTCCATATGATCCAGCAATTCCACTCCTAAGTACATACCCCAAAGAATTGAAAACAGGTGTTCAAACAAAAACTTTTGCATCAGCATTCTTAGCAGCACTATTCACAATAGCCAAAAGGTAGAAACGACCCTAGTGTCCATTGACTGATGAATATTTATGACAAAATGTGCTATAGCCATACAGTGAAATATTATTCAGAGATAAAAATAAATAAATCTATGTTACAGCATACTGACCATGCTACAGCATGGATGAACTTTGAAAACATGCTAAGCGAAAGAAGCTAGTCACAAAGGACTGCATATTATATAATTCCATTTATATTAAATAACCAAAATAAGCAAATTTATAGACACAGAAAATATATTAGTGGTTACCTTGGGCTCGGGGAGATGGGAGCATCTGTAGGGGAGTGATGACTAAGGGGTGCAGGGTGTCTTTTGGTGTAATGAAGATGTTCTAGAATTGATTGTGATGATAGTTGCACTCAAAGCCATTGAATGGTACACTTTATTTGGGTGAATTTTGTGGTTTGTGAATTATATCCCAATAAAGCTGTAAAAAGAAAGAAAGATCTCTGACAATATGTGCAGAATGAATTGCATGGAGATAAGGTTGAAGGCAAGAAATCCAGTTAGAGGGCTTTGGTAAAAATCCAGGTAAAATGTCATAAAGATGAATCATGGTAGTGGCTGGGCAGTGAGAGAAGAGAGCTAGTTTATAAGCTATTAAGAACTCCATTCCACAAAACTGCTGATTGGTTGTCATCTAAATCTGGGGAGATGAAGGAGATGTCGTCAGTTGGGCAGCTCATGATGCCATTCTGCAAGATGAGGCAGTTCAGGAAGAGGAGGCTTAGAGGGTGAAAACATTGAGTCCAATCTGGACTGGTCCATTGGAACGTGATTAATTTCAGGAACCTGTGGGTCATCCGAGTGATATACCTTCTGTGCCATTGTTTATAGAACTCTAGAAAAGGGAAGGCATTGTCGGCTGGATAGACTTGGGATGGATGGTATTATCTAGAGCTACACTGTCCAAGATGTAGCTGCTACTCATAGGAGACCATTTAAGTTTAAATAAGTTAAAATTAAATAAAATTTAAAATTCAGACAGTCGGTTGCACTATCCATATCTCAAGTATTAAATAGATATGTGTAGCCAGTGACTATCATTTTGGACAGCACAGATATAGAATATTTCCATCATTGTAGAAATTCCTGTTGGACAGTGCTGATCAAGGGGATTTTGTTCACTGAAAAGAGAAATTTATTAGTAAGAAGATCATCTGAGGTCTTGAGAAGAATGGAGTGGTGGAGCCAGCCTCCAAAACTGATGAGGGGTTAGGAACTAGAGCTGATGAGTGTAGACAGTCTTTTTAAGAAATTTAACTATGTAAATAAATGTGAGAGTAACATTGTATCTGATACATACTATGCATGTAATAAATAGTTGAATCTGAAGAGCCCCTGACAAGGTGGCTTCTGCATTTCAGTGCTTCATGTGGACCTGGAGACCTTATTGAATACGACCTGAGAGCCATCATTTGGCAGGACAGCCATAAGTAGCCACGCAGCCACCTTACTTGTTTCTCTAATGTAGCTTAGGCACTGGGAGGGTCTAACTCATGAAATGTTCATGTGTGGGTCTGGTTAACCTGAAAACTTTTTCCCCATTTTGAGTAGCAATAAAATGAAAGGAATTCAGCTGATTTTTTGACTTGAAATGGAAAGAGATACCTCACTGGTAGGAAGATGAAAAGTTATCATTTCTTCTTATTTTCCCCTTATATTAAAGAAATCATTTGTGTTTTATTTCACATTACAAAAGAAATACATTTTCATGCAAAGTAATTTAGAAAACTCATATAAGCAAAAAAGAAGAAATTAAAATTATCCATGATATCCGTTTGTGGGTTTCAGCTCCAGAAGAAGAAACCCTGGCTTAAACAACAAATATCATAATTTCCTGACATAACAGGAAGTCCAGGGTAGGGTAGGTTTCAGGGCTGGTTTATCCATTGGCCCACTGATGTCATTAAAAATCTAGAGTCCTTCATTATGTTGTACACCTGAAACTAATAAAATGTTAAATGTCAATTATACTTCAATTTTTTAAAAAAAATCCAGATTCTTTTTCTCTCTCTGATCTGCCATCTTCTGTGTGGATTTATCATCAATCTTGTGGCAAGATGATGGCAACAGTAGCTCAGGGTGTCACATCCAGAAAGAAAGGAGAGAGACTTCCTCATCTCTTTTAAAAATGAGAAAACTTGTCGTAAAACTTCTTATTGGACTCCTCCTCAAACCCTGTTTGCCAGAACTGGGTGGCAAGCTCACTCCTTAACCAGTACTTGCAAGGGGCACAACATTCCTTTCTAAGACTTTGAAGCTATGGGGGTGGTCAGTTGTCCCTGAGACATATGAATAAATGGGACTTGGGGAGATATTTTTTAAAAAGCAGCAAGCTATTCTGAAGAAAGATAGGGGAAATGGATACTGGGGAAGCAATCAACAGTATCCATAGTTAGTAACCTGTAGGTTTAACCTTCGTTAATGTTTTGGTAAATATCACCTGTGTGTGTGTGCGTGTGTGTGTGTGTGTGTGTGTGTGTGTGTGTGTGTGTGTGTGTAATAACACTGTTTATTCTGTGGTAATGTGTTTTTTCCCATCAACAATACATCATGAATATCCTTCCATGCCATAAACAATTTTCTATAGCATCATTTTAATGACCAGAGATATTTCATTTTTTAAGGATATGGCATAGTATATTTACCAAAGAGAAATTAAAAATAAATATTTCCAAGTCTGATGTGGAAATTTAAATTTCCATCTGCTATAGGCTAAAATGGTATTACAAAGTTAAGATCTTGCTTTTTTTGAAGGTCAGTAACAAATCAGGAAGGAAACTTGTGTTGACATTTATTTTAATAAATTATGTTTTAAGTTAAAAGATGACCATTTCTTAGCTCCCTAACAAAAATTTCTAGAGTAACCTTCCTCACACATCAAATGATTCCTTGATATGTGAATCACTGGATTTCTATTTAATAATGTTGTAAAGATAACAGTAAAACATCAGTCATTTCTGATAGGCTTAGGCCCTCTTATATAAGCTCTAAGACTAAGACGTTTATTTTACATTTCTTATGGATGTTCATAATATTTCATTTGTAAGATACAATAGCTAATCTTCCTTAGAAAAATTTGCTTTTTAGACAAATTGCTTCTCCCATATGGATTACCTGAAAAACAGCAAGAAAAGCCACACTTTCACAGGTAAAATAAAATTAGGAGTTAAGCATTGTTTTTTCAGACTAACTATATATTTTCCTCTATTTTAAAAATATTTTGGAAAAAAAGTAGAGCCCCAGTTTTGTCAAAATAACTGCCCCAATTCTCCACTTGAGTCTACAAAGATCTCAGTGGGAAGATACAAAGTAAATCAAGGAGTCTGCTAGTTTTTACATTCCACATTGTGATAAATTTATGCTGTTTCCTTTAAGGCTTACATTTAGTGAGACATCTCATTCCTAAAAGTCCTGCCAACTAGTTACTGCTCTTGAACTTGGTGAGGTGAGGATACCAACCTTCTTCCTGGTGGTCCTGTTTACTCTATCCCAAGCCTTTATTTGAGATAAATTTCCTACCCACAGTCTGTTTCATATGCAGAAATTCACTGCTAGTTTACCTTATTGCCTATTAAATATATGGCCAACTTGTGATTATTCAGAAACTTAAAATCCAGCCATTGCTTCTTTCATACTTTGTTCATTCATGTTTGGTTAGCAATTCCAGCTCAGGAAGAACAAGGCATATTTTGTATGGTGGAGAAGGAAAGGACTGACCACCAAAAATATCAATTATGTCTTTAGTCTATAGTGTTAAAAACACCAGAAGAAATAATACAGTCAGCATTACTTAATTTCAATGCTTATAATTTTTGAAGCTCACCAGAAAAATAAAGTGTTATGCAAATTTACTTCTCTCTCTTCTTTATTTCCCTTCCCCAGCAAAAATATTGTAAATTGTTGAAAGAAGTCTTCTGGTGACTTGTCATATTTGGCACTAGTTTAATTAGTTTTGGCAACTGTATTAATGACTCATAAGAGAATACTTTTAGTCTCTTTACTAACAGATGCCAGCGCTAAAAGCAATGACAACAATGTCACGTGGCCCTAAAATTGCAGGAATTTGCCACTGGTGGTCCAATAAAAACAAACGTGTGTGAAAAGAGAGTGAGGAGAAGATAAGACTTAAAATATACATTGTTATAAATGTTTAATCATAAAAGATCTGATCTTCTGTCACTTACTTAAACAACATGTTCAAGTTGGGGATCTGCAAGAGGCATCATAGGAACCACTAAAATTTTGAGTCCAACGTGTTTATAATCATATTTCACTTGGACTAGTGTTCTCATTTCTTGTTCAGAGGAAGTGTCTCTAACAACATCAGAAAATTCAGGTGATATCTTACTCATGTTTTGCTTCTCTAAAAAATTTCTTTTTGAAAACTAATGTGGGCCCTTAAAGTTATTATCATTTTCCCATGTATCATCTGATTTGATGGCCATTATAACTACATGAGGTACTATCATTTGAAACATGACAATATTCAAGCAACAAATGTTTGAATGCCTGTTTGTCTGCCACAAACTCTGCTAAGTACTGGAGAAACAACTCTAAACAAGTCCCTCGCCTTAAGGAACTCACAGTCCAAAGGCAGAAGAAGCAAGAAAACACTTGTGCTTATCAAGAACTTTGATAGGAAAGGTCCCATATGCTATGCTAGTGTCATAGAGACAAGATTCCCTGATGTGGAGGACCCCCAGCCTCCTCTCTATCCCAGACCCAAAGAGAATTGTGGTCTTTCCTGTTCTGCTTTCCTCCTCCGCAGTACTTTAGGGAGATTCTGTATTTGCCTAATTATGGATTTTTGTGCTTCAGAATCAAGAGAATGGGTAGAGAGAGATTGAAAAGGTGTGAGGAAAAAGGGGGCAATTATTTTTTACAAGATTAATTCTTTGCCTACACCATTATAAAGAATCCTCATGGTGAGGAAAGAAGAAAAGGCACTGAAAAAAAGAGTTGAGAGGCTAAGCCATTACACGTAAAATCACATAAACAAGTTGCAGAGGGCAACTTGACTCCAATCAAAAAACATGCCCATGACCAATTCCCTTTGACCGAGGGTCCAGGACCATGCCCCCAGTCCCAGAGACTAGAAAGGGGTCTTTTTCTCTCCAACCAAGTTCTTGCTAGTCTGTGACCCAAACAAGGAGTCAAGGTAAACAGTGGTACATTTTCCAGAGCTTGGAACATTCAGTTTGATCCAACACCATATGTAGGCATTGGCATAATGTCAATAAACTCTCCACACTGATTCAACACGATCCCTATTAGAATCCCAGTTGGCTTCTTTGTAAAAATTGACAAACTGATCTTAAAAATCATATGGAAATGAAAATTCATGTGGAAATAAATTCTACTTACATGAAAGATCTATACAGAAAGTAGATTAGTGGTTAGCCAGAGCTAATGATGAGATAAGCAGGCGATAGCTAGAAGACAGGGAGTTTCTTTTTGAGATGATGAAAATGTTCTGAAATCAATTGTGGTGATGGGTACACAACACTGGGAATATACGAAAATCTATTGAACGGTACACTATAAATGGGTAAAATGTATGATGTGAATTATATTTCAATAAAGCTATTACAAAAATTATACCCTTTTTACGTTTTTCTTAGATGACTATTCAATTCAGCAAAGTTTTTAATTGCTTGGAAAAAGAAGACAATGACTGATGTCCTCCAAAAAGATTGCATTCAACATAAATTCAACTTATATCCTCAACAATAGTGAATGAGGACGCCTGCCTCCCTCCTTTTTTTCCTCTATTTTCACTTCCATAGCATTTACTTTATTTTATTTTTTAACATCTTTATTGGAGTATAATAGCTTTACAGTGGTGTGTTAGTTTCTGCTTTATAACAAAGTGAATCAGCTATACATATACATATCCCCATATCTCTTCCCACTTCCGTCTCCCTCCCTCCCACACTCCCCATCCCACGCCTCTAGCTGGTCACAACGCACCGAGCTGATCTTCCTATGCTATGTGGCTGCTTCCCTCTAGCTATCAGTTTTATATTTGGTAGTGTATATATGTCCATGCCACTCTCTCACTTTGTCCCAGCTTACCCTTCCCCCTCCCCATATCCTCAAGTCCATTCTCTAGTAGGTCTGCATGTTTATTCCTGTCCTGCCCCTAGGTTCTTCATGACCATAGTTTTTTAGATTCCATATATATGTGTTAGCATACAGTATTTGTTTTTCTCTTTCTGACTTACTTCACTCTGTATGACAGACTCTAACTCCATCCACCTCACTACAAATAACACAATTTCGTTTCTTTTTATGGCTGAGTAATATTCCATTGTGTATATGTGCTACATCTTCTTTATCCATTAATCTGTCAATGGACACTTAGGTTGCTTCCATGTCCTGGCTATTGTAAATAGAGTTTCAGTGAACATTGTGGTACATGACTCTCTTTGCATTATGGTTTTCTCAGGGTATATGCCCAGTAGTGGGATTGCTGGGTCGTATGGTAGTTCTATTTTTACATTTTTAAGGACCCTCCATACTGTTCTCCATAGTGGCTGTATCAATTTACATTCCCATCCAACAGTGCAAGAGTGTTCCCTTTTCTCCACACCCTCTCCAGCATTTATTGTTTCTAGATTTTTTGATGATGGCCATTCTGACCGGTGTGAGATGATATCTCATTGTAGTTTTGATTTGCATTTCTCTAATGATTAATGATGTTGAGCATTCTTTCATGTGTCTGTTGGCAATCTGTATATCTTCTTTGGAGAAATGTCTATTTAGGTCTTCTGCCCATTTTGGGGCAGGGTTGTTTGTTTTTTTGATATTGAGCTGCATGAGTTGCTTGTAAATCTTGGAGATTAATCCTTTGTCAGTTGCTTCATTTGCAAACATTTTCTCCCATTCTGAGGGTTGTCTTTTCGTCTTGTTTACGGTTTCCTTTGCTGTGCAAAAGCTTTTATGTTTCATTAGGTCCCATTTGTTTATTTTTGTTTATATTTCCATTTCTCTAGGAGGTGGGTCAAAAAGGATCTTGCTGTGATTTATGTCATAGAGTGTTCTGCCTATGTTTTCCTCTAAGAGTTTGATGGTGTCTGGCCTTACATTTAGGTCTTTAATCCATTCTGAGTTTATTTTTGTGTATGGTGTTAGGGAGTGTTCTAATTTCATTCTTTTACGTGTAGCTGTCCAGTTTTCCCAGCACCACTTATTGAAGAGGCTGTCTTTTCTCCACTGTATATTTTTGCCTCCTTTATCAAAGATACGGCAACCATATGTGCGTGGGTTTGTCTCTGGGCTTTCTATCCTGTTACATTGATCTATATTTCTGTTTTTGTGCCAGTACCATACTGTCTTGATTACTGTAGCTTTGTAGTATAGTCTGAAGTCAGGGAGCCTGATTCCTCCAGCACCGTTTTTCTTTCCAGGATTGCTTTGGCTAATTGGGGTCTTTTCTGTTTCCATACAAGTTGTGAATTTTTTTTCCCAGTTCTGTTAAAAATGCCAGTGGTAGTTTGATAGGGATTGCATTGAATCTGTAGATTGCTTTGGGTAGTAGAGTCATTTTCACCATGTTGATTCTTCCAATCCAAGAACATGGTATATCTCTCCATCTATTTGTATCATCTTTAATTTCTTTCATCAATGTCTTATAATTTTCTGCATACAGGTCTTTTGTCTCCTTCGGTAGGTTTATTCCTAGATATTTTATTCTTTTTGTTGCAAAGGTAAATGGGAGTGTTTTCTTAATTTCACTTTCAGATCTTTCATCATTAGTGTATAGGAATGCAAGAGATTTCTGTGCATTAATTTTGTATCCTGCTACTTTACCAAATTCATTGATTAGCTCTTATAGTTTTCTGGTAGCATCTTTAGGATTCTCTATGTATAGTGTCATGTCATCTGCAAACAGTGACAGCTTTACTTCTTCTTTTCTGATTTGGATTCCTTTTATTTCTTTTTCTTCTGTGATTGCTGTGGCTAAAACGTCCAAAACTATGTTGAACAATAGTGGTGAGAGTGAGCAACCTTGTCTTGCTCCTGATCTTAGTGGAAAAGGTTTCAGTTTTTCACTATTGAGGACGATGTTGTCTGGGTGTTTGTCATATATGGCCTTTATTATGTTGAGTTAAGTTTCCTCTATGCCTACTTTCTGGAGGGTTTTTATCAAAAATTGGTGTTGAATTTTGTCAAAAGCGTTCTCTGCACCTATTGAGATGATCACATGGTTTTTCTCCTTCAATTTGTTAATATGGTGTATCACGTTGATTGACTTGCGTATATTGAAGAATCCTTGCATTCCTGGGATAAACCCCACTTGATCATGGTGTATGATCCTTTTAATGTGCTTTTGGATTCTGTTTGCTAGTATTTTGTTGAGGATTTTTGTATCTATGTTCATCAGTGATGTTGGCCTGTTGTTTTCTTTCTTTGTGACATCTTTGTCTGCTTTTGGTATCAGAGTGATGGTGGCCTCGTAGAATGAGTTTGGGAGTGTTCCTCCCTCTGCTATATTTTGGAAGAGTTTGAGAAGAATAGGTGTTAGCTCTTCTCTAAATGTTTGATAGAATTCACCTGTGAAGCCATCTTTTAATCACAGTTTCAATTTCAGTGCTTGTGATTGGTCTCTTCATACTTCCTATTTCTTCCTGGTTCAGTCTCAGAACATTATGCATTTGTAAGAATTTGTCCATTTCTTCCAGGTTGTCCATTTTATTGGCATAGAGTTGCTTGTAGTAATCTCTCATGATCTTTTTTATTTCTGCAGTGTCAGTTGTAACTTCTCCTTTTTCATTTCTAATTCTATTGATTTGAGTCTTCTCCCTTTTTTTCTTGATGAGTCTGGCTAATGGTTTATCAATTTTGTTTATCTTCTCAAAGAACCAGCTTTTAGTTTTATTGATCTTTGTTATCATTTCCTTCATTTCTTTTTCATTCATTTCTGATCTGATATTTATGATTTCTTTCTTTCAGCTAACTTTGGGGTTTTTTTGTTCTTTTTTCTCTAATTGCTTTAGGTGTAAGGTTAGGTTGTTTATTTGAGATGTTTCTTGTTTCCTAAGATAGGATTGTATTGCTATAAACTTCCCTCTTAGAACTGCTTTTGCTGCATCCCATAGGTTTTGGGTCATCGTGTTTTCATTGTCATTTGTTTCTAGGTATTTTTTGATTTCCTCTTTGATTTCTTCAGTGATCTCTTGGTTATTAAGTTGTGTGTTGTTTAGCTTCCATGTGTTTGTATTTCTTACAGATTATTTCCTGTAATTAATATCTAGTCTCATAGCGTTGTGGTCGGAAAAGATACTTGACATGATTTCGATTATCTTAAATTTACCAAGGCTTGATTTGTGACCCAAGATATGATCTATCCTGGAGAATGTTCCATGAGCACTTGAGAAGAAAGTGTATTCTGTTGTTTTTGGGTGGAATGTCCTGTAAATATCAATTAAGTCCATCTTGTTTAATGGGTCACTGAAACCTTCTTTTTCCTGATTTATTTTCATTTTGGATGATCTGCTTATTGGTGAAAGTGGGGTGTTAAAGTCCCCTATTATGATTGTGCTAATGTCAATTTCCCCTTTTATGGCTGTTAGCATTGGCCTTATGTATTGAGGTGCTCCTATGTTGGGTGCATAAATATTTACAATTGTTATATCTTCTTCTTGGATTGATCCCTTAATCATTATGTAGTGTCCTTGTTTGTCTCTTGCAACAGTCTTTATTTTAATGTCTATTCTGTCTTATATGAGTATTGCTACTCCAGCTTTCTTTTGATTTCCATTTGCATGGAATATCTTTTTTCCAATGGTCTTATATATGGGTCTTCTTTTTGTATCCATTCAGCCAGTCTGTGTCTTTTGGTTGGAGCATTTAATGTATTTACATTTAAGGTATTTATCGATATGTATGTTCCTATTACCATTTTCTTAATTGTTTTGGGTTTGTTATTGTAGGTCTTTTCCTTCTCTTGTGTTTCCTGCCTAGAGAAGTTCCTTTAGCATTTGTTGTAAAGCTGGTTTGGGGATGCTGAATTCTCTTAGCTTTTGCTTGTCTGTAAAGGTTTTAATTTCTCCGTCGAATCTGAATGAGATCCTTGCTGGGTAGAGTAATCTTAGTTGTAGATTTTCCCCTTTCATCACTTTAAATGTGTCCTGCCACTCCCTTCTGGCTTGCAGAAATTCTGCTGAAAGATCAGCTGTTAACCTCATGGGGATTCCCTTGTATGTTGTTTGTTGTTTTTCCCTTGCTGCTTTTAATATTTTTTCTTTGTATTTAATTTTTGATAGTTTGATTAATATGTTCTTGGCATGTTTCTCCTTGGATTTATCCTGTATGGGACTCTCTGTGCTTCCTGGACTTGATTAAGTGTTTCCTTTCCCATATTAGGGAAGTTTTCAACTATAGTCTCTTCAAATATTTTCTCAGTCCCTTTTTTTTTCCTCTTCTTCTTTCGGGACCCCTATAATTCAAATGTTGGTGCATTTAATGTTGTCCCAGAGGTCTCTGAGGCTGTCCTCAATTCTTTTCAATCTTTTATCTTTATTCTGCTCTGCAGTAGTTATTTCCACTATTTTATCTTCCAGGTCACTTATCCGTTCTTCTGCCTCAGTTATTCTGCTATTGATTCCTTCTAGAGAATTTTTAATTTCGTTTATTGTGTTTTTCATCATTGTTTGTTTGCTCTTTAGTTCTTCTAGGTCCTTGTTAAACGTTTTTTGTATATTCTCCATTCTATTTCCACAATTTTGGATCATCTTTACTATGATTATTCTGAATTCTTTTTCAGGTAGACTGCCTATTTCCTCTTCATTTATTTGGTCTGATGGGTTTTTACCTTGCTCCTTCATCTGCTGTGTGTTTCTCTGTCTTCTCATTTTGCTTAACTTACTGTGTTTGGGGTTTCCTTTTTGCAAGCTGCACGTTCATAGTTCCTGTTGTTTTTGGTGTCTTTCCCCAGTGGCTAAGGTTGGTTCAGTGGGTTGTGTAGGCTTCCTGGTGGAGGGGACTTGTTCCTGTGTTCTGGTGGATGAGGCTGGATCTTGTCCTTCTGGTGGGCAGGTCCGCATCTGGTGGTGTGTTTTGGGGTGTTTGCAACCTTATTATGATTTTAGGCAGCCTCTCTGCTAATGGGTGGGGTTGTGTTCCTGTCTTGGTTGTTGCTTGCCATAGGGTGTCCAGCACTGTAACTTGCTGGTCATTGAGTGGAGCTGGGTCATGGCATTGAGATGGAGATCTCTGTGAGATTTTTGTTGTTTGATATTACGTGGAGCTGGGAGGTCTCTGGTGGACCAATGTCCTGAACTCAGCTCTCCCACCTCAGAGGCACATGCCGGATGCCCGGCCAGAGTACCATGATCCTGTCATCTACTCAGTTCAGAATAAAAGGGAGAAAGAAAGAAAGACAAAAGTAAAATAAAGTAAAGGAAAGGAAAGTTATTAGAATAAAAAATTAAAAATTAAAATTAAAAATTAAAAATAATTTTAAGTAATAAAAAATGAAAGAGAGAAAGAAGAGAGCAACCAAACCAAAAAACAAATCCACCAATGACAACAAGCACTAAAAACTATACTAAAAACAAACAAACAAGCGAACAAAAAATTGACAGATAGAACCCTAGGACAAATGGTAAAAGCAAAGCTGTACAGACAAAATCACACACAGAAGCATACACATACACTCTCACTAAAAGAGAAAAAGGGAAAAAATATATATATTGTTGCTCCCAGCGTCCACCACCTCAATTTGGGATGATTCATTGTCTATTCAGGTATTCCAGAGATGCAGGGTACCTCAAGTTGACTGTGGGGATTTAATCCGCTGCTCCTGAGGCTGCTGGGAGAGATTTCCCTTTCTCTTCTTTGTTCACACAGCTCCTGGGGTTCAGCTTTGGATTTGGCCCCTCCTCTCGTGTAGGTCGCCTGAGGGTGTCTGTTCTTCGCTCAGACAGGACGGGGTTAAAGTAGAAGCTGATTAGGGGGCTCTGGCTCATTCAGGCTGGGGGGAGGGAGGGGTACAGAGTTCAGGGCGAGCCTGTGGCGGCAGAGGCCAGTGTGATGTTGCACCAGCCTGAGGCACACCATGTGTTCTCCCGGGGAAGTTGTCCCTGGATCACGGGACCCTGGCAGTGGCGGGCTGCACAGGCTCCTGGGAGGGGAGGTGTGGATGGTGACCTGTGCTTGTACACAGGCTTCTTGGTGGCTGCAGCAGTGGCCTTAGTGTCTCATGCCTGTCTCTGGTGTCCACACTGATAGCCATGGCTTGCACCCATCTCTGGAGCTCGCTTAGGAGGCACTCTTAATCCCCTCTCCTCGCGCACCATTAAACAAAGAGGCAAGAAAATGTCTCTTGCCTCTCCGCCCGGTCCAGACTCCCTCCCGGCTAGCCATGGCGCACTAGCCCCCTTCAGACTGTTTTCTCGCCGCCAACCCCAGTCCTCTCCCTGCGATCCAACCGAAGCCCGAGCCTCAGCTCCCAGCCCCCACCCTCCCCGGCGGATGAGCAGACAAGCCTCTAGGGCTGGTGAGTGCTGGTTGGCACCGATCCTCTGTGCGGGAATCTCTCCACTTTGCTCTCCGCAACCCTGTTGCTGCGCTCTCCTCCGTGGCTCCGAAGCTTCCCCCCTCTGCCATCCACAGTCTCCGCCCACGAAGGGGCTTCCTAGTGTGTGGAAACCTTTCCTCCTTCACGGCTCCCTCCCACTGGTGCAGGTCCCGTCCCTATTCTTTTGTCTCTGTTTTTTCTTTTTTCTTTTGCCCTACCCAGGTACGTGGGGAGTTTTTTGCCTTTTGGGACGTCTGAGTTCTTCTGCCAGCATTCAGTAGGTGTTCTGTAGGAGGTGTTCCACATGTAGATGTATTGCTGATGTACTTGTGGGAAGAAAGGTGATCTCCATGTCTTACTCTTCCACCATCTTGAAGCTCCTCCCATCACACCTGCCACCTTGACTGATATTCAGCTGTCAGGCACTGGATGAACACATGTCACTTTATGGCTGGCATCGGTTTTGAGAGGTTGGTGTCTGTACTATATTGGTTGTTAAATTATTTTGAATATGCCTCCTATCTGTTCCCTACATCCTGACTTACCTTGGGAATCATGATATTTTCACTTTTTTGCAAAGTTGATAAATTGAAAGTAATTTGGTTGAATTCTTTTAATTCTGAGTGGAGTGGAGTATGATTTCATTTTTAAGCATTGATCTTTTATTTTTATCAAAGTAATCTACACATGGTTTAAATATTTAATTAGATCGTAAGAATTTAAAATGAAAATCATCTGTCCCTAGCCCCATCTCAGTCCTGTTCCCTGAGGCAACCGTGTTACTCTTCTAACGTTTTCTGATTTTAGTTGTTTGTGTGATTCTCAATATCTTTAAATCTACTCAATACCTCTAAATAATATACATAAATCCCTATTTCTTGAAGTATCCCTTTAAAAAGCCATCTCTTGACTTCCTGCCACTGTATTTAGCTCATCTTCTTTCCTATCTTCCATATATTCATGTCATTCATTTTATCTTTATCAGTTGCTTTTGTAACTTTGAATAATATACTTACATGTTTCTTTTTTTTTTGGTCAATTACCAACATAAGGATCTTAGACTCAGTGTTTCCCTCTTCTGTCATTCTTCCCTTTCCCTTTCCCTTTCCCTTTCCCTTTCCACTTTCTGTCATCTATTGAACAAACTTGACAACTTCCACATTGTCAAGACTGATGGTATTTATTATTTATATTCTGCTCTGAAATGGTAAATGCATCTGTGCTGTGTCAATACTTTGATTCTAAAAGCTGAAGCTCAATTAAATCCTTATGGTACTATGACCATGTAAATACTGTTCACTGTAGATCCAAGAAATGTGCTATGTTTATATTTCCTTTCTTGTTCCTTGTGGAGCTTCTAATTGCTTATTTATTCTGGTATTGTAGGTTTTATTGCAACTTAAATATTTTTTCCATTCTCCAAAGAATACTATGAAATGTATGAAATCTCCTTTTCCAAGATACCTCTTTCTTGGACACCTAGCTCCCTAACACTAATTGTTTTCTAGATTGCTGCACAGCTGCATTCTGGAGCTTCCCTTTGTCATTCTCCTGGGTTCAGTTCACTACATCTCAGATCCTGGTATAACTGCCTGAGAAAGGCCCTATGAGAGCTAAACTTGGTCTGAAAATATTTTCATTATTTCATCACACTTAATTTATAATTAGACTGAGTACAGAATTTCCAGATAATAGTATTAGAATATTTTTGTTGTGAATGGCAGAAAACTTGGTTTACAAAGAGAGGGGTAGGGGGTTTCTGGAGGAAATAACCAAAAAGTCTAGAGTTGAATTGTCTTCAGGTATGTTTCAATCCAGAGGTTCACAGAGTTGTATGGGCTTTGGCTCTATTTTTTTGAAGTGATTCTCCCCTTCCCTCCACCCACTGCACTGTGATCAGAGAATGTGATCTGCATTTTTTAAAATTGTTTTTAACATTAATCGAGATATGGTTAATTTTATAAATGTTCTTTGGATTTTGGAAAAAAGTATACTGTCATACCAAAGAAGTAATTTTTTTCCAGATTCTATAAATACTCATTTATATTATATTTCAAAAGCCCAGCTTTATTTCTTTTTCTTAGCATGTATCTGGTGGGTCTTTTCCCGTGTATTTGCTCTATTCACACAGCTCACAATTGTGCTCCAGTAGTTGTGATGGAAACCATTTTAAACTCAAAGCATTATTTGGACTATTTGTGGGACAGAATCTCTATACACCTATACCTAGGAGAGTCTGGTGCATGGGTGCTCAAAATACTTGTTAAAAGGGTTAGTTTATAAAATGGAAGGGCACATCTAAGGAAAGCAGCTCAATTCTGCTCTGCTTTGTAGGTATCTCCATCTATTTCTGCAATTTCCCATGTGTTTCATTTTTTATTCCCTTTAGCTATTTGAAATCAATATCTAATTTTCAGTGCGAATATCTCAGGGACAGAAGTACATCACTGACCATATTTTTTGCCTGCTTTTTTATCCACTCAAATTCTCACTATTCATTTACTAAGAGTACAGAAAACCTGTGAAAGAATTGTTCCTACTCACAACTAAATTAAAGGAACTCATGGAGTGTCAGTTTTCTCAAACTCCCAGAAACGTCCTAAAGACAATCACCTAGGGGACCCCATTTGTGCTCACAAACAGGGTGGGATTGCTTTAGTGGGCATGTGGCCTCTTTCCTATTGATACCTCCGGGGTACAGAGGGAGGGAATGCAGAGGGATGGCAAAGGTTCAGGGGCGCCAGGTCCGCTCCCCTTAGAAACATCACCAAAGGGCCTGACCTTGTGGACATTTGTCTGGCTTGATTTATGGAGCAAATCTAGCCTCACCCAGAGAAGTTTCTCTTTCCCCTAAAATGAAACTTCTATATTCAGACTTACATCAGCAATTTTGTTCTTTTTAAAGACACAACTCTCCCCACCCCCAGGGACTTAGGCATAATTTGAATTGTCATATGGTGCTGATATACAGAAGGTTTGGTCTGGCTGCTAATACTGGCAAAAGGAGTTGAGTTTTTCCCAGTAGAATGAACATTCTGTATTTAATGAAAGCAAGATTCTAAAAATTGGTTTCTGTAACATGTAGGTCTTATAGAATTGTACATGGCTCAGGGACCACTTAGATGATATACAGGAGTGAGCTATTTTATCCAAAGAAGTGTTCTTTAGTGATTCCAGTTGTGGTCCAGGGCTAACAGCTTCACATAAATCTCATCCGAGACAGACACAAGGTGGATCTTCCCTTCAGTCAGCATTTGTGTGTTCTGTGTGGCTAATAATATTTTTGACAGTGTGACTTAATCACAAAGATGTGATCAAGTATCAATTTTTAAATGGTTATATTTCTTAATGAACAACCTGCTGGGTGGGAGATGCTACTCACTTGATGGCTTGCTCTGTAGTATTCTAGAATGAGAAGAACATTGTTTTGCATCTCATTCTAAGCGTCTCTTCAAGATAAGCACCTCCACACTTGAATTTGAAATGAATCACGGCGTTTGGCCAGTGCACTGTCACCAGTGTTTTCCAATTTTTTTCTTCCTAACCTAAGCAAAATTAGAAAGCTTTCCTTCCTCTAGATTGTAGGTAACATAAAATGTTAGAATAGACTGAAAAAGAAAACTTCGTTTAAAAAAAATTCCACTTCTAGGAATATAATCTACATATATATATATATTTAAAAGCCAAGCTATAAAAGGATCTTCAGTCAGCATTTTCTTTAATTTAAAAAAAAAAAAAACCCTGGAAACTACTTAAATACCAATTAATATAGGGCTACTGAAATATATCGTAGAATATATTGGCTATATATAGCTTCTGACAGAACTGTATGCTCTGCAGCTGTTAAAAAGAATGAGATTGATCTATTTGTGCTAACGTAGGAAGTTCTTCAAGATATCTTATTATGTGAAAACAAGGCGGATGAGGCACTATGGGTATTAGTTGTGTGATGCCCTCTATGAAAAAAATTTAAATATGTGCATGTGTGAGTGTGTTTGTGTATGTACAGTGCATTTGATATATGAGAAAATGTTTTCTGAAAGAACTATAAGAAACTGCCAATAACAGGATAAGAGTGACCAGATGAGGAAGGAGAATAGTACGTTTCACTTTACAACTTTCTGTACTGCTTGAATTTTTCTTTACGTACCTGAATTAATTTTTAAAAAACGTGTTATCAGAGGTTATCTATGGGTAGGGTTATAGAACATTATTAGTGTCATCTTTATAGTTTTATACATTAAAGAAAACAAGCAAATGTTACTTTTAAAAGCCCAATTATGGCATATTATAGTCTTAATAACAACAGATAAGGTGGTTAAATTTCAAAGTTTAATTGTTTCTTTAATACAACTTATAAATTCACTCTCTTCTAGTCTAACAGAAGTGATGCTTGTGCAAGAAAACTTTTGCTCTGTTATGTGAAATAGGCTCAGGAAGAGAAAGTTGTTTCAGAGTGTGAAAATCTAGAATTAGGGATTTAAAAAAAATATATTAGAAAGAAGTTTTTGAAAAATATATGTATTAATTCATAATGATATCAGGAAAAATGTATAAAATGAATACACTATAGACAAAATGCATTTCTGAGTGTTTTTCTTTAGTTGTACACATATTGTGTAAAATTTTTTTAATTTAAAGATTTTCTCAAAGATATCATAATTTGCCACAATCCTTAAGAAATACCACCAAATGAGGACATTGAAACAGGTACTGGATGTTTTCCTTTCATGAAGCAGCTGTTTAAGTCATTCTGCATTTCCTTCCCTCTACCTGATAGTTTCAATTCTGTGGTTGAAATTACTTGAAACCAGCCCTGATCATTCACTTAAGACACAGTGATACTCTGTTCTCCCATAACCTCACAGAGCACCAGAGAGAACGCAAAGCGCTTACACTTCCCTCAGACTTGCTGATTACCTGATTGATTATGAAGTGGGATAGAAGTTGATTCTGGTGTATATCACTTCCATAAAATTAATGATCACCTCAAAAGTGGTTTTAGTCTACATTCAACAGGACCAATGAAGGGATTTTCACTCAGCTTCAGGTTTTTCTCTGATTAAAAATAGACTTTTCTCTTTTCCTTTAAGTTGAATTTCAAAGTCCAGCTGCTGTGATTGCTCAGTAAGAAAGAGGTGAATCAGATTTGCATTTGTGACTTATGAAGAACTTTAGTGCCTGATGGTGAGTGAAAAAGAGGAAGTGGGACACGCCTTGGCTGGCACACCAGGCTTCCAGGAAGCCAAGGGAGTCTGTACCTTTTCTCAGTGTCCTAGGAGGTTTAAAAGCATTCTCTTCTCAGCAAACAATGCCTCAGAGGGCACCAAGTCCCACTATATTTATTCAGACTGCTTAATATGAGTAGTCAAATTTAGGACAAAACACCATGTTATTTCCAGGGAGAATATTTTAACAATATTTTGTAAGAGTTGACTTGGTACAAATGCATTTCAATTAAATATACCCAAATATTTGCTGATGAAATACCTGCTCAGGTCATAGTTGGGAGTCTACACAGTAGACCCCGAGTCCACTACAAGTCACATCACCAAATGTTCTCTGCATTACATCAGAGCATAAACTCATTACACCTCATGAATATTCAGAAAAAGTTTTTTCTCTCTCTGGTTCTTAGTGGTCTCCTTGTAATTTTGCTCCTGACCTTGATCCTCTCCTCAATGCCAGTTCAGCTTTAATTCTAGTTCAGACACGTTTGAAGTACCATCCTAGGCCTTAACCCTCCATTGTCTGTTTTGGTTGTGATAAACTTAGTATTACTTCATTTTGAGCCAACTCCTGCCCCAGTCCAATTTTCATCTGTTACAAGATGTTGTGAATCTGCATCCAAAGTGGGAATTTGCTTGGCCCACCTGTGTTTCTTTAAAAGTCTTGAAAGTCGGTGTGTTTATTGTCTTTTGACTTTGAGGACTCCAGGCTTGCTTACCTCCCATGACCTTTTGTCCCTGTGTATCCTTGTATGTAAACAGTTTTGCAGCAGTGAAACTCCAACTCTCAATGACCTTGCCAGCACGGCAGTGAGTAACTGTTCTCAGAGAGAAATCTCTTTCTGAACTCATTTTGCTTCACATCTCCTGCCCCCAAAGGGCTGCTGTTGGCAACAGTCAGACATGTCATTTCTCCTCCACATGATCTTGTTTTTAGATGAACATCTTCAAAAGAGCAAGTTGACAAATAATTTGCAGTCATCTTTCAATTATCTTCATTCTTTGTTTTCACCAAGTATAAATCTCCCATTTCCTCACGTCTTTGGGGTATGTTTCCACATTTAGCCTTCTTTCAGAAGAAGGATATTTCTACCTTCTTGCTCAACTGGCTTTTGACCTAGATTCCTCTACTCTCCCAAATGCCAATATACCCATCCCGAATCCTCAGGAAAGGAGCACAAGTGGGTTTCTGCCTCCAAACAACACAGTATGGAGAGAAAAGGTCCACTGATTTCCACCCTTTACCCACCTGCCCTCCAACACACGCCCACAGCTGCATGGCAGACCACGTCCAAGCAGAGCCTGGCATAGGCTCCAGAGGGAAAGAAGCTGGGCTCAGGGTCAAGGTGAAACCTGAAGAAACTATTTCCCTGAGCATAATGGCCCCTTTATAGTGGGATGCCTTTGCACAGTCTGGGGGTGGTCCCTTTGCCCAGAAACAAACCTGGGTAAAGGGGAGAAGTCCAGAATGGAGCAAATGATGCTTCTCTGCTATTCCAGTTGACAATTTGTTTTCCTAACATAGGTAGCCAGAAATTGCTGGCTATCACTTAGAGACCAGGAATTGCAACACTGATGCACGCAAATCAACTACAATATTGTTTTCTAGCACAGTTTCTTTAAAAAATAATTCGAATTTGAATGCCTTCTCCAGTTTGCCTTAGCCTGTCTGCTCCCTGCTTACCCCCCAAGTGTTTTGAGTTTACACCCCATTAGACTTATCAAGAATTAATTGGGGACCTTCTGAGTTCTCAGCTCTACGCTAGGTACTACAGAGATGCCTTGGACAGACGAGACAAAGGCCACAAGCTCCTCCCTAGGAAATTTTCCTGAGACTTAGGATCTCGAGAAGAAAAAGCAGGAAATACACAAGAGGCAAAGTTAAGGGAATTTGGGCAAAGGGATAAATGTTGGCCAACAAAGCTGGAGAGGCATCTTTGTATATGAGGAAGGGATTGTTGAAGGGTGGGAGGGTATGTGAATAGAGAAAGGCAATCAAAGATTCATGAGCCAAGATGTAAATCTGTGGGCAGGTCCTTTGGGGTTTAAGAGGAGGAGAGCCTTGTCTGAGTGGGGATTTGTGTGAAGGAGCTCCAGGAGCTGCAGATTCCTATCACATTCACAGTGGTTTTTGTTCTTTGTCTCCTGTTAATACTCTTGTATTCAGTGTTTGGATGGTGTGATTTTGTCTAACTGCATTGCCTAAGGGTCCTTCCTCCAGACCACATCAACCAAGGCAAGACTTTGGATGTACTTTTCTGTGGTGTTCTCCCATTAGAATTCTCTAGCCTTTCACACCTAGGAGCCATTTCTACAGCCATGCCATCAGGCACATGAAAGACTTCACTCTAGAGCCATATACTGAGTCTGCCCAAGGCCAAGTCCAATAGAGGAGACCACATAAGTGTCAAATGAATATCTAGAATAGTCAATTCAGGTTTACTTTCTTGTCTTTATCGTATATCATGCACTGAATTTCTAAGGCAAGATAGCTTATTTTTATGATCAATCATTGCACTAAACTAATGTGTTTATAATCACATTTTTCCCAGGTATCATTATTTAACAGGTTAATTGTTGGAACATTTAACCAGCAATATGATGAGGCATCATTCACCTTCTTCGCCTCTAGGCTAATTTGGCTGTTCACAGTTATGAGGTTCCTTTGAAAAATATTGGTAGCCTCTAGCAGTTAGAGATCTATGTCCTCTCCCTCATCCAACTCACCACCAGGACACATGTTTAAATGAAAGCACATCTCAGATCAAATTCTGCCACATACCCACGAACATGTATTAGCAGGTAGGCACAAAAATACTCATTCAAGCTCTTTCCTCTATTCTTTTGTCTTTTTAAGTATTCTGACCAGCCTCTTGCAGGAAATATTCAGTTAGATGTGGTCACAACAAAATTTTGACATCAGGATCAGGTGACAGAGGTGACAGAAGCTACCCTCCAATAGGTGGGGAACCACAGGACAGAATTCTATCCCTAGGGAATCATTCCAAAGGTGTTGGGCCACTGGGTGTGTCAAATCAAGGGAGGAAATGCCAGTGGAAATCTTAGGCAACCACATGCCTTAACACTAGTCATTTATCCAGTGAAAACCTACTTCTAAGACTCCCTGTGATAACTAATAAACCCTCTGAGGCAGATGGAGATAGGATTATTTGAAGCCCTTGCCTTGGTCTCTTCTGGAGCCTAAATTCCTGATAAGAGTTCTTTATATGTTAACCAACAACTGTTGACTAATCACCCTAAGGCATAGATGAAAGTAAAGTATAAACATAGATATCATCTGGTTTGTCTGTATTTTAGGTCCCCCTCCCTTTAATCCCTAACAGCTGTCCTAAAGCAACCTCCAGTAAAAATATAACCTAAGTCAAATAGCATGCTTGCTAACTATCCATATGCAGCCTCCATGTAAATCCTCTAGCACCTCCCAACTTCTCTATCCTCCTAATGAGATTGGCACCATTGAATTTCTCCCAAAGGCCACCACTGCTGGAATCCAAATTCAAATGATTGATTTTACAGAGATCCAGAGACAAGCTACTTGGATCAATACACCACAGATGTGGTGATGCATTGCTCAGATCCCCCTTCAGAAATAAAAGACTTGTTCCCTGAGCTGCTGGGAGTTCTGCTGGAAGCCGACCTCATTTATCAGCTCTGTCCCCGCCCCACCCCTGCCCTGGGAATTGCCCAGACTCCTTCATCCAAGGTTACTCCCCAAGGTTACAATTTCCTGGGACAATCTGCATCCAAAGACTGATCAATAATGGGATATGAAGGTCTGGCCTCCTTGCCACAATACCTCTGATAGTGCATCCCAACTCCAGAACTCCCAGCTTTCCCCCCTAACCACAGTCCTGCTTCCCTCTCTTTACCCACAAGTATTGATCCCAAGAGCACTCCCCAATAAACCTTCGATGCACTAATCTCCATCTCAGAGACTTGTTGTTTTGGAAAAATTTACTTGAAAATTAGAGGTTTGCAAGGGTGCCCATGCATCCTTGCAGCATGTGTAACATATATTTATACCAGGAAAGGGGCTGTAAGCATCCTGAAATAGAGGGACCTAAAGTATAGTATCAAACAGGTCTAAATCCTCTTGGCTCCACACCATCTGCACAGTCTTTTCTGGGGGTGCCTGCATTCTGCTTCAGGACTCCAGTTTCTAGCTTTCAATCACTATTTCAGTTGATCAAAAGATGATCTTTAAGCACTGGGTCTTAAATTTAGTTTTTATTTGTATGGAAGTTATGCATGAACCTGGTTGATAAAATCAAATAATTCTACAAAGCTTATTTGACAGAGGTGCTGCTTGAGCACTGACATCAGTTCTCACCTTCTTTAATAATAGGACTTCTGAGTTTTAGCTGAGCACATGGCCAACAGCTAGTCACTGCATTTCCCAGCCTCCCCTGCAGCTTGGTCCATGTGCCCACAGTCGGGTCAATGGCTATGTGCTGCTTCTGGGGCGTGTTCCTGCCAAGGTATGTACATGTGCTCCCCTGACCTGTTCACCCTTCCCACTGGCTGGGAAGACAAAAACTAGAATGGTCCCAGAGATGAAAGCTAGATTTTGCCTTGGTCCCAGAGATGAAAGCTAGATTTTGAAGGTTATAAAGCCAACCTTCCAACCCAGATTTTTTCTCTCTGGACCATATCAAAGAAGACACATATACCTATCTTATTTAATTAAGCCTCTGTATTTTGGGGTCTTGTTGTTAAAGCTGGCTGTACCTTCATCCATATAGCTAGTTTTTTGTTTTTTTGTTTTTTAAAAAGGACAATCTTGCCCATCCTCTTTTCTTTTTCCCAAAAGCAACCACAACATGTTTAAATAATATACTTCTATCTGATATTTCATATTTAGGCATTATTAATTGAGTTTCCAGTTTGGAAAATGAATATTCCACTCTCTTTCTCCTTCTCTCCCACCCTCACCATACCAATACACACTTACCACCCACCCCTCCATGCTCCAAAAATAGTTATGTTGTCATTTAGGATAGATAGATATTTAGTTTTTATATAATTATAACAATGCAAATGGTATATAAAATTGACCTCTGCAGTGCACTATGCATGCTTTATCCTTTCTTGAATAACATTTTTTCCCCCTGGAGATGATACTGAACTATTTTGTTTTTTCCATTTTCCTAGCTTCCCATTGACTTATCATTAATTCAAACCTAAACACTGTTGCATGATCTCCTCTAAATACATTCAAAAGTAATTGGGATGCAATCAGTTTCATTTGTTTGAAGAAATATCCCCAGAGCTTTCTGACTTGCTCCATCTGGACGCGTTGTTTACTAAGCCTGATGTGTGTGTTTGACCTGCCATCTTTAACAGGACTTCGGTGCCAGTTTTATAACTTTGGATTGCTATTCAAGTCTTAATCCCTTCAATGGGCTGCAAGAGCTGCTGGCTATGTGACACAGCAAGTTTCCTTAAGTCTAACCTGAGAAGGCCCCATATGTCAGTGTTCTCCCTGTTGGAAGTGTTCTCTTGAGAACATTTACCAATCTTCTGCACAATGAAGAGTCTGGAAATCTCCAAGCTGGATCAATGTCTTCCTTCTTGGAGTTCAGACTTGAAACTCTTCCTGCATTAGGCAGAAAAATGGATGCCAATTAACAGCTTCCTAAAAAAAAAAACAAAAAACCCTCTAACTCAAGATATCACTGTTTAATCATTTCGAATCCAATATTGTTCATGCTGCACTATTGCACATGGATACTGGCCAACCTTCAATTTGACAGAATCCTCAAATATTTTGGGTATGGTATTAATGCATAATCTTTTGGTCTTTGTCCAAGTTCAGGTTTAGGTATAACGCTTACTGAGAATGCCTGGAATCTGAACAGCCAAGTTTAGAGCTTAAACAGAATCCCCTTCCTCAGTGCCCTTTTACTGCCAACAGAGCCAGATACCCCCCACTACCCCCCCCCACTGCCCCCCACAGCTCTCAGGGAATTCTGGGAAGACAACTTACCTTGGCATATATTATTACAAGATTAAACCACTCTGGAAGCCTGGGAGAAAACTTAAAGGGCAGACACTGTTCAACAATTGTCAGGCTCATTTTTACTTCAGTTATCTTTCCCAAATTCCAGTATGATTTTGGATGTTTAAACAATCATTGTGGTCTGATGAAAGCTTATCAGCTCAGAGCAGCCATAGAGAAGGGAATGAAGTAACTATTTCCCCCTAGGGTCTGAAGTGAAGCTAAACCACCCAAACGCACGTGCACTTGTGCACAAACACACATACACACCCTAACAACAAAAAAGGAAACATGCAAAAAAGCAATATACAGATTCAAAGCCTGATCATTTCAATCTGGCTATTGATAAAAATTTTGAAAAAATTGGAAGGAAATTATTATGAGTTGAATTCCAGGTGAATTTAAGAAGGCATTTCTAACTGGATATGTCTTTGAAATCTGTGCTTTTATATTTGCAATCATCACCACACATTTCTGAACATCTTCTGTAGAACCTGAGCCAGGTGCTGGCTGCCACATACACAGACGACTAACGACAAAGCAAGTGAGATACATTAAATAGCCAACATGAAGGGAAGAAGGGGATGTAGAGAGGTGGGGACTTTATTCACACCTCCAAGAAAGGATAGAATGTATACCAATGAAAAGGAGGAGGCAAGCTGTCTGTGCAAGCGGGAGAGTATGAATGTGGGACCAGAGGTAGAGATGGACCTGACATGCATCTGGCATGTTCAGAGAGCAACAGGTTTGTCTAGCACACAGGATTCACATGTGGAATAATAAAAGACAACTGCAAAGGGTTATATTTATTCTAAACAGTGGTCGAGCTGAAATGCCAACTGAAGGCATTTGAACATCTTGAAGGCATTGGGAAAGCACAGAGGTTTCTGTTGTTGTTCAGGGTTGTGGGTTTGGTTAGGGGAGAGGAGGAAATGTGATATATACAAGTGCTGCTTTGGGATGATTCATCTGACCATGATGTGTGGCTGATAAGAATCGAGAGGGAGTGAGGCTTGGGAGTTAGGGGCTACGGCAGACTCAGGGTAAGGAAATGGGAACCTGGCCTAAGGCTACCAGCTGTTAAGCACCTTGGCTGTAATCTATGTTACAGGCTGTGTGAGCTCCACACCTTATCTCAGGTAACCTTCACAACACCCCATGGAGTAGGTATCTGGCTCCGTCTTACAGATCAGGAAACTAACTGAACAGTTCAAGGTTACACGAGGAGCAAATGACACAGGTGGGATTTGAATTAATTTTTTTTCGGATGTCCAAGTCCATGTTCTTTCTTTCTTTTTTTTTTTTGAATTTTTCAATTTTATTTTATTTATTTTTTTATACAGCAGGTTCTTATTAGTTATCCATTTTATACATATTAGTGTATATATGTCAATCCCAATCCATGTTCTTTCTACTACGACACATCGGCTTCTTGTTTTTAATAATGGTTAATCATAGCCGTGACAGAGGACATAGTAGGGGACCCTACTTAGGACTGGGCTATCCTTGCAACCTCAGTGTCCTTATGTTGTACCACTATTTTGTGAGTCAGTCAATATCCTCTTATTTCCACTCGGGATTTATGAAGTAAAAACCATTTTGTGCTGCAGAGTCTCCCCAAGGGCCAAGTCCTGTGATCGCCGTGACATGGAAAGTGAGTAGCGAAACATGTTTCGGGTTTGTGGGAAATTGCGAAGGACAAGACAGAAATCATAAAGGCGCAATTGAATTATGTTGTGCCGTGGCCCCTGGGATAACAGCTGTTTTCCAGGTCTACAATCGTTCTCATTAGGAAATTAAAAACGTGAAGCTCCGCATCCGCAGCTTTGCACGGCTCCGGCCACGTGGTGACAGGAAGCCCTGTGTTTGCACAGGTGGGGGATCCAGCAGCCTCACAAAGCGGGTGGTTGGAAGCCCTGCCTGGAGCACAGGTGGGCTACTGGAGGAAGGGCAAACCCAGGAAGAGGCTCAAGTGCCCTGGTGCTGTCAGCTCCCCTCTGCACAGGGAGGAGGGGCCCTGCAGGCCTCTCCACCTCAGTGGGTCATTGTAGGGCCAGATCCAGCTACTGGTTGAGCACTCTCTCCATCCAAGCTGGTGCAGAAGGATTTGGTCCTGGCACAAGGTCAGTTCCCCTTTCTGAGCAAGTCCCAAAAAATTACTTACAATTTGATACATTTGTACACTGCTAAGAAAAACCCAAACTACATATGCTTTTGAGAACACATATAGGAATGTCATACTTTTCAAAAAAGGTATTTGTTTAAAAGCAAAAGGAATAAACAACACAAGACTTAGGGTAGTGTGTGACTACCGAAGGTTTGGGGTTTGGGGAGGTGAGGGGCCAGGAAGGGTGGGACCACCTGGACGTCTACAGTGTTGTCAGTGTTCTAGTTTCTGAGTCAGGTGGTGAGTTCATGGGTGTTGATAAAATTATTAAAAACTAAAAGATCTACATATAAACCATAGCGGGGCATGCATGGACCAATGATAAGAGTACATTAAGATTATAATTAATTCATTTCTGTCCACCTGAGGTACAAAAAGAATAAGAAAATAAAAGATGTGATGTTGCCAGGACTCTGCCAAGGCACCCCTATTCTAGGACACCTAGGCTTTGAACATTCTTACATTTGAACATCTTACCTTGCTGGAGGCTTCGGTGTGCAGCCTGATGACCTGGCACCTGCCATCTGCTGCCTTCTTGGCATGCAGGGCCACTGATACCCACATGCAGAGAGAGCACAGTCCTTGACTAAAAACTGGGAAATGAGCGATGGTAGAAAACTTCATTGAAAATGAATGTGGAGAATGATAGTAATACCAGACTACTTTGGAAATTTAAATGTCAGTGATAGTTCCTTCAATTAAAAGACATTTAATACCAAAGAGAAAGTCAGAAAATGTGTATTTGCACCTGACCTATAACTAGTCTTGTAATCTCAAGAAATTAATTCCTTCTCAGGAGCCAGAATAATTCAAGTATACCTTTTATGGTCTCCTCCCCTGCCCTCCTCTCTTCATTTCTAATCTCTAACCTGAAACATCCATTCCACCCAGAAAGAACACGAAATGTTATGAGTTTGGGCTAGCTGATCTCAAAGGCACCTCTGTGCTCTGATGTCTATCCTGCCATGTGGGTCATGGCAGGGCCCTGGGGCTGGCAGTCAGAACACAAGGCTGTTGCCATTTCCTCCAGCTGAGATTGTCCAGTTCAGGGTGAATTGGGGGATTATCTTGAGATTTCCTAAGACTTATCTTCTTGTTTCTCTCTCCAAAGTTAGAAAATTCATCTCAACTTTTCCATATCTTGAATGTTCAAAGCATAGAACTAGAGTCATTGAAAACCAGAGAAAGAGGGGGAAAGGCAGAGAGATTAAGATGAGTGGGAATATGTGGCAGTCTGAGAAAAGCCAGGGGACCACAATTAAAGCAAAGCAGCACATCTCCAAATGTGTCCTCTAAACTCTTCTCATAACTAGGTTCAGAGGATTAAAATGTGCTCCTGGTGAGGTGGGCAACTTTCACGGTATTACTGAAGAACATGTTAACTCAACAAAAATGTACTGAGAAATATCTGCGTGCCAGCAAATGTGTTAGGTCCCAGGGACAAAGAAATGACCAAGCCAGGTAATGTCCCTGCCCTGGAGGAACTTCTACAGGGAGAACAAGAACCAACTGCACTTAAGTAAATATATTGCATAACACCAGGCAGAGATGGGTGCTTTGCAGGAATGCTTCAGTGTATGGGGAGGGGTGACACCAAGGACATGATGGTCAGAGAAGGCTTCTCTGCTGGGGAGGGCCGAGTGAAGGAGAGAATCAGCCAAGTAAACATCTTACCAAGTGAGCTTTCTCAGAAGAAGGAAGGAGCAGCAACTGGCCAATTCCTGAGGCAGAAGTGGCAGTGTGTCAGGCCCATTTGAAGATGGGAGGAGGCTTGTGGGTCTGGAGTCAGAGCATGCCACATGATATACAGGGCCCAGTGTGAAACGAAAATGCAGGGCCTCTGGTTCAAAAATTATTAAAACCTTCAAAACTGCATTAGCAGAGCACTGAACCAAGCGTGGGGCCCTTCTAAGCTCAGGGCCTGGACAACAGCGGGCCTGGCTGGCTCTGTCTAAGGTGGGAAATGAGATCTCAGAAGTACCTGTGGCTGATTGTGCTAGGCCTTGTAAGACATTGCAGGTTGCTTAGACTTTACTCCTAGTGCAATAGGAAGGCATCATAGGTTCTGAGTAGGTAAGTGTGGGGCCTGACATGGTTCTAGAAAGAGCTCTGACCCGTGTGGAGATGAGCCTGGGAAAACCAAGAAGGACAACAGGGAGGTCAGTGAGGTTGCTAAAGAATTGTAGCAATGACTATAAAGAAATAACTCAGTATGGCATTCTTTAATCATAATTGGATACAATATTGTCCTCACCACCCCTCACATTCGGAATATTCTATGTGTTCGTTGGCTCTGGAGATGAATGAAACTACTCTGGTTGCTGGAGCAGATGTGAGTAATGTGCTTGGGTAAAGAACTTGGGCAGAAGGAGAAGCCAGGCTGAAAGTGCCCTTCACATGCTCAGTACGCCCCTGCCTCAACTGATTTGACATCAGGCAGGGACAGGAAATAGAAAGAACAGGAACACATACTTCATAAAAATTCTGTCCTGTGGGTCTCTGATCTGGAATTCCATTTCATTTTCTTTAAAGGAAAGGGAAAGTCCTGAAGTCTTAAAGAATCTTTCAATGGCTTCTACAGGTGTCACGAGAGGGGAGATTTGAAATTCTAACCAAACCCGAAGGCAGGGGTGGGTTCTAAGGCATGATTGAGTAGTAGGGTAGGTGGCCTCTGCAAGGTGTGGCTTCCCTGGGCATTCCACCATATCCTTCCTCAACCACTGAAGGGCAACCGAGAGATTCCACCTTCTGAACAATGGCTTTGAGAGCAGATTTTGGTGGAATTATGGGAGGAAGATTGAGGATTCTCCTGCCTGAGAAGGGAGGTAAATGTGGTTAAGAAAAAAGAGGTTTAAAATCAGCCAGCTGTTCATGAACACCAATGCACTCTAACGTGGATTTGTGCATATTCTAGCAACCTTGTGATTGATCACGATCTGAGTTTGTAAAGAAAGAGGTCAAGTAAGCTTGCCCAAGGTCACCCATTTAGAAACGGAGGAATCAGGACCCAAAGCCAAGCTCATATTTTGTTCATCTTGCCAAAACCATATCCTTGGACCCTCCTCTCATTGACCCCTCCCCTTGAATCTGTGTGGGCTTATGAGTGCTTTAAATGATGAGCATGGCAGGAGTGATGCTGTGTAGCTTCCAAGACTAGGTCAGAAAAGGCCAGACAGCTTCCATCTGGTTCTCTTGGAACCCTTGCTCTTGGAATGTTCCCTGTTAGATCCTATCAGCCACACTCTGAGAAACCCAAGGCACACAGAGAGGCCATATAAAGGTGCCCTAGTCAAGAGCCCCAGTGAACTCTTGGAGCAGCCCAGCCCAGGAGCCAGGCATGTGAATGAAGAAGCCATCTTGGAAGTGAATCCTCCAGCCTCGGCTGTTCCAGCCTTTTCAGCTGAGGCCACAGACATCACAGAGTGGAGACAAGCCAGCTCTACTGTGCCCTTTCCAAATTCTTTACCCACAGAATCCATAGCATAGTCTGATAGTTTTTGTTTTATGCCACTAAGTTTGGGAGAGTTGGTTATGCAGCAATAGACAATGAGACTAATAACTTTGACTTGGGCTGACTTGATGGTGTGAATGGGTCTAAGATCATGTCTCCTAGGAATGAGCAATGTGTACCATGGCTTTGAAATAACTTGACTATAGAAACAAGCTAATACTTGATTGCTATAACCTTGGTCCAGTTGCTAGAAATGTCATGTATTCTCTTAAATCCTGTCATTTAAATGACAGGTGTCTGAAACCAGAGGTTCTTGGGCCAACAATTGATACATCTTTTATATAAATTTTAAATGAAGTCTTTCTGGCTTATGTAAGATCATTAAAGTCTCCTTTTAACACAATAATTCCATGCTCTGTAGCCTGTAAAGTCATTTGGAATTACATGGGAAATGACATTTCTAAATCAATGGCTGGTGGAAGCAATTTTAAATCAAAACATTTGAATAGGGCTTCCCTGGTGGCGCAGTGGTTAAGAATCTGCCTGCCAATGCAGGGGACATGGGTTCGAGCCCTGGTCCGGGAAGATCCCACATGCCACGGAGCAACGAAGCCCATGCACCACAACTACTGAACCTGCGCTCTAGAGCCCGCAAGCCACAACTACTGAGCCTGTGCACCACAACTACTGATGCCCACACACCTAGAGCCCATGCTCCACAACAAGAGAAGCCACCACAATGAGAAGCCCGCTCACCACAACAAAGTGTAGCCCCCGCTCGCCGCAAGTAGAGAAAGCCCGAGCACAACAACAAAGACCCAATGCAGCCAAAAATAAACAAATAAAATAAAATAAATTTAAAAAAAACATTTGAATAACTTCAATTTTTTTCAAAAGTAATATATTCTAGGCTATATTTCATATACAAGAAGGTTTGGTCAAATTTACATTTATTCAGATACTCAAACCATATCCAGATTACACTTGAACATTTCTTTGAGGATTCTATATAGTATTTAATTGCTTTTGACAAGCATGATACCCTATAAAAGATATGACTTTCCTCTGAAAACCCCCTTCAGCTAAAAATACATTGTACTGAAAATAAAGTGGTTGCGTCATCTAAACTCTACTCTCTGTAGCATTTTGTAAAATTTCATGACCAGAGAGAATGAGCTCTTAAACTTGGTTTCAGGGTGTCTAAAACAAGATTTGAGTGTGAAGACATGAGGGCGTTGCCCTCATGCCAGGGAGCCAGGCAATACATTCAGGTCCTTCTTTCCAGGCTTTCAGTGCAACAACGTGGGACAAAACAGCTTAGGATTTCTTGGGCGGGGAGTTTGTGGGTGGAGGATAATTCCTGAGGAAAATCTTTTGAGGGGAAACTGAGGCGTTTTGAACAGAACATGGGAAAGCATCTGGGGCAGAACCGGAAGAAAGGAGAATATGTAGCTGACAGGGTACGTTTGGCAGAAGCTAAGAGTGACGACAGGAGAAGGTGAGAGAGTGAGAGCGAACAGTGGGTGATTGTGAAGTAACACCAAGAGCTCTGAGCATCCTTGTCACCAACATGACCATCTGCGCAAAGCCCGATGGCAGAGGCTGCATGCTTCTTCTGGCAGCCATTCTGCCTCAAGCGTTCTGTTTATTGTACAAATCCATGTTCATGGTGCTATGTCATACCCGTGAACACCAGAGTCTTCTTGTGTGTGCGCATTAAGGATTGTGGCAGAAACCCACATGAAAGACTTGGGTTACTGCAGTGATAAATTCTCTGGAAGATTAAATGACTCTGATGGCTTCCATGCTGCCATCTGGACTGTAGTCATTTTGAAGATTAACTCTTTACTTGTTTTAATTAGTGTGGCCAGCATTGCTTGTGTTGTTAGACTAAAGATAAAACTAAGGAAACCCACCTTACCACCACAAAGGTTATGGCCATAATACTTGTGAGCTTGTCAGGAGTGACTCATCAAGTTACTTGAAGCCAGAGGCTCCAGTAAATCTAACATTTGATAATGCTTGTTCTTGTTTAACTTAGTGAAGCAAGGCCAAATAGTCAAACCTACTGCCACGCACAAGGCAGGCAACCTTTTATAAAAACAGAAGGATCTTCCTCAAGATACCAAGAATGTCTAGATAATCATGCTGTTTCTAAACCTATTGGAAGTTTATCTTCCAATCGGAAATATATATACAGCTTCAAATTAAGTTCAACTTGGTTGAAAACACCTTGAGAGTTGTTACTACATTTTATGCACATTCATATGCCCCATTTAGTAAACACTCTTGTAAGGTCAGGTTCTCCAGAAACTACTCTCTGAGATGAAGATTTGTGTGTGAGGGATTTACTAAGGAAGTGCTCACAGGGAGACCAGTCAAGAGTGATGGAAGCAGGGCAGTAAGTGTAAACAGATAGGATAGGGGGTCCCCAGAGAAAGAGAACCAGGCATGGCTTTCTTGACATAAGAGAAGCCATTTCTAGCCTAAGCCATTTTGTGATCTAAGCCTGGTCACAATGCTGGTCCATGAACAGGTCTCAGTAATTAATGATCTTAAGAGAACAAAAGAAGGCAGAAACAAATAACTGTTATCAGGCAAGAGAAGTAAGAATAGCAAAGATAATATATCAGTTGTAAAGACGCCCAGTTTTGTTTCAGTGGTAAAGATTAGCCTGAAGTGCTCAGATCAACTGGAACCTAAGGGAGGATGATGTTGACCTTTTCTGACCCTCAAGGCTTCAATCAACTAAAGCTTAGATTCTGTCGACCACCCAAACCCCTTCATGAATATGCATGTAACCCTAAGGTTAAAACTTCTCCAATTTTGCTGTTCGGGGAGACACTGCTTTGGGAAAGATCCCCAGTGTTCTCCTTACTTGCTGCAGGTAATAAATCCTTCCTTCTCCCGATCTTTGGCTTGGTTGTGTCTTTTGGCTCAGCACTCACCAAGAGGCGAATCCAATATCTGTTGTGTGCCTTCTATGGTCCAGGCATCATGCTAAGCTTTGGAGATACAAAGCAACAAAGGATGCAGTCTGTAAATGAGTTGACATCCTTGGAACAAAGGCTGGGAAGGATGGAAGGAGACATGAGACTGGAAAGGTAAGCAGGAGCTATATTGAAGAGCTTCCTGAAAACTATGCTAAATATAATGAATTTTCACTGGTCATATTTTCTGGGACTCTATGCTTTTAAAAATATCAACTTCCCAGTTTTTCCTTAACCCATTCTAGAGACTCTGAGACCACAAGATACAAACACATTCAGACACCTTCCCCTCTAGCTCCAAATCAAAATTTCCATGTAAACCACCCCTCAAGGGTATGGATTTTACAGAGTGTAGATGATTATGTTCTTTAAATCTATTGTCTGCTTTTCTTGGTCTTTTCCTGAATTTTACCTTCTGGGCACGTGACTCTTAGATAAAACAGATTATTTTTTTAAATTGAAACTGAGCAGGACCCCATGGGCCTCATGTGTCCCCCATTCCTTGTTTGCAGGGAACAGACTCCAGCCTCCATGACCTTCCCTGAGTTCCAAAGGGCAGATTTGAACAGTTGCTAATCACGGAAAGGAGGGGATGCTGAGACAAGGAAGGATAAGCCAAGAAACAATAGTGCAGCCTTGGGGCAGGGTCCTAGTTCTGCCTCAGTCCCTACTTGCTGCAAGTAATAAATCCTTCCTTCTCCTGATCTTTGGCTTCGTTGTTTCTTTTGGCTCAACACCCACCAAGAGGCGAATCCAGTTTTTCGGGTAACATAAGGGAGGAAGCCAAACAAAGGTGCTATCTCAGGCTGATTATCAGGCTGATCTTTACCATTGAAACAAAACTGGGAGTCTTTATAACTGATATATTATCTTTGCTATTCTTACCTCTCTTGCCTGGTAACAGTTATTTGTTTCTGCCTTCTTTTGTTCTCTTAAGATCATTAATTACTGAGACCTGTTCATGGACCAGCATTGTGGCCAGGCTTAGATCACAAAATGGCTTAGGCTAGAAATGGCTTCTTTTACACAAAACAATATCTTTGAGTCCTTTGCAGAATCAAAACCCCCTACAAATGGAGTTAGCATTCCTCATTCCAGAGAAGAAAACCTGAGACCAGATTAAAGGAGTGCAGGCCCTGCATACACCCTAATCTCTGGGTTGGGACACACAAGTTTCAAAGGCAGGAAACTGCTGTGTCCCCTTTGCCTGGCAAAGCAATAAAGCTATTCTTTCTACTTCACCCAAAACTCTGTCTCTGAGATTTGTTTCGACACCAGTACACAGAGGGTGAGTTTTCAAAATCAACAGTATTTTAGGAATATTCCCTTTTTTCTAACTTCAATTATTGCATGTTAATTTTTATTATTGGCATGGGCATTCTTAAAATTCTTAATTGACTACACCTTGGGGTTTTATTTTTGATATTGCAAAAGAAGTATTTTATAATCCTAAGAGTGCAATTCCCAAAAAGAGAGATAAAAGCTCTAAGAATGATGTACCAATTCAGAGTCTCTACTTGGGTTCAGCACTGTGGAGATGTAGGTTTTTATTTATTTTTAATTTTATTTTATTAAAGTATTGTTGATTTACAATTTCATGTTAGTTTCAGGTGTATAACACAGTGATTCAGATATATATATATATATAATATATATGTATATATATAGCACAGTGGTTCAGATATAGATATAGATATATATATATAGAGAGAGAGAGATATCTTCTTTTTCAGATTCTTTTCAACTATAGGTTATTACAAGATATTGAATATAGTTCCCTGTGCTGTACAGTAGGTCCTCGTTTTTTATCTATTTTGTATATAGTAGTATGTATATGTTAATCCCATACTCCCAATTTATCCCTTCATTCCCTTTTTCTTTTAATTTAATTTAATTTTTTATACAGCAGTTCTTATTAGTTCTCTATTTTATACATATTAGTGTACATATATCAATCCCAATCTCCCAATTCATCCACCACCACCCCTGCTTTCTCCCCTTGGTGTCCATACGTTTGTTCTCTACATCTGTGTCTCTATTTCTGCCTTGCAAATCGGTTCATCTGTACTATTTTTCTAGATTCCACATATATACATTAATATAAGATATTTGTTTTTCTCTTTCTGACTTACTTCACTCTGTATGACAGTCTGTAGGTCCATCCACGTCTCTACAAATGACCCTATTTTGTTCCTTTTTATGGCTGAGTAATACTCCATTGTATATATGTACCACATCGTCTTTATCCATTTGTCTGTTGATGGGAATTTGGTTGCTTCCACGACCTGGCTATTGTAAATAGTGCTGCAATGAACATTGGGGTGCATGTGTCTTTTTGAATTATGGTTTTCTCTGGGTATATGCCCAAAAGTGGGATTTTGGGTCACATGGTTATTCTATTTTTCATTTTTTAAGGAATCTCCATACTGTTCTCCATAGTGCCTGTATCAATTTACGTTCCCACCAACAGTGTAAGAGGGATCCCTTTTCTCCACACCCTCTCCAGCATTTGTTGTTTGTAGGTTTTCTGATAATGCCTATTCTAATGGGTGTAAGCTGATACCTCATCGTAGTTTTGATTTACATTTCTTTAATAATTAGTGATGTTGAGCATCTTTTCATCTGCCTCTTGGCCATCTGTATGTCTTCTTTGGAGAAATGTCTATTTAGGTCTTCTGCCCATTTTTGGATTGGGTTGTTTGTTTTTTTGATATTGAGCTGCATGAGCTGTTGTGTATTTTGGAAATTAATCCCTTGTCCATTGATTGGTTTGCAAATATTTTCTCCCATTCTGAGGGTTGTCTTTTCATCTTGTTTATGGTTTCCTTTGCTGTGCAAAAGCTTTTAAGTTTCATTAGGTCGCATTTGTTTATTTTTGTTTGTATTTCCATTACTCTAGGAAGTGGGTCAAAAAAGATCTTGCTGTGATTTATGTCAGAGTGTTCTTCCCATGTTTTCCTCTAAGTTTTACAGTGTCCGGTCTTACATTTAGGTCTTTAATCCAATTTGGCTTTATTTTTGTGTATGGTGTTAGGGAGTGTTCTAATTTCATTTTTTACATGTAGCTGTCCAGTTTTCCCAGCACCACTTATTGAAGAGACTGTCTTTTCTCC
The DNA here is from genome assembly GCF_009873245.2 of Balaenoptera musculus. Classification (NCBI taxonomy): domain Eukaryota; kingdom Metazoa; phylum Chordata; class Mammalia; order Artiodactyla; family Balaenopteridae; genus Balaenoptera; species Balaenoptera musculus. The sequence goes on along the minus strand of NC_045790.1, from coordinate 28,784,869 downwards.
ATTGTATATCCTTACCTTCTTTGTCATAGATTGGTTGACCACAGATGCATGGGTTTATCTCTGGGCTTTCTATCCTGTTCCATTGATCTATATGTCTGTTTTTGTGCCAGTACCATATTGTCTTTAGGTGCAAGGTTAGGTTGTTTATTGAGATGTTTCCTGTTTCTTGCGGTAGACTTGTATTGCTATAAACTTCCCTCTTAGAACTGCTTTTGCTGCATCCTATAGGTTTTGGGTCGTCGTGTTTTCATTGTCATTTGTTTCTAGGTATTTTTTGATTTCCCCTTTGATTTCTTCAGTGATCACTTCGTTATCAAGTAGTGTTTGTGTAACCTCCATGTGTTTGTATTTTTTACAGATCATTTCCTGTAATTGATATCTAGTCTCATAGCGTTGTGGTCAGAAAAGATACTTGATATGATTTCAATTTTCTTAAATTTACCAAGGCTTGATTTGTGACCCAAGATATGATCTATCTTGGAGAATGTTCCATGAGCACTTGAGAAAAATGTGTATTCTGTTGTTTTTGGGTGGAATGTCCTATAAATATCAATTAAGTCCCTCTTGTTTAATGTATCATTTAAAGCTTGTGTTTCCTTGTTTATTTTCATTTTGGATGATCTGTCCATTGGTGAAAGTGGGGTGTTAAAGTCCCCTACTATGATTGTGTTACTGTCGATTTCCCCTTTTATGGCTGTTAGTATTTGCCTTATGTATTGAGGTGCTACTATGTTGGGTGCATAAATATTTACAATTGTTATATCTTCTTCTTGGATCGATCCCTTGATCATGATATAGTGTCCTTCTTTGTCTCTTGTAATAGTCTTTATTTTAAAGTCTATTTTGTCTGATATGAGAATTGCTAGTCCAGCTTTCTTTTGATTTCCATTTGCATGGAATATCTTTTTCCATCCCCTCACTTTCAGTCAGTATGTGTCCCTAGGTCTGAAGTGGGTCTCTTGTAGACAGCATATATATGGGTCTTGTTTTTGTATCCATTCAGCCAGTCTGTGTCTTTTGGTGGGAGCATTTAATCCATTTACATTTAAGGTAATTATCGATATGTATGTTCCTATTCCCATTTTCTTAAATGTTTTGAGTTTGTTATTGTAGGTGTTTTCCTTCTCTTGTGTTTCTTGCCTAGAGAAGTTCCTTTAGCATTTGTTGTAAAGCTGGTTTGGAGGTGCTGAACTCTCTCAGCTTTTGCTTGTCTGTAAAGGTTTTAATTTCTCATTCAAATCTAAATGAGATCCTTGCCGGGTAGAGTCATCTTGGTTGTAGGTTTTTCTCCTTCATCACTTTAAATATGTCCTGCCACTCCCTTCTGGCTTGCAGAGTTTCTGCTGACAGATCAGCTGTTAACCTTCTGGGGATTCCCTTGGGTGTTATTTGTTGTTTTTCCCTTGCTGCTTTTAATATGTTTTCTTTATATTTAATTTTTGACAGTTTGATTAATATGTGTCTTGGCGTGTTTCTCCTTGGATTTATCCTGTATGGGACTCTCTGTGCTGCCAGGGCTTGATTAACTATTTCCTTTCCCATATTAGGGAAGTTTTCAACTATAATCTCTTCAAATATTTTCTCAGTCCCTTTCTTTTTCTCTTCTTCTTCTGGGACCCCTATAGTTCGAATGTTGGTGCGTTTAATGTTGTCCCAGAGAGCTCTGAGACTGTCCTCAGTTCTTTTCATTCTTTTTTCTTTATTCTGCTCTGCAGTAGTTATTTCCACTATTTTATCTTCCAGGTCACTTACCCGTTCTTCTGCCTCAGTTATTCTGCTATTGATACCTTCTAGAGTATTTTTAATTTCATTTATTGTGTTGTTCATCGTTGCTTGGTTCCTCTTTAGTTCTTCTACGTCCTTGTTAAATGTTTCTTGCATTTTGTCTATTCTATTTCCAATATTTTGGATCACCTTTGCTATCATTATTCTGAATTCTTTTTCAGGTAGACTGCTTATTTCCTCTTCATTTGTTAGGTCTGGTGTGTTTTTACCTTGCTCCTTCATCTGCTGTGTGTTTTTCTGTCTTCTCATTTTGCTTATCTTACTGTGTTTGGGGTCTCCTTTTCACAGGCTGCAGGTCCATAGTTCCCGTTGTTTTTGGTGTCTGTCCCCAGTGGCTAAGGTTGGTTCAGTGGGCTGTGTAGGCTTCCTGGTGGAGGGGACTAGTGCCTGTGTTCTGGTGGATGAGTCTGGATCTTGTCTTTCTGGTGGGCAGGTCCACGTCTGGTTGTGCTTTTTGGGGTGTCTGTGGCGTGTTTTGGGGTGTCTGTGGCCTTATTATGATTTTAGGCAGCCTCTCTGCTAATGGATGGGGCTGTGTTCCTGTCTTGCTAGTTGTTTGGCATAGGGTGTCCAGCACTGTAGCTTGCTGGTCGTTGAGTGAAGCTGGGTCTTGGTGTTGAGATGGGGATCTCTGGGAGATTTTCATCGTTTGGTATTAGGTGGAGCTGGGAGGTCTCTTGTGGACCCGTGTCCTGAAGTTGGCTCTCCCACCTCAGAGGCACAGCCCTGATGCCTGGCTGGAGCACAAAGAGCCTGTCCTCCACACGGCTCAGAATAAAAGGGAGAAAAAATAGAAAGAAAGAAAGAGGATAAAATAAAATAAAATAAATAAAATAAAGTAAGATAAAATAAAATAAAGTTATTAAAATAAAAAATAATTATTAAGAAAAAAAAATTTTTAAGTAAAAAAAAAAAACGGACGGACGGAACCCTAGGATGAATAGTGAAAGCAAAGCTATACAGACAAAATCTCACACAGAAGCATAGACACATACACACTCACAAAAAGGGGAAAAGGGGAAAAAATAATATGTCTTGCTCCCAAAGTCCACCTCCTCAATTTGGGATGATTCGTTGTCTATTCAGGTATTCCAGAGATGCAGGTACATCAGGTTGTTTGTGGAGCTTTAATCCGCTGCCTCTGAGGCTGCTGGGAGAAATTTACCTTTCTCTTCTTTGTTCGCAGAGCTCCCGGGGTTCAGCTTTGGATTTGGACCCGCCTCTGTGTGTAGGTCGCCTGAGAGCATCTGTTCTTCGCTCACACAGGACAAGGTTAAAGGAGCAGCTGCTTCAGGGGCTCTGGCTCACTCAGGCCGGGGGGAGGGAGGGGTACGGATGCGGGGCGAACCTGCAGTGGCGGCAGCCGCGTGATGTTGCAGCGGCCTGAGGTGTGCCGTGCGTTCTCCCGGGGAAGTTGTCCCTGGATCACGGGACTCTGGCAGTGGCGGGCTGCGCAGGCTACCAGGAGGTGCAGTGTGGATAGTGACTGGTGCTCGCACACAGGCTTCTTAGTGGTGGCAGCAGCAGCCTTAGCGTCTCATGCCCGCCTCTGGGGTCCGCGCTGATAGCCGCGGCTCGCGCCCGGCTCTGGAGCTCCTTTAAGCGGTGCTCTGAATCCCCTCTCCTCTCGCACCAGGAAACAAAGAGGCAAGAAAAAGTCTCTGCCTCTTCGGCAGCTCCAGACCTTTTCCCGGACTCCCTCCCGGCTAGCTGTGGCACACTAACCCCTTCAGACTGTGTTCACGCAGCCAACCCCAGTCCTCTCCCTGCTATCCAACTGAAGCCCAAGCCTCAGCTCCCAGCCCCCGCCTGCCCCGGCGGGTGAGCATACAAGCCTCTCGGGCTGGTGAGTGCTGGGCGGCACCTATCCTCTGTGCGGGAATCTCTCCGCTTTGCCCTCTGCACCCCTGTGGCTGCGCTCTCCTCCGTGGCTCCGAAGCTTCCCCCCTCCACCACCTGCAGTCTCCGCCTGCGAAGGGGCTTCCTAGTGTGTGGAAACCTTTCCTCCTTCACAGCTCCGTCCCGCTAGTGCAGGTCCCATCCCTATTCTTTTGTCTCTGTTATTTCTTTTTTCTTTTGCCCTACCTAGGTACGTGGGGAGTTTCTTGCCTTTTGGGAGGTCTGACGTCTTCTGCCAGCGTTCAGTGGGTGTTCTATAGGAGCAGTTCCATGTGTAGATGTATTTCTGATGTATTTGTGGGGAGGAAGGTGATCTCCGTGTCTTACTCTTCGGCCATCTTCTCCTCTCCTACCATATTGTCTTGATTACTGTAGTTTGTAGTATAGTCTGAAGTCAGGGAATCTGATTCCTCCAACTCAGTCTTTTTCCCTCAAGATTGCTTTGGCTATTTGGGGTCTTTTTTGTCTCCATACAAATTTTAAGATCTTTTGTTCTAGTTCTGTAAAAGATGCCATTGGCAATTTGTTAGGGATTGCATTGAATCTGTAGATTGCTTTGCGTAGTATACTCATTTTCACAATGTTGATTCTTCCAATCCAAGAACATGGTATATCTCTCCATCTGTTTGTGTCACCTTTGATTTCTTTCATCAGTGTCTTATTTCAGTTTTCTAAGTACAAGTCTTTTACCTCCTTAGGTAGGTTTATTTCTAGGTATTTTATTCTTTTTGTTGCAATGGTGACTGGGATTGTTTCCTTAATTTCTCTTTCTGATCTTTCATTGTTAGTGTATAGGAATGCAAGAGACTTTTGCACATTAATTTTGAATCCTGCAACTTTACCAAATTCATTGATTAGCTCTAGCAGTTTTCTGGTGGCATCTGTAGGATTTTCTATATTGAGTATCATGTCATCTGCAAACAGTGGCAGTTTTACTTCTTCTTTTCCAATTTGTATTCCTTTTATTTCTTTTTCTTCTCTGATTGCCATGGCTAGGACTTCCAAAACTATGTGGAATAATATTGGCTACAGTGGACGTCCTTGTCTTGTTCCTGATCTTAAAGGAAATGCTTTCAGGTTTTCACCATTGAGAATGATGTTTGCTGTGGGTTTGTCATATATGGCCTTTGTTATGTTGAGGTAGGTTCCCTGTATGCTCACTTTCTGGAGAGTTTTTATCATAAATGGGTGTTGAATTTTGTCAAAAGCTTTTTCTGCATCTATTGAGATGATCATATGTTTTTTGTCCTTCAATTTGTTAATATGGTGTATCACATTGATTGATTTACATATATTGAAGAATCCTTTCATCTCTGGGATAAATCTCACTTGATCATGGTGTATCATTCTTCTAATGTGTTGTTGGATTCCGTTTGCTAGTATTTTATTGAGGATTTTTGCATCTATATTCATCAGTGATATTGGTCTGTAATTTTCTTTTTTTGTAGTATCTTTGTCTGGTTTTGGTATCAGGGTGATGGTGGCCTCGTAGAATGAGTTTGGGAGTGTTCCTTCCTCTGCAGTTTTTTGGAAGAGTTTGGGAAGGATAGGTGTTAGCTCTTCTCTAAATGTTTGATGGAATTCAACTGTGAAACCATCTGGTCCTGGACTTTTGTTTGTTGGAAGATTTTTAATCATAGTTTCAATTTCATTACTTGTGATTGGTCTGTTCATATTTTCTATTTCTTCCTGGTTCAGTCTTGGAAGGTTATACCTTTCTAAGAATTTGTCCATTTCTTCCAGGTTGTCCATTTTATTGGCATAGAGCTGCTTGTAGTAGTCTCTTATGTTTTGTATTTCTGCAGTATCCATTGTAACTTCTCCTTTTTCATTTCTAATTTTACTGAAAATAAAAGTCCTCTCCCTCTTTTTCTTGATGAGTCTGGCTAAAGGTTTATCAGTTTTGTTTATCTTCTCAAAGAACCAGCTTTTAGTTTTATTGATCTTTACTATAGCTTTCTTTGTTTCTATTTCATTTATTTCTGCTCTGATCTTTAAGGGTTTTTTTCCCTTCTACTAACTTTGGGTTTCATTTATTCTTTTTTCTCTAGTTCCTTTAGGTGTAAGGTTAGATTTTTTATTTGAGATTTTTCTTGTTTCTATAGGTAGGATGTATTGCTATAAACTTCCCTCTTAGAACTGCTTTTGCTGCATCCCATCGGTTTTGGATCATCGTGTTTTCATTGTCATTTGTCTCTAGGTATTTTTTGCTTTCCTCTTTGATTTCTTCAGTGATCTCTTGGTTATTTAGTAAAGTATTTTTATAGCCTCCATGTGTTTGTGTTTTTTACGTTTTTTTCCCTGTAATTGATTTCTAAAATCATAATGTTGTTGTCAGAAAAGATGCTTTACATGATTTCAATTTTCTTAAATTTACTGAGGCTTGATTTGTAGCCCCAGATGTGATCTATCCTGGAGAATGTTCAATGTGCACTTCAGAAGAAAGTGTATTCTGCTGTTTTCGGATGCAATGTCCTATAAATATCAATTAAATCTATCTGGTCTATTGTATCATTTAAAGCTTGTGTTTCCTTATTAATTTTCTGTCTGGATGATCTGTCCATTGGTGTAAGTGAGGTGTTAAAGTCCCTTATTATTTATTATTGTATTACTATTATTGTATTACTGTCGATTTCCCCTTTTATAGCTGTTTGCATTTGCCTTATGTGTTGAGGTTTTCCTATGTTGGGTGCATAAATATTTATAATTGTGATATCTTCTTCTTGAATTGATCCCTTGATCATTATGTAGTGACTTTCCTTGTCTCTTGTAACATTCTTTATTTTAAAGTCTATTTTATCTGATATGAGTATAGCTACTCTAGCTTTCTTTTGATTTCCATTTGCATGGAATATTGTTTTCCATCCCCTCACTTTCAGTCTGTATGTGTCCCTAGGTCTGAAGTGGGTCTCTTGTAGACAGCATATATATGGCTCTTGTTTTTTTTATCCATTCAGTGAGCCTGTGTCTTTTGGTTGGAGCATTTAATCCATTCACATTTAAGGTAATTATCAATATGCATGCTCCTATTACCATTTTCTTAATTGTTTTGGGTTTGTTTTTGTAGGTCCTTTTCTTCTCTTGTGTTTCCTGCCTAGAGAAGTTCCTTTAGCATTTGTTGTAGAGCTGGTTTGGTGGTGCTGAATTCTCTTAGCTTTTGCTTGTCTGTAAAGCTTTTGATTTCTCCATCGAATCTGAATGTGATCCTTGTTGGGTAGAGTAATCTTGGTTGTAGGTTCTTCCCTTTCATCACTTTAAATATATTGTGTCACTTCCTTCTGGCTTGTAGAGTTTCTGCTGAGAAATCAGCTGTTAAGCTTATGGGAGTTCCCTTGTATGTTATTTGTTGTTTTTCCCTTGTTGCTTTTAATAATTTTTCTTTGTCTTTAATTTTTGTCAGTTTGATTACTATGTGTCTCAGTGTGTTTCTCCTTGGGTTTATCCTGCCTGGGATTCTGTGCTTCCTGGACTTGGGTGGCTATTTCCTTTTCCATGTCAGGGAATTTTTTAACTATAATCTCTTCAAATATTTTCTCTGGTCCTTTCTCTCTCTCTTCTCCTTCTGGAACCCCTATAATGCGAATGTTGTTGCGTTTAATGTTGTCCCAGAGGTCTCTTAAGCTGTCTTCATTTATTTTCATTCTTTTTTCCTTATTCTGTTCCACAACAGTGATTTCCACCATTCTGTCTTCCAGGTCACTTATACATTCTTCTGCCTCAGTTATTCTGCTATTGTTTCCTTCTAGTGTATTTTCATTTCAGTTATTGTATTGTTCATCTCTGTTTGTTTGTTCTTTGGTCTTTCTAGGTCTTTGTTAAACGTTTCTTGCATCTTCTCTATCTTTGCCTCCATTCTTTTTCTGAGGTCCTGGATCATCTTCACTATCATTATTCTGAATTATTTTTCTGTAAGGTTGCCTATCTCCATTTCATTTAGTTGTTTTTCTGGGGTTTTACCTTGTTCCTTCATCTGGTACATAGTCTTCTGCCTTTTCATTTTGTCTGTCTTTCTGTGAATGTGGTTTTCCTTCCACAGGCTGCAGGATTGTAGTTCTTCTTGCTTCTGCTGTCTCTGCCCTCTGGTGAATGAGGCTATCTAAGAGGTTTGTGCAAGCTTCCTGATGGGAGGGATTGGTGGTGGGTAGAGCTGGGTGTGGCTCTGGTGGGCAGAGCTCAGTAAAACTTTAGTCTGCTTGTCTGGTGATGGGTAAGGTTGATTTCCCTCCCTTTTGGTTGTTTGGCCTGAGGTAACCCAGCACCGGAGGCTACAGGCTCTTTGGTGGGGCTAATGGTGGCCTCTGGGAATGCTCACACCAAGGAGTACTTCCCAGAACTTCTGCTGCCAGTGTCCTTGTCCCCACAGTGAGCCACAGCCACCCCCTGCCTCTGCAGGAGACCCTTCAACACTAGCCGGTAGGTCTGGTTCAGCCTCCTATGGGGTCACTGCTCCTTCCCCCAAGGTCCTGATGCACACACTACTTTGTGTGTGCTTTCCAAGAGTGGAGTCTCTGTTTCCCCCTGTCCTGTCGAAGTCCTGCAATCAAATCCCGCTAGCCTTCAAAGGTTGATCTCTGGGAATTCCTCCTTCTGTTGCCAGATGCCAATGTTGGGAAGCCTGACATGGGGCTCAGGACCTTCACTCCAGTATGTGGACTTCTGTGGTATAATTATTTTCCAGTTTGTAAGTCACCCACCCAGTGTTTATGGGATTTGATTTTATTGTGATTCAGCCCCTCTTACCATCTCATTGCAGCTTCTCCTTTGTCTTTAGATGTGGGGTGTCTTTTTTGGTGAGTTCCAGCGTCTTCCTGTCGATGATTGTTCAGCAATTAGTTGTGTTTCTGGTGCTCTCACAAGAGGGAGTGAGTGCACATCCTTCTGCTCCACTATCTTGAAGCAATCTGTCCCTCAATTCATTTTTTTTGTTGGCTCTAAATTTTCTGGTCCAGACTAACATCCACCAGATCTCCTGGGGAGGCCAAAACTATGGAAAAAGCCAGTGGCACAGCTCAACCATGTGTTTTTTACCTTCAAACATACCTTACCTGGCTCACATTGTTCTGCCTGCCACCTCTGCTTCATCTCAGTCACTGCGAAGGCTCACCTGGCCTCCTGCATCAGACTCCCCACTCATCTCTCTGCTTTCACTCCTGCCAGAGTGATTATATTAGAAAAAAATTAGATTAAGTTATTCTTTTCCTCCATACCCTCCACTGGCTTTCTTTTGCACATGAAATTCAAGTAAAATAAAACTCCAAATCCTTACCAGTAGCTTCCACAGTTGTTCATGCTCTGGCCCCTCTGGGCTAATCTCCTGCTATCTTTGGTCAATCAAGGGCAGAGTGATGACTGTGACAAGCTTTGGGTACAGGCAATAAGGGGATGCATTGACAACAGAAAAATATTAAACCATGGTAAAACCCACTTAGTCAGCTTTTTATTACCTCCCTGAACAAACAATTCCAAACTATGTCAGCGATAAAATAGTTCCTTGAAAAAAATCATTTTTTGATCTAAATTCTGAACAATTGCTGAAAGTATGTAGAGTTTTAATAACATATAGGTAAGTTAAATGAGCACATTTTTATTCCTTATCGTTTAATAAACATTGTATTTAATGTGGAAGTCAATTTGGAATTCTCCCAGTCACTGCAGGCAAAATTTCTTCTTTTTTAATTGCTAGTCATTTTATAACTTATGAGTGAATAAAAATGATTGTTATGGATTGCTACACAATTATTTTAGAAAATAATTTTGTCATGTAGCGTAGCAAGTGTTAAAAATGCCTCCTGACCTTGGTTTGGTTCATTGGACACCTCAAGCTTGATTATGACTGTGAGCCTTTACTCCAGCACAGTGGTTCTCAAGCACAGTTTTGCCCCACAGGAAACATTCCGCAAAGTTTGGAGACATTTTGGTTATCACAGTTGGGGGTAGGGTGATGGAGCTGCTACTTATATTTAGTGGGTAGCACCTAGGGATGCTGCTATGTAAGCATCCTGCAATGCACAGGACCATCACCCAAAAGAATTATCTTGGCCAAAATGTCAATGGTGTTGAGGTTGAGTAACCCTGCTATTCTCTCTGCCTAGAATGCTCTTCCATCATCGCTTCTCATGGCTAGTTTCTTGCCATCCAGTTCTCAGAATAAAAGTCACTTCCTTGTAGAGGTTTTCTCTGACTATATCAGTGTACTCCACCCAGTCACTTGCCATTGTATCACCTTATTTTGTTTTATTTTCTTCATCACAATTTTCACCACCTGATCACATAAGTTGATCACTTATGTGTTTGCTGGTTGTTTGTTTCTCTTCTGTGAATGGAAGCACAATGAAAGCAGAGATCTTGTTCACCTTTATATGTCCAGCGTTAAGAAAAGTGACTGACACTTAATAGGAACTCAATAACTATGTGTACAATGAATGAATGGACAGGGATAAGGCACCAGATATCTACTGAATTCCTACACTAATGTGAAATAGTGCATTACCGGTTTTCTCTATTCATTAGCAGTGCATTACTTTACTTTTTCTATTAGTCATTCACATATCTAGAGATCAGAATCACACTTTTTTTTTTTTTAATTTTGGCCACATGGCTTGTGGGATCTCAATTCCCCAACCAGGGATTGAACTGGACCATGGCAGTGAAAGAGCCAAATCCTAACCACTAGATCACCAGGGAACTCCTGAGAATCACACTTCTGATTGTCCCAATTCAGGATGGAAAATATTCCTTTTGACATATAGACTCAGTGTTTTTTTAATGTCAATATTCCAATAAGTTCTTTCTTGACCACATTCAAATTTTTCCCCTCCCCTTTTGTGCATATAGTTTCAGACCTGAGCAAGAACAATACATTTTAAATATAAGAAGGTAATCTCTTCGTTGATCTCTCAGATATTCTGTGTCTTGTGATTATGCCTATGATTATGCTTGCTTTATAAATTATGCTTATATATTATTAAGGCAGGTTACATTGTTACTCACTGTGATAAACTTATTTTGGTGGTAGGAGAGGGGGAAATACACATAGTCATTTCCTTTTAAACATTTTTAAAATGTCAATATTCTTCCAACAGACAGATGTAAGATGCCTTACTAGCCCTGGACTATGTAGGTAGAGAGAAGTCAGACAAGCCTCTGAGGGATCAGGGAGAATAAGCTGTGCATCAATCAGCTACGACACAAGCTATATAAGCTGTCCATTCTTCAGGTGTGGAATAGATGAAATGCTCCTGAAGTCCGACTGTTAGACTCAGTAAATCATAGAAGACTCCAGGGAGGAGATGGCACTGAGTTGGGCCTTAATGGCTGGAATGGATTTGAATGTGGAGGGATGAGGGGAAGCGGGGGAAAGAGCAATGTAACCTGAGGGAATTTCATTAGCAGTGGCATAAAAAACTGCTGCACATGGTATAAAACAGAGTAGCAAGTATTTCGGTTTGACCAGAGTAGAGATAAGGAAAGGGAGTAGCAGAAAATAAAGTTAAAATTGTTATGGGGTCAGGTTCTGGACACACTAGAACTCCCTGCTAAGGTGTTGGGCCTCACTGAGTTGTAGATGGGAAATCAATGGGGTCTTTGACACATGGAAGTGAGATGAGTAGAGCTTCAGGAAATGCAAAGTTGAAACACTGCTTAAGAAGAATCAGAGAAGACAGGCTGAAAACCATAGCAATAGTCTGAGGGAGAGGCCATAAGGACCAGAACCAGAGATGCCTGGTAGTGCCAGGGTTGAGGTGAAAGTGGCAAGAGACCAGAGCACCATTTGTCAGTCTCAGATGTTGATAATTTTCAATAGTTGTCCCTCAACACTTATGTGAAGATTCCCTAAAGGAGAATAAGAGTGCTATGTGCATGAAAACCAGAGGAGGTGCTATGGTAGTAGAGCCAGAGTTCTTTAGGTAAAGGCTATGCCCTTTTGGAAGGCAAATTACTGACCATCTCTTCCTTTGTGAGCTAACCCTTGGATGGGCCTCCCCTGGTACACCCCACCTTCTGGCCACATGTCACACTCTCCTTGAGGAGCTCTGGGAAGTATACTGGTACATCCTGTGCATTTCCAAGGGTATTTCAGTGTCCCTATCATTGGCACTTTTCACAACTGCCCAGGAGCCCCACCCTTTGATCTGGATCTGGAATGGGTAGACGAAATGCTGCAGAACAGTCTGCTTCCACACCTAAAGTGTATTTGCCCTTCCTGGATGTTATTTAGAGTAAATTCAATCAGTTACTCCAAGTGTCCATCTCCATCTTGACTCTGAAATTCCTTTTAAAAAATTGCTTCTCCATGTAACTGTCCTCTCTACCTCCTTTCAGAAAGCTGAGAATCATCTAAAAATGTAATGAAACTGCACTATTCCCTCAGTGTCTTTAACTATTAACTTTAACATGAAGATAAGGTAAAATCATGTAGAAACTGCAGTACAAGAGTATCAAAGAAGGAGAACATGAATTTGACATGTTGAAGTTTATATCCATATTTCTTCTGGTTGATCCTGGAGATGTGGCTTTTGCACAATTTACTTTTCAGTAAAAAATTTAGTATCTGATAGGAAGAATGTCTTTGGGTTGGTGGGCTGCAGAGCTCTCTCTCTGAATCACCCTAATAGATCCATTCCTTGATAGCAAGAAGCAAAATCTTTCTCACACCAGGTATAACCACCTTGTCTAAGGGTAAATTATGGTGATTATACCAGTCACCCTTGCAGAGTGCTCCATTCACAGGCCACTGGCATCACCATTGCCCACTCTTTCGCTCAGCCTCACTGTGACTATATCTCTTCCTGCTACTAATGCCTAGAGTAGCAGCTACACCACTGAAGCCACCACAGACACAGCCACTGCTGACACAGAGACCTTCTACACTGGGTGGCTGATCCATGTCTCCTAGCAACACCCGGCTGTGGTCAACACCCAGGGACTCACTTGCTACTGCAGCTGAAAATGGTGCTACTATCTTCAGTGGCTGCAGAAGTCAGAAACCAGGCATCTCTGCCATGCCGCCAGTGCCATGTCTCGTTGCTGCCATGCCACTGGGACCAAAGCTGCTGATGCCCATGAAGGCTTTAATGGAACAGCTTTTTGCTTTCACACCCTCTTTTGTTGTAACACCTGATTTTTATAACTCAAGCCTGAGCCCACTGGAACTGATTGGAGAAAAATTCATGAAACAGACACTGTAGTGTACTTGGGATTGTCACTGTCTCTAACCCCAGCTTCACTCAGCTCCACCTGCTCCCTAGTCTCAGTTCCTTGCTGGCTGGAGACCCCCAAGCATTTTCACCTCTTCTCCGACAACAACAACCAGCTACGTGGCAAAATTTGAATGAGAAAAAAGAGGTGGAAAGATGAATCACCTAGGAATAAATTTAACCAAGGAAGTGAAAGACCTGTACACAGAAAACTATAAGACATTGATGAAAGAAATTGAAGAAGACACAAATAAATGGAAAGATATTCAGTAATCATGGATTGGAAAAATCAATATTGTTAAAATGCCCAGACTACCCAAAGCAATCCACAGATTCAATACAATCCCTATCAAAACTCCAATGGCATTTTTTGCAGAAATACAACAAACAATCTTAAAATTTGTATGGAAACACAAAAGAACTTGAATAGCCAAAGAAATCTTGACAAAGAACAACAAAGCTGGAGGCATCATGCTCCCTAATTTCAAACAATATTACAAAGCTGTAGGAATCAAAGCAGTATGGTATTGGCATAAAAATAGACACATAGATCAATGGAACAGCATAGAGAGCCCAGAAATAAATCCGTGCATATATGGTCAATTAATTTATGACAAAGTAGGCAAGAATATACAATGAGAAAAAGATAGTCTTCAATAAATGGTGCTGGGAAAACTGAACAGCCAAATGCAAAAAAAAATGAAACTGGGTCACTATCTTGCACCACACACAAAAATTAACTCAAAATGGATTAAAGACTTGAAAGTAAGACCTGAAACCACAAAACTCCTAAAAGAAACCATAGGCAGTAAGCTCCTTTACAATAATGTGTTGGTAACAATTTTTTGGATTTGACACCAAAAGAAAAGGCAACAAAAGCAAAAATAAACAAATAGGGGCTATATCAAACTAAAAAGCTTCTGCACAGCAAAAGAAACCATCAACAAAATGAAAAGGCAACCTACCAGATGGGAGAAAATATTTTCAGATTATATATCTGATAAGGGGTTAATATCCAATATATAAAAATAACTCAATGGCAAAAAACCCAATCTGATTTAAAAAATGGGCAGAGAGTCTGAATAAACATTTTTCCAAAGAAGATATACAGATGGCCAACAGGTGCGTGAAAAGGTGCTCAACCTCACTAATCACAATGCAAATCAAAACTACAATGAAATATCACCTCACACCTGTTAAATGCTTTCCAGTATCATGAGTAGAAGGAAGCGTAAGATTTTATAGAATTTCTAGGGAATTCAGTTCTTCCATAGATATTCACAGGAGTATGGGAGGGTTATTTTTCTCTGACGTAATCATGATTATATCCCTGTAACTGAAATTCTTTATGATGTTTATACCTTGTGATATAGTCTCAGATTCATTTCACTGTTTTCCTAGGTATGGCTAATGATGTCCATTTTTATCTGATTGCACATATAGAAAATTTTATTCTTGTTGCTATCCAGGAAGCTGAATATTCAGAAAGTAGATGAATGGATTGAATATATACCTATTTTCTTTTTAAATAACCTCCCAATTCAAAAATATAAATTTAAAGATTTATGGTGAGCAATTTATAGCATAATTATTATTTTCTTCCAAATTCAATGCTAAAAAATTTAGATAACTATCTTCATCTACTTGGGCTGCCATAATAAAATACTATAGACTAGGTGACTTAAACAAAAGAAACTTATTTTCTCACAGATTTGGAGTCTAGATCAGGGTGTTATATGGTCAGATTCTGGTGAGGACTTTTTTCCTGGCTTGTAGAAGACCTCCTTCTCTCTGTGTCCTCACAGGGCAGAAATAGCGAGCTCTCCAGTGTCTCTTGTTATAAGAGCACTAATTCCATAATGAAGGTCCCTCTCTTGTGACCTCACTTAAACCTAATACCTCTCAGAGGACCCACCTTCAGATGCCATTATATTGGGGGTTAGGGCTTCAACTTGTGAGTTTGGGGACATAGACTTCAGTCCATAGCAACAATATCACCTGGGTTTTCATGTTGAGTATTGTAGTTGACTCTTCCAGATTTCCCAGTAACCAGTGTTTGCAAACCATGATGTGTGGCCATCTGTCCGTCTGACAGAAAGTACCTGGGATAATTCAAGAGAACCTATGTCTCCTATTTTGGCTGCCCCTCCCCTTATTTTTTTCAGAAAAACATGGTCAACAGAGACTCATTTTTGAGGCAATCTAGGAATTCTTGGTTGAATGACTGATAGATCTGATGGAAAAAGGAAGAAAAAGAGAAAGTTCAGAAACAATGCAGAATTTTTAAACAGACCCTATATCAAACATCTTTTCTTACCCACTTCCCATTAAACATAAAAAATTATGTAAACTCGTAATTCTAACTGCTCAGTACAACTTACTCATTACTCTTTCTGCCTAAACACATCCATACATATACTGTAGTACATAGTCCCTGATTCTTTCATTTTGCAGATTTCATGTGAATCCATACATACAATGGTATAAAATTTATCACATTTGTTTGGAAAAAAAGACAAGAAATAACAGGTGTTGGTGAGGATGTGTAGAAAAGGTAACCCTTATGCACTGTTGGTGGGAATGTAAATTGGTGCAACCCCTATACAAAACAGTATGGAGATTCTTCAAAAATTAAAAATAGAACTATCACATGACCCAGAAATTCCACTTGTGGGTATTTATCCAAAGAAAACAAAAACACTAACTTGAAAAGATATATGTACCCCCATGCTCATTGCCACATTATTTACAATGGCCAAGATATGGAAACAACCTAAGTGTCATCGATAGATGAATGGATAAAGAAAATGGGACACACACACACACGCGCATGCACACACGCACACACACACAATGAAATATTATTCAGCCTTAGAGAAAGGAGGAAATCTTTCCATTTGTGACAACATGGATGGACCCTGACAGCATGATGCTAAGAGAAATAAGTCAGACAGAGAAAGACAAATACCTTATGGTCTCACTTACATATGGAATCTAAAAAACAAACAAAAACAAAAACAAAAAAAACAGAATAGCCCTCATAGATACAGAGAACATATTGATGGCTGTCAGAGGCAGGGGGTTGGGAGGGGGTAAAAAGGCACAAATTTCTAATTTCAAAATAAATAAATCATAGGGATATAATGTACAGCATGGTGACTATAGTCAATAATACTGATTGCATATTTGAAAGTTGCTAGGAGAGTAGATCTTAGAAGTTCTCATCATAAGAAAAATAATTTGTTAACTATGTATGGTGACAGACGTTAACTAGACTTATTGTGGTAATCATCTCACAATATATATAAGTATTGAATCATTATGTTGTACACCTGAAACTAATATAATGTTATATGTCAATTATACCTCAATAAAAAATAAATTTAATTTAATTTAATTTTAAAAAGAGGTAGAGGAGTAGGGGCAAGATGGCGGAAGAGTAAAACGCGGAGATCACCTTCCTTCCCACAGATACAGTAGAAATACATCTACACGTGGAACTGCTCCTACAGAACACCCACTGAACGCTGGCAGAAGACGTCAGACCTCCCAAAAGGCAAGAAAATCCCCGCGTACTTGGGTAGGGTAAAAGAAAAAAGAAATAACAGAGACAAAAGAATAGGGACGGGACCTGCGCCAGTGGGAGGGAGCCGTGAAGGAGGAAAGGTTTCCAGGCACTAGGAAGCCCCTTTGCGGGCAGAGACTGCGGGTGGCAGAGGGGGGAAGCTTCGGAGCCGCGGAGGAGAGCGCAGCCACAGGGGTGTGGAGGGCAAAGCGGAGAGACTCCCGCACAGAGGCTCGGCGCCAACCAGCACTCACCAGCCCGAGAGGCTTGTCTGCTCACCCGCCGGGGCGGGCGGGGGCTGGGAGCTGAGGCTCAGGCTTTGGTGCTAGCCGGGAGGGAGTCCGGGAAAAAGTCTGCAGCTGCCGAAGAGGCAAGAGACTTTTTCTTGCCTCTTTGTTTCACGGCGTGCAAGGAGAGGGGATTCAGAGCGCTGCCTAAACGAAATCCAGAGACGGTGCGAGCCGCAGCTATCAGCGCGGATCCCACAGCAACAGGGGCGCAGAGGGAAAAACGGAGAGATTCCCGCACAGAGGCTCAGCGCCGAGCAGCGCTCACCAGCCCGAGAGGCTTGTCTGCTCACCCGCTGGGGCAGGCGGGGCTGGGAGCTGAGGCGCGGGCTTCGGTCGGATCGCAGGGAGAGGACTGGGGTTGGTGGCGTGAACACAGCCTGAAGGGGTTGGCGTGCCGCGGCGAGCCGGGAGGGAGCCGGAGAGGAGGTCTGCAGCCACCGAGGAGGCAAGAGACTTTTTCTTGCCTCTTTGTTTCGCGGCACGCAAGGAGAGGGGATTCAGAGCGCCGCCTAGACGAACTCCAGAGGCGGGCGCGAGCCGCGGCTAACAGCACGGACCCCAGAGACGGGCGCGAGCTGCGGCCATCAGCGCGGACCCCAGAGACTGGTAGGAAATGCTAAGGCTGCTGCTGCCGCCACCAAGAAGCCTGTGTGTGAGCACAGGTCACTCTCCACTCTGCCCCTCCCGGGAGCCGGTGCAGCTCGCCACTGCCAGGCTCCCGTGATCCGGGGACAACTTCCCCAGGAGAACACACGGCGCGCCTCAGGCTGCTGCAACGTCATGACGCCTCTGACGCCGCAGGCTCGCCCCGCCTCCTCCGTACCGCTCCCTCCCCCGGCCTGAGTGAGCCAGAGCCCCCGAAGCAGCTGCTCCTTTAACCCCGTTCTGTCTGGGCGGGGAACGGACGCCCTCAGGCGACGTACATGCAGAGGCGGGTCCAAATCCAAAGCTGAACGCTGGGAGCTGTACGAACAAAGAAGAGAAAGGGAAATCTCCCCAGCAGCCTCAGAAGCAGCGGATTAAAGCTCCACAAACAACTTGATGTGCCTGCATCTGTTGAATACCTGAATAGACAACGAATCATCCCAAATTCAAAAGGTGGACTTTAGGAGCAGGATATATTAATTATCCCCTTTTCCTTTTTTGTGAGTGTATATGTGTATGCTTCTGGGTGAGATTTTGTCTGTATAGCTTTGCTTTCACCATCAGTCCTAGGGTTAGGTCCGTCCATTTTTTTTTTTTTTTTTTACTTAAAAAAATTTTTTTTTCCCTAATATATGTTTTCTTAATAATTTTTTCCGTATTTTCTATTTTTAGAAATTAAAAACTTTTTCAATAAGTTTTTTCATATTTTTTATTTTAAAAAATTAAAAATTTTTTTTCTTAATAAATTTTTCTCTTAAAAATTTTTTTCTTATTTTTTACTATAAAAAATTAACAAATCTATTTTTAAAAATTAAAAAAAAATTTTTCTGAATACATTTACTCTTAATAATTTTTTTCTTATTTTTTATTATAATAGCTTTATTTTATTTTATTTTATCCTCTTTTTTTCTTTCAATTTTTTCTCCCTTATATTCTGAGCTGTGTGGATGAAAGGCTCTTGGTGCTCCAGCCAGGCATCAGGGCTGTGCCTCTGAGGTGGGAGAGCCAACTTCAGGACACGGGTCCACAAGAGACCTACCAGCTCCACGTAATACCAAACAGCAAAAATCTCTCAGAGATCTCCATCTCAACATCAAGACCCAGCTTCACTCAACGACCAGCAAGCTACAGGGCTGGACACTCTATGCCAAACAACTAGCAAGACAGGAACACAGCCCCATCCATTAGCAGGGAGGTTGCCTAAAATCATAAGGCCACAGACACCCCAAAACACACCACCAGACGTGGACGTGCCCACCAGAAAGACAAGATTCAACCTCATCCACCAGAACACAGGTAATAGTCCCCTCCACCAGGAAGCCTACACAACCCACTTAACCAACCTTAGCCACTGGGGACAGATACCAAAAACAACGGGAATTACGAACCTGCAGCCTGTGAAAAGGAGACCCCAAACACAGTAAGATAAGCAAAATGAGATGACAGAAAAACACACAGCAGATGAAGGAGCAGGGTCAAAACACACCAGACCTAACAAATGAAGAGGAAATAGGTAGCCTACCTGAAAAAGAATTCAGAATAATGATAGTAAGGATGATCCAAAATCTTGGAAATAGAATAGACAAAATGCAAGAAACATTTAACAAGGACGTAGAAGAACTAAAGAGGAACCAAGCAATGATGAAAAACACAATAAATGAAATTAAAAATACTCTAGATGGGATCAATAGCAGAATAACTGAGGCAGAAGAAAGGATAAGTGACCTGGAAGATAAAATGGTGGAAATAACTACTGCAGAGCAGGATAAAGAAAAAAGAATGAAAAGAACTGAGGACAGTCTCAGAGACCTCTGGGACAACATTAAACGCACCAACATTCGAATTATAGGGGTCCCAGAAGAAGAAGAGAAAAAGAAAGGGACTGAGAAAATATTTGAAGAGATTATAGTTGAAAACTTCCCTAATATGGGAAAGGAAATAGTTAATCAAGTCCAGGAAGCACAGAGAGTCCCATACAGGATAAACCCAAGGAGAAACACGCCAAGACACATATTAATCAAACTGTCAAAAATTAAATATAAAGAAAACATATTAAAAGCAGCAAGGGAAAAACAACAAATAACACACAAGGGAATCCCCATAAGGTTAACATCTGATCTTTCAGCAGAAACTCTGCAAGCCAGAAGGGAGTGGCAGGATATACTTAAAGTGATGAAGGAGAAAAACCTACAACCAAGATTACTCTACCCCGCAAGGATCTCATTCAGATGTGATGGAGAAATTAAAACCTTTACAGACAAGCAAAAGCTGAGAGAGTTCAGCACCACCAAACCAGCTTTACAAGAAATGCTAAAGGAACTTCTCAAGGCAAGAAACACAAGAGAAGGAAAACACCTACAATAACAAACCCAAAACATTTAAGAAAATGGGAATGGGAACATACATATCGATAATTACCTTGAATGTAAATGGATTAAATGCTCCCACCAAAAGACACAGACTGGCTGAATGGATACAAAAACAAGACCCATATATATGCTGTCTACAAGAGACCCACTTCAGACCTAGAGACACATACAGACTGAAAGTGAGGGGATGGAAAAAGATATTCCATGCAAATGGAAATCAAAAGAAAGCTGGAGTATCAATTCTCATATCAGACAAAATAGACTTTAAAATAAAGAATATTATAAGAGACAAAGAAGGACACTATATAATGATCAAGGGATCGATCCAAGAGGAAGGTATAACAATTGTAAATATTTATGCACCCAACATAGGAGCACCTCAATACATAAGGCAAATACTAACAGCCATAAAAGGGGAAATTGACAGCAACACAATCATAGTAGGGGACTTTAACACCCCACTTTCACCAATGGACAGATCATCCAAAATGAAAATAAATAAGGAAACACAAGCTTTAAATGATACATTAAACAAGATGGACTTAATTGATATTTATAGGACATTCCACCCCAAAACAACAGAATACACATTTTTCTCAAGTGCGCATGGAACATTCTCCAGGATAGATCATATCTTGGGTCACAAATCAAGCCTTGGTAAATTTAAGAAAATTGAAATCGTATCAAGTATCTTTTCCGACCACAACGCTATGAGACTAGATATCAATTACAGGAAAAGATGTGTAAAAAATACAAACACATGGAGGCTACACAATACACTACTTAATAACGAAGTGATCACTGAAGAACTCAAAGGGGAAATCAAAAAATACCTAGAAACAAATGACAATGGAGATACGACGACCCAAAACCTATGGGATGCAGCAAAAGCAGTGCTAAGAGGGAATTTTATAGCAATACAAGCCTACCTCAAGAAACAGGAAACATCTCGAATAAACAACCTAACCTTGCACCTAAAGCAATTAGAGAAAGAAGAACAAAAAAACCCCAAAGCTAGCAGAAGGAAAGAAATCATAAAGATCAGGTCAGAAATAAATGAAAAAGAAATGAAGGAAACAATAGCAAAAATCAATAAAACTAAAAGCTGGTTCTTTGAGAAGATAAACAAAATTGATTAACCATTAGCCAGACTCATCAAGAGAAAAAGGGAGAAGACTCAAATCAATAGAATTAGAAATGAAAAAGGAGAAGTAACCACTGACACTGCAGAAATACAAAAGATCGTGAGAGATTACTACAAGCAACTCTACGCCAATAAAATGGACAACCTGGAAGAAATGGACAGATTCTTAGAAATGCACAAACTGCAGAGACTGAACCAGGAAGAAATAGAAAATATGAACAGACCAATCACAAGCACTGAAATTGAAACTGTGATTAAAAACCTTCCAACAAACAAAAGCCCAGGACCAGATGGCTTCACAGGTGAATTCTATCAAACATTTAGAGAAGAGCTAACACCTATCCTTCTCAAACTCTTCCAAAATATTGCAGAGGGAGGAACACTCCCAAACTCATTCTACGAGGCCACCATCACCCTGACACCAAAACCAGACAAAGATGTCACAAAGAAAGAAAACTACAGGCCAATATCACTGATGAACATAGATGCAAAAATCCTCAACAAAATACTCGCAAACAGAATCCAACAGCACATTAAAAGGATCATACACCATGATCAAGTGGGGTTTATTCCAGGAATGCAAGGATTCTTCAATACACGCAAATCAATCAATGTGATACACCATATTAACAAATTGAAGGAGAAAAACCATATGATCATCTCAATAGATGCAGAGAAAGCTTTCGACAAAATTCAACACCCATTTATGATAAAAGCCCTGCAGAAAGTAGGCATAGAGGGAACTTTCCTCAACATAATAAAGGCCATATATGACAAACCCACAGCCAACATTGTCCTCAATGGTGAAAAACTGAAACCATTTCCACTAAGATCAGGAACAAGACAAGGTTGCCCACTCTCACCACTATTATTCAACATAGTTTTGGAAGTGTTAGCCACAGCAATCAGAGAAGAAAAAGAAATCAAAGGAATCCAAATCGGAAAAGAAGAAGTAAAGCTGTCACTGTTTGCAGATGACATGATACTATACATAGAGAATCCTAAAGATGCTACCAGAAAACTCCTAGGGCTAATCAATGAATTTGGTAAAGTAGCAGGATACAAAATTAATGCACAGAAATCTCTTGCATTTCTATACACTAATGACGAAAAATCTGAAAGTGAAATTAAGAAAACACTCCCGTTTACCATTGCAACAAAAAGAATAAAATATCTAGGAATAAACCTACCTAAGGAGACAAAAGACCTGTATGCAGAAAATTATAAGACACTGATGAAAGAAATTAAAGATGATACAAATAGATGGAAAGATATACCATGTTCCTGGATTGGAAGAATCAACATTATGAAAATGACTCTACTACCCAAAGCAATCTACAGATTCAATGCAATCCCTATCAAACTACCACTGGCATTTTTCACAGAACTAGAACAAAAAATTTCACAATTTGTATGGAAACACAAAAGACCCCGAATAGCCAAAGCAATCTTGAGAACGAAAAATGGAGCTGGGGGAATCAGGCTCCCTGACTTCAGACTATATTACAAAGCTACACTAATCAAGACAGTTTGGTACTGGCACAAAAACAGAAATATTGATCAATGGAACAGGATAGAAAGCCCAGAGATAAACCCACGCACATATGGTCACCTTATCTTTGATAAAGGAGGCAAGCATATACAGTGGAGAAAAGACAGCCTCTTCAATAAGTGGTGCTGGGAAAATTGGACAGATACATGTAAAAGTATGAAATTAGAACACTCCCTGACACCATGCACAAAAATAAACTCAAAATGGATTAAAGACCTAAGTGTAAGACCAGACACTATCAAACTCTTAGAGGAAAACATAGGCAGAACACTCTATGACATACATCACAGCAAGATTCTTTTTGACCCAGCTCCCAGAGAAATGGAAATAAGAACACAAATAAACAAATGGGACCTAATGAAACTTAAAAGCTTTTGCACAGCAAAGGAAACCATAAACAAGACCAAAAGACAACCATCAGAATGGGAGAAAATATTTGCAAATGAAGCAACTGACAAAGGATTAATCTCCAAGATTTACAAGCAGCTCATGCAGCTCAATAACAAAAAAATGAACAACCCAATCCAAAAATGGGCAGAAGACCTAAATAGACATTTCTCCAAAGAAGATATACAGATGGCCTACAGACACATGAAAGAATGCTCAACATCATTAATCATTAGAGAAATGCAAATCAAAACTACAATGAGATATCATCTCACACCGGTCAGAATGGCCATCATCAAAAAATCTAGAAACAATAAATGCTGGAGAGGGTGTGGAGGAAAGGGAACTCTCTTGCACTGTTGGTGGGAATGTAAATTGATACAGCCACTATGGAGAACAGTATGGAGGTTCCTTAAAAAACTACAAATAGAACTACCATACGATCCAGCAATCCCACTACTGGGCATATACCCTGAGAAAACCATAGTTCAAAAAGAGTCATGTACCAAAATGTTCATTGCAGCTCTATTTACAATAGCCAGGACATGGAAGCAACCTAAATGTCCATCGACAGATGAATGGATAAAGAAGATGTGGCACATATATACAATAGAATATTACTCAGCCATAAAAAGAAATGAAATGGAGGTATTTGTAATGAGGTGGATGGAGTTAGAGTCTGTCATACAGAGTGAAGTAAGTCAGAAAGAGAAAAACAAATACAGTATGCTAACACATATATACGGAATCTAAGGAAAAAAAAAAAAAAAGGCCATGAAGAACCTAGTGGCAAGACGGGAATAAAGACACAGACCTACTAGAGAATGGACTTGAGGATATGGGGAGGGGGAGGGGTGAGATGTGACAGGGTGAGAGAGTGTCATGGACATATATACACTACCAAATGTAAAATAGATAGCTAGTGGGAAGCAGCCGCATAGCACAGGGAGATCAGCTCGGTGCTTTGTGACCACCTAGAGGGGTGGGATGGGGAGGGTGGGAGGGAGGGAGATGCAAGAGGGAAGAGATATGGGAACATATTGTATATGTATAACTGATTAACTTTGTTATAAAGCAGAAGCTAACACACCATTGTAAGGCAATTATACTTCAATAAAGGTGTTTAAAAAAAAAAAGAGGTAGAGAGATGGGAAGGAGCAGCAGATAAATTCCTTACCATAAATAAATACCTTTTCCCTCCCCTCCCCACCTCCATTGAAAGACTCATTCAAAGGAACAATTGTTCCTATCTGGAAGAAATCTGTATATCTTCCTGTGCAGGTGTAGTCATTTTAGTAAAGCTTCACTTTTTATTTAACTCCATTTTCCTCATCTCCCTTTTTTCTTTTTTCTTTACTCCTCCTGCCTGGAACTGTACCTTCCAATAAAGCTTTATTTGGGGGTACACTGGTAAAACCCTTCCTCTCTGACCTGGATCCAATGCCCTATTTTTCCCTTTCCTGAGGCTAAGTGATTTTCTAGAAGCTCTTTGAGTCTTCATAGGCATAGACCCCTCCACACTCTGTCAAGCCACTAGATTTGGCTGAGTTCTCATATGAATCCAGCTTAGGCTGTGGGTGGGAATCATATAAATCTGCGTCTACTCAGGAAAACAATAACCATGTCAAGGGGTTCGATTAGAGTTTTATAGATAACAAGGAGTTCAACAGAGAGAATAAAATGCTAGTTACAAAGGTTTTTGGAGAATTGAAAGGATACAGAAGACAGTGAGGAAAAGTCAGATATTAGCAACATTAGGAAGCTGCTATCACCTCAAAGGAAGGAAAGACATAGGAAGGAGGTGGTGTTACCGGACTTTCAACAGGGGGGGAACCACTGCCAGGAGCAGAGCCCAGCAGCTGGAGCTGAGTGGGATCACAGAGGAAATGCAGCCCAAGCAGAGAGGAAGGAGGAGCAATATTCTGTTTTTTTCCTTTTTCCTGCCCTCCTATCACTAACCAGTGTCTCTCATTGCCCGAATCCAAAAGGAAACTATTTGGTAAGGGAGCTTTTGGGAAATGAAGCTTATGGGGATCAGCTTTCCGTGAAACAGAGTGAAGACGGGAAAGAGTATGGAATGGAACTGAAAGAAATTAGGCAAATGAGCAGCACAGGATCCAGTGTTCCATAAGTGAGAGCATCACTTTACTACCAGAACCCTCAGAGATATTATTTAATCTAAAGTACCTTCTTCTTCATGAGGTTTCAATGAGTATTGCCTAATGTTATGGGTGCTTAAGGATGTTTTTCAACTGAATTTTATGATTGGGGTGAGGGAGGGAAGCGTCTATGTTTTCCCAGATGTATTTAGTATATGCACCCTGTGTATCAGTTTAACACATGGCATTATAAAATGGAAGGTGGGACAGCAATGTTGACATGGATATGACACTGAAAAAATAATTTTCTATTTCCCATGTCAAGTATAAATTTTTGTGATGGAGAAGAAATTCATGTTAATTACATTTATTTATGATTAAATATTCAATTTATCAATATTAAAAATAATATTAAAAGGAACCAATCCCTGTAAAGAATTATCACTATACTAATAATAAATAGTATTAAGAGGGGTTAATCCATGTAAAAAGAATTAATGTAAAGCAAAAAATTAAATATAAGCTTGACTTTCAATCAGACAAAAATTAAGATTTTAAAATTAAAATCTAAAGTTAAATCTTTTCAAATCTAAAGCTTGATCTTATTTAATTCTGATTCAAGACCAGCTATCACTCTTACATAAAATGATTAACTCTGTCTGTTACCAACTAATGTTTTATTAGATTGTCTACACATCCAACCACCTTGAATATCTTGACTAATTACAAGTTAAAACTTGTAATTTCTAACTGAATTATGTAGATTTTTTAATGGATACGTTTAACTGGATAACTGCTGAATATTCAATCAACTCTGTGCTAGGTGGACACAAGAGATGCCTTGGCTAAGGCAGAAGAAGTCTTCCTGGTAGCCAAGATAAAAAGGAAGATACATGTTACGTGGTCTTCATTGTCTGACAAAGAAAAAAAAGCACTTTCCTAAAACTATATCTCTAAATCAAATTTGTCACAAAGATCCTGACACAAAGGGTATTTGAGCAACATCATAGGTATCTTTAAGAGCACTTTTAAAAATCAGAAACATATTTATGTGCATAATTCTTACAAAGAATTATGGTTACCCTGCCACCCCACCATGAGCAATACCAAATGAGGCCAAGGAAAAACACAGAATTTTTCTGAAAGATTATGTGGTCTTGAAATAGAAATTTTTAAAATTCTCACTTGGTACACAGATAGGGCTTTGAAGACATAGAGAAGTGAGAAGTTAGCATGTCTCATAGAACATGTTTCTGCAACCATGTTTGAGAAATGGTCTCAAACTTGAGAAATGGTCTCAAGCAGGTCTAAGCAGGGGCTGCTGAGCTGCCAATTCTTGTTCCCGCTCAATGCCAAGTTGCCTGAGAGTGAGGAGTTAGTGTGGTTGCCTGGGTGGAAAGATTCCTGTACCTTAGAGATTGTATGTGTGGAGTGTCAGACTGACATTTCGTTAGAAAATTCAAAGAATTTGACTTACCTTTTTTTCCTCCTAGATGGAGGGCCATTCAGCTTCCTCACATAAATTGGCTTGCAAACATCCATTTATTTACTCCTTCACGCACTCAAACAATTGATATTATTAATCGAATACTACATGCCAGGCATTGGTTTACTTGAGTAAACCAAGTGAAGGGAAAACTGGCAGAATTGGAGGTCAAAGGTTAGACAGGGGCAAGGTGATGCTCTGCCCTGTGGGTGATAGCAAGAATTTAATTGGGATTTTATTTCCTAAGAGTGATATGATATGCTCTGATTTACATTTTAAAAGGATTACTTTGGCTACTACAGGGAAAATAGAAGAAGAGGGCCAAGAGTGGAAGCTGGAGACCAAAAGGATTATTGCAGGAATCCTGGCAAGGGTTCAAGTGGTAGACGCAGTGAGGCAGGGTAGAATTCAGACCACACTGTGAACGTGGACAGACAGGATATGCTATAGGATAGAATATGGGGTGTGAAAGGATAAGAAAAGTCAAGAATGATGCCCAGAGTTTTACAAAGTTACTAGGTGAAAGTACTAACATTTGCTGAATGGGAAGACTGGGAGGAAGCTGGGCAGAGGAGGAAGGATAGGTTCAGGGTGGCAGGAAAAGAGTTCTGTTTTAAACATGGGAATTAGGCCTGTCAATTAGGTGGTAAGAAGCAGGTCATGTTTCCTCAAAGAGTGGCTTTGCATTTGTTTAGAGGCCTCATTGTTGAGTACTACAGAATATGGAAGAGACAACTTTGCCTAGAATATGCAGGACAAGTATTGCTCACTGTTATGGGCTGAACTGTGTCCTCCCCAAAATTCATATACCCACAGTGCCTTGGACTATGACTGTATTTGGAGATAGGGTGTTTAAAGAGGTAAAACAAGATAAAATGAGGTCATTAGTGTGGGCTCTAATCCAATACAACTGATGTCTTTAACAGGAGAAGATGGCTATCTACAAACAAAGGAGAGGGCCTCAGAAAAAACTAATCCTGCTGGCACCTTGATCTCTGAGTTGTAGCCTCCAGAACTGTGAGGATGTTAATTTATGCTGTTCAAGCCACCCAGTCTATGGTACTTTCTTATGGTAGCTCTAGCAAATTAATGCACTCACCTTGGTTGTTAAAAAAAACAAATCTATATTTTTTACTATATGATACCTTTTTAAGGAGGATAAAAGTCTGTTGGAATTGAACTCTTCTTCAAAAACAAATAAAATTGGCTTGCTCACTGGAATTATTTACATTTCTGTCTGAATGCTAAAGGATCTATACTAACAATTTCTGCTTCTAATATTGAGCAAATTCCCCCAAACAATTCATTGTTTCTTTTTTTTACTGGAGTATAACTGCTTTACAATGTTGCATTAGTTTCTGTTGTACAATGAAGATAATCAGCTATATGTATACCTTTATCCCCTCCCACTTGGACCCCCCTCCCAGCCACTGCCCCATCCCACCGATCTAGGTCGTCACAGAGCACCAAGCTGAGCTCCCTGTGCTATACAACAGGTTCCCACTAGCTATCTATTTTACACATGGTAGTGTATTTATGTGAAACCTAAACTCCCAATTCATCCCACCCTCCCCTTCCCCCATGTCCAGATGTCTGTTCTCTACGTCTACATCTCTATTCCTGCCCTGCAAATAGGTTAATCTGTACCATTTTTTAAGATTCCACATACATCAGTTAACATATGATATTTGTTTTTCTCTTTCTGATTTATTTCACTTTGTATGACAGACTCTGACTTATTTCACTTTGTTTGACAGCTGTAAGTCCATCCGCATCTCTACAAATGACCCAATTTCGTTCCCTTTTATGTCTGAGTAACATTCCATTGGATATATGTACCACATCTTCTTTATCCATTCATCTGTCAATGGACACTTAGGTTGCTTCCATGTCCTGGATATTGTAAATAGTGCTGCAATGAACATTTTGGTACATGACTCTTTTTGAACTATGGTTTTCTCAGGGTATATGCCCAGTAGTGGGATTGCTGGGTCATATGGTAGTTCTATTTTTAGTTTGTTAAGGAACCTCCATACTGTTCTCCACATTGGCTGTGTCAATTTACATTCCCAACAACAGTGCAAGAGGGGTCCCTTTTCTCCACACCCTCTCCAGCATTTATTGTTTGTAGATTTTTTGATGATGGCCATTCTGACCAGTGTGAGGTGATACCTCATTGTAGTTTTGATTTACATTTCTCTAATAATTAGTGATGTTGAGTATCTTTTCATGTGCCTCTTGGACATCTGTATATCTTCTTTGGAGAAATGTCTATTTAGGTCTTCTGCCCATTTTTTGATTGGGTTGTTCGTTGTTTTGATATTGAGCTGCATGAGCTGTTTGTATATTTTGGAGAGTAATCCTCTGTCTGTTGTTTCATTTGCAAATATTTTCTCCCATTCTGAGGGTTGTCTTTTTGTCTTGTTTATGGTTTCCTTTGCTGTGCAAAAGCTTTTAAGTTTAGGTTCCATTTGTTTATTTTTGTTTTTATTTTCATTACTCTAAGAGGTGGGTCAAAAAAGATCTTACTGTGATTTATGTCAAACAGAGTTCTTCCTATGCTTTCCTCTAACAGTTTTATAGTGTCCAGTCTTACATTTAGGTCTTTAATCCTTTTTTTTTTTCTCTTTCACTGTCTTTGTTGGGGTTTCTTTTGTAATTTTTTTTTTTCACACACACACACTGTATTTTATTTTTACAAGAGATAAATAGACTGACACCAAGCATTGTACATGGATGACCACAACAAAAGAAACAATGATTGCAATTACCAAACATGAAACACACTCATACTATGTCATAATATTGACATTCAGTCCAGTAATCCTCCACTGTAACAGCTCCTTTACTTTGCAGTGAAAATTGATTTGTATATTCTTTGCCTCTGAGTCCTTGTTGGATTTTTTTTTTTTAATTCAGACAGAAAGTCACAAAAATTATACTCATCCTCATCAGTTCACTCAGTCCCATGTAATTAATTTTTTTTTCATCTTGATCTTTTGTTAGCACTTTTATGAATTCATCAGATTTTCATTAGAGTTCTGAAAATGCTTATTCATTCAGTTCAGCAGTACAGTCAGTTACCAGAAACCTGTACTTGTCAGAGTCTTTTCCATGAATTTCTTGAAGATGAAAGCCTTTTATAGGAACATATTTGCAAAAGCATCAGAGTACACCCAGAACTGTCTGTAAATGACAAAAGACTTAAAAATGACCACTGTTAAAGATTTGATGACAGTTCATAATAATGCAGTTGACAAGAAAATTAGTTATTTCTGAGATATACATTTTAAAGTAATAACTAGGATTATTACTTATAACATTATATCAGAACATATAAGATTTTTAGAAATTTCATGTAATGTCTGAAACATTTATATTAACATATTTCCATACATATTTCCATACAAATACAAATATAAGATTTTTAGAAATTTCATATAATGTCTGAAACATTTATATTAACATATTTCCATACATATTTCCATACAAATACAAATATAAGATTTTTAGAAATTTCATGTAATGTCTGAAACATTTATATTAACATATTTCCATACAAATAACCCAATGAAAGTTTAGTGTTAGTTGTTTTGTTTGTTTGTTGTTTTATACTGCAGGTTCTTATTAGGCATCAATTTTATACACATCAGTGTATACATGTCAATCCCAATCGCCCAATTCAGCACACCACCATCCCTACCCCACCGCAGTTTTCCCCCCTTGGTGTCCATATGTCCATTCTCTACATCTGTGTCTCAACTTCTGCCCTGCAAACTGGCTCATCTGTACCATTTTTCTAGGTTCCACATACATGCATTAATATACGATATTTGTTTTTCTCTTTCTGACTTACTTCACTCTGTATGACAGTCTCTAGATCCATCCACTTCTCAACGAATGACTCAATTTCGTTCCTTCTTATGGCTGAGTAATATTCCATTGTATATATGTACCACTTCTTCTTTATCCATTCGTCTGTTGATGGGCATTTAGGTTGCTTCCATGACCTGGCTATTGTAAATAGTGCTGCAATGAACATTCGGGTGCATGTGTCTTTTTGAATTATGGTTTTCTCTGGGTATATGCCCAGTAGTGGGATTGCTGGGTCATATGGTAATTCTATTTTTAGTTTTTTAAGGAACCTCCATATTGTTCTCCATAGTGGCTGTATCAATTTACATTCCCACCAACAGTGCAAGAGGGTCCCCTTTTCTCCACACCCTCTCCAGCATTTGTTGTTTGTTGATTTTCAGACGATGCCCATTCTAACTGCTGTGAGGTGATACCTCATTGTAGTTTTGATTTGCATTTCTCTAATAATTAGTGATGTTGAGCATCTTTTCATGTGCTTTGTGGCCGTCTGTATGTCTTCTTTGGAGAAATGTCTATTTAGGTCTTCTGCCCATTTTTGGATTGGGGTGTTTGTTTCTTTAATATTGAGCTGAATGAGCTGTTTATATATTTTGGAGATTAATCCTTTGTCCGTTGATTCGTTGGCAAATATTTTCTCCCATTCTGAGGGTTGTCTTTTTGTCTTGTTTACGGTTTCCTTTGCTGTGCAAAAGCTTTGAAGTTTCATTAGGTCCCATTTGTTTATTTTTGTTTTTATTTCCATTACTCTAGGAGGTGGATCAAAAAAGATCTTGCTGTGATTTATGTCAAAGAGTGTTCTTCCTATGTTTTCCTCTAAGAGTTTTATAGTGTCCAGTCTTATATGTAGGTCTCAAATCCATTTTGAGTTTATTTTTGTGTATGGTGTTAGGGAGTATTCTAATTTCATTCTTTTACATGTAGCTGTCCAGTTTTCCCAGCACCACTTATTGAAGAGACTGTCTTTTCTCCATTGTATATCTTTGCCTCCTTTGTCATAGATTAGTTGACCATAGGTGCGTGGGTTAATCTCTGGGCTTTCTATCTTGTTCCATTGATCTATGTTTCTGTTTTTGTGCCAGTACCATATTGTCTTGATTACTGTAGCTTTGTAGTATAGTCTGAAGTCAGCGAGTCTGATTCCTCCAGCTCCATTTTTTTCCCTCAAGACTGCTTTGGCTATTCGGGGTCTTTTGTGTCTCCATACAAATTTTAAGATGATTTGTTCTAGCTCCGTAAAAAATGCCATTGGTAATTTGATAGGGATTGCATTGAATCTGTAGATTGCTTTGGGTAGTATAGTCATTTTCACAATGTTGATTCTTCCAATCCAAGAACATGGTATATCTCTCCATCTGTTGGTATCATCATTAATTTCTTTCATCAGTGTCTTATAGTTTTCTGCATACAGGTCTTTTGTCTCCCTAGGTAGGTTTATTCCTAGGTATTTTATTCTTTTTGTTGCAATGGTAAATGGGAGTGTTTCCATAATTTCTCTTTCAGATTTTTCATCATTAGTGTATAGGAATGCAAGAGATTTCTGTGCATTCATTTTGTATCCTGCAACTTTACGATATTCATTAATAAGCTCTAGCAGTTTTCTGGTGGCAGTTTTAGTATTCTCTATGTATAGTATCATGTCATCCGCAAACAGTGACAGCTTTACTTCTTTTCCAATTTGGATTCCTTTTATTTCTTTTTCTTCTCTGATTGCCGTGGCTAGGACTTCCAGAACTATGTTGAATAATAGTGGTGAGAGTGGACATCCTTGTCTCGTTCCTGATCTTAGAGGAAATGCTTTCAGTTTTTCACCATTGAGAATGATGTTTGCTGTGGGTTTGTCATATATGGCCTTTATTATATTGAGGTAGGTTCCCTCTATGCCCACTTTCTGGAGAGTTTTTATCATAAATGGGTGTTGAATTTTGTCAAAAGCTTTTTCTGCATCTATTGAGATGATCATATAGGTTTTTATTCTTCAATTTGTTAGTATGGTGTATCACATTGATTGATTTGCGTATACTGAAGAATCCTTGCATCCCTGGGATAAATCCCACTTGATCATGGTGTATGATCCTTTTAATGTGTTGTTGGATTCTGTTTGCTAGTATTTTGTTGAGGATTTTTGCATCTATGATGTTCCTCAGTAATATTGGTCTGTAGTTTTCTTTCTTTGTGACATCTTTGTCTGGTTTTGGTATCAGGGTGATGGTGGCCTCATATAATGAGTTTGGGAATCTTCCTCCCTCTACAATTTTTTGGAAGAATTTCAGAAGGATAGGTGTTAACTC
The DNA here is from genome assembly GCF_009873245.2 of Balaenoptera musculus. NCBI lineage: Eukaryota > Metazoa > Chordata > Mammalia > Artiodactyla > Balaenopteridae > Balaenoptera > Balaenoptera musculus. The sequence goes on along the minus strand of NC_045790.1, from coordinate 28,752,287 downwards.
TTCTCTAAATGTTTGATAGAATTCACTTGTGAAGCCATCTGGTCCTGGACTTTTGTTTGTTGGAAGATTTTTAATTAGAGTTTCAATTTCATTATTTGTGATTGGTCTGTTTATATTTTCTATTTCTTCCTGGTTCAGTCTTGGAAGGTTGTACCTTTCTAAAAATTTGTCCATTTCTTCCAGGTTGTCCATTTTATTGGCATAAAGTTGCTTGTAGTAGTCTCTTAGGATGCTTTGTATTTCTGCAGTGTCTGTTGTAACTTCTCCTTTTTCATTTCTGATTTTATTGATTTGAGTCCTCTCCCTCTGTTTCTTGATGAGTCTGGCTAATGGCTTATCAATTTTGTTTATCTTCTCAAAGAACCAACTTTTAGTTTTATTGATCTTTGCTATTGTTTTCTTTGTTTCTATTTCATTTATTTCTGCTCTGATCTTTATGATTTCTTTCCTTCTGCTAACTTTGGGTTTTGTTTGTTCTTCTTTCTCTAGTTTCTTTAGGTGTAAGGTTAGATTGTTTACTTGAGATTTTTCTTGTTTCTTTAGGTAGGCTTGTATAGCTATAAAATTCCCTCTTAGAACTGCTTTCACTGCATCCCATAGGTTTTGGGTCGTCGTGTTTTCATTGTCATTTGTCTCTAGGTATTTTTTGATTTCCTCTTTGATTTCTTCAGTGATCTCTTGGTTATTTAGTAGTGAATTGTTTAGCCTCTATGTCTTTGTGTTTTTTACAGGTTTTTTTCCTGTAATTGTATTCTAATCTTGTAGCATTTGTAGTCAGAAAAGATGCTTGATATGATTTCAATTTTCTTAAATTTACTGACACTTGATTTGTGACCCAAGATGTGATCTATCCTGGAGAATGTTTCATGTGACATTGAGAAGGAAGTGTATTCTGCTGCTTTTGGGTGGAATGTTCTATAAATATCAATTAAGTCTATCTGGTCTATTGTGTCATTTAAAGCTTGTGTTTCCTTATTAATTTTCTGTCTAGATGATCTGTCCATTGGTGTAAGTGGGATGTTAAAGTCCCCCACTATTATTGTGTTACTGTTGATTTCCCCTTTTATAGCTGTTAGCATTTGCCTTGTGTATTGAGGTTTTCCTATGTTGGGTGAATAAATATTTATAATTGTTATATCTTCTTCTTGGATTGATCTGCTGATCATTATGCAAAGACTTTCTTTGGCTCTTGTAACAGTCTTTATTTTAAAGTCTATTTTATCTGATATGATTTTTTTTGATTTCCATTTGCATGGAATATCTTTTCCCATTCCCTTACTTTCAGTCTGTATGTGTCCCTAGACCTGAAGTGGGTCTCCTATAGACAGCATATATGTGGGTCTTGTTTTTGTATCCATTCATCCTGTCTGTGTCTTTTGTTTGGAGCATTTAATCCATTTACATTCAAGGTAATTATTGATATGTATGTTCCTATTACCGTTTTCTTAATTGTTTTGGCTTTGTTTTCATGGGTCTTTTTCTTCTCTTGTTTCCCGCCTAGAGAAGTTCCTTTAGCATTTGTTGTAAAGCTGGTTTGGTGGTGCTGAATTCTCTTCGCTTTTACTTGTGTGTAATACTTTTGATTTCTCCTTGAATCTGAATGAGATCCTTGCTGGGTAGAGTAAACTACCAGGGATGTAAGTTGTAGGTTTTTCCCTTTCATCACTTTAAATATATCCTGTCACTCCCTTCTGGATTGCAGAGTTTCTGCTGAAAATATCACCTGATAACCTTATGGGGGTTCCCTTGTATGTTATTTGTTGATTTTCCCTTGATGCTTTTAATATTTTTTCTTTGAATTTAATTTTTGATAGTTTGATTAATATGTGTCTTGGAGTGTTTCTCCCTGGGCTTATCTTGTATGGGACTCTTTGCACTTCCTGGACTTGGGTGGCTATTTCCTGTCCCATGTTAGGAAAGTTTTCGACTATAATCTCTTCAAGTATTTTCTCAGACCCTTTCTCTTTGTCTTCTTCTTCTGGGACCCCTATAATTCAAATGTTGGTGAATTTAATGTTGTCCCAGATGTCTCTGAGACTGTCCTCATTCCTTTTCATTCTTTTTTCTTTATTCTGATCCTCAGCTGTTATTTCCACCATTCTATCTTCCAGCTCACTTATTCATTCTGCTTCAGTTATTCTACTAATAATTCCTTCTAGTGTATTTTTCATTTCAGTTATTGTGTTGTTCATCACTGTTTGTTTGTTCTTTAATTCTTCTATGTCCTTGTTAAACACTTCTTGTGTTTTCTCAATCCATGCTTCCATTCTATTTCTGAGATTTTGGATCATCTTTACTATCAGTACTCTGAATTCTTTTTCAGGTAAGTTGCCTATTTCCTCTTCATTCATTTGGTCTTGTAGGTTTTTATCTTGCTCCTTTGTCTGTACCATATTTTTCTGTCATCTCATTTTCTTTGATGGTTGGGCCTGTGCTCCTCTCTTGCTGGTTGTTTGGCCTGAGTCATCCAGCACTGGAGTTTGCAGGTAGTTGGGTGGAGCCAGGTCTTGGTGCCAAGACGAGGACCTCTGGGAGTGCTCACACCAATTAACATTCCCTGGGGTCTGAGGTTCTCTGTTAGTCCAGTGGTTTGGACTCGGCATTCCCACCACAGGAGTTCAGGCCCGACACCCAGCCTGGGAACCAAGACCTCACGAGCCACATGGTGTGGTAGGAAAAAAAAAAGGCAACAAACAAAAAGGAGCAGAACAATAACAAGGAATAAAAAGTAAAATAAAATTAATAAAATAAAAAATATATTAGAAAACAGAAAAATAAAAATGTAACAACAACAAGATCAAAGCAAAACAGAACCACACCACTGTAACAGCAGAAAGAAAAGAAAAAAAAAAGCCAGAAAAGGCCTTGAAGGGGGGTGGGTCTCAGGACTGGGACACTTGCAGCTGGAAAAGGCCCTGGTTGGGGGGTGGGGCTTAGGTTCAGGACAGCTAAGGCCCTGGGGTTGTGGCATAGACTCAAGCCCTGCATGGCCAGAAAAGGTCCTGTGGGGGATGTGTGGGTGGTGGTAGGGTGGAGGGGTAGGGTTGGGGAGGGTATGGGGGCTTAGGTTCAGGACCCCTGTGACCAGAGTGGGCCCTGGAGGACTAAGGATCAGGCCTGGCACCCCAGCAGGTTCGCCCGGGCCCGAGTGGGTGGGGAGCCACTTGCCGCATTCCCCTCTGATCCTCCAATCCCCCGTAGGTCTCTCCCCTTCCCCACCAATCCCCGCACCATGTGTTAGCCTCTCCGATCATGGGAACCCCTCCCTTCCCCCAGCCGCCCCTCAGGGGTGTTGATCCAGTCCTGCCTCCACTTTTCCTCCCACCCCCGCCAAGTCCTACCCAGTCACGTGGAGATTCTTCCCATCCTTTTAGGTGTCCGAGGTCACTCATCAGCACCTGGTTGGTGCCCTAGTTGTGAGGAGATGTGAACTCCATGTCCTCCTACTCCACCATCTTGACTCTGCCTTCAAATTCATTGTTTCTTATCATAACTACTGGATTATACTATTAAAAACCTTGGGACTTCCCTGGCGGTCCAGTGGTTAAGACTTCACCTTCCAACGCAGCAGGTGTGGGCTCGATCCCTGGTTGGGGAGCTAAGGTTCCACATACCTTGCGGCCAAAAAACCAAAACATAAAACAGAAGCAATATTACAACAAATTCAATTAAGTCTTTAAAAATGGTCCACATCCAAAAAATCTTTAAAAAAAAAAACCGTGACATTGACAAGTTGTATCATTATATAGATTTAAGCTTAACAGAAAGGAGAGCTAGGACAGTATCCTATTTTATATCACTTAAAATTGGAATCTGGTTTTTATTATTCTGTTCTGCATGCTTATATTTGTGGTTTTACAACACAGGCTTTGACAGAATATTTGTAGTCTAGAATCTTCTGAGATCATATGGCTTAGTCTGTGGCATCAGGTTAATAAATACTAAGAAACATTTCAACCATCTTCTTGGTAAGAAAACGCTGAGTGTGGAAAAGGTCTATAGGAAACTTGTCACTAAATGAAGTCCACTAGTCCACTCAAGCCTCATACAAAATATTGGATGGAGACAACTACAGCTTTGGGTGAGGAAATGCTGAGCCATGTTTGATTGAGGAAGACACAGAGTACTTCTTCTGAAAATATGATTGAGTCCATCTTGAAGGAGTGATACCTGCTTCCTCATTATGATAAGTAATTATTAAAAATCAAGGTCCATAGAAGGATTTAAACAGTTCTGGAGGCATAAAGATTTTCACTGAGTGCCATTTTCCAAATGATTGCTAATAATATTTGTACTGAGGTTGGGCTGAGGAGAGAGTTATCCAACTCTAATTATGAAAACTGAATCTCACATGGGATCCGTATCATGCACCACTGTGTCCCCAAGACTTCATTCATTGGTGGCCTATGTGGCTGTCTCCTGCTGAGATTTAATTTACCTCCATTTTTTAAAGACTAGTTTAGTTTCAAAATTAAGTGGATTTCCATTTATTTTTGAGAGTTTTAATTGAGACTTCTTACTTAGCCAGACTGTTTGTTCCAGCAGTGTCTATTAAATCAAGGACAGACTAGCCAGGCATGGGGTAGTCACAGTTTGTTTTCCACTGTCTATTAAACTGTCCATTAACTTGGCTATCAAAGAAGTTGCTCCCACAAAACAGCCAAATTGATGCTCATGAATTGTTTGCTCCACCAAATAAGTTTTATGAACTTGAGGACACCCTCACTTTGTTTTAGTTTCATTAAACTTTGTATTTATTCTACTTATATGATTAGTTAGCCTTAGGAGCCTGAATGCTCAAGGAGATTTTAAGAACTAATAGGTGATTTTGCAGCCCAGTTTATTGACTAATTATAAGTAATCCCTAAATCTGTTGATGAGAGGTGACAGTAAGTTTTCTTGCCCTTCTCTGCTAATGAACAGTACTACTTTGTGATTACACATGAATTTGGATAAGTGTTTCCTTCTCTGACTACTCCTCCTCTGATTCCTAACTTAGTTTTTCCATTTATATTATTTATTGGTAGAACATTAATAGAACCATTGCCCAAATTAGTAAGGTTTAGAAGATTGTTTATACAGAATGCCTCCAATCTGGCATGTTTCAGCATGATATTTCTGCAGTTTTGGTGTCTTAGCTCCAAGAAGGCACAGCAATGAAAAATAGTCACTAATTTCAAATTGTTATTGAAAGATATGTTACAGACGATTTTATAAAAATCAGCTAGTTAACCAGTAATTGCTATGTAAGCAGGAGGTAAGATTAAAATATATTCTTTGAAGTCTGTTATCATTTCAACTTTTTATCTTGTAGGAGGAGTGAGGTAAGAAAAATGCATGTCTTCAGTGGTGATAAGAAAAGAGTAAACATTTTTCTTTGTTGGGGAACAGCCAACAGTTTTATTTTCCTAGAAAATCCAAGACCTGAGGAATCACAATTGATAGGATGTGTTTAATAAAATAACAGAAAAATGTTTGGTTGGGAAACTTGTCAGTTGGCTAGTTTTACTCAAAATTGTAAAGTATGTGGCTTTTGTCTTTTATGTGCACTTTCTTCCCTTCCCCCTCCAAATGCAAAAGATTACGATGTCTACAATTGACTACAAAATACTTGTGCAGAGTCAGGGGGTATCAATTGCTCTAACCAAATATCCATAATCTAAGATGGTGAGCTTCATTCTACCAGAAAGGCCAGACTCAGGGGCTACTCCATGACCAACACCTGGGGATTTTCTAATTAGTATAGTGAATGTTGAAAACAGGTTTTTATTGATGAAAATAGTGGCCTGTTGACTATCATGATAAACACTATACATAAGCTCTAAATGTTGAAGTTAAAGATATTCAGGATGCACAAATAAACTAAAAGTTTTAAATTTTTTTAAACTTCCCCCCCTCAAATGTAAGGGATGTAAGAATCTAATGAGTAGCCTGTGTACTTTGCCATAACATCTATGCTTGATCTCCAAGGAGTCCTGTGTCCAGTCATTGGTTAAGGTTCTGATGAACGAACTAATAAGGGTAACAAAATCTTGCTTCTGGAACATTGCCCTGTTTTTTTTCCAACGAGCCTTCCATGCAATGTAGTGGTCAGTGTACTAAAAGGCTATGAAGCTGGAACTTTGTGGAGCCTGTGAAACAGGTGATAAGAAGTGTTTAGGGCCTGTTTACCTGAGAATGTGTTTGATAAATGTTTGTAAGGTAGCAGAATTTTTTGAGACTTGCTTCCATAATAACCTGATAGTAAGGTTGTGCTTAAGTTACTAACCCTTATCCACATAAAACTCTTCCTCAGCTGCTGTTATCTAAGACCAAAGGGAACCTAACAGTGGCGTATGGCCAAATTGGCTTTCAGTCCTTTTGGAACACACACCTACACCGGGTTCATGGTCTGTTTCTTCTTTTCCTAGTGCTCTTCCTTTTATCTTCTCTCTGTAAATCTTTTTTAAACCATACAGACCTTCCAGCGATCCTGTGCCCTCATGATATCTTCTATTTCTCAGTTTTCTCCTCTCCTCTGCCTTCTTGCTTCACTCACACACCCAAGCGCAAACAGTTAACTTACTTACTGTTAAGGCTCAGGTGCTTACGGTCTCAATGGGATTTCTATTTTAAGCCCCCCAAATGAAGTTCTAACAGTAGAATTTCAGGCATCAGAATGAGTAAGAGAGGTATTTCAAGGTTAGTTACCACCAAATGACTTTAATATTAAAGGCCAGGCCCTGGCGGTGTTACCCAATTAACAGGAGGGCAAATTGAGACAGGGACATTCTGGGCAAATCTGGGTATGGAGTGCCATTTGTTTTATGATTTCCCCATTCTGCACGTGCCTTGTCCTCAACCAGCATTCCAGGCTCTGAACTTTTCCTGACCTTCTATTGTAAAACCTTCTTTTACTCTCCATTTTCTTAGCATCCAGTAATCTGACAAATCATCGTTGCAAGGATATCAGTGAAGCTTGTGGGTTCATGTATTATTTTATTTTATTTTTTAACATCTTTATTGGAGTATAATTGCTTTACAATGGTGTGTTAGTTTCTGCTTTATAACAAAGTGAATCAGTTATACATAAACATATATCCCCATATCCCCTCCCTCTTGCGTCTCCCTCCCACCCTCCCTAACCCACTCCTCTAGGTGGTCACAAAGCACCGAGCTGATCTCCCTGTGCTATGCGGCTGCTTCCCACTAGCTATCTATTTTACATTTGGTAGTGTATATATGTCAGTGCTACTCTCTCACTTCGTCACAGCTTACACTCCCCCCCCCCATGTCCTCAAGCTCATTCTCTACATTTGAGTCTTTACTCCTGTCCTGCCCCTAGGAACATCAGAAACTTTTTTAAAATTCCATATATATGTGTTAGCATATGGTATTTGTTTTCCTCTTTATGACTTACTTCATTCTGTATGACAGACTCTAGGTCCATCCACCTCACTAGAAATACCTCCATTTCATTTCTTTTTATGGCTGAGTAATATTCCATTGTCTATATGTGCCACATCTTCTTTATCCATTCATCTGTCGATGGACATCTAGGTTGCTTCCATATCCTGGCTATTGTAAATAGTGTTACAGTGAACATTGGGGTACATGTGTCTTTTTGAATTATGGTTTTCTCAGGGTATATGCTCAGTAGTGGGATTGCTGGGTCATATGGTAGTCCTACTTTTAGTTTTTTAAGGAACCTCCATACTGTTCTCCACATCAGCTGTATCAATTTACATTCCCACCAACAGTGCAAGAGGATTCCCTTTTCTCCACACCCTCTCCAACATTTATTGTTTCTAGATTTTTTGAAGATGCCATTCTGCCAGGTGTGAGGTGATACCTCATTGTAGTTTTGATTTGCATTTCTCTAATGATTAGTGATGCTGAGCATCCGTTCATGTGCCTCTTGGCCATCTGTATATCTTCTGTGGAGAAATGTCTATTTAGGTCTTCTGCCCATTTTTTGATTAGGTTGTTCGTTGTTTTGATGTTGAGCTGCTTGAGCTGCTTGTATATTTTGGAATTAATCCTTTGTCAGTTGCTTAGTTTGCAAAGATTTTCCCCCATTTTGAGGGTTGTCTTTTTTCCTCTTGTTTAAGGTTTCCTTTGCTGTGCAAAAGCTTTTACGTTTAATTAGGTTCTATTTGTTTATTTTTGTTTTTATTTTCATTTCTCTAGGAGGTAGGTCAAAAAGGATCTTGCTGTGATTTATGTCATAGAGTGTTCTGCCTATGTTTTCCTGTAAGAGTTTTATAGTGTCTGGCCTTACATTTAGGTCTTTAATCCACTTTGAGTTTATTTTTGTGTATGGTGATAGGAAGTGTTTTAATTTCATTGCTTTACATGTAGTTGTCCAGTTTTCCCAGCACCACTTATTGAAGAAGATGTCGTTTCTCCATTGTATATTCTTGCCTCCTTTATCAAAGAAGGTGACCATATGTGCGTGGGTTTATCTCTGGGCTTTCTATCCTGTTCCATTGATCTCTATTTCTGTTTTTGTGCCAGTACCATACTGTCTTGATTACTGTAACTTGTAGTATAATCTGAAGTCAGGGAGCCTGATTCCCCCAGCTCCTTTTTTCTTTCTCAAAGTTGCTTTGGCTATTCGGGTTCTTTTGTGTTTCCATACAAATTGTGAAATTTTTGATTCTAGTTCTGTGAAAAACACCATTGGTAATTTAATAGGGATTGCATTGAATCTGTAGATTGCTTTGGGTAGTATAGTCATTTCCACAATGTTGATTCTTCCAGTCCAAGGACATGGTATATCTCTCCATCTGTTTGTGTCTTCTTTAATTTCTTTCCTCAGTGTCCTATACTTTTCTGTCTTTTGTCTTCTTATGTAGGCTTATTCCTAGGTATTTTATTCTTTGTGTTGCAGTGGTATATGGGAGTGTTTCCTTAATTTCTCTTTCAGACTTTTCATCATTAGTGTATAGGAATGAAAGAGATTTCTGTGTGTTAATTTTGTATCCTGCTACTTTACCAAATTCATTGATTAGCTCTAGTAATTTTCTGGTAGCATCTTTAGGAGTCTTTATGTATAGTATCGTTCTGCAAATAGTGACAGTTTTATTTCTTCTCTTCCAATTTGGATTCATTTTATTTCTTTTTCTTCTCTGATTTCTGTCTCTAAAACTTCCAAAACTGTGTTGAATAATAGTGGTGAGATTGGGCATCCTTCTCTTGTTTCTGATTTTAGAGGAAATGGTTTCAGTTTTTCACCATTGAAAACAATGTTGGCTGTGGGTTTGTCATATGTGGCCTTTATTATGTTGAGGTAAGTTCCCTCTATGCCTACTTTCTGAAGGATTTTTATCATAAATGGGTGTTGATTTTGTCAAAACCTTTTCCTGCATCAATTGAGATGATCATATGGATTTGCTCCTTCAGGTTGTTAATATAGACTCTCACATTGATTGATTTACGTATATTGAAAATCCTTGCATTCCTGGGATAAACCCCACTTGATCATGGTGTATGATCCTTTTAATGTGCTGTTGGATTCTGTTTGCTAGCATTTTGTTGAAGATTTTTGCATCTATGTTCATCAGTGATATTGGCCTATAGTTTTCTTTTTTTTGTGACGTCTTTGTCTGGTTTTGGTATCAGGGTGATGGTGGGCTCATAGAATGAGTTTGGGTGTGTTTCTCCCTCTGCTATACTTTGGAAAAGTCTGAGAACGATAGGTGTTAGCTCTTCTCTAAATGTTTGATGGAATTCGCATGTGAAACCATCTGGACCTGGGCTTTTGCTTGTTGGAAGATTTTTAATCACAGTTTCAATTTCAGTGCTTGTGATTGGTCTGTTTATATTTTCTATTTCTTCCTGGTTCAGTGTTGGAAGCTTGTGCTTTTCTGAGAATTTGTCCATTTCTTCCAGATTGCCCATTTTATTGGCATATTGTTGCTTGTAGTAATCTCTCATGATCCTTTGTATTTCTGCAGTGTCAGTTGTTACTTCTCATTTTTCATTTCTAATTCTATTGATTTGAGTCTTCTCCCTTTTTCTCTTGATGAGTCTGGCTAATGGTTTATCAATTTTGTTTATCTTATCAAAGAACCAGGTTTTAGTTTTATTGATATTTGCTATTGTTTCCCTCATTGCTTTTTATTTGCAATCTGATCTTTATGATTTCTTTCCTTCTGTTAACTTTGGAGGTTTTTTTGTTCTTCTTTCTCTAATTGCTTTAGGTGTAAGGTTAGGTTGTTTATTTCAGATGTTCCTTGTTTCTTAAGGTAGGATTTTATATCTATAAACTTCCCTCTTAGAACTGCTTTTGCTGCATCCCATAGGTTTTGGGTCACCTTGTTTTCATTGTCATTTGTTTCTAGGTATTTTTTGATTTCCTCTTTGATTTCTTCAGTGATCACTTCGTTATTAAGTAGTGTATTGTGTAGCCTCCATGTGTTTGTATTTTTTATTGATTTTGTCCTGTAATTGATATCCAGTGTCATAGCATTGTGGTCGAAAAAGATACTTGATATGATTTCAATTTTCTTAAATTTACAAAGGCTTGATTTGTGATGCAAGTTATGATGTATCCTGGAGAATGTTTCATGAGCATTTGAGAAGAAACTGTATTCTGTTGTTCTGGGAGGGAATGTCCTATAAATATCAATTAAGCCTATGTGGTCTATTGTGTCATTTAAAGCTTGTGTTTCCTTATTAATTTTCTGTCTGGATGATCTGTCCATTGGTGTAAGTAGGATGTTAAAGTCCCCCACTATTATTGTGTTACTGTCGACTTCCCCTTTTATAGCTGTTAGCATTTGTCTTATGTACTGAGGTTTTCCTAGGTTGGGTGCATAAATATTTATAATTGTTATATCTCCTTCGTGGATTGATCTGTTGATCATTATGCAGAGACTTCCGTGTCTGTTGTAACAGTCTTTATTTTAAAGTCTATTTTATCTGATATGAGTATTGCTATTCCAGCTTTCTTTTGATTTCCATTTGCATGGAATATCTTTTTCCATCCCCTCACTTTCAGTCTGTATATGTCCCTAGGTCTGATGTGGGTCTTGTAGACAGCATATATATGGCTCTTGTTTTTGTATCCATTCAGCCAGTCTGTGTCTTGGTTGGAGCATTTAATGCATTTACATTTAGGTAGCTATCAATATGTATGTTCCTGTTACCATTTTCTTAATTGTTTTGGGTTTGTTATTGTAGGTCTTTTCCTTCTCTTGTGTTTCCTGCCTGGAGAAGTTCCTTTAGCATTTGTTGTAAAGCTGGTTTGGTGGTGCTGAATTCTCTTAGCTTTTGCTTGTCTGTAAAGGTTTTAATTTCTCCATCAAAACAGAATGAGATCCTTGCTGGGTAGAGTAATCGGTTTTAGGTTTTTCCCTTTCATCACTTTAAATTTGTCATGCCACTCCCTTCTGGTTTGCAAAATTTCTGCTGAATGATCAGGTGTTAACCTTATGGGGATTCCCTTGAATATGATTTGCTGCTTTTCCCTTGCTGATTTTAATATTTTTCTTTGTTTTTAATTTTTGATAGTTTGATTAATATGTGTCTTGGTGTGTTTCTCCTTGGATTTATCCTGTATGGGACTCTCTGTGCTTCCTGGACTTGATTAACTATTTCCTTTCCCATATTAGGGAAGTTTTCAACTATAATCTCTTCAAATATTTTCCCAGTCCCTCTCTTTTTCTTCTGGGACCCCTATAATTCCAATGTTTGTGTGTTTAATATTGTCCTAGTGGTCTCTGAGACTGTCTTCAATTCTTTTCATTCTTTTTTCTTTATTCTGCTCTGCAGTAGTTATTTCCACTATTTTATCTTCCAGGTCACTTATCCGTTGTTCTATCTCAGTTATTCTGCTATTGATCCCTTGTAGAGAAATTTTAATTTCATTTATTGTGTTGTTCATGATTGTTTGTTTGCTCTCTAGTTCTTCTAGGTCCTTGTTAAAGGCTTCTTGTATTTTCTCCATTCTATTTCCAAGATTTTGGATCATCTTTACTATCATTATTCTGAATTATTTTTCAGGTTGACTGCCTATTTCCTCTTCATTTGTTAGGTCTGGTGGGTTTTTACCTTGCTCTTCATCTGCTGTGTGTTTTTCTGTCTTCTCATTTTGCTTAACTTACTGTGTTTGGGGTCTCCTTTTCGCAGGCTGCGGGTTCATAGTTCCCGTTGTTTTTGGTGTCTGTCCCCAGTGGCTAAGGTTGGTTCAGTGGGTTGCATAGGCTTCCTGGTGGAGGGGACTGGTGCCTGTGTTCTGGTGGATGAGGCTGGATCTTGTCTTTCTGGTGGGCAAGTACACGTTTGGTGGTGTGTTTTGGGGTGTCTGTGACCTTATTATGATTTCAGGCAGCCTCTCTGCTAATAGGTGCGGTTGTGTTCCTGTCTTGCTAGTTGTCTGGCATAGGGTGTCCAGCACTGTAGCTTGCTGGTCATTGAGTGGAGCTGGGTCTTGGCATTGAGATGGAGATCTCTGGGAGATTTTTGCCATTAGCTATTTCGTGGAGCTGGGAGGTCTCTAGTGGACCAGTTTCCTGAACTTGGTTCTCCCACCTCAGAGGCACGGCCCTGACGTCTGGGTGGAGCACCAAGAGCCTGTCATCCACACTGCTCAGAATAAAAGGGAGAAAAGAAAAGAAAGAAAGAAAGAGAAAGATAAAATAAAATAAAAGTTATTAAAATAAAAACAAAAAAATTATTAAAAAATTTTTTAAAGTAATTAAAAAAAAAAGAAAGAAAGAAGAGAAAAACCAAACCAAAAAACAAATTCACCAATGATAACAAGCACTGAAAACTATACTAAAATAACAAACAGGAGAGGAACCAAGATGTCAGAGTAGAAGGATGTGCTCTAACTCCCTCTTGCAGGAACAGCAGAATCACAACTAGCTGCTGGACAATCATCAACAGGAAGACAATGGAACTCACCAAAAAAGATACCCCACATCCAAAGACAAAGGAGAAGCCACAATGAGATGGTAGGAGGGGTGCAATCACAGTAAAATCAAATCCCATAACTGCTGGGTGGGTGACTCACAGACTGGAGAACACTTATACCACAGAAGTCCACCCACTGGAGTGAAGGTTCTGAACCCCACGTCAGGCTTCTCAACCCAGGGGTCTGGAAATGGGAGTAGGAATGCTTAGAGAATCAGACTTTGAACCATAGTGGGAATTGATTGCAGGACTTCGGCAGGACTGGGGGAAACAGAGACCCCACTCTTGGGGGACACACACATAGCAGTGTGCACATCAGGAACCAGCAGAAGGAGCAGTGAACCCAGGGGAAACTGAACCAGACCTACTTGCTAGTGTTTCAGGGCCTCCTATAGAGGTGGGGGGTGACTGTGGCTCACCATGGGGACAAGGACAGTGGCAGCAGAAGTGCTGGGAAGTACTCTTTGGTGTGAGCCCTCCCAGAGTCTGTCATTAGCCCCACAAAGAGCCCAGGTAGGCTCAAGTATTGGGTTGCCTCAGGCCAAACAACCAACAAGGATGGAACCGAGCCCCACCCATCAACAGTCAAGCAGATTAAAGTTTTACTGAGCTCTGCCCACCAGAGAAACAGTCAGCTCTACCCACCACCAGTCCCTCCCATCAGGAAACATACACAAGCCTCTTAGATAGCCTCATCCACCAGAGGGCAGACAGCAGAAGCAGGAAGAACTACAGTCCTGCAGCCTGTGGAACAAAAACCACATTCACAGAAAGATAGACAAGATGAAAAGGCAGAGGGCTATGTGCCAGATGAAGGAACAAGATAAAACCCCAGAAAAACAACTAAATGAAGTGGAGATAGGCAACCTTCCAGAAAAAGATTTCAGAATAATGATAGTGAAGATGATCCAGGACCTTGGAAAAAGAATGGAGGTAAAGATAGAGAAGATGCAACAAATGTTTAACAAAGACCTAGAAGAATTAAAGGAAAAACAAACAGAGATGAACAATACAATAACTGAAATGAAAACTATACTAGAAGTAATCAATAGCAGAATAACTAAGGCAGAAGAACAGATAAGTGACCTGGAAGACAGAATGGTGGAATTCACTGCTGCGGAACAGACTAAAGAAAAAAGAATGAAAAGAAATGAAGACAGCCTAAGAGACCTCTGGGACAACAATAAACACATCAACGTTCGTGTTATAGGGGTCCCAGAAGGAGAAGAGAGAGAGAAATGTCCAGAGAAAACATTTGAAGAGATTATAGTCGAAAACGTCCCTAACAAGGGAAAGGAAATAGTCATCCAAGTCCAGGAAATGCAGCAAGTCCCATACAGGATAAACCCAAAGAGAAACATGCAGAGACACATAGTAATCAAATTGGCAAAAATTAAAGACAAAGAAAAATTATTGAAAGCAGCAAGGGAAAAATGACAAATAACATACAAGGGAACTCCCATAAGGTTAACAGCCGATTTCTCAGCAGAAACTCTACAAGCCATAAGAGAGTGGAATGATATACTTAAAGTGATGAAAGGGAAGAACCTACAACCAAGATTACTCTACCCGGCAAGGATATCATTCAGATTCAATGGAGAAATCAAAAGCTTTACAGACAAGCAAAAGCTAAGAGAATTCAGCACCACCAAACAGCTCTACAACAAATGCTAAAGGAACTTCTTTAAGTGGGAAACACAAGAGAAGAAAAGGACCTACAAAAACAAAACCATAACAGTTAAGAAAATGGTCATAGGAACATACATATCCATAATTACCTTAAATGTGAATGGATTAAATGGTCCGACCAAAAGACACAGGCTGGCTGAATGGATACAAAAACAAGACCCATATATATGCTGTCTACAAGAGACCCACTTCAGACCTAGGGACACATACATACTGAGAGTGAGGGGATGGAAAAAGATATTCCATGCAAATGGAAATCAAAGAAAGCTGGAATAGCAATACTCATATCAGATAAAATAGACTTTAAAATAAAGACTGTTACAACAGACAAGGAAGGATGCTACATAATGATCAAGGGATCAATCCAAGAAGAAGATATAACAATTATAAATATATATGCACCCAACATAGGAGCACCTCAATACATAAGGCAACTGCTAACAGGTATAAAAGAGGAAATCGACAGTAACACAATAATAGTGGGGGACTTTAACACGTCACATACACCAATGGACAGATCATCCAAAATGAAAATAAATAAGGAAACAGAAGCTTTAAATGACACAATAGACCAGATAGATTTAATTGATATTTATAGGACATTCCATCCAAAATCAGCAGATTACACTTTCTTCTCAAGTGCGCATGGAACATTCTCCAGGATAGATCACATCCTGGGTCACAAATCAAGCCTCAGTAAATTTAAGAAAATTGAAATCATATCAAGCATCTTTTCTGACCACAACGCTATGAGATGAGAAATGAATTATGGGAAATAAACGTAAAAAACACAAACACATGGAGGCTAAACAATACGTTACTGAATAACCAAGAGAACACTGAAGAAATCAAAGCGGAAATTAAAAAATACCTAGAGACAAATGACAATGAAAACACAATGATACAAAACCTATGGGATGCAGCAAAAGCATTTCTAAGAGGGAAGTTTATAGATATACAAGCCTACCTCAAAAAACAAGAAAAATCTCAAATAAACAATCTAACCTTACACCTAAAGGAACTAGAGAAAGAAGAAACAAAACCCAAAGTTAGCAGAAGGAAAGAAATCATAAAGATCAGAGCAGAAATAAATCCAATAGAAACAAAGAAAACAATAGCAAAGATCAATAAAACTAAAAGCTGGTTCTTTGAGAAGATAAACAAAATTGGTAAACCATTAGCCAGACTCATCAAGAAAAAGAAGGAGAGGACTCAAATCAATAAAATCAGAAATGAAAAGGAGAAGTTACAACTGACACTGCAGAAATACAAACGATCATGAGCGATTACTACAAGCAACACTATGCCAATAAAATGGACATCCTGGAAGAAATGGACAAATTCTTAGAAAGGTATAACCTTCCAACACTGAACCAGGAAGAAACAGAAAATATGAACAGACCAATCACAAGTAATGAAATTGAGACTGTGATTAAAAATCTTCCAACAATCAAATATCCAGGACCAGATGGCTTCACAGGTGAATTCTATGAAACATTTAGAGAAGAGCTAACACCCATCCTTCTCAAACTGTTGCAAAAATTTGCAAAGGAAGGAACACTCCCAAACTCATTCTATGAGGCCACCATCACCCTGATACGAAAACCAGACAAAGATACTACAAAAAAAGAAAATTACAGACCAATATCACTGATGAATATAGATGCAAAAATACTTAACAAAATACTAGCAAACAGGATCCAACAACACATTAAAAGGATCATACACCATGATCAAGTGGGATTTATCCCAGGGATGTAAGGATTCTTCAATATATGCAAATCAATCAATGTGATACACCATATTAACAAATTGAAGAATAAAAACCATATGATCATCTCAAAAGATGCAGAAAAAGTTTTGACAAAATTCAACACCATTATCATAAAAACTCTCCAGAAAGTGGGCATAGAGGGAACCTACCTCAACATAATAAAGGTCATATACGACAAACCCACAGCAAACATCATCCTCAATGGTGGAAAAGTGAAAGCATCTCCTCTAAGATCAGGAACAAGATAAGGATGTCCACTCTCACCACTATTATGCAACATAGTTTTGGAATTCCTAGCCACAGCAATCAGAGAAGAAAAAGAAATAAAAGGAATCCAAATTGGAAAAGAAGTAAAGCTGTCACTGTTTGCAGATGACATGATACTATACATCGGGAATCTGAAAAATGCCACCAGAAAACTACTAGAGTTAATCAATGAATTTGGTAAAGTTGCAGGATACAAAATTAATGCACAGAAATCTCTTGCATTCCTATACACTAATGATAAAAAATCTGAAGGAGAAATTAAGGAAACACTCCCATTTACCATTGCAACAAAAAGAATAAACTACCTAGGGAGACAAAAGACCTGTATGCAGAAAACTATAAGACACTGATGAAGGAAATTAATGATGATACCAACAGATGGAGAGATATACCATGTTCTTGCATTGGAAGAATCAATATTTTGAAAATGAATATACTATCCAAAGCAATCTACAGATTCAATGCAATCCCTATCAAATTACCAATTGCATTTTTTACAGAACTAGAACAAATCATCTTAAAATTTGTATGGAGACACAAAAGACCCTGAACAGCCAAAGCAGTCTTGAGGGAAAAAAACGGAGCTGGAGGAATCAGACTCCCTGACTTCAGACTATACTGCAAAGCTACAGTAATCAAGACAATATGGTACTGGCACAAAAACAGAAACATAGATAAATGGAACAAGATAGAAAGCCCAGAGATAAACCCACGCACCTATGGTCAACTAATCTATGACAAAGGAGGTAAGGATATACAATGGAGAAAAGACAGTCTCCTCAATAAGTGGTGCTGGGAAAACTGGACATCATGTAAAAAATGAAATTAGAACACTCCCTAACACCATACACAAAAATAAACTCAAAATGGATTCGAGACCTAAATGTAAGACCAGACACTATAAAACTCTTAGAGGAAAACATAGGAAGAACACTCTTTGACATAAATCACAGCAAGATCTTTTTTGATCCACCTCCTAGAGTAATGGAAGTAAAAACAAAAATAAACAAATGGGACTATTGAAACTTAAAAGCTTTTGCACAGCAAAGGAAACCATAAACAAGATGAAAAGACAACCCTCAGAATGGGAGAAAATATTTGCAAACAAATCAATGGACAAAGGATTAATCTCCAAAATATATAAACAGCTCATGCAGCTCAGTATTGAAGAAACAAACAACCCAATCCAAAAATGGACAGAAGACCTAAATAGACATTTCTCCAAAGAAGACATACAGATGGCCAAGAAGCACATGAAAAGCTGCTCAACATCACTAATTATTAGAGAAATGCAAATCAAAACTACAATGAGGTATCACCTCACACCAGTTAGAATGAGCATCATCCAAAAATCTACAAACAACAAATGCTGGAGAGGGTGTGGAGAAAAGGGAATACTCTTGCACTGTTGGTGGGAATGTAAACTGATTCAGCCACTATGGAGGTTCCTTAAAAATCTAAAAAAAATTACCATATGACCCAGCAATCCCACTACTGGGCGTATACCCAGAGAAAACACATAATTCAAAAAGACACATGCACCCCAATGTTCACTGCAGCACTATTTACAATAGCCAGGTCATGGAAGCAACCAAAATGCCCATCGATAGACGAATGGATAAGGAAGTAGTGGTACATATATACAATGGAATATTACTCAGCCATAAAAAGGAACGAAATTGAGTCATTGTTGAGACGTGGATGGACCTACAGACTGTCATACAGAGTGAAGTAAGTCAGAAAGAGAAAAACAAATATCGTATATTAACACATATATGTGGAACCTAGAAAAATGGTACAGATGAACCAGTTGGCAGGGCAGAAATTGAGACACAGATGTAGAGAACAAACGTATGGACACCAAGGGGGGAAAGCCACGGGGCGGTGGGGGTTGGGGATGGTGGTGTGATGAATAGGGCGATTGGGATTGACATGTATACACTGATGTGTATAAAATTCATGACTAATAAGAACCTGCTGTATAAAAAAATAAAAAAAATAAAATTCAAAAATTAAAAAAACAACAAAAACAAAACAAACAAACAAAAATGGACAGACAGAACCCTAGGACAAATGGTAAAAGCAAAGCTATACAGACAAAATCACACACAGAAGCATACACATACACACTCACAAGAAGAGAAAAAGGGAAAAAAATATATATATATCCTTGCTCCCAAAGTCCGCCTCCTCAATTTGGGATGATTCGTTGTCTATTCAGGTATTCCACCAATGCAGGGTACATCAAGTTGATTGTGGAGATTTAATCCGCTGCTCCTGAGGCTGCTGGGAGAGATTTCCCTTTCTCTTCTTTGTTCGTACAGCTCCTGGGATTCAGCTTTGGATTTGGACCCGCCTCCGCGTGTAGGTCGCCTGCAGGCATCTGTTCTTCCCTCAGACAGGATGGGGTTAAAGGAGCAGCTGCTTCGGGGGCTCCGGCTCACTCAGGCTGGGGGGAGGGAGGGGTACGGATGCGGGGCGAGCCTGCGGCGGCAGAGGCAGGTGTGACGTTGCACCAGCCTGAGGCGTGCTGTGTGTTCTCCCAGGGAAGTTGTCCCTGGATCACGAGACCCTGGCAGTGGTAGGCCAGGGGAAGGTGTGGATAGTGCCCTGTGCTTGCACACAGGCTACTTGGTGGTGGCAGCAGCAGCCTTAGCGTCTCATGCCCGTCTCTGGGGTCCGCGCTGATAGCCGCGGCTCGCGCCCTTCTCTGGAGCTCCTTTGAGCAGCGCTGCTAATCCCCTCTCCTCTCGCACCAGGAAACAAAGAGGCAAGAAAAAGTCTCTTGCCTCTTAGGCAGTTGCAGACCTTTTCCTGGACTCCCTCCCGGCCAGCTGTGGCGCACTAGCCCCCTTCAGGCAGTGTTCACGCCACCAACCCCAGCCTTCTCCCTGGGATCCAACCCGACCGAAGCCCGAGCCTCAGCCCCCAACCCCCGCCCGCCCCGGCGGGTGAGCAGACAAGCCTCTCGGGCTGGTGAGTGCTGGTCGGCACTGATCCTCTGTGCGGGAATCTCTCCGCTTTGCCCTCCGCACCCCTGTGGCTGCGCTCTCCTCCGTGGCTCCGAAGCTTCCCCCCTCCGCCACCTGCAGTCTCCGCCTGTGAAGGGGCTTCCTAGTGCGTGGAAACCTTTCCTCCTTCACAGCTCCCTCCCACTGGTGCAGGTCCCGTCCCTATTCTTCTGTCTCTGTTTTTTCTTTTTTCTTTTGCCCTACCCAGGCACGTGGGGAGTTTCTTGCCTTTTGGGAGGTCTGAGTTCTTCTGCCAGCGTTCAGTAGGTGTTCTGTAGGAGTTATTCCACATGTAAATCTGTATTTCTGATGTACTTGTGGGGAGGAAGGTGATTTCCACGTCTTACTCTTCCGCCATTTGAAGCCTCTCCCTATCATATGGTTTTTATCCTTCAATTTGTTAATATGGTGTATCACATTGATTGATTTGCGTATATTGAAGAATCCTTGCATTGCTGGGATAAACCCCACTTGATCATGGTGTATGATCCTTTTAATGTGCTGTTGGATTCTGTTTGCCAGCATTTTGTTGAGGATTTTTGCATCTATGTTCATTAGTGGTATTGGCCTATAGTTTTCTTTTTTTGTGACATCTTTGTCTGGTTTTGATATGAGAGTGTTGGTGGTCTCGTAGAATGAGTTTGGGAGTGTTCCTCCCTCTGCTATATTTTGGAAGAGTATGAGAAGGATAGGTGTTAGCGCTTCTCTAAATGTTGATAGAATTCACCTGTGAAGCCATCTGGTCCTGGGCTTTTGTTTGTTGGAAGATTTTTAATCACAGTTTGAATTTCAGTGCTTGTGATTGGTTTGTTTATATTTTCTATTTCTTCCTGGTTCAGTCTTGGAAGCTTGTGCTTTTCTAAGAATTTGTCCATTTCTTCCAGGTTGTCCATTTTATTGGCATATAGTTGCTTGTAGTAATCTCTCATGTTCCTTTGTATTTCTGCAGTGTCAGTTGTCACTTCTCCTTTTTCATTTCTAATTCTGTTGATTTCAGTCTTCTCCATTTTTTTCTTCATGAATCTGGCTAATGGTTTAACAATTTTGTTTATCTTTTCAAAGAATGAGCTTCTAGTTTTATTGATCTTTGCTACTGTTTCCTTCGTCATGTATTATTTTAAAATGACCTACTTAATCATCACCAGGGCCTTTCATGTTCCAAAACCAGAGAGGGAACCAGTAGCGGAAATGTTTGTAATCAGAATAGTTCAGAGGAGAAGGTAATTTTAAGTAGATGTCTTTGCCTATGCCCCAAATTGTATACTATTTTTCCTGTCAACCTCAGCTTCATAGACTGCCGGTCTCCAGCAGTGACATTCTATTTATGAAAAAAATTAACTAGACTTTCTGCTAAGGAATTTTTTTTATTCCTCTTGTTTTCTAGATTGATGGGGTATATTATTCATTATTATTTTTATAATGATTATAATACAATGAATAAATATCTTACCTTTCTTTTAGGAATGCCAAGTAATTTCTATAAAAGCATATAATTATATATAAAGCATATATATTTTATATATATTTACATTAGAATATTTCCATTAAGTCAATGTGGGATGAGATGGTAGATTTTTTTTTTATGTAATTAATTAATGTATTTATTTTTGGCTCTGTTGGGTCTTCGTTTCTGTGCAAGGGCTTTCTCCAGTTGTGGCAGGCGGGGGCCACTCTTCATCGCAGTGCGTGGGCCTCTCACCATCGCGGCCTCTCTTGTTGCGGAGCACAGGCTCCAGACACGCAGGCTCAGTAGTTGTGGCTCACGGGCCCAGCTGCTCCGTGGCATGTGGGATCTTCCCAGACCAGGGCTCGAACCCGTGTCCCCTGCATTGGCAGGCGGATTCTTAACCACTGCGCCACCAGGGAAGCCCAAGATGGCAGATGTTTTTATTTTTATTTTATAGGCAAATAAATTGTAGCAGATGCTGTTGTGCCCCACGCATACAGGGTCTTATCACTACACTGCTGGCCTGACACTTTCCCGCTACCCAGAGCCATATCTCTTTGCTGGAAATAGGCAAGGCTACTCTTCCCCACTCACTGGAGACAGAATTACCAAGGGGAATCAACCACCCTTTACCATGACTGATTTCAGTTGATGTATAAATACGCCAGCTCCCTCTATCCTCAGCAGTGTTACACGTTTGCAGTGTGTTACACGTTTGCAGTGTGTTACACCTTTTCAGTATGTCTTGTTATATTTCCCACAGCTTCTCGACAGAATTAAGTTCCAGCTTAATTTTAGGGGCAACTGGTTTAATAATGTGCCCTTAATAATGTGTCCCTTCCCTGTTTTACTACTTCACTCTGCTACTGTGTTTCTTCTACTAATGTTGTGCTGGTAAACTGGTGCTCAAAACACAAAGAAAACAAAAAACAGCCCTGATGTGTAGCACCTGTTGATTTCCATGGTGTGAATACTGCTGCTTGGTCTATTTCAAGCTCCTAATGCAACATCACTGAACATGGAACTGAGGAGAGATGTGCACAGTCAGTTCTCCCAGGCATCATGAGCTTCCTCCAGTACACGACTCCCTGTACCTCCTAAATGAACTGTTTGCATGCAAATCCTTTCTTCGGCGTCTGTTTCTGGGGGAACACAAAGTAAAACAGAAAATAGAGAAACTAGGTAAATCCTTAGGTGTGGACATGAGGTCAGCATCTGAAGGAATGCTTTATTATTACCAAATAAATTATATGGTAAGATGTGATATTATGTTGTCATTTTCTTAGACTTTCACTTAGTTGTCAAATAGTAGTGCATTAAGTACATGCTGCTTTATAGAGAAAAGTGAAAGGACTTATAATTTTATTATTACAAACACTGTGAAGCAGATAATAAAATCCTGTATTACAGCATTATCCCATAATATTCTGCCAAAAGGCCTGATTTCTCTCCATTCATTGCTTTGCTGCATCAGTTTCACTAGCCTTGTCTGTACTCATGTTTGTTCATGTAATTAGCAAGATTAATTTCGCCTAGTAAGATTAAGAACCATAACATACTGTATTCTTCAGAAGAACAGAAATTAATCAGTCTTGGGCTTTTCCTTTTTTTAAAAAAATTGCTAAAAGATGTTAAGAACCTCCTAACTTTTGAGAACATTGCCTTGAAGTCACTTTTAAAAAAACTTTTTTCCACTGCCAAGACATTCCAAGCAGCTCAACTCCTTTTGCTTTTCCTTTGCAACATAGGCTCCATACTGCCAGCACATGAACAGTGCTGGAAACTGCAGGAATTACCCTCCAGTGTGCAAAATGAAAGGATTTCAACTATCAGAAACATTCCACTTTGGCTTCCTAGAAAAATGGGTCAGTGTGCCAAATACAATATATGGTATGAATTGGATGCTAAGAGAAACTTGGATGACTGACTCACACACAGTTCTTAGTACTTCTGAAAACCTTCTTTTAAGAATTATTCCATGCTTCTCTGGTAGAAACAAATGTGAGTTTTGGAGGTAAACAGTAAATAATCATTTCCCCCAACTTTACTGACCCTACATACAGATTTTAATCCCTCCTTTACTATACTTGTATTCATGGTTCCCTCAATATCCTCTTCTATTTAAGTTCCTCTTTGAATTATTTTTTATTTAGTTCTTAAATAAAAGAGCCCAAGACTATAAAGCATTTTGCGATTATTAAAGCACTAACTGTCCATGATTTTGTGGCACAGCAGTACATACTGAGCCTACTTATGCAAATTAAGAGTGAATAAATTGTAGACTAAGCCATGGGCAGACTGTTTAGGCCTGGGAAGAGACATGATCATTTAGTTCACTCAAAAAGCCATTTATCAAATGTCTACTTTGTATTGGGAACTGAATGTGCTAAGAGTAGTCTAAGGGAATATGGAGAAGTTAACACCTTACTCACTGTTGTTGTCGTTGTTTTTAAACCTTGGTCAGTTATTACCATGTCTTGCATTTATTGATTTGTGTATTTATCTTACCCTCTTCATTAGATTTTTTTTTTTTTTTAATTTATTTATTTATTATTTATTTTATTTTTGGCTGTGTTGGGTCTTCGTTTCTATGCAAGGGCTTTCTCCAGTTGCGGCAAGCGGGGGCCACTCTTCATCGCGGTGCGCGGGCCTCTCACTATTGCAGTGTCTCTTGTTGCAGAGCACAGGCTCCAGACGCGCAGGCTCAGTAGTTGTGGCTCACGGGCCTAGTTGCTCCGTGGCATGTGGGATCTTCCCAGACCAGGGCCCGAACCCGTGTCCCCTGCATTGGCAGGCAGATTCTCAACCACTGCGCCACCAGGGAAGCCCTCTTCATTAGATTTTAAACACTTTCAAGACAGACACTTGGTCTTATATCATTTGTCTAAGTGCCTCGTAGGTACTTGACAAAAAGTGTTAAACTGAACTGAATTTGAGACAGGCTGGGACCTGGGGCCCTTTGCTGGGACCTGGGACCCTTTGCTGCAGTGCTGCAATGCTTGTACCTGGACACATCTCTCCTCAAGCAATAAAAACAAAGAAATTGTATGGGACTAAAAATAATTGTGTGCATTCACAGTTGGAGCAAATTCTGGACCCAAAAGATACAGAGACCAAAAAATCCCACTGCCACTTTTAAAGAGCCTGGAGTAAAAACAGGGTGTGGGGAGCAAAAGCAGGGTACTGCGCATGCCCCCTGCACACAACATCACCTAATGGGTGGGCAAAACACCTAAGCCACCCCTCTGGCTTGACCCTTGGACACGCCCCTACCCTCACCGCATGTAAGAAACAAGCTTGCCCCACCCTTGGGGAGTGAGCAAGCACTCCCCTCTGCTGCAGCAGGGACCCAAATAAAGCCTTGCCTGAATTTCTTGTCTGGTCTCTAGTCAGTTTCTATTGATTGGAGAAGGCCAAGAACCCTGGTTGGACTACCAGTAGTAAAATAGATAGCTAGTGGGAAACAGCCACATAGCACAGGGATATCAGCTCGGTGCTTTGCGACCACCTAGAAGGGTGGGAAAGGGAGGGTGGGAGGGAGGCGCAAGAGGGAGGGGATATGGGGATATATGTATATGTATAGCGGATGCACTTTGTTATGCAGCAGAAACTAACACACCTTTGTAAAGGAATATACTCCAATAAAGATGTTAAAAAAAAAAGAATTTATCATGGCACTGTGGTCCTTAATATAACAAATCTAAATGCCTTTATTCATTCACTCAATAAATATTTATTGAAGCTTTCCTAGCTCCAAAGACAGAACAGTGAAAAAAAAAACAAAGAACCTGGTTGGTAACAGAGAGGTGAACGCCTTTTTTTTAGGCCTGTGCTTAAGCCAGTAACAGAATTTAGGATTCCTGGCTTTACATTCTCAGCTGCTTTACCTTTTATTTATAACTTGTAACATAATTTGTGACATAAATGCCCTTTGTGTCTAAAGAGTTTATTATTAATGGGACCCCTTGAGTGCTTAATATGGCAACATTTATAAATGTATATTTGGATACTATTTTTAAGTGTTAGATTTTATTCTGACTCAGCATATTGATTCTTTCACTGGCTCCTGTAAATGTGGCCCAAAAGTCGTGGGTGGCAAAAATGCAGCCTGTGGACCACATGTGTTTTCTAGGCCAGTGGTCCCCAAACATTTTAGCACCAGGGAATGGTTTTGTGGAAGACAATTTTTCCACTGACAGGGGTGGGGGGGTGGGGGATGTTTCAGGTGGCAATGCGAGCGATGGTTCAGGCAGCAATGCAAGCAATGGGGAGCAATGGGGAGCGGCAGATGAAGCTTCGGTTGCCGGCACGCCACTCACCTCCTGCTGTGCGGCCCAGTTCCTAACAGGCAGCGGACTGGTACTAGTCCACGGCCCAGGGATTGGGGACCCCTGCTCTGGGCCATATTCAAAACATGAAGAGTTCTTAAATTCCAGATGAAACTTGGGCTTCTGGTACAACTTGCCTAAGAGGAGCCATGTCTAAGAGATTCTGAGCCAGTGATGGGGCTGGCTGAAAAATGCATTGACCACCCTTACCCGCTTCACAGTCTTTAGCCTTCAACCCAGTTCTCAAGCTTCAGCCTGCTTTTAATTGAGTACTTGGGAATCCACAAGAAATCTTTGCACACACTTTTCTGTTTGCCACTCTCTTCTCCAACTTGATTCTGTCAGTTTTGCCCTTGTGTCTCCTTCACTTTATTCTAGTCCTTTCCTTTCCTCCTCCATTTCCCTACCTCACACTTCTCCCCAACCCCTCCCAGAAAAAGAAAAACCCAACACCCTGGCTGGGTCGGTTTGACTTAACTTTTGCTGAAGCCTTATACCAAAGAGGTATAATTCTGTGATGTGAATTAAACTTGAGTTTAAGAGTGAGATTGTACTATAAACAAGATTAAAACCAGTCAACCTGTGGATGATGAATGTGTGGCATGTGCGGTCAGTTGCTCCTCCTGTACCTACAGTGTGCATTATTACTCTGTCCTAGAGCTCTGTTCCATTGAGACTGGACATGACTCAAGAATCCTTCTTAACACTGAGTTTCCAGTATCTACTACCTTCAACTTTTTTTTAATCTTCTTTTGAATTTCTTCTCTTCTTGGGTGGGAAAAACTAGTCTTTAAAGGAGAGGTTTCTTCAAGTGTGGTTTCTGGGCCAGCAGCATGAGTATCACTGGGAAACTTGTTAGAAATGTAAATTCTCTGGCTCCAACCCAGAGTCAGAGACTCTGGGAATAGGACCCAGGAATCTGTGGGGTATTTGTGTGTGTGTGACAAAATATACATGAGATAAACATGCCCTTTAAACCATTTGTATGGTGTTCAATTTAGTAGTGTTCAGTGCATTAACATTGTTGTGCAACCATCACCATTATCCATTTCCAGAACTTCTTCCATCATTTCAAACAGAAACTCCATACCCATTAAATGACAGCTCCCCATTTCCGCCACCCTACTCCCCAGTCTCTCTATTCTATTCCACTGCCTATCTTTATAAATTTGCCTACTCTAGATACCTCACATAAATGGAATCATACAATATTTGTCTTTCTGTGTCTGGCTTATTTCACTTAGCATAATGTTTTAAAGATTCATCTATGTTGGAGCATGTATCTAAATTTCATTTTTTTAACAGCTGAATAATATTCCATTGTATGTATAGAAGACCTTTTGTTTAGCCATTGACCTATTGATGGATATTTGTGTTGTTTGCATCTTTTAGCTATTATGGATAATGCTGTTATGAACATTGGTGTACAGTATATGGGTCTCTGCTTTCAATTCTTGTGAGTGTATACTAAGTGGAATTGCTGGATCATATGGTAGTTCTGTGTTAACTCTTTGAAGAACTGCCAAACTATTTTCTACAGTGGCTGCACCTTTTTACATTTACACCAGCAATGTACACAGGTTCTAATTTCTCCACATCCTTATCAATACTTGCTGTTTAATCTTTTTTTTTTTTTTTTAATAATAGCCATCCTAATGGGTGTGAATCAGTATCTCACTGTGGTTTTGATAAGCATTTCCCTAGTGACTAGTGACATAAGCATCTTTTCATGTGCTTATTGGTCATTGGTATATCTTCTTTGGAGAAATATCTATTCAAGTCCTTTGCCCACTTTTTGAATCGGGTTGTTAATTTTTTGTTGCTGAGTTTTAGGATTTATATTTTATATGTATCTTTTTAAAGTTATATTTTAATATATCTTTATATTCTGGATATTAATTCTTCATCAGATATATGATTTGCAAGTGTTTTCTCCCATTCTGTGGGTTATCTTTTCACTCTCTTGATAGCATCCTTTGATGCACAAATGTTTTAAATTTTCATGAAGTTCAATTATCTATTTATTTTTCTTTTGTTTCTTGTACTTCTGGTGTCATGTCCAAGAAATCATTGCCAAATCCAAAAAAAAAAAAAAACCAAAGAGCCCTGGTTGGTAACAGAGGTTACCAAGGTCATTAAAACTTCCCCCTATGTTTTTTTCTAAGAGCTTTAGAGTTTTTAGCTCTTGTATTTAGGTTCTTGATCCATTTTGAATTAATTTTTGTTTATGGTTGAAGATAAGGGTCCAGGTTTATTCTTTTGCATATGGATAGTCAGTTTTCCCAGCATCATTTGTTGAAAAGACTGTCCTTTTCCCATTGAATAACCTTGACACTCTGGAAGCAATCTTTGTTTTAACTAGGACTTGAGGTAACTCCAATGCATACTCATTTTAACTGTGCTTTATCCTTTATCTTACACTTAACCAACCTAAGATTGGAACAGTCATAACCAAATGGTCTTCCCAATGCATAGAAGGCATATTATCTTGAAAATTATTACCAATCTCACTGCAGTAACCTAATGGGAATCCTAGACAATGAGAGAGCTCTTAACAAAAATGAAAATGTTACCAACTTAAATCCATACTTGTTATGACCAATAAGTGATCCACTGAATTTCTCTCAATGCCCTGTTACAGTTAACCATAAGAAAAGACCCATGACATTTGGTTAATTGGGCTCTAGAAATACAATTTTCTAACAGACACTCAAAAAGCTTATATACAGTCTTTGAAAGATTTTTACCAAACTTGATTTTAAACTTGTTTATGGTAAGCAATGTGCGTCTCAAGTTTAGTGTAGTAAGTTAGCAAGACTAAAAATTTTAAAGCTCTGCTGAATTTTGTACTAAAGCCTGATTTGAATCATGCTAAATTGGTACTTAGCTTTCATGCATTAATGAAAAAAGAGTCTAACACATCATAAATAAATCTACATATACAGTTAAAAGTCTGCTTGTATACAGCCAAGCTAAACTAGCCGTATCTAAGTGGGGCAATGATATGTCCAAGCTTTGTAGCAATACCTAGAAATTTATCTTCAACATAGCTCTGGAAGAGAAAGAGTTACATCAAACATTTCAAAATTCAGTGACATAGATTGATTTCTACTTATTATTTAGATATTCAGGTTTATTTAACTGACAAATTAGAATTTATATTTTAGTTAGCTGTATCTTTCAATGGTCAGTCATCATGCAACCCTGAAATAAATGTTAGCTGATTAAAGTAGTAAAGGTTAAAACATTTAAACCACAGGCTATAGATTTAAAAAAATCAAGTCAACATGTATAAAGGGAAGAATTATTACAGGATTTATGAAATCTGGCCCAAACAAATTAATTCATCAGTTTAGGCAAAGGTCCGTCAATGAATTCAAGAGCCTTTTCAAAAAGAAAAATATCCATTGCAATTTAAACTTCTGTTTTTAAGTGAATGTTGTGGATAATTCCTTCTGAAAAAGGATACAGCAGTTTACACAAATGTATTGAAAGTTAATTTGAAACTATTCTTGTGTATTCCAGGATCAGGGGGCAATCCATAGGGGATTTGTGCTATTACTGTACTCTCCACCCCTTCTTGGTGATAGAAGGGAATTTGAACCTCATGGGACTGAAAGATGTTACAACAAACCATGATGCCAAATTTCTAGGAAGAGATCACTAGATGAGTATGCAAGGCCTCTACCTACCTGTGTTGGATTTAATAAAAAGGTGTATTTAATGGGAGATTTAAAGGCACTTCCAAGGATATACATATATATCATATATATATACATACACATACACCATATACCATATATATGTACATACATACATACATTTCTGCATCACACATTTATTTAGAACCGAATCTTCAAATTAGAAGAAACTCCACTGTATTTTGAGCTATGTAAGGCAGGTATTACACACATGTAATAGATAAGGAAACTAAATCTCAGAATCATTACATGAATTTGTTCAGGAATGCATAGTTAGCAAGTGGCAGGACTTAAATTTAAACTAATGGCATTTGATACTGGGGCATTGTTCTTTCTTTTGCAACACATTACCTTCCTAGCCATTCCCAGCTGTGTTTACATAGATAATTAAGGCTCATCAGAGGTCACCTACCCTTCCTACTTAAAGTGTGATCTGTGGACCCGCAGTATTGACATTTCTTGAGAGCTTGTTAAAATGCAGACACTCAGGCCCCACCCCAGACCTAGTGAATCAGAATCTACATTTTTTTTTAAACATCTTTATTGGAGTATAATTGCTTTACAATGGTGTGTTAGTTTCTGCTTTATAACAAAGTGAATCAGTTATACATATACATATGTTCCCATATCTCTTCCCTCTTGCATCTCCCTCCCTCCCACCCTCCCTATCCCACCCCTCTAGGTGGTCACAAAGCACCGAGCTGATCTTCCTGTGCTATGCAGCTGCTTCCCACTAGCTATCTATTTTACATTTGGTAGTGTATATATGTCCATACCACTCTCTCACCCTGTCACATCTCACCCCTCCCCCTCCCCATATCCTCAAGTCCATTCTCTAGTAGGTCTGTGTCTTTATTCCCGTTTTGCCACTAGGTTCTTCATGACCTTTTTTATTTTCCCTTAGATTCCATATATATGTGTTAGCATACTGTATTTGTTTTTCTCTTTCTGACTTACTTCACTCTGTATGACAGACTCTAACTCCATCCACCTCATTACAAATACCTCCATTTCATTTCTTTTTATGGCTGAGTAATATTCCATTGTATATATGTGCCACATCTTCTTTATCCATTCATCCGATGATGGACACTTAGGTTGCTTCCATGTCCTGGCTATTGTAAATAGAGCTGCAATGAACATTTTGGTACATGACACTTTTTGAATTATGGTTTTCTCAGGGTATATGCCCAGTAGTGGGATTGCTGGGTCGTATGGTAGTTCTATTTTTAGTTTTTTAAGGAACCTCCATACTGTTCTCCATAGTGGCTGTATCAATTTACATTCCCACCAACAGTGCAAGAGGGTTCCCTTTTCTCCACACCCTCTCCAGCATTTATTGTTTCTAGATTTTTTGATGATGGCCATTCTGACCGGTGTGAGATGATATCTCATTGTAGTTTTGATTTGCATTTCTCTAATGATTAATGATGTTGAGCATTCTTTCATGTGTCTGTTGGCAATCTGCATATCTTCTTTGGAGAAATGTCTATTTAGATCTTCTGCCTATTTTTGGATTGGGTTGTTTGTTTTTTTGTTATTGAGCTGCATGAGCTGCTTGTAAATCTTGGAGATTAATCTTTTGTCAGTTGCTTCATTTGCAAATATTTTCTCCCATTCTGAGGGTTGTCTTTTGGTCTTGTTTATGGTTTCCTTTGCTGTGCAAAAGCTTTTAAGTTTCATTAGGTCCCATTTGTTTATTTGTGTTTTTATTTCCATTTCTCTAGGAGCTGGGTCAAAAAGAATCTTGCTGTGATTTATGTCATAGAGTGTTCTGCCTATGTTTTCCTCTAAGAGTTTGATAGTGTCTGGCCTTACACTTAGGTCTTTCATCCATTTTGAGTTTATTTTTGTGTATGGTGTCAGGGAGTGTTCTAATTTCATACTTTTACATGTAGCTGTCCAATTTTCCCAGCACCACTTATTGAAGAGGCTGTCTTTTCTCCACTGTATATGTTGCCCCCTTTATCAAAGATAAGGTGACCATATGTGCGTGGGTTTATCTCTGGGCTTTCTATCCTGTTCCATTGATCTATATTTCTGTTTTTGTGCCAGTAGCAAACTGTCTTGATTACTGTAGCTTTGTAATATAGTCTGAAGTCAGGGAGACTGATTCCTCCAGCTCCATTTTTCGTTCTCAAGATTGCTTTGGCTATTCGGGGTCTTTTGTGTTTCCATACAAATTGTGAAATTTTTTGTTCTAGTTCTGTGAAAAATGCCATTGGTAGTTTGATAGGGATTGCATTGAATCTGTAGATTGCTTTGGGTAGTAGAGTCATTTTCACAATGTTGATTCTTCCAATCCAAGAACATGGTGTATCTCGCCATCTATTTGTATCATCTTTAATTTCTTTCATCAGTGTCCTATAATTTTCTGCATACAGGTCTTTTGTCTCCTTAGGTAGGTTTATTCCTAGATATTTTATTCTTTTTGTTGCAATGGTAAACGGGAGTGTTTTCTTAATTTCACTTTCAGATTTTTCATCATTAGTATATAGGAATGCAAGAGATTTCTGTGCATTAATTTTGTATCCTGCTACTTTACCAAATTCATGGATTAGCTCTAGTAATTTTCTGGTAGCATCTTTAGGATTCTCTATGTATAGTATCATGTCATCTGCAAACAGTGACAGCTTTACTTCTTCTTTTCCGATTTGGATTCCTTTGATTTCTTTTTCTTCTCTGATTGCTGTGGCTAACACTTCCAAAATTATGTTGAATAATAGTGGTGAGAGTGGGCAACCTTGTCTTGTTCCTGATCTTAGTGGAAATGGTTTCAGTTTTTCACCATTGAGGACAATGTTGGCTGTGGGTTTGTCATATATGGCCTTTATTATGTTGAGGAAAGTTCCCTCTATGCCTACTTTCTGCAGGGCTTTTATCACAAATGGGTGTTGAATTTTGTCAAAAGCTTTTTCTGCATCTATTGAGATGATCATATGGTTTTTCTCCTTCAGTTTGTTAATATGATGTATTAACGTTGATTGATTTGCGTATATTTGATTTGCGTATATTGAAGAATCCTTGCATTCCTGGAATAAACCCCACTTGATCATGGCGTATGATCCTTTTAATGTGCTGTTGGATTCTGTTTGCTAGTATTTTGTTGAGGATATTTGCATCTATGTTCATCAGTGATATTGGCCTGTAGTTTTCTTTCTTTGTGACATCTTTGTCTGCTTTTGGTATCAGGGTGATGGGGGCCTCGTAGAATGAGTTGGGGAGTGTTCCTCCCTCTGCAATATTATGGAAGAGTTTGAGAAGGACAGGTGTTAGCTCTTCTCTAAATGTTTGATAGAATTCACCTGTGAAGCCATCTGGACCTTGGGTTTTGTTTGTTGGAAGATTTTTAATCACAGTTTCAATTTCAGTGCTTGTGATTGGTCTGTTCATATTTTCTATTTCTTCCTGGTTCAGTCTCGGTAGGTTGCGCATTTCTAAGAATCTGTTCATTTCTTCCAGGTTGTCCATTTTATTGGCATAGAGTTGCTTGTAGTAATGTCTCATGATCATTTGTATTTCTGCAGTGTCAGTGGTTACTTCTCCTTTTTCATTTCTAATTCTATTGATTTGAGTCTTCTCCTTTTTTCTCTTGATGAGTCTGGCCAATGGTTTATCAATTTTATTTATCTTCTCAAAGAACCAGCTTTTAGTTTTATTGATCCTTGCTATTGTCTCCTCTCTTTCTTTTTCATTTATTTCTGATCTGGTCTTTATGATTTCTTTCCTTCTGCTAACTTTGGTGTTTTTTTGTTCTTCTTTCTCTAATTGCTTTAGGTGCAAGGTTACGTTGTTTATTCGAGATGTTTCCTGTTTCTTGATGTAGGATTGTATTGCTATAAACTTCCCTCTTAGAACTGCTTTTGCTGCATCCCATAGGTTTTGGGTCGTCTTGTCTCCATTGTCATTTGTTTCTAGGTATTTTTTGATTTCCCCTTTGATTTCTTCAGTGATCACTTCGTTATTAAGTAGTGTATTGTGTAGCCTCCATGTGTTTGTATTTTTTACAGATCTTTTCCCGTAATTGATATCTAGTCTCATAGCATTGTGGTCGGAAAAGATACTTGATACGATTTCAATTTTCCTAAACTTACCAAGGCTTAATTTGTGACCCAAGATATGATCTATCTTGGAGAATGTTCCATGAGCACTTGAGAAAAATGTGTATTCTGTTGTTTTTGGGTGGAATGTCCTATAAATATCAATTAAGTCCATCTTGTTTAATGTATCATTTAAAGCTTGTGTTTCCTTATTTATTTCCATTTTGGATGATCTGTCCATTGGTGAAAGTGGGTTGTTAAAGTCCCCTAATATGATTGTGTTATTGTCGATTTCCCCTTTTATGGCTGTTAGTATTTGCCTTATGTATTGAGGTGCTCCTATGTTGGGTGCATAAATATTTACAATTGTTATATCTTCCTCTTGGATTGATCCCTTGATCATTATATAGTGTCCTTCTTTGTCTCTTGTAATAGTCTTTATTTTAAAGTCTATTTTGTCTGATATGAGAATTGCTAGTCCAGCTTTCTTTTGATTTCCATTTGCATGGAATATCTTTTTCCATCCCCTCACTTTCAGTCAGTATGTGTCCCTAGGTCT
The DNA here is from genome assembly GCF_009873245.2 of Balaenoptera musculus. NCBI lineage: Eukaryota > Metazoa > Chordata > Mammalia > Artiodactyla > Balaenopteridae > Balaenoptera > Balaenoptera musculus. The sequence continues at coordinate 28,718,571 of NC_045790.1, read as the reverse complement.
GAAGTGGGTCTCTTGTTGACAGCATATATATGGGTCTTGTTTTTGTATCCATTCAACCAGTCTGTGTCTTTTGGTGGGAGCATTTAATCCATTTACATTTAAGGTAATTATCGATATGTATGTTCCTATTCCCATTTTCTTAAATGTTTTGGGTTTGTTATTGTAGGTGTTTTCCTCCTCTTGTGTTTCTTGCCTAGAGAAGTTCCTTTAGCATTTGTTGTAAAGCTGGTTTGGTAGTGCTGAAGTCTCTCAGCTTTTCCTTGTCTGTAAAGGTTTTAATTTCTCCATCAAATCTGAATGAGATCCTTGCTGGGTAGAGTAACCTTGGTTGTAGGTTTTTCTCCTTCATCACTTTAATTATATCCTGCCACTCCCTTCTGGCTTGCAGAGTTTCTGCTGAAAGATCAGCTGTTAACCTTCTGGCGATTCCCTTGGGTGTTATTTGTTGTTTTTCCCCTGCTGCTTTTAAAATGTTTTCTTTATATTTAATTTTTGACAGTTTGATTAATATGTGTCTTGGCGTGTTTCTCCTTGGATTTATCCTGTATGGGACTCTCTGTGCTTCCAGGACTTGATTAACTATTTCCTTTCCCATATTAGGGAAGTTTTCAACTATAATCTCTTCATACATTTTCTAAGTCCCTTTCTTTTTCTCTTCTTCTTCTGGGACCCCTATAATTCGAATGTTGGTGCATTTACTGTTGTCCCAGAGGTCTCTGAGACTCTCCTCAGTTCTCTTCATTCTCTTTTCTTTATTCTGCTGTTCAGTAGTTATTTCCACTATTTTATCTTCCACGTCACTTATCCATTCTTCTGCCTCAGTTATTCTGCTATTGATCCTGTCTAGAGTATTTTTAATTTCATTTATTGTGTTGTTCATCGTTGCTTGGTTCCTCTTTAGTTCTTCTATGTCCTTGTTAAATGTTTCTTGCATTTTGTCTATTCTATTTCCAAGATTTTCGATCATCTTTACTATCATTATTCTGAATTCTTTTTCAGGTAGACTGCCTACTTCCTCTTCATTTGTTAGGTCTGGTGTGTTTTGACCCTGCTCCTTCACCTGCTGTGTGTATTTTTGTCTTCTCATTTTGCTTATCTTACTGTGTTTGGGGTCTCCTTTTCACAGACTGCTGGTTCATAGTTCCCGTTGTTTTTGGTATCTGTCCCCAGTGGCTATGGTTGGTTCAGTGGGTTGTGTAGGCTTCCTGGTGGAGGGGACTAGTGCCTGTGTTCTGGTGGATGAGGCTGGATCTTGTCTTTCTGGTGAGCAGGTCCACATCTGGTGGTGTGTTTTGGGGTGTCTGTGGCCTTATTATGATTTTAGGCAGCCTCTCTGCTAATGGATGGGGCTGTGTTCCTGTCTTGCTAGTTGTTTGGCATAGGGTGTCCAGCACTGTAGCTTGCTGGTCGCTGAATGAAGCTGGGTCTTGATGTTGAGATGGAGATCTCTGAGAGATTTTCACCGTTTGGTATTACGTGGAGCTGGAAGGTCTCTTGTGGACCAGTGTTCTGAAGTTGGCTCTCCCACCTCAGAGGCACAGCCCTGATGCCTGGCTGGAGCACCAAGAGCCTTTCATCCACACGGCTCAGAATAAAAGGGAGAAAAAATAGAAAGAAAGAAAGAAAGAGGATAAAATAAAATAAAATAAAATAAAATAAAGCTATCATAATAAAAATAAGGAAAAAAATTATTAAGAATACATTTATTAAGAAAAAAGTTTTTTTTAATTTTAAAAAATAGATTTATTAATTTTTATAAGAAAAATAAGAAAAAAATATTAAGAAAAATTTTGTTAAGAAAAAAATATTTTTAATTGTTTAAAATAAAAAATATGAAAAAATTTACTAAAAATTTTGTTTTAATTTTTAAAAATAGAAAATAAGCAAAAAATTATTAAGAAAAAAATTTTTTTCAGTAAAAAAAAATGGACGGACCAAACCCTGGGACTAATGGTGAAAGCAAAGCTATACAGACAAAATCTCACCCAGAAGCATACACATGTACACTCACAAAAAAAGGAAAAGGGGGAAAATTAATATATCCTGTTCCCAAAGTCCACCTCCTGAATCTGGGATGATTCCTTGTCTATTCAGGTATTCAGCAGATGCAGGCACATCAAGTTGTTTGTGGAGCTTTAATCCACTGCTTCTGAGGCTGCTGGGAGAGATTTCCCTTTCTCATCTTTGTTCGTACAGCTCCCGGGGTTCAGCTTTGGATCTGGACCCGCCTCTTCGTGTAGGTTGCCTGAGGGTGTCTGTTCCCCGCCCAGACAGAACGGGGTTAAAGGAGCAGCTGCTTCGGGGGATCGGGCTCACTCAGGCGGGGGGGATGGAGGGGTACAGATGCGGGGCGAGCCTGCAGCGGCAGAGGCTGGCGTGACGTTGCAGCAGCCTGAGGCACACCGTGCATTCTCCCGGGGAAGTTGTCCCTGGATCATGGGACCCTGGCAGTGGCGGGCTGCGCAGGCTACTGGGAGGGGCGGTGTAGAGAGTGACCTGTGCTTGCACACAGGCTTCTTGATGGCAGCAGCAGCAGCCTTAGCATCTCATGCCCGTGTCTGGGGTCCACGCTGATAGCCACGGCTTGCACCCGTCTCTGGAGTTCATTTAGGCGGTGCTGTGAATCCCCTCTCCTCGCGCACCAGGAAACAAAGAGGGAAGAAAAAGTCTCTTGCCTCTTTGGCAGCTGCAGACATTTTCCCGGACTCCCTCCCGGTTAGCTGTGGTGCGCTAACCCCTTCAGGCTGTGTTCACGCCGCCAACCCCAGTCCTCTCCCTGGGATCCGACCGAAGCCCGAGCCTCAGCTCCCAGCCCCCGCCCACCCCCGCAGGTGAGCAGACAAGCCTCTCCAGGTTGGTGAGTGCTGCTCGGTGCCGAGCCTCTGTGCAGGAATCTCTCTGTTTTGCCCTCCGCACCCCTGTGGCTGCGCTCTGCTCCGTGGCTCCAAAGCTTCCCCCCTCTGCCATCCGCAGTCTCTGCCCACAAAGGGGCTTCCTAGTGTGTGGAAACCTTTCCTCCTTCACAGCTCCCTCCCACTGGTGCAGGTCCCGTTCCTATTCTTTTGTCTCTGTTATTTCTTTTTTCTTTTGCCCTACCCAAGTACGTGGGGGAGTTTCTTGCCTTTTGGGAGGTCTGATGTCTTCTGCCAGCGTTCAGTGGGTGTTCTGTAGGAACAGTTCCACGTGTAGATGTATTTCTAATGTATCTGTGGGAAGGAAGGTGATCTCTGCGTCTTACTCTTCCGCCATCTTGCCCTGACCTCCAGAATCTACATTTTAACAAGATCCCAAGGTGCATATTATTGTTGGAGAACCTGGTTTAGAACTCACCTTGGGAAGCCAATGCTACAATTTGTGTGCTAAAATAAGATCTGCTGAAACCCTTAAGTTTCATTTTAAGTTTCAAAACAATAATTTTCTACATTTCAAAGATGCATAGTGATTGATTTTTGTGGGTTTTGTTCCAGACTTATTAAAAGACAAAAGATTCACTAACTATAATGGGTTTGAGACCATTCTTTAATTTTTATTTAGGAACTAGTACAATGCTACACAGAAGAAAACTGAGCAATTTACTTTTGAATACAGTTTTTAAATCAAGAATAAACTTTTAGCCCAGTTCATGAGCTCTGTTCTGCTGTGGGTGGAGTTCTCGCTGCCTTCTGTTTTTTTGGGGAAATGGTCTCTGTGTGAAGGCAGGCATGCCGTTTGCATTGGTAGCACCCTAGGTGCCTAGTCCCCTGCGTGGCACACACTAGGTACAGCCAGTCTGGCTGAAAAGAAAGTGACATCTGATAAACATCAAAGACAGACAGGGCAGGGAGGGCCGCAGCCGAGAAGGCTAAAGAGCTTGCATCCGGGAGGAACCAAGATGGCGGAGTAAAAGGACGTGCTCTCACTCCCTCTTACGAGAACACCAGAATAACAATTAGCTGCTGGACAATCATCGACAGGAAGACACTGGAACTCACCAAAAAAGATACCCCACATCCAAAGACAAAGGAGAAGCCACAATGAGACGGTAGGAGGGGCGCAATCAGAGTAAAATCAAATCCCATAACTGGTGGGTGGGTGACTCACAGACTGGCGAACACTTATACCACAGAAGTCCACCCACTGGAGTGAAGGTTCTGAGCCCCACGTCACGCTTCCCAACCTGGGGGTCGGGCAACAGGAGGAGAAATTCATAGAGAATCAGACTTTGAAGCCTAGTGGGAATTGATTGCAGGACTTCGACAGGACTGGGGGAAACAAAGACCCCACTCTTGGAGGGCGCACACAAAATAGTGTGCACATCGGGACCCAGGGGAAGGAGCAGTGACCCTGGGGGAGACTGAACCAGACCTACCTGCTAGTGTTGGAAGGTCTTCTGCAGAGGCGGGGGGTGGCTCTGTTTCACCGTGGGGACAAGGACACTGGCAGCAGAAGTTCTGGGAAGTACTCCTTGGCGTGAGCCCTCCCAGAGTCTGTCATTAGCCTCACCAAAGAGCCCAGGTAGGCTCCAGTGTTGGGTTGCCTCAGGCAAAACAACCAACAGGGAGGGAACCCAGACCCACCCATCAACAGTCAAGTGGATTAAAGTTTTACTGAGCTCTGAGCGCCACAGCAACAGACAGCTCTACCCACCACCAGAGCCTCCCATCAAGCCTCTTAGATAGCCTCAACAACCAGAGGGCAGAGAGCAGAAGCAAGAAAAACTACAATTCTGCAGCCTGTGGAACAAAAACCACATTCACAGAAAGATAGACAAGAAGAAAAGGCAGAGGGCAATATACCAGATAAAGGAACAAGAAAAAAACCCAGAAAAACAACTAAATGAAGTAGAGATAGGCAACCTTCCAGAAAAAGATTTCAGAATAATGATAGTGAAGATGATCCAGGACCTCAGAATAAGAATGGAGGCAAAGATCGAGAAGATGCAACAAATGATTAACAAAGACCTAGAAAAATTAAAGAACAAACAAACAGAGATGACCAATACAATAACTGAAATGAAAACTACACTAGAAGGAATCAATAGCAGAATAACTGGGGCAGAAGAACGGATAAGTGACCTGGAAGACAGAATGGTGGAATTCACTGCTGCGGAACAGACTAAAGAAAAAAGAATGAAAAGAAATGAAGAAAGCCTAAGAGACCTCTGGGACAACATTAAATGCAACAACATTCGCATTATAGGGGTCCGAGAAGGAGAAGAGAGAGAGAAAGGACCCGAGAAAATATTTGAAGAGATTATAGGCGGAAACTTCCCTAACATGGGAAAGGAAATAGCCACCCAAGTCCAGGAACTGCAGAGAGTCCCATACAGGATAAACCCAAGGAGAAACACGCCGAGACACATAGTAAGCAAAGTGGCAAAAATTAAAGACAAAGAAAAATTATTGAAAGCAGCAAGGGAAAAACGACAAATAACATACAAGGGAACTCCTATAAGGTTAACAGCTGATTTCTCAGCAGAAACTCTACAAGCGAGAAGGGAGTGGCATGATATACTTAAAGTGATGAAAGGGAAGAATCTACAACCAAGCCTAATCTACCCTGCAAGGATCTCATTTAGATTTGATGGAGAAATCAAAAGCTTTACAGACAAACAAAAGCTAAGAGAATTCAGCACCACCAAAGCAGCTCTACAACAAATGCTAAAGGAACTGCTCTAAGTGGGAAACACAGGAGAAGAAAAGAACCTACAAAAACAAACCCAAAACAATTAAGAAAATGGTCATAGGAACATACATATCGATAATTACCTTAAACGTGAATGGATTAAATGCTCCGACCAAAAGACACAGGCTGGCTGAATGGATACAAAAACAAGACCCATATATATGCTGTCTACAACAGACCCACATTAGACCTAGGGACACATACAGACTGAAAGTGAGGGGATGGAAAAAGATATTCCATGCAAATGGAAATCAAAAGAAAGCTGGAGTAGCTATACTCATATCAGATTAAATAGACTTTAAAATAAGGAATGTTACAAGAGACAAGGAAGGACACTACATAATGCTCAAGGGATCAATCCAAGAAGAAGATACAACAATTATAAATATATATGCACCCAACATAGGAGCACCTCAATACATAAGGCAACTGCTAACAGCTATAAAAGAGGAAATCGACAGTAACACAATAATAGTGGGGGACTTTAACACCTCACTTACACCAATGGACAGATCATCCAAAATGAAAATAAATAAGGAAACAGAAACTTTAAATGACACAATAGACCAGATAGATTTAATTGATATTTATAGGACATTCCATCCAAAAACAGCAGATTACACGTTCTTCTCAAGTGCGCACGGAACATTCTCCAGGATAGATCACATCTTGGGTCACAAATCAAGCCTCAATGAATTTAAGAAAATTGAAATCATATCCAGCATCTTTTCTGACCACAATGCTATGAGACTAGAAATCAATTACAGGGAAAAAAACGTAAAAAACACAAACACATGGAGGCTAAACAATACACTAGTAAATAACCAAGAGATCACTGAAGAAATCAAGGAGGATATCAAAAAATACCTAAAGACAAATGACAATGAAAACACGACAATCCAAAACCTATGGGATGCAGCAAAAGCAGTTCTAAGAGGGAAGTTTATAGCTATACAAGCCTTTCTAAAGAAACAAGAAAAATCTCAAGTAAACAATCTAACCTTACACCTAAAGCAACTGGAGAAAGAAGAACAAACAAAACCCAAAGTGAGCAGAAGGAAAGAAATCATAACGATCAGAGCAGAAATAAATGAAATAGAAACAAAAAAAAAAAACAAGAGCAAAGATCAATAAAACTAAAAGTTGGTTCTTTGAGAAGATAAACAAAATTGATAAGCCATTAGCCAGACTCATCAAGAAAAAGAGGGAGAGGACTCAAATCAATAAAATTAGAAATGAAAAAGAAGAAGTTATAACAGACACCGCAGAAATACAAAGCATCCTAAGAGAAGACTACAAGCAACTCTATGCCAATAAAATGGACAACCTGGAAGAAATGGACAAATTCTTAGAAAGGTATAACCTTCCAAGACTGAACCAGGAAGAAACAGAAAATATGAACAGACCAATCACAAGTAATGAAATTGAAACTGTGATTAAAAATCTTCCAACAAACAAAAGTCCAGGACCAGATGGCTTCACAGTTGAATTCTATCAAACGCTTAGAAGAGAGCTAACACCCATCCTTCTCAAACTCTTCCAAAAAATTGCAGAGGAAGGAATACCCAAACTCATTCTACGAGGCCACCATCACCCTGATACCAAAACCAGACAAAGATACTACAAAAAAAGAAAATTACAGACCAATATCACTGATGAATATAGATGCAAAAATCCTCAACAAAATACTAGCAAACAGAATCCAACAACACATTAAAAGGATCATACACCATGATCAAGTGAGATTTATCCCAGGGATGCAAGCATTCTTCAATATATGCAAATCAATCAATGTGATACACCATATTAACAAATTGAAAAATAAAAACCATATGATCATCTCAATAGATGCAGAAAAAGCTTTTGACAAAATTCAACACCCATTTCTGATAAAAACTCTCCAGAAAGTGGGCATAGAGGGAACCTACCTCAACATAATAAAGGCCATATATGACAAACCCACAGCAAACATCATTCTCAATGGGGAAAAACTGAAAGCATTTCCTCTAAGATCAGGAACAAGACAAGGATGTCCACTCTCACCACTATTATGCAACATAGGTTGGAAGTCCTAGCCACAGCAATCAGAGAAGAAAAAGAAATAAAAGGAATCCAAATTGGAAAAGAAGAAGTAAAACTGTCACTGTTTGCAGATGACATGATACTATACATACAGAACCCTAAAACTGCCACCAGAAAACTGCTAGAGCTAATCAATGAATTTGGTAAAATTGCAGGATACAAAATTAATGCACAGAATTCTCTTGCATTCCTATACACTAATGATGAAAAATCTGAAAGAGAAATTATGGAAACACTCCCATTTACCATTGCAACAAAAAGAATAAAATACCAGGAATAAACCTACCTAGGGAGAAAAAAGACCTGTATGCAGAAAACTATAAGACACTGATGAAAGAAATTAAAGATGATACCACAGATGGAGAGATATACCATGTTCTTGGATTGGAAGAATCAATATTGTGAAAATGACTATACTACCCAAAGCAATCTACAGATTCAATGGAATCCCTATCAAATTACCAATGGCATTTTTTACAGAAGTAGAACAAATCATCTTAAAATTTGTATGGAGACACAAAAGACCCCGAATAGCCAAAGCAGTCTTGAGGGAAAACAACGGAGCTGGAGGAATCAGACTCCCTGACTTCAGACTATACTACAAAGCTACAGTAATCAAGACAATATGGTACTGGCACAAAAACAGAAACATAGATCAATAGAACAAGATAGAAAGTCCAGAGATAAACCCACGCACCTATGGTCAACTAATCTATGACAAAGGAGGCAAAGATATACAATGGAGAAAAGACAGTCTCTTCAATAAGTGGTGCTGGGAAAACTGGACAGCTACACGTAAAAGAATGAAATTAGAATACTCCCTAACACCATACACAAAAATAAACTCAAAATGGATTCGAGACCTAAATATAAGACTGGACACTATAAAACTCTTAGAGGAAAACGTAGGAAGAACACTCTTTGACATAAATCACAGCAAGATCTTTTTTGATCCACCTCCTAGAGTAATGGAAATAAAAACAAAAATAAACAAATGGGACCTAATGAAACTTCAAAGCTTTTGCACAGCAAAGGAAACCATAAACAAGACGAAAAGACAACCCTCAGAATGGGAGAAAATATTTGCAAACGAATCAACAGACAAAGGATTAATCTCCAAAATATATAAACAGCTCATTCAGCTCAATATTAAAGAAACAAACCACCCAATCCAAAAATGGGGAGAAGACCTAAATAGGCATTTCTCCAAAGAAGACATACAGACGGCTACGAAGCACATGAAAAGATGCTCAACATCCCTAATTATTAGAGAAATACAAATCAAAACTACAATGAGGTATCACCTCACATCAGTTAGAATGGGCATCATCAGAAAATCTACAAACAACAAACGCTGGGGAGGGTGTGGAGAAAAGGGAACCCTCTTGCACTGTTGGTGGGAATGTAAATTGATACAGCCACTATGGAGAACAGTATGGAGGTTCCTTAAAAAACTAAAAATAGAATTACCATATGACCCAGCAATCCCACTACTGGGCATATACCCAGAGAAAACCATAATTCAAAAAGACACATGCACCCCAATGTTCATTGCAGCACTATTTACAATAGCCAGGTCATGGAAGCAACCTAAATGCCTATCGACAGATGAATGGATAAAGAAGTTGTGGTACATATATACAATGGAATATTACTCAGCCATAAAATTGAACGAAATTGAGTCATTTGTTGAGACGTGGATGGATCTAGAGACTGTCATACAGAGTGAAGTAAGTCAGAAAGAGAAAAACATATACCGTATGTTAACGCATGTATGTGGAACCTAGAAAAATGGTACAGATGAACCGGGTTGCAGGGCAGAAGTTGAGACACAGATGTAGAGAACAAACGTCTGGACACCGAGGGGGGAAAACTGCAGTGGGGTGCGGATGGTGGTGTGCTGAATTGGGCGATTGGGATTGACATGTATAAAAGTGTATAAAAGTGTATAAAAGTGATGACTGATTAAAAAAAAAAGAATAATCTTTTTAAAAGATTTTGCTAACTTAAGTTCAAAACTCATGGTATTCTCTGTTTCTTTCATCTTATATTTGATATATTCTGTATGTTCTCGGTAAGGTTTATGGTTTTTATCATAATTAAGTGAGGAGAATTTATAGCTTTTATTGTGCTCAAAGAATAAGAATCTCAATTAAATATAGTGACAAGTAGTAGGCATGAGTGCTGCAATTGAAAACCATCTTTATCCAAATTAAGGCTATTCTATTACTGACTTTTATTAGCTTTCTAATACTAAAATCATCCCTAGGCAAAGATATATTCTTATTAGCACAAAGCTACAAGACAACGTCTATTATCAAAAGGCCTTTAGTAAGCCTGTGGCTTCACAGTAACTAGTCCTCAATGGTAGAAAGTGATGACAGTCACTCAATAGTTAAATTTTGATTTTTGGGGTCTTTGTGAAATGCAAATTCTAACTAGCTTTCACAAGAAACTCATAGCCATGTCAAAGAGGAGTTAACTTCTAACTCTGGCATTTTATATTCAATAAAAATCCACAAAATCAAATTTTTTGAAATTCTTTAATTGTGCCTCTGAATTACTTAAGTGTAGCAGAACCCCAACTTGAGATGGTGCCATACTCACCATGAGACATGGGCATAATCAGACATGTTGAGAGATCTTGCTGGGATCCTAGGGGTCTATTCACATGTGAATCCAAGGAGCTTCTGTGGGAGGTTGGAGGTCAGGGTTATTGTAGGAAAAAAAGTGTTGGCATTTAGTGCTTTCTTAACTATCCTCACAGGTAGTTGGATCAGAAAGAGGCAGACTTCAGTAATATGGAAGCTGGAGCATGATTCACTGGGTAGAGCAGGCAAATAGTAGCAGGTATAAGGTAAATGGGGTATATAAGCCAGATACCTCAGAGCCAACCTCTAAAAGCAAGAGGGGAGTTTCAGATAAATAAATCCAAATGGAAGGGACTTAAATAGAAGTTAAACACAGCATGAAATGAAAATGTGCTCAACATCCTTAGTCATCACACAAATTAGATAACCACTATACACACAGTGGAATGGCTAAAATGAGAAGATGAGCAGTTCCAAGAGCGGGTGAGGAAGTAGAACAACTAGAACTTTTACACGTTGCTGAAGGTAGTGTATGTTGGTACAACCACTTTGGAAAACTCTTTGGCAGTATTAACATATCGATACATATACTTCACAACCCAGCAATTCCATTTCTAGGTGACAAAAATAAGTGCATATCCCAGTTTCTAGTCTGGAATGTAAGGAGCTTGGAAGTCATCACTTTGTCCTAACAACAAGTAAAAAGCTAAACAAACAGAAAACTCAAGTCTTCTTAGATCTGCCAAAGAAGTGAAGTCACACGACAAAGTGCTGCCCTCAAAATTGGAGAGACAAACAGGCAAATACACAGCATCACAGCTTTTACTGGAGCTGAAACCCATGCACAGAAACCTCCATGGGAACAAGTACCAAGGTAGGAAAACCTGAACTATAACCAACGAATTGCTGGCGGCTCAATGTGGACAAGTCTGAGACTTAAAAACTCTAGAGGAGATGGGTGGCTAGTCGTGGGGGGAGGACACAATTTTGTAAGCTCTAACAGGTACTGATAGTGAATATCAGAAAAATCCTCTCATGCTTCCTGCAAAGGAGAGGGGAAAATAAGCCATTATGAAATAAGCCAGAGCATTCTGTTCTTTTTAACAAGGGCAGCTCTCATGAGAAACTCTTTTACTGAAGCCTAGCTTATTGGGTTATTAGAGCCTAACTGACTTGGGGGAAGGGAAATACCAAAATCCAGCTCACTTTAACCATCCAGTCCCACCTAAGGAGTGGGGGGGAAACAGAGAAGCACCTGCGAAGTTTATAGCCCAGGCCATATGCTCACTAAAAGACTGAGACCTAATCACAGGAATATAGAGTGCTCTCCCTCCTCTGACACCACAGCATTAATGCCTATTGACTGGAGTTCTTTTTATTCACTATATCATATCTAGCTATCAAGAAAAAATTACAAGGCATACCAAAAGGCAAAAATACAGTTTGAAGAGCCAGAGCAAGCATCAGAACCAGATTCAGCTGTGGCAAGGATATTAGAATTATCAAACCATGAATTTAAAACAACTGTATTAATGTACTAAGAGCTTAAAGGAAAATTGTTTATCTGCTCACAATACTTCTGATATCAAATGTGTGGGTTTTCCCAGAATTTTCCAGTTCTTTGTGGACACCAACTGGGTGACCTATAATTAATTAATTTCTAACATTAGCTACCTTGAGTTAGAACAGACCCCATAGGGTAAGGGCTCAGTCCCACAAGATTGTGCCTCACTTGCCACTTGCAAGTATTGAGTCCCCAGATTGTCCAACTTGGCTACAAATCAGGAGTTCTTACAACCGTCCCCTCAAGTTCAATAATTTGCTGTAATGGCTCACAGAACTCAGGGAAACATTTTACTTACATTTACTAGTTTATTTTAAAGGACACAAATTAACAGCTAGATGAAGAGGTACATAGGATGAGGTCCAGAAATGTCCCAAGGACAAGAGCTTCTGTCCCCATAGAGTTTGGAATGTGCCGCACTCTTGGCAAGTGGATGTCTTCAGCGACCTGGAAGTTCTTTGAACCCCATCATTAGGGTTTTCATGGAGATTCCATTTAGTAGACATGATTGATTAAGTCATTGACCATTGGTTATTAACTCAATCTCCAGCCTCCTCCCCTCCCTGGACCTCAGGGCATGGAGCCAAAAGTTTCAACCCTCTAATTACATGGTTGATTCCTCTGGCAACCAGCCCCCATCCTCCACATTATTAGCATAAACTCCTGTATGGTTAAAACAGGTTTATTATGAGTAACAAAAGACACTCCTATAACTCCTATTATTCAAGAATTTACAAGAATTTTAGAAGCTCTGTACCAGGAAGATGAAATATATATTTCTTATTATATCACAATATCACAGGGCTCTAGTGGAAAAGGTAGATGACATAAAAGAACCCATGTGTAATGTAAGCAGACATGAAAATTTTAAGAATCAAAAAGCAAGGCTAAAAAAAAAAAGAAACCCCACTGTAACAGAAATGAAGAATGCCTTTGATGAGCCTACTGGTAGACTGGACATGACTAAGGAAAGAAACTCTGAGCTTGAGGAAATGGTGATAGAAACTGCCAAAACTGAGAAGCAAAGGGTAAAAAGACTGAAAAATAAAACCCAGAATATCCAAAATCTGTGAGACAACTACAAAAGTTATAACATATGCACAATGGGAATACAAGAAGGAGAAGAAAGAGAAAGGAACAGAAGTAATATTGGAAGCAATAATGACTGAGAATTTCCCCCAAGTTAATGTTAGACACCAAACCATAGATACAGGAATCTCAGAGAACACCAAGCAGGAAAAATGCCAAAAAACAAAAAAACTCACATAGGCATATCATATTCAAATTTCACAAAAATCAAAGATAAATAGACATCCTGAAAGAAGCCAGAGGAAAAATTCACCTTATAAAGGAACAAGGATAAGAATTACATCAGATTCCTACCAGAAACCATGCAAGCAAGAAGAGAGTGGAGTGAAATATTTGATGTGTTGAGAGAAAAATCTCATCAATTCAGAATTCTTTATCCTGTGAAATTATCCTTCAGAAGTGAACCTGAAAGGAGGATTTTCTCAGACAAACAAAAATATAGGAAATTTATTGCCAATGGACCTACCTTGCATGAAATGTTAAAAAAAGTTCTTCAGAGAGAAGGAAAATGATATAGGTCAGAAACTGGAATCTACATAAAGTAAGGAAAAGCACTGGAGAAGGAATAAGTGAAGGTAAAATTAAAACTTTTTTTTCTTATCCTTAATTGATCTAAGAGATCAATTTGTTCAAAATAATAATAGTAACAATGTATTTGATAATGTACTTTTACATATATATGTTTATATATAAGTAAAATGAATGATAAAAATGATACAAGAAATAGGAGGGAGCAATTAGGACTATTTTGTTATTATAAGTTATTTGCACTACCCCAGGGGTGGCATAGTGCTATTTTAAAGTGGACTTGGTTTTAGGTGTAAATGTATATTGCAAACTCTAGGGCAACCAATAAAAAAAGTTAAAAAAGAAGTATAATGAATAATGCTAAGAAAAGAGAAAAAATGAAACTATATAAGGAGCTCAATAAAACTACAAATGACAGAAAAATAATGGAATTTAAAGATAAGAATAAAGTGAAAGTCACTGAGAGAGCAGATCATTTTAAAAACATTTATTTATTTATTTATTTGGTTGTGTCGGATCTTAGTTGCGGCAGGCAGGCTCCTTAGTTGCAGTTTGCGGGCTCCTTAGTTGTGGCTTGCCAGCTCCTTAGTTGTGGTATGTGATCTCTTCGTTGCGGCATGCATATGGGATGTAGTTCCTGGACCAGGGATGGAACCTGGCCCCCCTGCATAGGAAGCACGAAGTCTTAACCATGCACCACCAGGGAAGTCCCAAGAGTAGATCTTTCTCATCAGAAGAAAAAAAATTTGTAGCTATGTATAGGGATAAATGTTAATTAGACTTATTGAGGTGATCATTTTGCACTATATACAAATATCAAATCATTATGTTGTATAGCTAAAAGTAATGTTTTGGGTTTTTTGGATTTTTTTGCTTTAAATTTTCTTCTATTTATTTTTTTATTGAAGCCTAGTTGATGTACAATATTATATAAGTTACAGGTGTACAAGATAGTGATTCACACTTTTTTTTTTAATTGATTGGAAATTGAATGCAAACTAAGACCACTTGACTGTTACTGAAATGAATAGCCCAGTTTTGCTTTTTTTTTTTTTTTAAAGAAATTCATGTTCTTTATTTATTTATTTATTTTTATGGCTGTGTTGAGTCTTCGTTTCTGTGCGAGGGCTTTCTCTAGTTGCGGCAAGTGGGGACCACTCTTCATCGCGGTGCGCGGGCCTCTCACCATTGCGGCCTCTCTTGTTGCAGAGCACAGGCTCCAGACGCGCAGGCTCAGTAATTGTGGTTCATGGGCCCAGTTGCTCCGTGGCATGTGGGATCTTCCCAGACCAGGGCTCGAACCTGTGTCCCCTGCATTGGCAGGCAGATTCTCAACCACTGCGCCACCAGGGAAGCCCTGTTTTTTTGTTGTTGTTGTTGTTGTTTTTAAAGATTTATTTATTCATTTGGTTGTGCCAGGCCTTAGTTGCAACAGGTGTGCTCCTTATCTGCGGCATGTGAACTCTTAGTTGCGGCATGCATGTGGGATCTAGTTCCCTGACTAGGGATCGAACCCCAGCCCCCTGCATTGGGAGCATGGAGTCTTACCCACTGCACCACCAGGGAAGTCCACACATTTTAAAAGTTATACTCCATTTATAGTTATTATAAAATATTGGCTATATTCCCCATGTTGTACAATATATCCTTTTTTTTAAACATCTTTATTGCAGTATAATTGCTTTACAATGGTGTGTTAGTTTCTGCTTTATAACAAAGTGAATCAGTTATACATATACATATATCCCCATATCTCCTCCCTCTTGCATCTTCCTCCCTCCCACCCTCCCTATCTCACCCCTCTAGGTAGTCACAAAGCACCAAGCTGATCTCCCTGTGCTATGCGGCTGCTTCCCACTAGCTATCTGTTTTACATTTGGTAGTGCATATATATCAATGCCACTCTCTCACTTTGTCCCAGCTTACCCTTCCCCCTCCCCGTATCCTCAAGTCCATTATCTAGTAGGTCTGTGTCTTTATTCCCGTCTTGCCTCTAGGTTCTTCATGACCATTTTTTTTTTCCTTAGATTCCATATATATGTGTTAGCATACGGTATTTGTTTTTCTCTTTCTGACTTACTTCACTCTGTGTGACACTCTAGGTCCATCCACCTCACTACAAATAACTCAATTTCATTTCTTTTTATGGCTGAGTAATATTCCATTGTATATATGTGCCACATCTTCTTTATTATTCATCTGTGTACAATATATCCTTGTAGCTCATTTTATACCTAATAGTTTGTACCTCTTAATCCCCTATATTGCCCTCCCCCCTTCCTTCTTCCCACTGGTAACCACTGGTTTGTTCTCTTTACCTGTGAGCCTGCTTCTTTGTTGTTATATTCACTAGTTTGCTGAATTTTTAAAATTCCATATATAAATGATACCATACAGTATTTGTCTTTCTCTGTCTGACTTATTTCACTTAGCATAATGTCTTCCAAGTCCATCCATGTTGCTGTAAATGGCAAAATTTATTCTTTCTTTTATGGCTCAGTAGTATTCCATTGTGTGTGTGTGTGTGTGTGTGTGTGTATATACATATATATATATATATATATATATATTTTATTTTTTATCCATTCATCTGTTGATGGACACTTAGGTTGCTTTCATATCCTGGCAATTGTAAATAATGCTGCTATGAACACTGGAGTGCATGTATCTTTTCAAAACAGTGTTTTCATTTTTTCCAGATATATACCCAGGAGGGGGATTTCTGGGTCATATGGTAGTTCTATTTTTGATAATGTTATACATCAAGCATACCACAATAAAAAAGGAACAAAAAACAAAAGCATCAAATTGAAAATAGTAATAAATCTGGTAGATATTAATCCAACCACATCAATAATCACTTTAAACATCAATGGCTTAAATATACTATTAAAAAAGAGATTGTTGAAGGAATCAAAAACCAAAACTCAACTATATATTGTCCAACAGAAAACCACCCTAATTTTAAAGACATATATAGATGAAAAATAAATGGATGGAAAATGATACAACATGCTAACACTAATTAAAAGAAAGCAGGAGTAGCTACATTAATTTCAGGCAGAACAGATTTTGCAGCAAGGAAAGTAATCAGGAGTTAAGAAGAGCATTCCATAATGATAAAGTGTCAATTCTTCAAGAAGATATAACAATCCTTAACATGTATACACCTAACAACAGAGCTGCAAAATACATGGGGCAAAAGCTGGTAGAAATGCAAGAAGAAATCGATTAATCCATTATTATATTTAGAGACTTAACGCTCCTCTAACAAAAAGGGCAGATCTAGTAGGCAGAAAATTAGTAAGGACATAATTTAACTCAATAGAACCATCAATCAAACATAAATAATTAACACCTATAAATTACTTAGTCCAACAACAGCAGAATACATATTCTCAAGCTCACAAGGAACATGCATCAAAACAGACCAAAACAGACATTATGGCACATAAAACACACCTTAACAAGTTTAAAAGAAGAAAATCATATAATGTCTGCTCTCAGACCACAGTAGAATTAAACTAGAAATCAATAATAGAAAGGTAGATGGAAAATACCCAAATAATTGGAGATTAAACAGCACACTTCTAAATAAAACATAGGTCAAAGAAGAAATCTCAAGAGAAATTTAAAAATAATTTTAACTAAATGAAGATAAAAATACAACTTATCAAATTTGGGATTCAACAAAAGCAGTGCTTAGAAGGAAATTTATCTCACTGAATGCATGTGTTAGAAAAGAAGATCTAAAGTCAATAATTTAAACTTCTACCATAGGAAACTAGAAAAAGAAGAGCAAAATAATCCAAAATAAGCAGAAGAAAAGAAATAAAAATTAGAGAAGAAATTAATAAAATTTAAACAGAAAATCAATAGAGAAAATCAATGAAACCAAAATCTAGTTCTTTGAAAAGGTCAGTGAAATTAATAAGCTTCTAGCTGGGCTATACAAGAAAAAAAAGATAGCAATGCAAATTACTAATATCAGAAATGAAAGAGGGGACATCATTACTGATCCCATGGAAATTGAAAGAACAATAAATATTATGAACAACTCAATGCCCACAAATTTGATAACCTAAATGAAATGAACCAATTCCTTGAAAAACACAATCTGTCAAAATGTACACAATCTGTCAAAATGTACATAAGAGAAAGAGACTGTCTGAACATACCTATATCTATTAAATAACTTGGGTTAAAAATTAATAACCTTCCAAGTCAGAAAGCACCAGGACCAGTTGGACTCATTGGTGAATTCTACTAAACATTTAAGGAAAAAAAATTATACCAATTCTCTACAATCTTTTCCAGAATGTAGAAGCAGAGGGATTACTTCCTAACTTATTTTATGAGGCTAATATTACACTAACACCAAAAGCAGACAAAAAGGCATTACAAGAAAAGGAAACTACAGACCAGTACCCCTCATAAAACTAGATGCAAACATCCTCAACAAATTATTAGCAATTCAAATCCAACAATATATAAAAAGAATTATACACCATGATTAAGTGGGATTTATCCCAGGTATACAAGGCTATTCCAACATTCAAAAATCAATTAATGTAATCCATCACATCAACAGGTTAAAGAAGAAAAATCACACGATTATATCATTAGATGCAGAAAAAACATTTCACAAAATCCAATACCTATTCATGATAAAAACTCTCAGAAAACTAGGAACAGAGGGGAACTTCCTCAACTTGATAAAGAATATCTACAAAAAGCCTATAGGTAACATCATACTTAGCAGCAAAAAACTAAAAACCCCTGCTAAGATTAGGTCCTCTCACCATTCCTTTTCAACATTGTACTGGAAGTACCAGCTAATGCAATGAGAAAGAAAAGGAAATATAAGATATACTGATTGGGAAGGAAGAAATAAAACTGTCTTTGTTCACAGATGACATGATCATTTATATAGAAAATCTGAAAGAATGGACAAAAATACTCCTGGAACTAATAAGTAATTATAGCAAGGTTGAAGAATACAAGGTTAATATACAAAGTCAATCACTTTTCTATATACCAGCAATAAACAAGTAGAATTTGAAATTTAAAACACAATATCATTCACATTAGAACCCTTAAGAAGAAATACTTAAGTATAAATCTGATAAATATGTCCAAATATATATGAGGAGAACTACAAAACTCTGATGAAAGAAATCAAAGAAGAACTAAATAAATGGAGAGATCGTCCATGTTCATGCACAGGAAGATTCAGTATCATTAAGATGTCAGTTCCTTCCAACTCAATCTATAGATTCAATCCCAATCAAAGTCCTAGCAAATTATTTTGTGGATATCTACAAACAGATTCAAAAGCTTTTATGAGAGGCAAAACACCCAGGATAGCCAGCACAGTATTGAAGGTGAAGAAGAAATTTATAGGACTGACCCTACCTGACTTTAAGACTTACTATAAAGCTATAGTAATCAACCGTGGTCTTGGTGAATAGAAAAACTTAATAGACAAATAGGTTAATAGAACAGAACAGAAACCCCAGAGATAGTCCCACACACATATAGTCAACTGATATTTGCCAAAGGAGCAAAATCAATGCAATGGAGAAAATATAGTCTTTTAAATAAATGATGCTAGAACAACTAGACATCCACATGTAAATAAATGAATCCAGACACAGACTTTACACCATTTACAAAAATTAACTCAAAGTGCACCATAGAGCAAAACTATAAAATTCCTGAAAGATAAGGTAGGAGAAAATCTAGGCGACCTTGGATTCGACAATGACTTTATGTACAACACCGAAGTCACAATCCATGAAAGAACTGATAAGATGGACTTCATAAAAATTAAAAACTTCTGCTCTGCAAAAGTTACTCAAGAGAATGAGGAGATAAGCCACCGATTGTGAAAAATTATTTGCAAAAGAAACATCTCATAAAGGACTATTTTCCAAAACATACAAAGAAAGAATTCTCAAAACTCAACAATAAGAAAACAAACATCCAGGTTAAAAAATGGGCCAAAGATCTAAACAGCCATCTTACCAAAGATATACAGATGACAAATAAGCATATGAAAAGGTACTCTACACCATGAGCCATTAGGAAAATGCAAATTAAAACAACAATGACATACCACTACACACCTATTAGAATGGCCAAAATTTCAAACGCTGACAGCACCAAATGTTGGTGAGGATGTGGGGCAACAGGAACTCTTGTTCATTGCTGGTGGGAATGCAAAATGGTACAGTCATTTTGGAAGACAACTGGTAATCTCTTACAAAACTAAATATACTCTTACCATACAATCCAGCTATTGTACTTCTTAGTATGTACCCAAAGAAGTTGAAAACTTATGTCCACACAAAAACCTGCACACAGATGTTTATAGCAGCTTTGTTCGTAATTGCCAAAACTTAGCAGTAACCAAGATATCCTTCAGTAGGTGAATGGATAAATAAACTGTGGTACATCCAGACAATAGGATATTATCCAGTGCTAAAAAGAAAATAGGCAAGCCATGAAAAACTATGGAGGAAATAAATGCATATTACTAAGCAAAAAAGCTAATCTGAAAAAGTTACATGCTGTATGATTCCAACCATTTGACACTCTGGAAAAGGCAAAAGTTAGAAGACAATAAAAAAAATCAGGGGTTGCCAAGGATTAGGGAGGAAGGAGAGATGAAAAAGCAGAGAATATAGGATTTTTAGGACAGTGAAACTATTCTGTATGATATTGTAATGGTAGATACCTGTCATTATACATGTGTTAAAACCCACAGAATGTAAAACACCAAGAGTAAACCTTAGTGTAAACTATGGACTTTGGGTGATAATGATGTGTCATTATAGGTTCATCAATTTTTAAACTGTACAACTCTAGTAGAGGATGTTGAGAGTGGAAAGGCTGTGCATATGGTGGGGCAGGAGATATATGGGAAATCTCTATACCTTCCGCTCAATTTTGCTGTAAATCTAAAGCTGCTCTAAAAAAATAAAGTCTAATAAAACAAAACAAATAATATACATATGCTCATCAAAAGACATATTTTGTAATAATCAAAGCAGCAGAATAGAAATATAATATGAATGGTGGCATCTGCATACAATGCAATACTAATATTAATATGAAAAATAACAAACTACAGCTGCGTGCAACAACATAGGTGAATCTCACATAAAAGACACAAGAGAGTATATATTTTATTATTCCAGTTACATCAAGTTTAAGAACATGATAGAAATCAGTATCATGATTACCTTTGGTTGGGGGGAGGTTGAGCTAAGAGGAAGCATGAGAGAATCTTCTGGAGTGCTGAAAATGTTCTATATTTTGATGTGGGTGGTATTTACACAGGTGTATTCATATAGAAAATTCATTGAGCTGTACACTTAAGATATGTGCACTTCACTATACAGCATGGAATCTTTTCCTCAGAGTGTCCTTCAGCCTGGTTCTCATATACTTTGGCCTGGGTCCCAGGATGGAGCTCATCAGCTGAAATCCTATGGGACATTGAGATCCCAAGGTGTCAGCAGCTTTGGTAATAACAGGAGGTAGCACAACCAGCAGCAATGTAAAGGGTCCTTTGTATAGACAGTAGTGTCCTCACCTTCAGGCATTTGCAGCTTGGATTCCCACATCAATAGCAGGAGCAGCACCATTAGTTAAAGCTGTTGTAACACTGGGGGAATCACAGCTGTTTTTTGATATTTACAGGCACTAGAGATTTCACCACTGAGGTGGAGGAGAAAAATGGAGGCTACTTTGTGGGGTCCAAGAGAACCACTTCATGGAGACCACTCCTTCTGAAGACCACTGTCACACAAGGAGGTCAATGCATTTATGCCCTTTTGCACTAGAGTTCTGAACCATTTGAGATAGAATGTGGAACCAGACAGATGGAATGCAAATGTCAGCCTCATTATTAATAGATCAATGGGAGAAGAAGGTATAGAAACATGAGAAGAATTAGATACCCAATACTTAACCTCATAATTAGAGGCTGTGCTGGGAAATCACAGCCCCCTGCTCCCCTGCAATGACAAAGCCTTTATCATTTACCTCATGATCAAGAGCAGCCTAAAACACATGCCTTCTGCAGGCAAGCATACACCAGTAATAAAGAAAGAGGAAGGAGCTAAGCTGTAAGTACCCAGTTCATTATCTGAAGCTCCCTACTCAGATGAGGTGCTACCTTTCAGAGGAGGAGAGTGAGGCAGCACTGTGCCGCACAAACAGCTGTCCTCTACCTGGAAACCTCAGGAGAGGGGAATGAGTGTCTTCCAACAGCTGCCCAAAATATCTGGCAGGAATATGAGAATCTTGAGTTCCCACAGAGCAGACAGGGAATTGTCATTATCACTATGGTCTGTTTTTAGTCAGATAATAGCATGGCCTTGCAAAAAAATGCACATCCTGAATGTAGGACATTTTGTAATGACATATGGTGGTCATCATATTATGTCAGGGTCCTGAGAGTGTATGAGGAGACAACAGGAGAAAAATGATGTTTTTTTGTCTATTTATGAAAAGAAAATAAGGCAGGCTCATATTTGGATCAGAATGTAATTTTTACAATTCTAGGTGCCTGTTGCCCCAAGATGAGTGTAAAAAGAGTATTTCTTCTTTCTATGAGGTAGGCCTGTGTAGGAGGAGAAAATGCATACTCAGGGGTCTTTCATCTGGACAGCTAGATCCCCCAGGAAGAGGTCAAACCCAACCTCTCTCTCATCTAAAATGGGATCAGGATGCTGTTCAGATCTTCTGGGGCAGGGCTCCAGTTATAAAGCAGGGAAAAATCTCAGTGTGCTCAAAAAGGCACATGCTTTCACACAGAAAATAAGCTTAAAAGCTTAAGGTCACTTCAAGCTGGGAGAAAGTGAACTAAATTGCTATCAAGTTTTAAAGGCAAAGATAAAGAATTGCCACAATCATGTGAACAACGTGTGAAAAGTACCAAACTTTAGGTACTTGACAAATATTGCACTTGGGACATCTTATTTCCAGTTATTACTGGATGATATTTTCCTAATGTTTTAGAAATTATTAATATTTTTGAGAACCATTCATATTTTAACCTATAATAGTTTATTTAAATATGTGATTTTAACAGCTGTTGTATTAAGAGCTTTATTCAGATATTAAATTACTTCCAGGAAAATATATCTCTTTATAATGATAGTCAACAATCACATCACAAAATAGAATTCACTTGAAAGATATGCTTTACTGTTTTTATTTCAAACCAAAATTCATGTAGTCCATAAGCAACCATGCCATGAAATACAAATGGAGGGTTTCAGATCCTCTGTGGGGTAGATTATCAAGCCATTTAGTGCATCCTTGAGAGAACACAGATGTTCTGGCGAAGGAATCAGAGAAGAGTACAGAGGGGAAATGACCAGAAGGGACACCAGCGAGGGAGGGACAGGGTCTACAAGAGCAACCACAAGGAAGAAGGAAAGGTTGTTACAAACTTCCCCTATTTCAAAATTTTGCAAAGGACTTGGGTCTAAACTTCTAGCAAATTGAGATAGAAAATTTATAAAAACATTATTATACACAAGGCAATTCTTAAAGTATTGCTTTAATCTTTTGTGTAACTTCCTCTATTCTCTGGATTGTTGCAGTGATAAGGAACAGCAGACAGAGACATTCTTTGTAGAAACAAGAAGAGGTAATTACCTTCTATACTGGCACTGTTTTTTTTTTTTTTTTCTCCCTGATTTATTCATTCATGGGCTTCTTCAGCTCTCCTGAGTCTATGGGAAGGGGTGTTTACCCGTTAGTCATTGAATGCCTATTTCTCCCTTCCCTGCACTACTGATCAAGTAAAAGACACTTTCAACTTCTCAAAAGTCCATTTTAGATGTTCCTTGTATGACTCAATTGACATGTTCACTGGCGATAAGCAATCTCACTATGACTAAGCAGCTTCTACTTTTGACATCTTCCAGTAGAAGAAATGAGTTACTGTGTAGGAGTTTCCTTTCAGGTGGCCTTTACCTCAACAACTAACAACTGATCAATTCTATAATGCAAAACTTTCTCTTCGAGAGATCAGAATGTCTTATTAACGTAAAGTGCTTACTGCTGCCAAGTTCTACCTCTCAAAATGGTAGAAGACAACGATTTTCTGTTACTGTAGGGATTTTTAAAAGAATTTTTTACTTGGCACCCAAGAATAAAACTTTTTCCTGTTTCAGATTTTCAGAAAAAATAAGAACATTCCTCCTAAGAAGCTGTCATCTGAATGTACCAGACTGAAAGGCGGGGTTTTGCATGCCAGGTGGAAATCTACATTCAGTTGAAGGTAACTAGAAAGCTAATATTTAATATTAGCTTTAAGATCCGGGTCCTATCTTCCTAACCACCTTGAAGAACCTTGTATATTATTCATAGTGGATTTCAGAGCAGACTTGGATCATCAAGGCATCTGAGAAGGGGTTGACAATTATGGGAGCTCTAGTATAAGATGAAGCTTCAGTGATGGACTGGGTTTGAGAATATGATGGGGGGACCATAATTTAGAACTTGGTCTTCCCAGGGCTTGTTGGAAATCACAGGATATCATGACATATTTTCAACACATGTATTAAAGTGAAGGGGAAAAGTGAGGGGAAGAGAAAGGTATCCTGGGTAGTAGAATACAAGCAAGATAAATGGAAAAAAAAAAGAATAATTGAGAATTGCAGAGTGATAGCAAGGATAATTAAAATTATTTAACTTTATTTAATTTTAGCCTTTTCATTTTAATTTAGGTCATAGAATATGACATAATTGATGCATAAACCTTATTTTAAATTAATATGATTATCTTTACATTTTGTCAAAAGCCCCTGAATTAGTAAGAAACATATCCTTGATCACACTGCTTACTATTGTATAAACAAATGTCAATGCCAGATATTAAGGGAGTAATTTTTATCACCATTGCACAACACTAACAGATGTTTCTTCAGCTCAATATTTCACTTTTATATTTAACAGATAAACCAATTTGCTACTAAGTTTGTTTCTCCAGCCTGGGCTGTAAAAAAGCAGCATCTTCTGGGAAGCTTTGCAATTAATGCAGTATTACAGAGATGCCAAGACACAACTTCAGTGAGATCCATACTTACTCAGGTAAATTCAACTAATTCTTGTGCTATGTTAGCTAAATGGTAAACTATTTACTTAGTCATTCTACTTACAAAAATTGTTAGATTTTACGTTAGGTCAGAATTTCATCAAATGCCTATCTAAAACTTATGTAAAGGTGGATGTCTGTGATACTGAAAATAATTAAAAACATGCTGACCTCTATGAGCTTCAAGTTGTGCAGTGCTCTAGGCCATTAGCATCCATATTTATCCTGAGAGAATACATATTTAGAAACGCAGATAACTGGTACTGTGATGCCAGCTGCCTATGTCTTAAGGATGATCACCATTATTTTCTTGGCACTTATTTAGTAATAGGTTAATGGCATTCTTTGTAAAGAGTGCTAGTTCATTTTTGAGCTTAGCTCTATATCTTTAACAGAGAATTCCTTTGGATTCTTTTTAAAAAATTCTAAAAAGTTCTGTCTTTTATTATAAATGCTTAAATAACTTTTGTTTTCCCAACTTTTTACTATGAACATTTTTCAAGTATATAGAAAATTTGGAAGAAAAATACAACAAACACTCATATCACTCATACACGTACCATCTAGATTCAACAATTGTTAATATTTTTCCATATAAGCTGGTGTGCGTGCCTGTGTGTGTATGTGTGTGTTTGCTGAATCCGTTTCAAAGTGCAGACTTGATGATATTCTTCCCTAAAGATTTTAGCTGCATCCCCTTAAAACAGCATTCCACTACACAATCACATCATTAACACACCCAAGAAAATTAACATTAATTCTATAATATTATCTAATACCCAGACCACATGCAAATTTCTTCATTTGTTCCGCAAACACATTTTATGTCATATATTGTATAGCTGGTTTGTGTGTGTCTCCTTAGTCTCTCTTTTTTTTTTTTTTTTTCACCCTTAGTCTCTTTTAATTAGAACAGTGCTCTCCCTAGCACTCCCTGCCCTCAACACACACACAGTTTCTTTTCTTTGGCATTGGACTTTTAAAGTGTTCAGGCCAGTTTTTTTGTATATGTTCCACGTTCCCAATCTGTTTATTTTTTCATAGTGTCATTTAACTTGTTCATCTCTCCTGTGTGTTTCTTGTGAACTCAGTTGAGTCCCTTAAGTCTATCTTAAACATGTGATCTAGCTACACTCACTTATGTTGATATTTTTTATTATCACATGTACATAAGACTTGGCCTTATCCAATAAACTAAAGTCTTTCTAATTTCATAAAATGTAATACCATTTAGTGAGACCACTCTCCTGTGCTTTATGATTTCTTAGCAAAACATACACTGCACGTTTAGCAGTTGAATCATACTATTCATATTCATCCTCTTTGCATTCTCATCCAAACATTTTCATTTAGAATGTAGTATACTACACTAAAAATTATTATTTTCCTGTCAGTGTGCCATCATTTTTTCTTAGTATTATCTGGTTTTTGATTTTAATTTAATATATTCTCCTGTATTAATATGCAGTTAAAATCTTAGAACTATCTAAACAACTGGTTATCTGCTTCTAGAATAATAATATATATTATGAATACATTAGAATGAATGCATTTTATAAAAACTAAGTTCTTTAGTGTACCAATGAAGTGTGAGGGAAATCTGTCTGCTATTTCTATAACGTGTAATGAGTATCATGAAGTAAAATAGTCTATAAAAAATTGTGAAATTTTTAATCTAAACTATGAATATCTGGAAAACCAATGTCTGAATGTTTCAGTGACTGCAAATTAAACTAATTACAAATCTATTACAATTTATAAGTTAGTTCTTTAGGCTCTTCTCAAAAGAACATAAAAGTGGAATGTTTATTTATGTTTGATTTGACTATGCACAGTATTTGTTTTAGGGCAACATTTTAGTCTTTTTAAGATTCACCTTTTAACTAGATATTGGGGAGAAATTAAACTTTTATAAATAGTAGACATATTTCTGGCCCAGAGGGCACAAATTGAATTACAAAAAGACACAGTAAAATGTACAGCACCTTGCATCAGAGAATCATTATGTATAGTACAGAAAAGAATTAAAGCCAGAAAAGGAGATTTTTCATCCATTTAATTAGTCATTTAAGTTGAGAATTAGAGAGCTGGTAAGCCCTTGAGGTACAGTATCGGGAAGAGGAGGCCAATGTTCTGAAAATTTATTAAAAGTTAATTTACCAATTTTCTAATCTTAATTTTAGCTGATAGTCTTCTTGAATATATTTGCCCACTAGGAACAAATTATTCTTGTATTCAATTAATTCATTTAACAAGTACTTATTGAGTGCCTACTACGTCCAGGAATTTTTTTTTAATGTTGTGCCCATAACAGAGAGCATCAATAACAAAAAGTCGCTGCCCTCACTGTGCTTAAGGGAGATGAACAATGAACACTTAAAATACATAAAATGTAACATCTGGTAATGATAAGTGCTATAAAGTCCCAACTGTACCTCCTCTCCCTTCCTTTCCTTAGCAGATCTCAGTGGTCTAGATCTGGTATCCATCCCCTGGCAAGCAGCCAAGAAAAGGAGTAATGCTCATAAAGTCATATATGGATCCACGGTCCCTACTTTGGATGAATGAGCCATGAGAATATCTAGGGAAATAATAGTACAGGCTGAAGGAACTGCAAATACAAAGAACTTAAAGACAAATTCCTTAATAAACATTTATTTTAAAAGACTAGACTAGAAAAAAATGACCATAAGAACCCTAGACTGCCTATGTCCTCACTTGCTACAAGTGGAATATTCTTTAAAATGATCCCATGAATACAGGCGTTTAATATATTCAATATATTTCAGAATGTTAAATTATCTTATCCATGAGGATAATCTATTTCTCTAATTATTTAGATCTTTATGTCCTGTAATTGGATTTTAAAACTTTCTCCATAGATGTCTTGCATATTATTTTAAAAGTTTATTACTAGGCACTTCATAGTTTTTCTACTGCTCTGTATTACCTATTGTGTTTTCTAGATCAGCGGTCCCCAAACTTTCTGGCACTAGGGACTGGTTTCGTGGAAGACAATTTTTCTATGGGGGGTGGGGATGGTTCAGGTGGTAATGCGAGCCATGGGGAGCAATGAGGAGCAGCAGATGAAGCTTTGCTCGCTTGCCTGCCACTCACCTCCTGCAGTGCAGCCTGGTTCCTAACAGGCCAAGTAACGATACTGGTCCATGGCCTGGGGGTTGGGGACCCCTGTTCTAGATGATCATTGCTGGTATAGAGAAATGTTAACTGACTTTTAAAAACTGATCTCGTACCCAGCATCTTTGCTGAACCTCCTGATTTGTTTTACTTTCTTGAGCTGTTATAATATCCATATATAATACTGCTCTTTGGCTTTTATAATATTTTGCCTTGAATTCTCTTTTGATAGATATTAAGATTGGTACTCTAGCCCTTTTTACTGTTGTTTATATTTTAGTATGTTTTATTAATGATTTAAATTTCCATCTTTATCTTTTTGTTTTAAATCTCTTATTTTTGCATTTAGTATATTGTTTTGTTATCCAATATGAGTAACATTTACATTTACTGTAATTACTGTTATATCAGATTTATTTCTGCATTTCATATTTCCCTTTGCTATGCTGCTTATTTTTCTTCTTCCTATTCTTTCTTTCACATAGATAAAAATTTGTTCAAATATCAAATTTCTTCAAATATCAAAAATTGAGATTTACATTCCAGTTTTATTCTTTTAATGGGTTATCCCTAACTTATTAAGACTGATTGTTACACTTTTTCATATTTTTCTATTTCCCAAGTTTATCAATATCTTTCCTCAAACAATACAAATGATTTAGAATTCTCTCATCTCTTTTTAGTTTCTCCCTGAAGTGTTTTGG
This sequence comes from Balaenoptera musculus, assembly GCF_009873245.2. Taxonomy (NCBI): domain Eukaryota; kingdom Metazoa; phylum Chordata; class Mammalia; order Artiodactyla; family Balaenopteridae; genus Balaenoptera; species Balaenoptera musculus. The sequence continues at coordinate 28,690,092 of NC_045790.1, read as the reverse complement.
TTCACATCATCTAGAATTTCAGTTTTGGAAATTCAGTTGTAAATGTGTTTTTCTCCATTTTCTGTCATTTTCCCCTTATTATTCTTTATTTTTTGTCCTTACACTTTTAGACAATAATAATTTTTAAAAGTTTTTTGCCCACTCTTTCTTCCCCTATTTCTATATCATACTGAATTTATTTCTCTTATTAGAGTTCTTCTAGAAGTTTTCATGTATTTTTTAATTGTGGTAAAATATACAAGGCATAAAATTACAGTTTTAACTATTTTAAATTGTGGCAAAATACACATAACATAAAACTTACCATTGTAACCATTTTTAAGTGTACAGTGCAGTAGTGTAAGTACACTCACATTGTTGTGCAACCATCACAGCTCTGTCTCAGGAACTTGTTTCATCTTCCCAAACGGAAACTCTGTACCCATTAAAAGTAAGTCTCCATTCCCTCCTCTCTCTAAGCTCTGGCAATGGCCATTCTACCTTCTGTCTTTATGGATTTGGCTACTCTAGGTACCTCATATGAGTGAAATCATATAGTATTTGTCCTTTTGTGTTTGGCTTATTTCGCTTAGCATAATGTCTTCAAAGTTCATCCATGTTGTAGCATGTGTCAGAATTTCCTTCCTTTTTAAGGCTGAATGATATTCAATTGTATGTATATATCACATTTTGTTTATCCATTGATGGACACTTGGGTGGCTTCCATCTTTCAGTATTTGAATAATGTCACTATGAACATGAGTGTACAAATCTCTGTTCAAGTCCTTGCTTTCAATTATTTTGGGTGTATAACTGGAAGTAGAATTGCTGGATCTATGCTAATTCTATAATCATATGGTAATTCTATGTTTAACTTTTTGAGTAACTGACATACCGTTTTACATAGCAGCTGCACCATTTTACATCAACATTCTTCCTACCGATGCACAAGGGTTCCAAATTCTTCACATTCTCACTAACACTTGATGCTTTCTGTGTGGGTTGTTTTGTTTTTGCCTGTTTTTTGTTTACAATAGCCATCCTAATGGGTGTAAAGTGAGATTTTGACTTGCATTTCCCTATGATGTGTGACATTGAGCATCTTTTCATGTGATTATTGGCCATTCACATATTGTCTTTGGAGAAACATCTATTCAGGTCCTTTGCCCATTTTTGAAATGGACTGTTTTCAGATTGTTCCTTGCTAGTGTGTGGAAATGCAACTGATTTTTGCATGTTGACTTGTATCTTGCTACTTCACTGAATTCATTTATTAGTTCTAACAGCTTATGTGTGTGTAGTTGTTAGGGTTTTTTACATACAAGATCATATCATCTGCAAACAGAGATAATTTTACTTCTTCTTTTCCAGTTTGGATGCCTTTTATTTCTTTTTCTTGCCTTATTGCTCTAAGACTTCCAGAACTATGTTGAATAGAAGTGGTGAAAGCAGGCATCTTAGCCTTGTTCCTGATCTTAGAGGAAAAATGTTCAGGCTTCCATCATTGAGTATGATGTTAGCTGTGGGTTTTCCATAAATAGGCTTTATTATGCTGAAGTAATTTCCTTCTATCCCTAGTTTATTGAGTGTTTTTATCATGAAAGTGTGTTGAATTTTTTCAAATGTTTTCTCTGAATCAACTGAGATAATCACGTTTCATTTTGTTTTTTGGTCTGTCTTTCATTCTCTTAATGTGGTGTATTACATTGATTGATTTTTGTATGTTGAACCATCCTTGAATTCCAGGAATAAATCCCACTTAGTCATGGTGTATGATCATTTTACTATGCTGCTGAATTCTGTTTGCTAATATTTGGTTGAGGACTTTCACATTCATATTCATAAGGAATAATGTTGGTAGTTTTCTTGTCTGAGTTTGATATCAGGATAATGCAGGCCTAAAATGAGCTAGGAAGTGTTCCTTTCTCTTCAAATTTTTGGAAGTATTTCAGAAGGATTTAATTCTTCTTTAAATATTTGGTAGAATTCACCAGTGAAGCCATCTTGTCCAGACTTTTGTTTATTGACATTTTTGATTACTGATTCAATCTCCTTACTGGTTATAGGTCTATTCAGATGTTCTACTTCTTCATGATTCAGTCTTGCTAGGTTGTATGTTTCTATGAATTTGTCCATCCCATCTAGGTTATCCAATTTGTTGGTGTACAGTTATTGATACACTTTTATAATTCTATTTATTTCTATAAATCAATAGTAATGCCCCCTTTCTTATTTCTGATTTTAGTTATTTCAGTATTCTCTCTTTTTCTTGGTCAATATAACTAAAGGTTTGTCATTTTTGTTGATCTTTTTGAAGAACTCTTGGTTTCATTTTCTCTATCATTTTTATATTCTCTATTTATTTTTGCTCTAATCTTTATTTCCTGTTGCTGGCTTTGGATTTGTTTGTCCTTCTTTTTCTAGTTCCTTAAGTTGTAAAGTTAGGTTGTTGATTTGAGACCTATATTCTCTAATGTAAGTCTTTACAATTATAAACTTTCCACTTGGCATTACTTTTGCTGCATCACATAAGTTTAAATATGCTGTGTTTTCATTTTTATTTTTCTCAAGATATTTTTAATTTCCCTTGTGATTTCTTCTTTGACATATTGGTGTGTTGTTTAATATTTATATATTTATGAATTTTCTAGTTTACCTTGTACAGTTGATTTCTAGTTTCATTCCACTGTGATTAGAAAAGACACTTGGTATGTTTTCAATCGTTTAAACTATATTAAGACTGTTTTGTGGCCTTAACATATGGTCTATCCTGGAGAATGCTCCTTGTGCATTTCAGAAAAATATATATTATGCTGTAAGGAGAGTTCTGTATATGTCTGTTAGGTCCAATTTGTATATAGCGTTATTCAAGTCCATGCTTTCTTTACTGATCTTCTGTCTAGTTCTTCTATTATTGAACGTGGGCTATTAAAGTCCTCTGCTATTATTGTAGCAAAGAGCTTTTTTTTTTTTTTTTAATACAGTCTGTGTGTGGCAATGTTTCTGAGGCCTTAAATGGCTGAGATGATTTTTTATTGTACTCTCATATTTAAATGATGATCTGGATAAGTGCAAAATTCTAGCATCAGAAATTTGTCTCCCCTACAATACTAAAACGTATAACTCAGTTATCTTTTTACAAAAGTTTTTGAAATGTCTAAAATGAGTATATTGCCTGGTCATATGTAAGTGATCTGCTCTTTCACTCTGGAAGTTTTTCTTTATTTTTGATATTCTTAAATTTTACTAAAGTGAGGCAAAGTATGAAAACTATCCAAATAACAGCAATCTGTCTTATTTAACTGTGTGAGAGTCTATGTAATCTCCATGTTTTAAAGTATTAATTTTGGGCATGTTATTGACTTTGAGTTTTATGAGGGTAGGGGTCATGTCTTTCTGGTTCATGGCTTTATCTTCAGTGCCAAGAAGGGTTCCTGGCATATGACAGGTGTGCTAAATAAACATTTGTTGAATGAATGAATGACTAAATGAATAGATACTAAGGGAACTGCCAATTTTCCTAAGATTCTATAAAATTTATTAATATTTCTTCTGTAATTTATCTCAATAGCTAGGGAATTTTTATGGCAGAAATGTGAGAAATAGACATTTAATAGAATTTAACAGTAAACTGAATTAGTTCCATTAAATGATCTATGGATTATATGAAATATAAGAAATACATAGTCAGGAAAAGGATCATGCAAATTATCATTGGCTTCTACACAAATCTGGAGCCTGAAAGATAGAAGTCTCAGTCATAAATGCAGCAGCTCTTTGTACATGTCATTTATCACACTGTACTTGGTCTACAGCCCTTCCTCTCCTACTAAACTGTGACCAACTTGGAGGGACAATCTGTTTTTGAAGGAATACTGTATATGACAAGATTTGTACTGCACTTCTTTAGACTAGTGATATGTACCACTATAATAACTTAAATACTTAAAAGTGGAAAGAAGTGGTAGTTTTCTTTTTTTCCCTCAAGAATATCCACTTAGGATTTAATGTACAGCATGGTAGCTATAGTTGATAATACCATTGTATATATTTAGAATTTGCTAAGAGAATAGACCTTAAAAGTTCTTATCACAAGAAAAAAATTTTGTAACTTTATATGGTGATGGATGTTATCTGGACTTAATGTGGTGATTGTTTCTCAATATGAACAAATACCAATTTATTTTGTCATACACATGAAACTAATATAATGTTGTATGTCAATTACATCTCAATAAATAAAAAAAGAATATCCACTTACATCAATGAATGCTAAGTTAAAAGAAAAAGACAGAATGGAAGAGAGAATGGGGGACATTCTTTCTTAAATCATCTTTGTTATGGTTCTAAGCTTATTATGCTTAGTGGTATGATTTTTTTCTAATGATAACAACCATGTGTGAGCCCCCACCATCGTATTCTCTGCTTCTCTTAACTACCATCTAAAATAACAGCAGTCAGATGCAGACATAGAGAATGGACTTGAGGACACAGGGAGGGGAAAGGGTAAGCTGGGATGAAGTGAGAGAGTGGCACTGACATATATACACTACCAAATGTAAAATAGATAGCTAGTGGGAAGCAGCCGCATAGCACAGGGAGATCAGCTCTGTGGTTTGTGACCACCTAGAGGGGTGGGATAGGGAGTGTGGGAGGGAGGCACAAGAGGGAGGGGATATGGGGATATATCTATACGTATAGCTGATTCACTTTGTTATAAAGCAGAAACTAACACAGCATTGTAAAGCAATTATACTCCAATAAAGATGTTAAAAAATAAATAAATAAAAATAAAATAATATCAGTAATGTCCACTTTTAACAGTCCTATACATTTGAAAGTTGTCACAGATTTAGAAACAGATACAATCTTTCCTGAAGAAAAGTAATAAAAAGGTTGATAGAAAAAGAAAAGACAGGTATTCTCATGGTTGTGAATATAGAAAGTCTAATGATAATTCACAGCCACAAAAGACATTATTGTGACAACAGTGGTAAATGCAAAAAGATCTTAAGAATATGCTTTGGATGGTGGAATTCTTGCAGGTTTTTAGATATTTAGAATCTGTAACACTGAACTGTATAAATAACTAACAGTAAAAAAAATAAAGCCTATGTTTTTCTACAGAACTTGAATGAATTACAGAAATTTGAGAAGGTTTTAACAGACTTGAAAATATGAATTATTTGGAATTTGCACTGCTACTGTGCAAAAGTGGTATGGGATATTTCAACCAGTATGTCAAATAATATATGCATAAATTGGACAGAGCAGAGTTGCCTTATATTTTAAATAATAGTAATCAGTTTAAAAATAAACTCATTTAACTTTTACATACTTTTCATATTTCCCTGTCTAAACTAGTTCCTCAAGTTATTCCTAGCCCATGCTATTTCATTAGAATATATTGATGAATGTAGAGCAAGGTGGTAAAAATGATTCTCATAAAGGAAGTATAATAAAATATTTGCTTTCAGAATAAACCTCTATTCAAGTCTGTACATCCTGTAATGACCACAGAATTCCCTTTTACTGTTGTTTCATGGTTCCTAAGGTATCATTCCATTTGGGAACATATTTGAAAATTAAAACTTTGGCAACCATCTTTACAAAGTATATAGGCATACTTTAAAATTTGAACTTTAACATTTTAAACCATGTCTATGTATCGTCCCTTTTGAAACAGTTGCCTTGTTTGAAGAATTTAAGCAATGAAAATGCAGGTAAAGTCACCAACAATGAGGCCATGTGGGCTAAAATAACTTGAGGAAAAGTTACCTTTAACAGAAGTTACACAGAATTTTAGACTTAAAATGGACACTACAGATCATGTAATCTGAAAACCATTTGGGGAGCACATGGTAAGGATTGAAAACATCTTTCACCCTAAAATTTTTAATGTGATTCAGACATTTAATGTTTCTATCCTGCTTAGCAAAGGCAAATCTACATTTTTTGCATTATCTAACTGTTATTTAAATGTAATTCCCATTACTTTAACTAGAATCTTTTGTGGAAAAGAGAATCACATTATGAATATGTAATGAAGTTTTGGAGTTTACTTAATTCCTTGGAAAAATACATCTTCATTAGTATTTTTTTAGTTGGGCAAAAAGTCTTTCTATGATACTTATATCAGTTAATTTTTTATGCTACCACACTTTTGGATAAATAGGAGGGAAGGAACATATGGGTTAAGTCCAAGTATTGTTTTTCAATATTTTATCTAAAATTGTATTCAATTTTCAATTTAGTTTTTAAAAGTTAGTTTTGCAATATCATTGCAATTAAGCCTGTAATTGTTGTATTTATTTAAAGCAATACTAGCCTATCGATTTACATTTAAGTTTTAAACAACTTATTTTGTTTTTATAACGATAAAGTTGAATAGCATGTTCTTACATGGATATACTAGTTTTATGCTGATTGTTTTCAGAATAAGCTAATCATATATGATATAATTAAAATTTTATGTTAAATAAAAGTATGCTAAAAGAAATACTTCAAACATAACTATATATGCATCATTAATATGCAAATTTTGACATGTAAACAATAAAATACTGTTCTAGTTGTCTGAAGAGTTAGAATAAAGGCATGTCTAGTAAGGCAACTGCCTTATACATAGTCGTACAAATGGCATAATTATACCCCTTTGTTTATCATTCTATTACTTTACCACTCATTTGGTGTTTGATAGCTGTGCTGGGCTGACCAGAAATTTTGAATATGTGAAAAGAATTTGTTGGGTTGGTGGGTTTTTTTTTTTTTTCTTTCTTTCTTAATTTTAAACTTCCTAAAAATTTTAAAGTTTTTCATTTTACATTTGGTTTTTCATTTACTTGGAATTTAATTTAATTTTATGTATAATGTTGGAAACAAATTCAACTCCACTTCTCTCCCCTGTGAAAACTCAATTGTTCCAGTTTTGAACAATTACTTATTGAACTGTTCCTCCTTTCCTTTTGGTATCTTGTCAAAACTGTCTTGATATTCTTGGCACTTTATACTTCTTCTTTATAACCCCCTTGTCAAGGTCCACAGGAAAAAGCTCTGCCAGTAATTTGATAGTGAATTTCATTGAATCTATAGATTAATTTTGGAGAAAGCTGACATCTTTATCATATTAAATTTTTATACCATGAACATAGTGTATCTCTTTTTCATGTATGTTTCCAATAAAGTTTATTATTCCTTCTACAACTATCTTGTATACATTTTAAAAGATAATTATTAACTGTTCTTATATATTTTTAGTTGATACTATAAATAGTATATTTTAAAAATTATGTTTCCTATTTTGTGTTGCTAGTGTATAGGAATGCAGTTGATTTTTATAAACTGCACTTGTACTTGAATTCTCTTATTCTAAAATATTACCTGCATATTCTCTTATTTTTATGTGAATTCTCATATTGTCTTTGAATAGTAGTTTTTTTATCTTAATGTGGTAAAATACACATAAAATTTATCATCTTAACCATTTAAAGTGTACAGTTCAGTGGTATTAAATACATTTCCATTGTTGTGCAAGCATCACCACTATCCATCCCCATAACTCTTTTCATCTTATAAAACTGAAACTCTATCTATTAAACAATAACGCCCCATTCTCCCCTCCACCCAGCCCCTGGCAACCATCATTAACACTTTCTGTCTTTATGATTTTGACTACACTAAGTACCTCATGTAAGTGGAATCATATAGTATTTGTCTTTTTCTAACTGTCTTATTTCACTTAGCATAATGTCCTCAAGGTGCATCAATGTTGTAGCATATTGCAGAATTTCCTTCTTTTTTAAGGTGGAGTAACATTTCATTATTTGTATATACCACGTTTTGCTTATCCATTCATTGATCAATGGACACTTGAACTGCTTCCACATTTCAGCTATTGTCCACTCTGCTGCCGTGAACTTGGGTGTACAAATATCTCTTTGAGACCCTACTCTCGATTCTTTTGGGTATATACCCAGAAGTGGAATTGCTGGATCAAATGGTAAAGTAATTCCATTTTAAGTTTTCTGAGGAACTGTCATACTGTTTTCCACAGTGTCTGTATCATTTTACACTCCCACCAACAGTGCTCAAGGGTGACATTTCTCCACATCCTCTCCAACAAGTTATTTTTTTGATATAAGTGTTCCTAATAGTTGTGATGTGGTACCTATTTTAGTTTTGATTTGCATTTCCCTAATGATTAGTGATGTTGAGCATCTTTTTTATGTGCTTATTGGCCATTCATACCTCTTTCATATCCAAGAAATTACTGCCAAGTCCAATGTTGTGAAGTTTTGTTCTGTTTTCTTCGAAGAATTTTATTATATTAGGTATTACATTTGGGTCCTTGATCCATTTTGGTGTTTGGTAAGGGTCCAACTTCATTCTTTGCATGTGAATATCCAGTTTCCCAGCACCGTTTGTTGAAAAGACTGTCTTTTCCCCATTGAATGGTCTTGGCACTCTTGTTGAAAATCATTTGACCGTATATGTGAGGGTTTATTTCTGGGCTCTCTATTCTATTCTATTGATCTATGTCTGTCTTTGTGCCAGTACAAAACAGTTTTGATTACCGTAGCTTTGTAATAAGTTTTGAAATCAGGAAGTGTGAGTCCTCCAGGTTTCTTCTCCTCTTTCCAGATTATTTTTGGATACTCAGGGTGCTTGAGATTTCATCTGAATTTTAGGATGGGTTTATCTGTTTCTGCAAAAAAAATTATTGGGACTCTTATAAGGGTTACACTGAATCTGTAGATTGCTTTGGGTAGTACTAAATCTTAACAATATTAAGTTTTCTAATCCATGAACTTGGGATGTGTTTCCATTTATTTTTTTCTTCTTTAAGTTTTTTCAGGAATGTTCTGTAGTTTTCAGTGTATAAGTCTTTCATCTCTTTGGTTAATTCCTAAGTACTTTTTTAGTTTTGATACAATTGTAAGTGGAAATGTTTTATAATTTCCCTTTCAGATTATTTATTGTTTGTGTATGGAAATACAACTGATTTTTACTTAGTGACTTTGTATTCTGTTATTTTGCTGAATTAATTTATTCTAACAGCTTTTGTATGGGTATGTGTGTAGTCCTTTTTTACACATAATATCATCTGCAAACAGATAATTTTACTTCTTTCTTTCCAAGTTGAATGCTTTGTATTTCTTTTTCTTGCCTAATTACTCTGACTAGAACTTCCAATACTATGTTGAATAGAAATGGTGAAAATGGGCATCCTTGCCTTGCTCTTAATCTTAGAGGAAAAGTGTTCAGTCTTTCACCATTGAATGTGTTGTTAACTGTAGGCTTTCCATAAATGGGATTTATTATGTTGAAGTACTTTCCTTCTATCCTTAGTTTGTTGAGTGTTTTTATCATGAAAGGATGTCAAATAATTTTCTGCATTCATTGAGTTGATCATGTGGGTTTTTATCCTTCATTTTATTCATGTGCATATTGCATTGATCAAAGTTTATATGTTGAACCACCTTTGCATTCCAGGAATAAATTCTACTCATCATGCTGCTGAATTCTGTTTGCTAGTATTTTGTTGATTTCTGCATCAGTGTTCATAGGGATTTGGCCTGTAGTTTTCTTTTCTTGTAATGTCTTACCTGACTTTGGTATTAGGTTATGCTGGCCTCATAGAATAAACCAGGAAGTGTTCCCTCCTCTTTAATTTTTTATAAAAATTTGAGAAGTATTAGTATTAGTTCCTCTTTAAATGTTTGACAAAATTCACAAATGAAACCCTCAGGTCCAGAACTTCTCTCTGTTGGCAGATTTTTGATTACTGATTCAATCTCCTTACTGGTTATAGGTATACTCAGATTTTCTATTGCTTTGTGATTTAGTTTTGGTTAGTTTTATGTTTCTGGGAAATTTGTCCATTTCATCTGGGTTATTCAATTTTTTTGGCATACCATTGTTCATTGTACTCTCATAATCCTTTTTATGTCTGTAAGATTTCTAGTAATGTCCCTACTTTTATTTCTGATTTTAGTAATTTGAGTCTTCTTTTTTCTTAGCCCATCTAGCTAACGGTCTGTCAATTTTGTTGGTCTTTTCTAAAAATCACTTTTGTTTTCATTGATTTTCTCTACTGTTTTTCTATTCTTTATTTCATTTGTCTCTGCTCTAATTTTTATTACTTCCTTCCTTCTGCTAGCTTTGGGTTTTGTTTGTTCTTTTTCTAGTTCCTTAAATTGTAAAGTTAAAGTTGTTGATTTGGGAGCTTTCTTCTTTTATTACATTTTCCTGCTTTTTTTATATTTCCCCAAACACATTAAACTTTCTTACTCAACTTCAGAGCAGTTAGCCAGCCACAGCACTTGCCCTTCAGATTCTTAAGGTTTGAGTCAAACAGTCCACCATGTTCCAAAAATTCCAAGGGATGCATATTAAATATTCCAAGTGATTCCTCTGAAGCTCCTTTTGCTTATCTTGAGGTGTGGAACTTAGCTCTGCAATACCTCTATCAAAAACATTTTCTTCTCTTCCTCTAACCTCCCATCCCCATCCTCTAATCCCTTCCATCCAACACTTTCATATACTCAATGTAGATGAGGAATTAGGATCATAAAATCTATGTTGTTGACTTCCTTTGGAAATCTTATATGGAAGACTATCTTACATTAAATGTGAGGTTTGTCATTTTAGGGCCTCAGCTGAAGAAGTCTTATAACTTGTTCCCTTTAATTATGACATATTTATTATCTAATTTCCATCATGATTTTTTTCTCTGACCCATAAGTTTAGAAGTGTTTTTAAATTTCCAAATATATCATCTTTTAAAAGCATTTTTGAAATATTGATTTCTGACTTAATTCATGGGACTAGATTCATGGGACTTAATTCATCTGTCTGAAGCAGACTGCTGGAAAGCTGTTGAGCCTTGTTTTATGACATAGTTTATAGTCAATTTTTATAAATGTTCCCTATGTGCTTGTGAAGATGTTTATTCTCTAATAATAGAAGAGTACTCTATATATGTCCATTAGATCAAGACAGTTAATTGTGTGGCTTGATTCTACTTTCTTTTTAATCTGACAATTACTGTGAAGAATATTAAAAATTTCTACAATATTTATGGCCTTACCAGTTACTCCTTGAAATTCTGACAACTTTTATATATTTGAGAATATTGGTAGGTGGTTATAAGTAGAGATCCTTTTTTTATCTCCTTGGTAAACTATGCCTTTTATAATTTCTGTGGCTAATTTCTTTGTCCTTAAGGTTTTTCACATTAAAGCTTGTATTGTCGGATATTAATATTCTGAGCTATTCTAATTGTCTTTTCCCTCCACTATTTCTCTATTATATCTTTTTACTTTACTTTCAGCCTTGCCTTTACTTTTTTAAGAGTATGTATTGTAACTGACATACAGCTGGATTTCATTTTTATCCAATCAGAAAGTATCTTCTACCAGGAAAATTAATCTTTTAAATACATTTATTGCTTTTACTAAAATATATGGATCAATTTTTATTATTTTGAGCTATTAATCATGCTTTTGCTTTATTTTTCTCCTTTCCTGCTTTGTATTGGATTGATTGAATTTTATAATCCACTTTTTTATTAAGAACTTATATGTTCCTTTAATATTTCATTACATATACCCTGACATTTAATGTGAATATTTCACTTAGTAAAAATCATCAGTATCTCTACTCTCCTCTTTCCAACAGAAACATCTTAAACACCTTAGATTCTTTCACTGTTATCATATTTTCAAGTTTTTTGTCCAGCATTTTAATTTTCCTTTATTTTTTATATATTTAAATTACATCATTACTATAGTTTTACACAGTTAATGGTTGTTTGCTAATTTTTTTTAGGCTAATCATTCTTCTTACATTTCAGATCTGTTTTCTGAGTTCAAAATCCTTAAAAAGATCTTGTAGTGAGAGTCCACTGGTTTTATGCTTTTGATTTTGTCTGAAAATATTCTTATTTTGCACTCACTATAGTGTAGCAGACTATGAAGTTCTAGGTTGACAGCTATTTTCTTTTTGCACTTTGAAGTTACTATCCCATTGTCTCCTGGCTTCCTTTCTAATATTGAGAAGTCTAGTGTTATCAGTTAAATTGTCATTCTATTCTATAGGTAATCTGTCTTTTCTAATGGCTGCTTTCAAGACTCTCTGTTACTTTCTTCTGTAATTTTACTTCAATGTGTGCAACTACTGGTATATATATATATTTAATATTGCACCCAATTCATTGTGCTTCCTGAATCTGAGGATTTCAGCTATCATTACTTAGAAAATTTTCTTTCCTCATTCTCTCTATTCATTACTTCTGGAAATCCAATTCTAGCCTCTATTTTTCTTAACCTTTCTTTTGTACTTTCCCTCTACTTGACATTTTGTCCTGCATTTGGGGTCATTTCTTTAGATCTTACAGGTCATGAATTCTCTATTAGGGTTTTTTCTTTCTTTTCTTTCTTTTTTTTGGGAGGGGGGGATATGTCCACTCTGCTTTTATTTTTTTAATTTTATATTTTTTAGTTTTTATTTTTTTTGAACTATAGTTGATTTACAATGTTTCAGGTGTACAGCAAAGTCAGTTCAGATTCTTTTCTATTATAGGTTATTACAAGATACTGAATATAGTTCCCTGTGTTATATGGTATGTTATGGTGTGTTTAATCTGCCATTTAACTTACGATTGAGTTTTTAATTTCAGTAATTAAAATTGTCATTTCCAAAAGTTCTAGTCCTTTTAAAAAAATCTATTTGCTGTTTTTTGACTGTGTCTTTTCTCTTTCTCATGTTCAGTTTCATTTTTTAAAATATCAGTACGTATTTTATCTATACACACACACACAAACTTTTATCTAATACTTCTAATAACTGAAATTACTAAGGGTCTATCTTTGTTGCATGTTTTTCCTACTGGCTTTTGTTCATGGTGGCTCATTTTTGTGTTTTGCAGTTTGGGGACTGTGAACTGTTTTATAGGGCTTTATCTCTAAGAATTTTGAGGGGTCTTTGTTTTAACATGTTTTCTTTTAGAGAAGATATGCTATTTTCTTTCTCCCAACCTGGATGCAATTAAACTGGCACTACATTATGCTATTATCATGGCTTGGGGTTTCCTAGATCATGCAGATTATGTGAATTCAAATTGTAATCCATTTGGGGGCATGGCTGTGGTTTCAAAATGTCAGAGGAAGTACACACACGCGCACGCGCGCACACACACACACACACACACACACACACACCCTGTCCAAAGAGCCCATGCCAAGAAAAACAAGTCTCTCTTCTTCATCCTCCCTGTTTTCTGCTCTCCAGAGTTTTCTTCTAGCCCACTGTTTCACTGAGGATGTTACCTTTCAAGGTTTCTGATTTCAAATGAGAGCCTCAGTTCCAATTTGGGACCTTATGAGAGCTTAAGACCATGTCTTCTGTCCCCACAAAACTGTTAAAACTCAGACCTTTTGGTAACTGAGATGGGCATATGCTTCCAGGACAGCAGTGGCATAAGCGCCAGCTTAATAAGCTAGTTTTCACCTCCCTCCTTACTTTTGGCCTATGAGTATTTTACATACTTTATTTTGCAAGGTCTGCTATGCATTTTGAGTATTTTTATAAAATTATTTCAACCTGCAGTCCCTCGTGTTTTGTTGCAGATTTGTTAGGCTTACTATGTGACATGTGATATGAAGTATTACATGAAATTGAATCACAGCATTTAATTTTTCAAATCTAAAAGTATCTTCTGTGAAATATTTTTGTATACTTATCATATTGCAATGAGTATCAGGAATCATGTTCTAGTACTGATTTTATTTGCTATTTGTGACCAGGGGCAAATAACCTAACATTTCTCAAAACTACTTTCTTGTCTTTAAATTAGAGCACAGGATCAAGGAATCCCTTAGATTTCTTCAAGTTCTAATACATAATGAGTCTATGAAGTAAAAACAGCATTGGTGAAGGTTCAAGAGGTAATAATGCTCATCACATTCCTAACACTAACCTGCCATTCACTATATATCTTTCACTACACCTGACTCAAGAATCAAATTGTCCTTTTGTTGACCCAAGTTTTTTGTTTTGTTTTTTAATGAGAGTAAAAGAATATGTATTACATGAAATTTACCTTCTTCACCATTTTAAAGTGTACAGTTCAGTAGTATTAAGTACATTCACACTGTTGCATAACATTGACTTTTAAACTTTAAGGTTTAGGTTACTTATTGGCAAACAAGGACACATCTATTTCTATCATCTCTACCCTGCCCTCATCTGTTCTTCCTTTCTTCCCCTTGATACAATGGCTGGAAAACTGTATCAGGGGAGAAACGTTACAACCTAAAATCAGCTAACTAAAACTCTTAGACTCAATTTCTTATGTTGTCTTATGTTTTCATACTTCTAAGGTCTGAATGTTTGTGTCCCTCAAAACTCATATGTTGAAATTCTAATGCCCATTGTGATGGTTTTAGAAGGTGAGGTCTTTGGGAGGTGATTAGTTCATGAGATGGAGCCCTCATTAACAGGATTAATGCTCTTAAAAAAGAGATACCACAGAGCTCTCTAGCCCATTCCACCATGTGAGGACACAGCAAGAAAGGGCCAGCTATGAACTGGACGAGGGCCTTCACCAGAATGCTACCATGCTGACACATTGATCTTGGACTTTCCAGCCTCCAGAATGGTGAAAAATAAATTTCTGCTGTTTATCCACAGCTACCCAGTCTTTGGAATTTTGTCACAGCAACCAAAATGGACTAAGACACATACCTATTTTTTTCTTGAGCCTTTTTGCTGGATTAACTCACAATTTTGGAGGTCTATGAACCACAGATAGATTCATATTTGACTTCTGCTGTGTGAATATAAAGTCTACTTTTTTGTAAAATATTAAAAGGTTTAATCCTCTTTCTCAAGGGCCTCTTTGATATTCAAGTAATACTCTTTTGAAATGCCCATGCTATCATCATCTGTGTTTTTTCTCTTTTTGTAGATTTTACAGGCTTAATTTTGCTAGATCATACTTTCCCAATGGTTTGGCATCCGACTTAGTTATCCAATATCATTTTTATTGACTTTTGGTAATTCCTCAATATTTTGCAAGGCTTTCAATTTCACTTTGCAGTGCAGTTTTACAGTGTTGGATGCTTAAAATATCAGCACATAGACAAGGATGTCACTCTAATGGGCTCAGACAAAAGCTACTGTTAAATGGGGGAAGGAATGTTTCAGGATGTCTAATTTTGTGAGGCATGTAATTCACTAAAACAAATTTTTATGTCATGATTATTTCTGCTTCACCATGTATCATAACCACGGTGGTGAGATTAAATAAGAAACACTCAGAAATTGAGGCCCCCTTCACTTCTGTTAGTCACAAGAGTATTCCATCACCCAGATGATCTCTTTCATTTAAATCAATATTTACTTCTTTGTGATTTGTCTAATCACTCCTATTTAGAGGTCAGCTCTTTAAAAATGAACATCTTAAATCAGTGGACCTCTGGAAAAATAAGACATTAAAAAATAAGACAATATTACATAACTAGTCATTTCAGTATGAGAAAAAAATCAAATTTCTTCTCTGATAGTTGCAGAAAAAAAAAGTAAGCTTGACTGAAATTTCCAATTGCTATTGATTTTAGGGACAATGTGAACAGAATTTAAGTAAAACAGATATATTTCATCAATTCCAATTCCAAGAAGATTTTTCCCTACATTTTAGAATTTCCAATATCAAGATGCATGTTAAAATCAAGAGTAACAATTATAATGAGTTTTTTTCAGCTGCACCTAGAAAATATGCCTTATAATCCATGATGTTTAAGTTAGAATCTAGTCTAAAATTCTAATCTAATTAATAATGTACTATCAACTATTAGCCAAAATATTAAATTGAAGAAATGGCTATGCAGAATTCAACTTTCAAGTGGATGCATTCTATTGATAACAATAGTGTACTGCAATACTAAATCCTTACTGAGACTAGGTATTGTTTTAGGTGTTTTATTTATTTTATTTAATTTTTACAGTAACCCTATTATTAATCTGTCATGGGTGAGGACACTGAAGCAGTGGGGTTAAATGACTTAACCTCTTAACCATGTATGAGGACCAACATAATGGATGAATTAGATGTTTCTCTTCTGTACAAAATTTTTACCTGCTGGTAAACAGAAACAAGTGCTATTCTAGATGAAGCATTTTATGAAAACACGCTAATTTTTAGTATCTGTCAAAGAATGGATACCTATTTACAGAGCAAATAGCCATATAGTTTTTCTCATTAAGACCCTGTGGTAGGCAGAATAATGATCCACCAAAGATATTCACATCCTAATCCTTGGAACCCATGAATATGTTACTTTATATGGCAAAGGGACTTTGCTGATGTGAAAAAGGGTATAGACCTTGATATGGGAGGATTATCCTGGATTATTGGTGGACCCAATCTTATCATGTGAGCCCTTAAAATCAAATAGTCTTTCCCTGCTGCAATTAAAGGGAGATGTGACTATGGAAAGGTCAGAGGGATGCAACATTGCTGGCTTTGAAGACAGAAGGGTGTCCGTGAGCCAAGGAATGTGTATAGCCTCTAGAAGCTGGAAAAGGCGAGGAAAGATACTCTGCAGAGCCTCCAGAAAAGAAGGCAACCCAGCTGACACTTTGATTTTAGCCTAATGAGACCAATGTAGGGCTTTTGACTTACAGAACTATAAGATAACACTTTTATGCTGTTTTAAGCCATTAAGTTTTTGGTAATTTGTTACAGCAGCCATAGGAAACTAATACAGGCCCATGCAGGTTAATCTACTTCAGTGAAATATCCTACAGCACACAAAAACATTTTAACATGTGAGGAAGCATTTTTGGATTAATCTACATACAACGTCTGGAAAAGTATTAGATGAGCAGTATTCATTAATTCCTGAGTGGTATGCTGCCCTGAAGATGCTTACCAAAACAGCCTGATGGTTTGCTTAGTGTTTACCCATAACGTGTTATACAAACCACTGGTAACTTGGGATGGTACACGAAAAAACACTTTGAAGTTTTCATAGTATCTTTACCTTTGCCTTCTATTTAGGGCATGTGTTGCAGGTTTTGTACTCAGAGAAGTTATTTACAACTTACTACATTTTAGTATATAACCTAAGAAAATATGCCTTCTCTGGGTGTCCTGAGCCGTCGGAGTCCACACGGCTGAGGCGGCACTCCAAGAGGGAACCGCTCGCCTCCTAAAGTCCCTGGGCGTCCAGCAACACGACGAAGGAACCAAGAGCCTAATATAAGCCACAAGATACGATCGCGGGGACGACGGTCTCCTGCCAGGCCGTCACCCTCCTTACCGGTCCTTAAAAGACCCACAGCAGATCCACGCCCACGAGCATCCTGCCTCTTTCCGCAGCCACAAGAGCCGCAGCAGGCTAGCAGGCGATATCAAACTTCGCGATATTTGCAACTATCGCGGATCTTTGCATTACCGGCTTCCTAGAGGAAAGACGGCCGGAAGATCGCTCCGCCCATGTCAACCAAGACTTTGTTCTCGTGAGATCCCGAAAACAGTTCGGGAGCCAGTTCTCGCGGGATTTTCCGAGTCAGGGCTGGAAGTTGCGGTGGGTCCCAGAGGGAGGCCCGTTACTGAGAGGGAGGCTAGGGGGTCGACCTGCCTGCTTGTTGTCCTCCCCCGGCGGCGGAGCCCCAGACGATTAGGTGAGCACCGCCTTGCCAGCTTCCACAGCGCCCTCCGGCTCTGCCGCTGTCTCGAACGCCACCGGCCGTTCTCCTTGGACCCCGTCAGGCTCCACCTTTGCTCCCTCTCGTCCCGTGACGTCGGGCTTCGGGGGGGGGTTCGATGTACAGAGGGCGGCGGCAGGTGGAGTTGGCCGCCGTCCGCCCGCCAGCCTCCTCCTGGCGGTCCTCCGCCGCCTGTCAGGTGTTAAATGCTGCCAGGCCCTTCCCCCTGGCCAGATGGATCTCTCTGTCCCGAAGCCCCGCGCGGAAACCAACTGCAAAGGTATAAGCTCCGAGCTCCCCTCTCTCCCCAGACAACTGTCTTTACTGCGTAGGGTTGGACCTGTTCCTGCCAGTTCCCTTGGGGTTGGGGTTTTACCCTGTGGCTCCTGTGAGTGACAGCTGGAGATTGTGAACCACCTCTAGGGCTGGGACCAGTTCTTTGTGATTCAGAGTTGAGAACCTGCACTCTGAAGTCGGACTGCCCTTGGATCTAGTGCTGACTCTGACAGTCATTTGCTGAGCAACTTTGGGTGGTTTCCTCGTCTGTAAAACTGAGATCTTTGCTGAGTGAGTTCTTGTGATTATTAAATGAGATGGTGTTAAGCAAAGCATTTATGTGACCCAGTGTCTGGCTCATAGTAAACCCTAAGTAAACGTTTGGTATTTTTATTCTCTGTTCTTGTATGCCTCAGTTCTTAGTGAATGGTAGATTTGTTATTAAGTAGGTGAATAAAGGTTGAGATATTTAGTTCAGTTTATTACACAAAGAGCTTAATATATGATGTACTGAGTCAGGATCACCTTTACTGGGTCACCAAGAGAGAATTTAAGGAGGGTATGGTTATCTGCCACAAGTCATCTGGGATGGCTTCTTGCCCCTAAATTAACAACTTTCATTATTAATAGTGGCATAACAAAAGCTACCAGATATTGAGTGCTTGTTCTGTGCCCAGAAATATGCTAATTGTTTATGTACATGTTTTCCTTTGAGGAAGATATTGATCTCATTAAATAGATGAGGGATTCAGAACTAAAGTTCAGAGACGTTTAAGTAACAAGCCTCAGCTCTGACGGCTAGGAATTGATGACACTATAATTCGGGGACCACAAATATAAATACCTATAGGAACCTGGCAGGTGAAATAAATGGATGAAGCTGCTGAGTGGAGATTATAGTAACTGGGATGCTCATACCTCATTTAAAAGGGGCAGGGCTACTCAGTTCCAAGGAATTGTTCATTCATGTGTGAACTGCTACAGCATTGTAGCTACAAGTTCAGATAGCTTGGTTCAAATCCAGACTCTGCCACTTTCTAGCTGTGTGACCATGGTTAACCTTTATCTGTTTCACCATTTGTAAAATGGAACTAATAATATTGCTTACATGAAGTAATGAAAGGGTTGCTGTGAGGCTTAAATGAACTACTACATCTAAATTGCATGTCTGGCACACATAAGCCCTCAAAATGTTAGCTATATATAAATATTTGTTAATTTGACAAGTATTTGAGTTTCAAACTTTGTCCTAGGTGCCCAGAATATGGCAGTGAACTTAAGTCCCTGCTCTGGGGAACTTATATTTAAGTTGAAATAAACAATACCAGACAGTTCATATTTTTCTCTGAAAATGGAATCAAGCAAGGTGAAGGAAGAGAGAGTGGCGGGGAGTGCTATGTTAGATTGGGTGGTCAGAGAAGATACCTCTGAGGAGATGCCATTTGAACAGAACCCTGAATGAAGTGAAAGAATCAGTCACTTTGGTATTTAGGAGGAGTGTTGGCGGAAGGAACAGAAATCTCAGGGGGCTAAGGTGGAGTATGCTTACCATGATTGAGGAATAGCAAGGAGGCCAGTTTGGAATGAAATCAGGAGAGAGGGAGGAAATGAAGTTAAAGAGGAACACAGGGACCAGATCAAAAGGAGCCTTACCCCTATTCAGTCCAAAAGGAAATCATCCTAATTTAAGCTAATTGTTCTGGAGTTTGAATACTGAGAGATAACCGCCCTGCTCAAACTTAACTGAATCTATTAATATTTAGTTCTAGAAATTACCCAAACAGACTTCTATAAGTTGTGTGAAGCCCATGAGGATTTTGCACATGCTGTATGTGCCCTCTGACTGACATTCTCTTCTTAGATCTCCTTACTTTTTAAACTGTTTCCTCAGTACCTCTTTCTTACAGCACTCTGTTCTGCCAAAGCACTTATAGCAATTTCATGTGTGTGAACTTTTGAGTATTTGTCTCTCTCACTAGATGTCAAGGTTCTATGAGATCAAGGATGTGTTTTTGTTAATAAATTCAGCTCATTTATTGAGTGCCTACTCTGTGCTGGTCCTGGGGATAAAATTTTGAAGAATACAGACATTTTCTTGGAAAAGATATTATTTTCTAGTGAGAGAGGCAGATAAAAAAAATAAACATGATAATTAAACATTGTGATATATGCTATAGAGGCAATAAAATAGTACAGAATAGTGGAGTTCCCTACTTTAAATAAGGTGGTCTAAGATAAAATCTGAGGCCATGACATAAAAACACCTGAGAAAAGACCGGCTTAATATGCTTGAGTCAAGGGAAAAATTGATAGATTAAATTGGAGAGGTAAGTAGTGGAAGATCATACAAGGTCTTATAGGCCATAGTAAGGAGCTTGGACTTTATTCTTTGTGCAGTGGGTCATTATTAAAAGATTTTAAATTAAAGATTTACTAATAATTTATATTCTTAAATAGTCATTATTGCTGCTATGTGGAAAATGGATTATAGAGGGAAATAGTGTCAGCAGAGAGAATGGTTAGAGAATGGAGAATAGAGAATGGAGTCTGTAGCAGTAATTTAGGAGAAAGCCAAAGTTTGGCAAATTACAGTCAAGGCCAAATTCAGCCTGACACTTGTTTTTTGTAGATAAAGTTTTACTGGAGCACAGCCATACCCATTTGTTTATGTGTCTGTGGCTACTTTTGTGTTACAAGGGCAAGAGACAGTATAGCCTGCAAGATGTAAAATAACAAGTAGCTAAAATCTGACTCTACAGAAAAAGTTTACCAACAGTTGTTTTAAAGTGATGGTGGCATGGAGGAAAGTGATGCTTTTTTTTTCTTTTTTAGGTAGAGCCAGCAGGACATTCTGATGGAGAGGATGTAGGGACTTATATAAAAAGAGGAATAAGGGCTGACTAAAGGTTTTCTACCTTGAAAAGTTGGTTAGACAGTGATGCCTTTTAATGAGATTTGGAAAGACTAGTTCTAAGCAAGGGTTAATCACTATCATTTTTGACATTGGTTTTCTTCATTTTAACTGTGTGGTACAGTTGTAGTAAATAATTGGTGTTAAATCATATATGTTGAATAATAAATTAATGAATTAAGTCTTTAAAAATTAGAAGGTGTTTGCTGGATAGGTAGACAAAGCATGTGAAACAAATAATGTGTTAAGAATTGTTGCAAGGCTTAACGTAGGTTTTAAGGCTCAAACAGTACTGTTATGAAAATAGGGCCCATCAACCTATTTTTTATCCCTGTATAGTGAATAAAGGTTTTATTTTCACATTAAAACTCTTGTCTTTTAGAATAATGTAACAATTCTCAAACAGTTTGGATGCAAAGATTAGAGTGGGAGAACAGATTTTTTTTGCTGATTGTTATATAAAAACAACCTTATCAAAATTAGAATAATGGTTTTACTTTTGAGGAACAACTGATGAGAAATAGTATAATGAGCTCTTCTTGCTAAAGAGAATATAGATGTACTAGTTATAATCATGAATGTTATAAAAGCCTAATTCAGCATCATTAGGAAGTCCCTGGGAAACTGCCAATGATCATATGATCTCAATGAGAAATATGTGAGAAAAATAATTCCTAGTATCCTTACAATTGTAGCCATACAATTCCTCTGGGATTCTTGCTCTAAGAAATTCCATTTGGAAAATTATTTTTACTTAATTTCCTCTATTTGGTACCTTTTAATTGTACCAACAGTATACTCTGTAGAGGCCCTCCTCCTCATTCACAGTGCTATATTTTCTGAATAGAAAATAAAATAGCTCTACAGTTAAGCACAGAATAAATTTGTACATAGAGACAAGTCAGACTCTTCAAAGAATAATAGAATCTTAGCAGAAAGAGATCTTAGAATTCATCTCTTTTTTAAGAACCTTGGCTCTTCAAAACCTAGAAGGGAAAAAGCTGTGACAAAGCTGGTACATATCACTTTGTAGTTGAGTTGGAGATTCCCTTGATTAGTTGTATACAGATTCAAGCAACATTTTAGAAGCAGCAATATTGACAGTGAGAAGAAACAGCTGTCTTCAGAGAAAGGAGATGGAGTAACTAAAAAAGCAGACAGAAGAATCACAAAAATATTGCTGTTCAGAGGATTTTAGCTTACCTGTTACCAAGTCCTATTCAGTGTTACTCTACCATATCATGAACGTTATACCTAATGTTCATGAGTCATCATGAATATTTAAATAAGTGGTTTTCAATCCTGGCTGTGCATCAGAGTCACCTTTTGAATTCAGCAGTAACAACCAAACACAATAATAAAATCAAATGCCCATGGTCCATATCCACTGAATCAGAATCAACAGACGAAGCATATATGGGGAGATTATGACACACAGCCAAGGTGAGAAAAACTGGAAATAAATTATGTACCCTTTATTATGATAATATACTTGAGGAAAATATACTTTAGGAAAATATTTATACATGTTATAATTTATCTTGTTTCAGATTTTGGAAACGGTATTTATGTGAGGAACACTTTTTTCTCATAGCAGTGGATAAATGAGGTGTTACTTTATAAGTTAGATTTGGAAAGTTTATTTTCTCTTTTATTATTATAGATATATGGCATCCAGGAGAAAGATGTCTCGCCCCTTCTCCAGATAATGAAAAACTTTGTGAAGCAAGCATAAAATCTGTCATAGTGGATGAAAATGGGAAGTCATTTGCAGTCATCTTATATTCAGATTTTCAAGAAAGGAAAGTACCTCTTAAAAGACTTCAAGAAGTGAAATCTGTTAAAGATTGCTCCAGGAATTTTATATTTGATGATGAAGATTTGGAAAAACCTTATTTCCCAGACAGAAAATTTCCATCATCTGCTGTTGCTTTTCAATTATCTGAAAATGGAGACTCTATTCCTTATACTATTAATAGGTATTTGAGAGACTACCAAAGGGAAGGAGCCCTGTTTCTCTATGAACACTTCATCCAAGGAAGAGGATGTATTCTTGGTGATGACATGGGACTTGGAAAAACAGTACAGGTATTTATTTTAATTACTTTATAATTAAAATTCAATAAAGTCATACATATTATATCATATATATTACATACATGAATGGATACCATATGCAAATTTCTGTTTGTATCCCAGATCTTATAATTGTTTCGTGTGTGTGTGTGTGTGTTTGTCTCACACAGTACTTAAGGATGGTGTTTAGTCATTATTTTATCCTCAATATTTATTTAGTACCTATGAAATACATTATTTAAAATGATGTTATAGTAGAACTTGACTTGTTTTTACCTTTGGTAATACTAGTACTAAGATATCAATTATATTTAGAGTAATTTAACTTTCTTAGTAATACCTTATGGAAGGAAAGCATTCTGACATTTGTTAAGCTACATAGCATGGTTAAATTGACTTCTGCAGGCCTTTTGTACATATTGTTTGGAGTTTATCATAGCATAAATTTCTTAGTCTGGGATCTCTGGGCCACTAGGAGTTCTGTTGGTGGACTTCAGAGAGGCCTCCTATTTCTCTAAAATGTGTGCCAGAATTTGTATATTTATATACTTTTCTGCAGATAGGCTCTATGTTAGTTATCTATTGCTGTATAACAGAGTATTCCAAAATGTAGCAGCTTAAAACAATACACATTTATCATATTACAGTTTCTGTGAGTCAGGAATCTGGGTACCATTTAGCTGGGTCTTCTGGCTCTGCCTCTCATAAGGCTGCAGTTATTTCAAGGTTGGACTAGGGAAGATTCACTTCCTAGCTTATGTGGTTGTTGCAGGATTCAGTTCCTTGTGGGTTCTTAGACTGAGGCCTCTGTTTCTCGTGAGCTATTGGCAAAGCCCTCCTTTGGTTCCTTACCACGTGGGCCTCTTCATGGTGCTTCTCACAGTGTGGAAGCATGCTTCAACAGGGAGAACAAGTGATTGGGCAAGAGAGAGCACTAGTGAGACAGAAGTCATGGTCTTTTGTAACCTAATCACAGAAGAGACAGCCTTCATTTTTGCCATATTCACATCATTAGAAGCAGGTTGTGAAGTTCAGCTCATACTCAAGGGGGGACATTAAATAAAGTAATGGATACCAAGAGGTGGGGATTATTGGGAGCCTTGTCAGAAGCTGTGTACCACAAAGGTTTATAATCCAAAAAGATTAGAGTTCTGAACCTAGACTTTATACTAAGCAATCACTCTGGACTTTCAGGAGTGTTTGTCTAGTGTGATCAAGTCCTTCTGTGTTTCCTTCTTTACAATTGAATTTAAGCTACTTTATTCTTCATGACACCTCCATTGTTAGTGGAGTTCAAAGGTAAGCGAAAAATTAAGTTTAACATTTGAAAATAGACAAATAATAGCTATGTATAAAGCTCTGGTGTAAAAAACTAGGGTAAAATTAAGTCCCTCAGTAATCATAGTGTATTACTATTAGCCATAATCTATTTTCCTTTAATCTCAGGCAATGCACAAAGTTCTAGGCTTGCACATTGAAGGTGTTAAATAATTGCTTGTGGAATAAACGAATTTACTTTCTCAGGAGAACAGGTTCCAAGAATAAAGATAGGAGCCTTTTGGAAACTACCATCTGTGACCAAGATATGCAGATGAATATTAAAGGAAAATAAATAATAAAGCCCTTCTGTGACTGTCTTTACATATACTTTTACTGTTTTTGCCCATGCTAGAATGTTCTTTTCCACATGTCTTTGACTAGTCAATGCCTGTTCATCTTCAAAATCAGAAACATGAGGGTGCTACAAAAGGTGACCTGCAATTTGGGAAACCCCACCCTAAACCTACTAAATACAATTCAGATTCTTCTACACATTTTAGGCTCATATTAAGCTTTCATCTCGGAAGCTCATGTCACAAAGAAATTCCCTTTATTTTACATTTTATAAGATTATTTTAAAAGTGATTTTACTGCCCAATTTTATATTATCTAACACACTGAAATCATTGGAAGGCTTTGAGTTGTATTATATGCTATGACAGTGCTGCTATGAATAACTTTGAGGGCTCACCTTCTGAAGATTAGGAAATAGTTTTTGTACTAATTTTGATACATAGCTGGATTTATCTGATCCTTGGGGACCTAGTTCTCTGGTTATTATTCTTGTAACTCAGAAAATAATTTCTACATAAATAGGCGGTTTGGGGAGATCCATTTAAGATAGAGCTTCTGTAGATAGGATGACTAAACCAGTTGAAGAAATGTGAACAATAGTTAATGAGTTCACTAGAATTTCAAAATGTAGTAGAATTAGGTGAAAATGGTCTATGAAAATAGACCATTGGCAATTACTCTTTGAACTATAGTAGTAACTTCTTCATTTCTTTTTCCTTTTTCCTTTTCCTTTTTCCCCTTAAGTTTTCCCCTTCTTACATTCTAACTTGGCCGTAGTATGAAATTGAGCTCTTCTTTTTAAAAATGCTTGTTTTACATACCAAAAAAGTTTACGTCCCTCATTTCAAATTGAAAAGTGGGTAAATTTAATATTTTACATTCTTCAAGGGATGAGGATTTAAAAATATCCATTTGATCTACTGACTTGGAAATCATTGAAATCTTTGAGTAAGAGCCATTTTGCTGGAGTATTGGGGGCACAAGCCAGAATGGAGTAGGTGAAGACATGGACACCAGAAGTATGCTCATCTCTTTACATGACCTAGTAGTAGCTGAAGGAGGATGGAATTTTGAGGGAATTTCTTTTTTGTTTGTTTTGTACCATTTGGGGATAGGGGGAACTTGAGCATGTTTAAAGTGAATTGGAAGGATCTGATTGAGAGGGAATAGTTGCATATACAACATACATAAATATATACATGCATATGCTTCATATGTGCATGTCGATGAACACACAGACATACATAAATATGCAAAAATTGGAATCCCTACTATGTTACAAACTGATTTTTCCTCAACATCTTGTTATGAAGCTTTTCAAACACATAGAAGAGCTGGAACAATTGTACAATGAATACCCACATACCTACCACCTAGATTCTGTTAACATTTCATTATATATGGCTTATTCACATATCCATCCATCCCACCATCTTTTGTTGCGTTTTAAAGTGGCATACATCAGTATGTTTTATCCCCAAACACTTGAGCATGCATATCATTACCAAGGTTCAATATTTAATTATAATTCTTTTTTTTTCATTTTGAAGTAAGATTTACAATGAAATGCAGAAATCTAAAATGTACCCACAATTCCATGAGTTTTGACAAATACATGTCTCTGTGTAATCCGGCTAAACTGTGTAAGGTCTTTCAGGATATAGAGCATTATCACTCCAGAAGATGTCTTCACATTCCTTCCTGCCACCCCCAAGAGACATCATTGTTTTGCTTTTTTATATCATAGATTAGTTTTGCCTTTTCATATAAATGGGATCTTACAGATGTATTCTTATATAAGCCTTCTTTTACTTAGCATAATATTTTGTGATTCATCTTGTTATTGAGTGCATGGGTAGTTTGTTTCTTGTTACTGCTGAGTAGTATTGCTGAGTTGTATGGATGCTGCATTCTGTTTATCCATTCTCCTGCTGATGGACACCTGAGCTATTTCCAGTTTTTAGCTCTTAGAAATAAAACTGTTAAGAACTTTCTTGAACAATCTCTTGTGTATCCCTTCCTCTTGGGTAAATAATTAGGAATGGAATTACTTGGTCATAAGCTGATGTGTGTTTAGTTTTGTATGAAACTGACACTTTGGAAACACTTTTCTTTCATTCCTATCAACAATGTATCAGAGTTATGGTTACTCCATAACCTCACAAAATTTGGTTTTGTCAGTCTTATTAAATTTTTGTTGGGTGTGTGTATGTGTGTAAGTTTGTGTGTTGTTTACATACTTTATTAAGGTATAATTGGCATACAATAACTGTGTAAATTTATAGTGTACAATTTGATAAGTTTTACATATATTTGCACCCAAGAAATGATCACTGCAGTACCACAATCAAAATAATATATCACTCCAAAAGTTTCCTCATGTCTATTTGTGCCCATGATTTTTTCAACACCAATAATTATATCACCACTATTTTCACTTTTAGTTTTTAATTGGACTAAGAAGTTAAATTGGGAAAGAATGCAAAATCCTAGATTTTTATGAAAATTTCTTAGTGTTTTACAGAAATCTCACACCTAATTCAAAGGTAATTTGAAAATGACTCTATATATTTACATGATATCTAAACAGCTAATGTAACTATAATAAACAGTTTCAACTGGAATATACAGGTTTGGGAAACTGACCTTTGATAATCAAACAGCTCAAATGATAGGAATGGAGTTGAATGGGCATTTACTATAAGGCCGTGTTTCTCAAAAGTGTGATTTCTGGGCCAACAGCATCAGCATTACCTGGAATTTGTTAGAATTGTAAATTCTTGGGTCTTATCCCAGACATACTGGATCAGAAACTCAGGGGGTGGGGCCCAGCAATGTGTTTTAACAAACCCTCTAGGCAATTTGAGGTCCACTAAAGTTTAAAAACCTTTGCTCAGACTATACATTTTTCAGAGGTGATGGAAAACTTGTTAATCTGGTGAGTTGGTTCAGTGAAGGTTGATTAAGAGATTGTTTAGTCTATGTGAATATTTATACATAAGATGACCATTTCATTTCTAAAATAAAATTTTAGAAACAGAAATGATATTAGAGATAATCTTGTTCAGCTTCTTTAAATGAAGAAACTGAGGCACAGGAGTACTAAGTGGCTTCCCTCTAAGGACATATACAGGAAGTAACCATTTTAATTTCCATTCTAGTACTTTTTTTCCCCTTTTTTCTCTTCCCTTTGCTGCCTCCATCTTGCAACCTTTTGTTCAGCTTTTAATTAACTGTATTCATTCATTCAATTAGTTGACATTTATTAAGCACTTAGCGTGGTCCAGGCCCTGTGATAGGCACTGAAGAGTCTAATATAAATGTGCATGATCACTACCCTTACAGAGTTCACAGATGATGATGAAAAGAAATGTAGTTAAGGGGCCATCACCCAGTCTGATATTCTAGTGGAATTAAGTGGAGAAGCAAGCCTGCCTGGGGGTGTCAAGGAAGGCTTCCCAGGAAGTTGGTATTTTCATCCTTTGCTTTTTGTTGGGTTTGCTTTTGAAAGTTCACCAAAATTTAAAACTAATTTGAGTGGTATCAGTTAGGACGTTGAGGTTTTTTTTGTTTCTTTTTTTCACTGATGGCATAGTTCTAGTACAGTGTTCAAAAGGTTTATCATAAAAGAACTCATTCATTGAATCAAAGTGATTTTGAAAATCTTAATTTGGTAATTAGCTTTCATAGGCACAAAGTCTTAAAACACTACTATTAAATAAGTACATATGTGTTTTACATATTTATTTCCCCATCTGCTATGTGAAGAAGATGGTATTAGTACTTTTTGAGCAGCAGAGGAGAGATAAAATTTTGCAAACTCTAAAGATATTCTTTGAATCTTTGTTTTTATATTATTTGATATTATAAAAAATGTCATTACTATACATTTAAAAAATATAGGTATAGTAAACCTCAATCCTGAGAGAAATGGTGGGATTGCTGATAATTATAGCTTTCTTAGGTTATTTTCAATACTGTTTTTTGGATAATATGATCTTTAGTTGATTCAAAAGCTATACTAAAATTTAAAGTTTCTTTAGATCACAAGTCACGTTGTTCACTCAGGAATATAGTAATAAAGAAAATAATCATATTGTCTTTATTTTCATTCATGGAGAAAATGCCATGACATCCAATGTGAAAGGTCAATTAACCTCCAGAGGCACAAAGCCTTTAAAGCAGAAACAAAAATGTCTTAGCATTTTGAAGATAAATTGCTTTTCTTGTTTTGGCATGTACTTCAGGTTTTAGGAGTAGAAGTTTGTAAAGATAAATGGGCTAGGTCCCCTTTTAAAATAGCACTTTGTTGTTTCTGTTGTTTAAAGCAAGCAAAAAATCATCATACTTTTTGAAGTATGATTCCAAAGTACTCGCTTACCTTTTTATCTCCCAGGGAGATGAAAAATAAGGAAAGTAGGCTTTTTTTTTTAATCTTATAAGAAATAAACGATTTTTGCTCTGCCTTCTGTTGGTCTAAGAGGAGGTTTGTTGCGTTATTTGCCTGTCTCTGACTTATGCTATATATCATGAGCTGACTGTGTATGAGAAAAGATGGCCTATAAAAATGTTTGCCTGACAGTTTCAAAGGAACGCCTGTAAAAACAAAGCTTTCCCAGAGTGATATATCATTTCTGAAATGCAGTTTTTGGCCTTTTACTGTTCTATAGGTAGCTGATTAAATAGTTTTTTGTTCTTTTCATCTTTAACCATAATTTTAGAACTACTGTATTCCACATTAAAGCATGTTCTGTTTTTGTTTTTTTTTTTCAGATTAGTTTTGTAAACCTGCATTGTAAATATGTTGTTCTCCTTCTGTAAATTAAGATTTTGATAGACCTCTCCTATGCTAGTATGAGTGATAGAGATGGCTAGATCTACATCAAAATTATGTATTCCCTTTGCCTTCTTGGAGTTGTGGCCAAATGACAAAGAATAGGTTTCCCAGTTCCCCTTTCATGTCTTGGGCTTGTCAACAGAGATGAGGGTGGAAGTGATGAGTGCTATTTACAATCTTGGTACATAAAATCCACCTGTGCTATTCTTTGCATTCTCTCTCTCTCTCTGTCTGCCTTCTGGATGTTGACACATTACTGCTAGCATTATCTCAGTATAATGAGCTAAAAAGTTTGTCAGTGGTTTTAAGTTAGCCTCTCTATTTAGTGTGTATTCTCAACTAAATTCAAATTTATTTTCATTTTAACTTACATTTTAGGGGGTAGGTGAATAATCTGTTAGGAGGTAGTGTAGACTATTTTAAAGGGATGCAAAATTTTTCTTTAAAATCATTAATGTATTTAGTGAATTAAGTAAAGCTAATCCATAATTAGAGCTTACAAATTTAATCATCTTTTATGGAACTTCTTCTAAAGATCAGATTTTTCAGTAAAATAGACATTTTATATATCTTTGTTTCATGGAATTTGACAAGTTAGAGCTAAGATTGTATATCAGATAGATGAACAGATTGAATTATGAATTATCATAATTAGGACTATATAAGCATACCTCAGAGATATTGTGGGTTCAGTTCCAGACCATTGCAATAAAGTGATATCACAATAAAGCAAGTCACACGAATTTTTTGGTTTCCTAGTGCACATAAAAGTTATATTTACACTATGCTCTAGTCTATTAAGCATGCAATAGTGTTATGTCTAAAAAAACAATGTACATACCTTAATTAAAAAAATACTCTGCCACTGCTTTAGCAACTAAGTTTATGTAGTATTCTAAATCCTTTGTTGTCATTTCAACAGTCTTCATAGCACCTTCACCAGGAGTAGATTCCATCTCAAGAAACCACTTTCTTTGCTTATGAATAAGAAGCAACTCCTCATCCCTATAGTTTTCTCATAATATTGCAGCAGTTCAGTCACATCTTCAACCTGTAATTCTAGTTCTCTTGCTATTTCCACCACATCTGTGGGTACTTCCTCCCCTGAAGTCTTGAACCTTACAAAAGTCATCTATGAGGGTTGGAATTAACTTCCGAATTCCTGTTGATGTTGATATTTTGACCTCTACATGAATCATGAATGTTCTTAATGACATCCAGAATCGTGAATCCTTTCCAGAAGGTTTTCAATTTACTTTGCCCAGATCCATCAGAGGAATCACTATCTATGACAGCTATAGCCTTATGTAGTATATATTTTAAATAGTAAGACTTGAAAATTGAAATGACTTCTGATCTATGGGCTGCAGAATGGATGTTGTGATAGTAGACATGAAAACAACACTAATTTTATTGTACATCTCCATTAGAGCTCTTGGGTTAAGAAGTACATTGTCAATGAGCAGTAATATTTTGAAAGGAATCTTTTTTTTTCTGAGCAGTAGGTCTCAACAGTGGGCTTAAAATATTTAGTCAACTATGTTGTGAACAGATGTACTGTCATCCAGGCTTTGTTATTCTATTTATAGAGCATAGGTAGAGTAGATTTAGCATCATTTTAAAGGGCCCTAGGGTTTTCAGAATGGTAAGTGAGCATTGGCTTCAACTTAAGTTACCAGCTGCATTAGGCCTTAAGAGAGTCAGCCTGTCCTTTGAAGTTTTGAAGCCAGGCATTAACTTCTCCTCTCTAGCTATGAAAGTCCTAGATGGCATCTTCTTACAATATAAAGCTGTTTTGTCTACATTAAAAATCTGTTGTTCAGTGTAGCCACCATCATTAATTAGTTATCTAGATCTGGGTAACTTGCTGTATGTCGGCATTTGCTGCTTCACCTTGCACTTTTACGTTATGGAGATGGCTTCTTTCCTTAAACCTCATGAATCAACTCTGCTAGCTTCAAACTCTTATTCTGCAGCCTCCTCACTTCTCTCAGCCTTTGTAGAGTTGAAGAGAGTTAGGGCCTTGCTCTAGATTAGGCTTTGGCTTAAGGGAGTTGTTGTGGCTTGTTTGATCTTCTATCCAGATCACTAAAACTTTCTTCATATCAGCAATAAGGCTGTTTCACTTTCTTATCATTCATGTGTTCACTGGAGTAGCACTTTTCATTTCCTTCAAGAACTTTTCCTTTGCATTCATAATTTGGCTGTTTTGTGCAAGGTGCCTAGTTTTTGGCCTGTCTTGGCTTTACACATGCATTCCTCACTAAGCTTAATCATTTCTGGCTTTTGATTTAAAGTGAGAGACATGTGATTCTCTCTGTCACTTGAACACTTAGAGGTCACTGTAGGGTATTAATTGCCCTAATTTCAATATTGTGTCTCAGGGAATATGGAGTCGCAAGGAGAAAGAAGGAGAGAGGGGAACAGCTGGTTGGTGGAGCAGTTAGAATACACACAACATTTATTGATTAAGTTTGCTACCATATGTGGGCGCAGTTCATGGCACCCCAAAACAATTAGAATAATAACATCAAAGATCACTGATCACAGATCACTATAACAAATATAATAACAGTGAAAACGTTTCAAATATTGTGAGAATTATGAAAATGTGACACAGAGACATGAAGTGAGCAAATGTTGTTGGGAAAATGGCACTGATAGACTTGCTTGACATAGAGTTGCCACAAACCTTCAATTTATAAAAAACACAATTATTTGTGAAGTGCAATAAAATGAGGTATGCCTGTAGTTTTCCTATAATGAAACAATCTGAGATGAGTTAAGAGGAAAGCAATGGATTAGGTCTTATACTGCCTCATTTAATAGGTATCTAATAGGTATCTTTTTCTTGCCTTTTCAGTAACCTTTGAAGACCAGTTGCCTATAATTCAAAAGAATATACCTATCAGTGTGTGTGATGGTATGATTACAAACAGTAAAATGTACACATCCTTAAGATGAATGAGTTTTGACAAATATATATATATGTGTGTATATATATATTTGTAATCAATACTGTAATCAAGATACAGAACATTTCCCTCACCATAGAAAGTTTCCCCATGTTCTTTTACAGTTAATACCCCAGTTGCCTAAACTTTTTATTATACATTTTCTATGATTCTTTCTGTTTTAAGTTACATTCTAGGAAGTGTTGAGAACCCAAGGTGTTATGAATACTTACATCATCTGTGAATTCAGTAAATTCTAAACTTAAGTTACATATCTTTGAATACAAAGTATAAATAACTTTAAATTGACTAAAAAAATTATAAAGTGGAAATAGTGGGCATGCATCAAAGATCTTTTATCAGGAGGTGGGATCTAGATGGCAGAGTAGGAGGATGTGGAGCTCACCTCCCCTCCATAGACACATAAAAAATACATCTACATGTGGAACAATTCTCACGGAAAACTAACTGGAAACTGGCAGAAGAACTCCTAACAAGCAAAACTGCAAGAAAGATCACCACATAACCAGGTAGGATGGGAAAAAATGGCAGGTCAGGACCTGCACGCCTGGGAAGGATCTGAAAGAAAGAGAAGGTCCACATGGGCAGACCCTTTCCTCAGGAGCGAGCAGGTTGAAGCACAATCTGGGTATCCCAGTCGTGGCATCCTGTGTGGAGGAGACAGGCTCCCTTGCCTGTGGAAAAAACCACTGGGACAGACAGAAGCACTGGAGAAATCTAGACTCTATTCCAGGGAATGCGTGCATGCTGGCTTGCCAGCAGTCATGGCGGAGAAAGCCTTGCACTTACAGCTGCCGCTTTGATGCACTTCCCCATCTGAGCTGGGAGAACACCCCAGCCTCGTTCACTCCACACTGCAGCATGGCCAACCGAGCCCTGGGAAAAGACTCAATCTTGCTACACAGAGACAGACCAGGGGGGCCTGGTGTGTGATCTAGGTGGGGTGGCGGCCATTGTCAGCACACACATGAGGCAGCAGGCAGGACTGCTGCAGCCACTGTCATGGCACGCACAGGTCAGTGCCACAAGAACACACTGTGGCTAAGTGCTGAACCTGAAGCAGACAGGCCCTGGGAGAGGACTCAATCTAGCTATGCAGACAGCCTGGGAGGCCTGAGGTGTGATCTGGGAAGGACAGTGGTGGCTATTGTCAGTATGTTCAGGAGTATGCAGTGGTTCATCTCCCAGTGAGAACGCCCTGCCTCTGCGCACTCCACACCACAACTTAGTGCTAGATCTGGGACAGACAGGTCATGGGAGAAGACTGCCTCAGAGGCAGCCCAGATGTCTGGCAGCTGTACAGCCACCTGAGTTCCTGCAGTCACAATGCCCTGACCCCCAGCCCACACCACACCCTAGCCTTGCACTAAATGTGGGATGAACACAACAGAGAAAGGGATGTGAATTTGGGCTGCTTCTGAGCAGAGGTGCAGCTGCTTACACAGGCTATGCACAGGTAATCTGGAGTACATGAGCCTCACTTGCTTCAGCAATCACAACTTTTGGGGCAGGGCATGCACTCGAGGACAATGGAGCTTGATTGAACCTGACCCTCAGGGCTTCTACTCCAACAACTGGGCAGCAAACCCCACCCCTGACAGAGTGGCAACAGCCACAGAGCAGAGAGGACATTACGCCTCACACCTTCATAAGCTTTAGATACTCTGACGATACCAACCACACCCCCTTTCAAGAGGATAATGGCCAGCATACCCTGAGGAAAGATGTGGCTGGCATCCATACCAAAGCCAGCCCTTGCACCAAAAACATTGGATACACAGTCTACAGAGGGACACTCCCACATAAAAACATTCCTTCAAGACCGCAGTAGATAACTGTTTCTCCTAACTTCATAGAGACAGAGAAAGTTAAGTAAAAAGACAGAGGAACTACTCCCAATTAAAAGACAAGAGAAATCCCCTGAAAGAACAAATAATGAAACAGAGCTCATCAGTCTACTAGACCTTGAGTTCAAAAAGGTGGTAATAAGAATGCTAACTGAATTAAGAAAGATTATCAATAGAAATGCAGCTCACTGTAACAAGGAACGAGAAACTATAAAGATGAACCAACCAAAAACAGACAATTCAATTGCCAAGGTAAGAAACAATCTGGAAACAATGAGTAGCTGACTAAATGACACAGAAGAATGAATAAGTGATCTGAAAGCTAGTTAATGGAAATCACCCAAACAGAACAGCAGACAGAAAGATGAAAGAAAAAAAAAAATGAAAGCAACATACGAGATCTATGGGATAATATAAACATGCCAACCTATGCAAAGTAGGGGTTCCAGAAGGAGAAGAAAGAAAGAAGAGGATAGTAAATGTATTTGAAGAAATTATGGCTGAAAACTTCCCAAACTTAAAGAAGGAAACATATCCATGTACAGGAACCACAGAGGGTCCCAAGCAAGATGAACCCAAACAGACCCACACCAAGACAAATCATAATTAAAAGGGCAAAAGTTAAAGAGAAAAACAAAGAGTTTCAAGGGAACCCCCATAAAGTTATGTAGAAACTTTGCAAGCCAGAAAGGAGTGGCATGATATATTCCAATACCTGGAAAGGAAAAACCTGCAACCTAAGATACTCTACTCAGCAAGATTATCATTTAGAATAGAAGGAGAGAGAAAGAATTGCTCAGACAAGCATAAACTAAAGGAATTCAGCAATACTAAACCTACCCTAAAAGAAATATTGTAGGGTCTTCTCTAAATCAAAAAAAAGCAAGAATCTATAGGAAAGGGAAAATCACATTAGGAAAAGCAAATATATAACAGGATTGAAGATCATATAAATAAGCCAGTATGTAGGTTAAAAACCAATTAAAAAATTATAAAAGTGATTACAACTACAATAAACAGTAAAAGGATAAGGATGAAGATGTAAAATAGGACATCAAAATCACAAAATGTGGGGGAGGGGAGTATAAACACGTAGGTCTTAAGAACGTGTTTGAATGTAAATATCAATTTAAAGCAATTAGATATAGTTATGGTTCAACATACTTGAACTCCATGGTAACCACAAATTGAAAATGTATAATAGACTCATAGAAACCAAAATGAAAGGAACTCAAGCATACTACAAAGGAATTCATCAACCCACAAAAGGAAAAAAAAAAAAAGAAATGAACAAAGAAGAACTATGAAAACAACTGGAAAACAAGTATTAAATTGGCAATAAGTACATACCTATCAATAATTACTTTGTCAGTGGACTAAATGCTCTGATCAAAAGACATGGAGTAGCAGAATGAATTAAAAAAAACAAGAACCTCCAATATGCTGCCTACAACAGACTCACTGCAGAGCAGAAGAGACAGACACTGAAGGTGAGGGAATGGAAAGATATTTCATGCAAATGGAAGTGACAAGAAAGCAGGGGTAGCAATATTCATATCAGACAAAATATACTTTAAAACAGAGGCCATGAAGAAAGACAAAGAAGGGCATTGTATAATGATAAAGCAATCAGTACAAAAAGAGGATGTCACACTTGTTAACATATACACACCTAATATAGGAGCCCCTAAGTATATAAAACAAATACTAATAGACATAAAGGGAGAAATTGACAATAATAAAATAATAGGAGAATTTAACATCCCACTGACATCAATGGACAGATCATCCAGACAGAAAATCAGTAAGGCCACAGAAGTCATAAATGACACAGTAGACCAGTTGGATGTAATTGATATCTAAAGGACACTACATTCCAAAAAAAAACCCCCAAAAACCCCACAGTACACATTCTTTTCAAGGGTGCATGGAACATTCTCTAGGGTAGATCACATATAAGGTCACAAAATAAGCCTCAACGAATGTAAGAGGATAGAAATTATTTCAAGCATTTTTCGT
This sequence comes from Balaenoptera musculus, assembly GCF_009873245.2. Classification (NCBI taxonomy): domain Eukaryota; kingdom Metazoa; phylum Chordata; class Mammalia; order Artiodactyla; family Balaenopteridae; genus Balaenoptera; species Balaenoptera musculus. The sequence continues at coordinate 28,653,846 of NC_045790.1, read as the reverse complement.
GACCACGGTGGTCTGAAACTAGAAATCAACCACAAAAAGAAAAACAGGAAAATAATGAAAATGTGGAGACTAAACAACATGCTACCAAAAAACCAATGGGTCAATGATGAAATCAGAAAATACCTTGAGATAAAAAAGATGAAAACACAACTTTATAAAATCTATTGGATGTGGCAAAAGCAGTTCTTAGAGGGAAGTTCATCACAACACAGGCCTTCCTCAAGAAACATGAAAAATTTCGAACAACCTAACTTACCACCTAAAAGAATTAGAGAAGAACAAACAAAATCCGAAGTCTGCAGAAGGATGGAAATAATAAAAATCAGAGAGGAAATAAATAAAATAGCAATAAAGCACAATAGAAAAGGTTAATAAAACCAAGAGCTGGTTTTTTTAAAAGATAAACAAAATTGACAAGTCTCTAGCCAAGCTCACCAAGAAGAAGAGAGGCCCCAAATAAACAAAATAAGAAATGAAAGAGGAGAAATAGCAACCCATACTGCAGCAGTACAAAAAAATCATGAGAGAATACTATGAACAGTTATATGCCAACAAATTGGGCAACCTAGAAGAAATGGACAAGTTTCTAGAAATAGCCTGCCAAAACTGAGTCCAGAAGAAACAGATAATCTGAACAGACTGATCACTAGAAGTGAAATAGAATCTATAATAGTAAAAAAAAAAATTCCCTGCAAACAAAAGTCCTGGATTGGATGGCTTCACTGGAGAATTCTACCAAACATGCAAGAAGAACTTATACTTATCCTTCTCAAACTATTTCAAAAAATTGAAGAGGAGGGAACATTCCCAAATTCATTCTATGAAGCTACCATCACCCTGATACCAAAACCAAAGAGGCTACAAAAAGGAAAATTATAGGCCAATATCTTTGATGAATATAGATGCAGAAATCCTCAACAAAACTTTAGCAAACCAAATCCAACAATACATAAAAAGGATCATACACCATGATCGAGTTAGATTCATTCTGGTGTCACAAGGATGTTTCAACACATGTGAATCAATCAGTGTGATACACCACATTAACAAAAGTAAACAAAAACTACATGATCATCTCAATAGACAGAAAAAGCATTGGACAAAATTCAACATCCATTCATGATAAAAAAAAACTCAATAAAATGGGTATAGAGGGAACATATCTCAACATAATAAATACCATTTGCAACAAACACACAGCCAAAGTAATACTCAACTGTGAGAAGCTGAAAGCCTTTCCTTTAAATTCAGGAACAACACAAGGATGCCCGCGCTCACCACTTCTATGCAACATGGTACTGGAAGTTTTAGCCACAGCAATCAGACCAGAAAAAGAAATAAAAGATCCAAATGGGAAGGGAAGAGGTAGAACTGTCACTATTTGCAGATGACATGATACTCTATATAGAGAACCCAAAATTCTCCACCCAAAAACTATTAGAACTAATAAATGAACTCAGGAAGGTAGCAGGATACAAGATTGCTATACAGAAATCTGTTGTATTTCTTTACACTGATAATGAAATATCAGAAAAAGAAAGTAAAAAAAAAATCCCATTTAAAATTCGCATTAAAAAAGAAAAAAAAAAACCCTAGGAATAAACTTAACCAAAGAGGTGAAAGACCAATATGCCAGGGGTCCCCACCCCCCGGGCCATGGACTGGTATTGATCTTTAGCCTGTTAGGAACCGAGCTGCAGAGCAGGAGGTGAGCGAGCAAAGCTTCATCTGCTGCTCCCCATTGCTTGCATTACTGCCTGAACCATCGCTTGCATTAGCGCCTGAACCACTCCTCCCCCCCAACTGTGGAAAAATTGTCTTCCATGAAACCAGTCCCTGGTGCCAAAAAGGTTGGGGACCACTGCTATATGCTGAAAACTATAAAACATTGATAAAATATATTGAAGATGATTCAGAGAAATGGAAAACTATCTCATGCTCTTGGATTGGAAGAATTAATATTGTTAAAATGGCCATCCTTCCCAAAGCAATCTACAGATGTACTGCAATCCCTGTAAAATTCCTGTGACATTTTTCACCGAACTAGAACAAATAATCCTAAAATTTCTATAGAACCGCAAAAGACCCAGAATTGCCAAGGGAATCCTGAGGAAAAAGAACAAATCTGGAGGTATAACCCGTCCAGACTGCAGACTATACTACAAAGCTACAGAAATCAAAAGAGTGTGGTATTGGCACGAAAACAGACATATAGATCAATGGAACAAAATAGAGAGCCCAGAAATAAACCCATGCACTTGTGGTGAATTAACCTATGACAAAGGAGGCAAGAATATACAATGGAGGAAAGAGTCTCTTCAACAAGTGGTGTTGGGAAAGCTGGATAACCACATGAAGACAATGAAATTAGAACATTCTCTCACACCATATACAAAAATAAACTCAAAGTGGTTTAACACCTAAGTACATGACCCCATAAAACTTGTAGAAGAGAACATAAGCAAAACATTCTCTGACATAAATCGTATTCAGGGCATAAAGCCTCCTTACCTCAGTGAAATGATGCTAACAAAAATAGCTCTTGTTTATTGAATCATTCTTATGTACTAGCTTGACATTTTACATATTTTTCCTCTTTTTCTCAAGAACTAAAATAATAATGATTATATCATACATAAATGCATACTCATAAAACTGTAAGGTACAATTTTTTTATTGAGGTGAAATTCACATAACATAAATTAAGCATGTCAATTTATGCAATTTAGTGGCATTTAGTGCATTCACAGTGTTGTGCAACCCCCATCTCTCTCTGGTTTCACAACTTTTGCATCTCCACAGAACAATACCCCACATGCATTAAGTAATCAGTTTTCTTTTCCCCTTCCCACCATCCCTTGCCAACCACTAATTGATCTGCATCTATAGATTTGCCTTTTCTGAATATTTCATATAAAGGAAATCATACAGTTGTGACCTTTTGTGTCTGGTGCTTTCATTTAGTGTAATGCTTTCAAGGCTCATCCAAGTTGTAGCATGTATCAGTACTTCATCCTTTTTGTGGCTGAATAATATTCAATTGCATGTAAATACAACAATTTTGTTTACCCATTTATCCTTTGATGGTCATTTGGGTTGTTTCTACATTTTGGCTACTGTATATAAGTTTCTGTGTGGACATATGCTTTCATTTCCCTTGTATATATACCTAGGAGTGGAATTACTAGATCATATGGTAATTCTGTGTTTAATTTTTTGTGGAACTGCTAAACCATTTTCCACAATGGCTGCACCGTATTACATTCCCACTAGCAATGTATGAGGTTTCATGTTTCTTCACATCCTTCTCAACACTGTTATTTTCTGTTTTCTTCATAGTAGCTATCCTAGTGCATATGAAGTGGTACCTCACTGTGGTTTTGATTTGCATTTCTGTAATGATCAATAGTGTTGAACAACTTTTCATGTGCTTTTTGGCCATTTGTATATCTTCTTTGGAGAATTGTATATTCATGTTCCTATAGATTGAATGTTTGCATCTCCCAAAAATTCATTTGTTGAAACTCTAATCCCCAATGTGATGGTGTTTGGAGATGGGGCCCCTGGAAGGTAATTAGGTCATGAGTGTGAAACCCTCATGATGGTGTTAGTGGCTTTGTAAGAAGAGATACTAGGGAGTTTACCCCCTCAGTCTGCTTTCTGTCATCTGAGGATACAAGATGACTGCCATCTGCAAAACAGGAAGTGGGCTCTCACCAGACATCAGATCTACCAGCACATTGATTTTGAAATTCCTAGCCCCCAGAACTGTGAGAAATAAAAGTTTGTTGTTTAAGCCATCCAATCTATGGTAATTTGTTATAGCACTGCAAAGTGACTAAGATACATGTCCTTTGCCCATTTTTTAGTTGAGCTGGCTGTCCATATATGTATGAGTCTTGATTCTAGTCTTTTTATTGTGTCTTTGTTCAGTTTTACTGTACTTACACTCAATTTTTTTTGTTTTTTTTATATTTAACTTTATTTTTTTATACAGCAGGTTCTTTATTAGGTATCCATTTTATACATATTAGTTTATATATGTCAATCCCAATCTCCCAATTCATCACACCACCACCACCACCCCCGCCACTTTCCCCTCTTGGTATCCATACGTTTCTTCTCTACATCTATGTCTAAATTTCTGCCCTGCAAACCAGTTCATCTGTACCATTTTTCTAGTTTCCACATATATGCGTTAATATACGATATTTGTGTTTCTCTTTCTGACTTACTTCTCTCTGTGTGACAGTCTCTAGATTCATCCACATCTCTACAAATGACCCAATTTCGTTCCTTTTTATGGCTGAGCAATATTCCATTGTATATATATACCACATCTTCTTTATTCATGCATCTGTCGATGGGCATTTAGGTTGCTTCCATGTCCTGGCTAATGTAAATAGTGCTGCAATGAACATTGGGGTGCATGTGTCTTTTTGAATTATGGTTTTCTCTGGATATATGCCCAGTGGTGAGATTGCTGGGTCATATGTTACTTCTATTTTTAGATTTTTAAGGAACCTCCATACTGTTCTCCATAGTGGCTGTATCAATTTACATTCCCACCAACAGTGCAAGAGGGTTCCCTTTTCTCCAGGCCCTCTCCAGCATTTGTTTTTTGTAGATTTTCGGATGATGCCCAGTCTAACTGGTGTGAGGTGATACCTCATTGTAGTTTTGATTTGCATTACTCTAATAATTAGTGATGTTGAGCAGCTTTTCATGTGCTTCGTGGCCGTCTGTATGTCTTCTTTGGAGAAATGTCTATTTAGGTCTTCTGCCCATTTTTGGATTGGGTTGTTTGTTTTTTTAATATTGAGCTGCATGAGCCATTTATATATTTTGAAGATTAATCCTTTGTCCGTTGATTCCTTTGCAAATATTTTCTCCCATTCTGGGGGTTGTCTTTTCGTCTGGTTTGTAGTTTCCTTTCCTGTGCAAAAACTTCTACTTTCATGAGGTCCCATTTGTTTATTTTTCTTTTTATTTCCATTATTCTAGGAGGTGCATCAAAAAAGATCTTGCTGTGATTTATGTCAAAGAGTGTTCTTCTTATGTTTTCCTTTAAGAGTTTTATAGTGTCCGGTCTTACGTTTAGGTCACTAATCCATCTTGAGTTTATTTTTGTGTATGGTGTTAGGGAGTGTTCTAATTTCATTATTTTACATGTAGCTGTCCAATTCTCCCAGCATCACTTATTGAAGAAACTGTCTTTTCTCCACTGTATATCCTTGCCTCCTTTGTCATAGATTAGTTGACCATACCTGCGTGGGTTTATCTCTGGGCTTTCTATCCTGTTCCATTGATCTACATTTCTGTTTCTGTGCCAGTACCATATTGTGTTGATTACTGTAGCTTTGTAGTATAGTCTGAAGTCAGGGAGTCTGATTCCTCCAGCTGTTTTTTTCCCTCAAGACCGCTTTGGCTATTTGGGGTCTTTTGTGTCTCCATACAAATTTTAAGATCTTTTTCTTCTAGTTCTGTTAAAAAAGCCATTGGTAATTTGATAGGGATTGCATTGAATCTGTAGATTGCTTTGGATAGTATAGTATTTATACTATAGTATAAATACTATAGTAGTATTTATACTACTATAGTATTTATACTATAGTATAAATACTATAGTATAGTATAGTATTTTCACAATATTCATTCTTCCAATCCAAAAATATAGTATATCTCTCCATCTGTTTGTATCGTATTCATTTTCTTTCATCAGTGTCTTGTAGTTTTCTGCATACAGGTCTTTTGTCTCCCTAGGTAGATTTATCCCTAGGTATTTTATTCTTTATGTTGCAGTGCTAAATGGGAGTGTTTCTTTAATTTCTCTTTCAGATTTTTCATCATTAGTGTATAGGAATGCAAGAGATTTCTGTGTATTAAATTTCTATCCTGCATCTTTACCAAATTCATTGATTAGGTCTAGTAGTTTTCTGGTGGTATCTTTAGGATTCTCTATGTATAGTATCATGTCATCTGCAAACAGTGACAGTTTTACTTCTTCTTTTCCAATTTGTATTCCTTTTATTTCTTTTTCTTCTCTGATTGCTGTGGCTAGGACTTCCAAAACTATGTTGCATAATAGTGGTGAGAGTGAACATCCTTGTCTTGTTCCTGATCTTAGAGGAAATGCTTTTAGTTTTTCACCATTGAGAATGATGTTTGCTGTGGATTTGTCATATACGGCCTTTATTATGTTGAGGTAGGTTCCCTCTATGCCCACTTTCTGGAGAGTTTTTATCATAAATCGGTGTTGCATTTTGTCAAAAGCTTTTTCTGCATCTATTCAGATGATCATATGATTTTTCTCCTTCAATTTGTAAATATGGTGTATCACATTGATCGATTTGCGTATATTGAAGAATCCTTGCATTCCTGGGATAAACCCCACTTGATCATGGTGTATGATGCTTTTAATGTGCTGTTGGATTCTGTTTGCTAGTATTTTGTTGAGGATTTTTGCATCTCAGTTCCTCAGTGATATTGGCCTGTAGTTTTCTTTCTTTGTGACATCTTTGTCTGGTTTTGGTGTCAGGGTGATGGTGGCCTCGTAGAAAGAGTTTGGGAGTGTTCCTCCCTCTGCTATATTTTGGAAGAGTTTGAGAAGGATAGGTGTTAGCTCTTCTCTAAATGTTTGATAGAATTCGTCTGTGAAGCCATCTGGTCCTGGACTTTTGTTTGTTGGAAGATTTTTAATCACAGTTTCCATTTCAGTGGTTGTGATTGGTCTGTTCATATTTTCTATTTCTTCCTGGTTCAGTCTCGGCAGGTTGTGCATTTCTAAGAATCTGTCCATTTCTTCCAGGTTGTCCATTTTATTGGCATAGTGTTGCCTGTAGTAATCTCTCATGATCCTTTGTATTTCTGCAGTGTCAGTTGTTACTTTTCCTGTTTCATTTCTAATTCTATTGATTTGAGTTTTCTCCCTTTTTTTCTTGATGAGTCTGGCTAATGGTTTATCAATTTTGTTTATCTTCTCAAAGAACCAGCTTTTAGTTTGTTTTTTTTTTTTTCCAGCTTTTAGTTTTATTGATCTTTGCTATCGTTTCCTTCATTTCTTTTTCATTTATTCCTGATCTGATCTTTATGATTTCCTTCCTTTGGCTAACTTTAGGTTTCTTTTGTTCTTCTTTCTCTAATTGCTTTAGGTGTAAGCTTAGGTTGTTTATTTGAGTTGTTTCTTGCTTCTTAAGGTAGGATTGTATTGCCATAAACTTCCCTCTTAGAACTGCTTTTGCTGCATCCCATAAGTTTTGGTTCACCTTGTTTTCATTGTCATTTGTTTCTAGGTATTTTTTTATTTTCTCTTTGATTTCTTCAGTGATCTCTTGGTTATTAAGTAGTGTATTGTTTAGCCTCCATGTGTTTGTATTTTTTACAGATTTTTTCCTGTAATTGATATTTAGTCTCATAGCGTTGTGGTCCGAAAACACACTTGATATGATTTCAATTTTCTTAAATTTATCAAGGCTTCATTTGTGACCCAAGATATGATCTATCCTGGAGAATGTTCCATGAGCACTTGAGAAGAAAGTGTATTCTGTTGTTTTTTTGTTTTGTTTTGTTTTGTTTTATTAATTAATTTATTTATTTTTGGCTGTGTTGGGTCTTCGTTTCTGTGCGAGGGCTCTCTCTAGTTGTGGCAAGTGGGGACCACTCTTCATCGCGGTGCGTGGGCCTCTCACTATCGCGGCCTCTCTTGTTGCGGAGCACAGGCTCCAGATGCGCAGGCTCAGTAATCATGGCTCACGGGCCCAGCCGCTCCGCGGCATGTGGGATCTTCCCAGACCAGGGCTCGAACCCGTGTCCCCTGCATTGGCAGGCAGACTCTCAACCACTGCACCACCAGGGAAGCCCTATTCTGTTGTTTTTGGTTGGAATGTCCTATTACTATCATTAAGTCCATCTTGTTTAGTGTATCATTTAAAGCTTGTGTCTCCTTATTTATTTTCATTTTGGATGATCTGTTCATTGGTGAAAGTGGAGTGTTAAAGTCCCCTACTATGATTATGTTACTGTCGATTTCCCCTTTTATGGCTGTTAGTATTTGCCTTATGTACTGAGGTGCTCCTATGTTGGGTGCATAAATATTTACAATTGTTATATCTTCTTCTTGGATTGATCTTTTAATCATTATGTAGTGTCTTCCTTTGTCTCTTGTAATAGTCTTTGTTTTAAAGTCTATTTTGTCTGATATGAGAATTGCTACTCCAGCTTTCTTTTGATTTCCATTTGCATGGAATATCTTTTTCCATCCCCTCACTTTCAGTCTGTATGTGTCCCTAGGTCTGAAGTGGGTCTCTTGTAGACAGCATATATACTGGTCTTGTTTTTGTATCCATTCAGCCAGTCTATGTCTTTTAGTTGGAGCCTTTAATCCGTTTACATTTAAGGTAATTATCAATGCATGTTCCTATTACCATTTTCTTAATTGTTTTGTGTTTGTTATTGTAGGTCTTTTCCTTCTCTTGTGTTTCCTGCCTAGAGAAGTTCCTTTAGCATTTGTTGTAAAGCTGGTTTGGTTGTGCTGAATTCTCTTAGCTTTTGCTTGTCTGTAAAGGTTTTAGTTTCTCCATCATATCTGAATGAGATCCTTGCTGGGTACAGTAATCTTGGTTGTTAAGTTTTTCCCTGTCATTACTTTAAATATGTCCTGCCTCTCCCTTCTGGCTTGCAGAGTTTCTGCTGAAAGATCAGCTGTTAACCTTATGGGGATTCCCTTGTATGTTATTTGTTGTTTTTCCCTTGCTGCTTTTAATATTTTTTCTTGTATTTAATATTTGATAGTTTGATTAATATGCGTTTTGGTGTGTTTCTCCTTGGATTTATCCTGTATGGAACTCTTTGTGCTTCCTGGAGTTGATTAACTATTTCCTTTCCCGTATTAGAGAAGTTTTCAAGTATAATCTCTTCAAATATTTTCCCAGTCCCTTTCTTTTTCTCTTCTTTTTCTGGAACCACTATAGTTTGAATGTTGGTGCGTTTAATATTTTCCCAGAGATCTCTGAGACTGTCCTTAATTCTTTTCATTCTTTTTTCTTTATTCTTCTCTGCAGTAGTTATTTCCACTATTTTTTCTTCCAGGTCACTTATCCATTCTTCTGCCTCAGTTATTCTGCTATTGATCCCTTCTAGAAAATTTTTAATTTCATTTGTTGTGTTGTTCATGATTGTTTGTTTACTCTTTAGTTCTTCTAGGTCCTTGTTAAACGTTTCTTGTATTTTCTCCATTCTATTTCCAAGATTTTGAATCATCTTTACTATCATTTTTCTGAATTCTTTTTCAGGTAGACTGCCTATTTCCTCTTCATTTGTTTGGTCTGGTGGGTTTTTCCTTTGCTCCTTCGTCTGCTGTGTGTTTCTCTGTCTTCTCATTGCTTAACTTAATGTGTTTGGGGTCTGCTTCTCACAGGCTGCAGGTTCGTAGTTCCCGTTGTTTTTGGTGTCTGTCCCCAGTGGCTAAGGTTGGTTCAGTGGGTTGTGTAGGCTTCCTGGTGGAGGGGACTGGTGCCTGTGTTCTGGTGGATGAGGCTGGATCTTGTCTTTCTGGTGGGCAGGTCCACGTCTGGTGGTGTGTTTTGGAGTGTCTGTGACCTTATTATGATTTTAGGCAGCCTCTCTGCTAATGGGTATGGTTGTGTTCCTTTCTTGCTTGTTGTTTGGCATAGGGTGTCCAGCACTGTAGCTTGCTGGTCACTGAGTGGAGCTGGGTCTTGGCATTGAGGTGGAGATCTCTTGGAGATTTTTGCCGTTTGATATTATGTGGAGCTGGGAGGTCTCTGGTGGACCAATGTCCTGAACTTGGCTCTTCCACCTCAGAGGCATAGCCCTGACGCCTGGCTGGAGCACCAGGAGCCTGTCATCCACATGGCTCATAATACAAGGGAGAAAAAAAGAAAGAAGCAAAGAAAAAGATAAAATGAAATTAAATTTAAAAAACTCTTATTAAGATAAAAAACAAAAAATAAGTATTAAAAAATTTTTTTAAGTAATTAACAAAAAAGAAAGAAGAGAACAACCAAACCAACAAACAAATCCAACAGTGATAACAAGCACTGAAAAGTATACTAAAAATAAATAAATAAATAAAACCCCCCCTTAAAAAACGGACAGACAGAACCCTAAGAGAAATAATAAAAGCAAAGCTATACAGACAAAATTACACACAGAAGCATATGCATACACACTCACAAGAAGAGAAAAAGGGAAAAGTATATATATATCATAGCTCCCAAAGTCCACCTCCTCAATTTGGGATGATTCATTGTCTATTCAGGTATTTCACAGATGCAGGGTACATCAAGTTGACTGTGGAGATTTAATCCGCGGCCCCTGAGGCTGCTGGGAGAGATTTCCCTTTCTCTTCTTTGTTCGCACAGCTCCTGGGATCCAGCTTTGGATTTGGCCCTGCCTCTGCATGTAGGCCCTGCATGAGGGTGTCTGTTCTTCGCTCACACAGGACGGAGTTAAAGGAGAAGCTGATTAGGGGGTTTGGCTCACTCAGGCCTGGGGGAGGGAGGGGTACGGAGTGTGGGGCTAGCCTGCAGCGGCAGAGGCTAGGGTGACTTTGCAACAGCCTGAGGCGTGCTGTGTGTTCTCTCGAGGAAGTTGTCCCTGGATCACTGGACCCTGGCAGTGGCGGGCTGCATAGGCTCCCAGGATGGGAGATGTGGATAGTGACCTGTGCTTGCACACAGGTTTCTTGGTGGCTGCGGCAGCAGCCGTAGCATCTCATGGCCGTTTCTGGGGTCCGCGCTGATAGCCGCGGCTTGTGCCCATCTCTGGAGCTCCTTTAAGCAGCGCTCTTAATCCCCTCTCCTTGCGCACCAGGAAACAAAGAGGCAAGAAAAAATCCTTTGCCTCTTTGTCAGTTGCAGATCTTTTCCCGGACTCCCTCCCGGCTAGCCATGGCACGCTAGCCCCCTTCAGGCTGTTTTCTCACAGCCAACCCCAGTCCTCTCCCTGGAACGTGATCTCCGAAGCCTGAGCCTCAGCTCCCAGCCCCCACCTGTCCCAGCGGGTGAGCAGACAAGCCTCTCGGGCTGGTGAGTGCTGGTCGGCATCGATTCTCAATGTGGGAATTTCTCTGCTTTTCCCTCCGCACCCCTGTTGCTGCGCTCTCCTCCATGGCTCTGAAGCTTCCCCCCTCCGCCACCCGCAGTCTCTGCCCATGAAGGGGCTTCCTAGCGTGTGGAAACTTTTCATCCTTCACAGCTCCCTACCACTGGTGCAGGTCCTGTCCCTATTCTTTTGTCTCTGATTTTTCTTTTTTCTTTTGCCCTACTGAGATACGTGGGGAGCTTCTTGCCTTTTGGGAGGTCTGATGTCTTCTGCCAGTGTTCAGTAGGTGTTCTGTAGGAGTTGTTCCACATGTAGATGTATTTGTGATGTATTTGTGGGGAGGAAGGTGGTCTCCATGTCTTACTCATCCGCCATCTTGAAGCTCTTCCTCTCCTTGTCTCTTGTAACATTCTTTATTTTAAAGTCTATTTTATCTGTTATGAGTATTGCTACTCCAGCTTTCTTTTGATTTCCATTTGCATGGAATATCTTTTTCCATCCCCTCACTTTTAGTCTGTGTGTGTCCCTAGGTCTGAAGTGGGTCTCTTTTAGACAGCATATATACTGGTCTTGTTTTTGTATCCATTCTGGGAGCCTGTGTCTTTTGGTTGGAGCATTTAATCCATTCACGTTTAAGGTAATTATCAATATATATGTTCCTATTACCATTTTCTTTATTGTTTCTGGTTTGTTTTTGTAGGTCCTTTTCTTCTCTTGTGTTTCCCACTTAGAGAAGTTCCTTTGGCATTTGTTGTAGTGCTTGTTTGGTGGTGCTGAATTCTTTTAGCTTTTGCTTGTCTGTAAAGCTTTTGATTTCTCCATTGAATCTGAATGAGATCCTTGCCCGTAGAGTAATATTGGTTGTAGGTTCTTCCCTTTCATCACTTTAAATATGTTATGCCACTCCTTTCTGGCTTGTAGAGTTTCACCAGAGAAATCAGCTGTTAATAACCTTATGGGAGTTCCCTTGTATATTATTTTTCGTTTTTCCCTTGCTGCTTTCAATAATTTTTCTTTGCCTTTAATTTTTGCCAATTTCATTTCATTACTGTGTGTCTCGGCGTGTTTTTCCTTGGGTTTATCCTGTATGGGACTCTCTGTGCTTCCTGGACTTGAGTAGCTATTTCCTTTCCCATGTTAGGGAAGTTTCCGTCTATAATCTCTTCAAATATTTTCTCGGGTCCTTTCTCTCTCTTTTCTCCTTCTGGGACCCCTATAATGCAAATGTTGTTGCGTTTAATGTAGTCCCAGAAGTCTCTTAAGCTGTCTTCATTTCTTTTCATTCTTTTTTCTTTATTCTGTTGTGCAGCAGTGAATTCCACCATTGTGTCTTCCAGGTCACTTATCCGTTCTTCTGCTTCAGTTTTTTTGCTATTGATTCCTTCTAGTGTATTTTTCAATTCAGTTATTGTATTGTTCATCTCTGTTTGTTTGTTCTTTAATTTTTCTAGGTCTTTGTTAAACATTTCTTGCATCTTCTTGATCTTTGCCTCCATTCTTTTTCTGAGGTCCTGGATCATCTTCACTATCATTATTCTGAATTCTTTTTCTGGAAGGTTACCCATCTCCACTTCATTTAGTTGTTTTTCTGGGGTTTTATCTTGTTCCTTCATCTGGTACATAGCCTTCTGCCTTTTCATCTTGTCTATCTCTGAATGTGGTTTTTGTTCCACAGGCTGCAGGATTGTAGTTTTTCTTGCTTCTGCTGTCTGCCCTCAGGTGGATGAGGCTATCTAAGAGGCTTGTGCAAGTTTCCTGATGGGAGGGACTGGTAGTGGGTAGAGCTGGCTACTGCTCTGGTGGGCAGAGCTCAGTAAAACTTAATCCGCTTGTCTGTTGATGGCTGGGCCTGGGTTTCCTCCCTTTTGGTTGTTTGACCTGAGGTGACCCAACACTGGAGCCTACCCACCTCTTTGGTGGGCCTAATGGCAGACTCTGGGAGGGCTTACACCAAGGAGTACTTCCCAGAACTTTTGCTGCCAGTGTTCTTGTCTTCTCGGTGAGACACAGCCACCCCTCGCCTCTGCAGGAGTCCCTCCAAAACTAGTAGGTACGTCTGGTTCAGTCTCCTATGGAGTCACTGCTCCTTCCCCTGGGTCCCGATGTGCATAGTACTTTGTATGTTCCCTCCAAGAGTGGAGTCTCTGTTTACCCCAGTCCTGTCGAAGTCCTGCAATCAAATCCTGCTAGCCCTCAAAGTCTGATTCTCTAGGAATTCCTCCTCCCATCGCCAGACACCCAGCTTGGGAAGCCTGAAGTGGGGCTCAGAACCTTCACTCCAGTGGGTGGACTTCTGTGGTATAAGTGTTCTCCAGTTTTTGATCACCCACCCAGCAGTTATGAGATTTGATTTCATTGTGGTTGCGCCCCTCCTACTGTCTCATTGTGGCTTCTCCTTTGTCTTTGGATGTGGGGTATCTTTTTTGGTGAGTTCCAGTGTCTTCCTGTCCATGATTGTTCAGCAGTTAGTTGTGATTCCGGTGCTCTCGCAAGAGGGAGTGAGAGCACGTCCTTCTACTCCACCATCTTGAATCAATCCCACTTACACTCAATTTTGTGTTAAGTACCTTCTTGTTATTTCCTTTCTCTTTTTATCCCTTTGCATTTCCATGTAAAGTTTTAATCAGTTTGTCAAGTTCAATGAACAGATCTGTCCGGATTTTGATTAGGATTGTGGAGTTTAGTTGTATTGAATTTATACAACAGTTTGGGGAGAATTAACATGAAGTGATAGCTCCCTTATTTAGGTCTTTAATTTGTCTCAGCAGTGTTTTATAGTTTTGTGCATGGGCCTTATACATTTTTTGTTAAATTAATTCTTATATTTTTGATGCTTTTGTAAATGGATTTTTTCCATTTAACTTCCAAATTTTTTGATGGTATTATATAAAAATCAAAGTTATTTTTGTATGTTTTGTATGTTGCTAAATTCTTCACTTATTAGTTTTAGTAGTTGTTATGTAGATGCCTTAGATTTTTTTATGTAAACAATCATGTCATCCACAAATAGAGTTTTACTTCTTCAATTTTTATGCCTTTTATTTCTTTTTCTTGCCTTATTTCATTATCTAGGTATGATCTCAGTACAATTTGAATAGAACTAGTGGGAGTGACATCCTTATCTCATTCCTGCTTTTACAGAGAAAGCATTTAATATTTCAACATTAGGTATATTAGCTGTAGGATTTTCTTAGTATCTTTTATCAGAGTTAGGATGTTTCCTTCTAGTCCTTATTTCTGAGGTTTTTTTATAGTTAATGTGTATTGAATTTTATCAGATATTTTTTTGACACCTATTGGGATAATCATGTTTTTTCCCCATTTATTCTGTTAATATATTATTATATAAATCACTAAGATTTATATTAGTTGTTTTTTTTTTTAAATTGAAGGCAAGCTTTTTTTAAAAAATTAATTTAATTTATTTATTTATGACTGTGTTGGGTCTTTGTATGCGAGGGCTGTCTCTAGTTGTGGCAAGTGGGGGTCACTCTTCATCGTGGCGCACGGGCCTCTCACCACCGTGACCTCACTTATTGCGGAGCACAGGCTCCAGACGCGCAGGCTCAGTAACTGTGGCTCATGGGCCCAGCCGCTCTGTGGCATGCGGGATCTTCCCAGACCAGGGCTCGAACCCGTGTCTCCTGCATTGGCAGGCAGACTCTCAACCACTGCGCCACCAGGGAAGCCCTATTAGTTGGTTTTTAAATGTTAAACTAATTTTGTATTCCTGGGATTAAACCCAGTTTGATCATCAGATTTTTTTTTTATATTGCTGGATTCAGTTGCTTAATATTTGAATAATTTTTGCATTTATATTTATTATGGATATTGGTCTGTAATTTTCTTTTCTTGCAATATGTTTGTCTGGTTTTTGTATCTGGGTTTTGTAGGCCTCTTAAAATAAATTGCAAAGTGTTTCTTTCTTCTGTCTTTTCTAAAAATGTTGTATATTTAAGTTATTTTATACTTAAATATTTGATGGAATTTACTAGTGAAATCTTTTAGACCTGGAGTTTTCTTTAAGGGAAGGTTTTTGTTAATGAATTCAATTACTTTAATAGATATGTGGCCATTCAGATTTTCTATTTTTTGCTGTGTCAATTTTGGTAACTTGTATTTTTCAAAGAATTTATCTGTTTTATCTAAGTTGTCAAATTGATTGGCATAAACACTTCTTTATGTTCCTTTTTTATTCTTTTAGTATTTGTGGGATCTGAGTAATACCTCTCTGCATCTTAATGTGGATCTTTTGTAGCCTCTATTTTATTCTTAATTAGTATAACTTGAGGGGTATTGATTTTGTTGATCTTTCCAAAGAATAAAGTTTTAGCTTTGTTAATCTTCTCTGTTGTTTGTTTGCTACTTCATTGAGTTCTGCAATTATTCTGCAATTGTTTCTGCAGTTGGATGTACTATTCTATATAATTACCAATTAGCAGTTCAAGGTAATTGATAATATTCAGATTTTCTATGTTTTTAGTATTAATAGCTGAGGGAGGAAAGTTAAAATCTCCTGCTATGATTGTGAGTTTGTCTATTTTTCCCTTTAATTCTCTCAATTTTGTCTTCATGTACTTTGAAGCTCTGTTATTAGGTCGTAAACTTTTATGATCACTATTTCTTCCTGACCCCTTTGTTAAGTGTTTCTGTATTTCTGGTAATACAATTTGAAATCTACTTTATCTGATATTAAGATAACCACTCCAGTAGTCTTATGCTGACTGTTTGAATGGTTTGTCTTTTTCCAACCCTTTATTTTAAGCTATCTATGTCTTTATATTTAAAATGTGTCTCTTGGAGACAAGTCTTTTATTTATCCTGACAGCCTCTGATGTTTAATTGGAGTGTTTAGTCCATTTACGTTTAATATAATTCCTGTTATGTTTGGATTTGGTTATATTGTTTGTTTTCTGTTTGAACAGATTGCTTTCTGTTTTAATATTTCTCCTTTATTTGGGGTTGATAAGATATTTTTTAGAATTCCATTTTAATTCTTCTATTGATTTTTAACTGTGCTCTGTTTATTATTTTTTCATGTTTCCTCTAGTGATAAAGATATACATTCCCAACTTTTTACTATGTGCTTAAAGCTAATAATGTATCACTTCACGTAAAATGTAAGTGAAATATTGGGTTGGCCAAAAAGTGCCTTCGGTTTTTAAGTAAAAGTAAAAGACACATTTTTCATTTCCACCAATAACTTTATTGAACAATGTATTCACCCTTTTGTTCCACTACCTTCTGCCATTTTTCAGGCAGCTTTGTAATTCTATCTTTTTCCATTAAGAGAATTTTGTAAAGATCGAAATAAATAGAAATCCAAAGGTGCAATGTCTGGTGAATATGGTGGATGAATCAGAATTTCTCAGCCAAGCTGTAACAGTTTTGCCTGGTCATCAAAGAAACATGTGGTCTTGCATTATCCTGATGGAAGATTATGCGTTTTTTGTTGACTTCTTCTGGAAGCTTTTTGTCGAGTGCTGTTTTGAGTTTTTCTAATTGGGAGCAGTACTTGTTGGAATTAATTGTTTGGTTTTCTGGAAGGAGCTCATAACAGAGGACTCCCTTCCTATCCCACCACATACACAACATCACCTTCTTTGGATGAAGACCGGCCTTTGGTGTGGTTGTTGGTGGTTCATTTCACTTGCCTCACGATCCCTTCCATTCCACATCATTGTACAGTATCTACTTTTCATCACCTATCACAATTTGTTTTAAAAACGGAACGTTTTCATTGCTTTTAAGTAGAGAATTGCATGCAGAAATGTAAGAAGGTTTTTTTCACTTAATGTGGAACCCAAACATCAAAGGGATTAAACATAACCCAGCTGGTGCAAATGATTTTCAGTGCTTGACTTGGATATTTTGATTATGTTGGCTATCTTCTGCATGGTGTAAAACGTTGATTGTTCTCAATTAATGTCTCGCTATTAACTTCAACTGCTCTACCCAACCATGGTGAAATCTCCAGGACGAAACTTCACAAGCCACTTTGGACATGTTCAATCAGTCACAGCACCTTCTGCATACATTGCACAAATCTTTTTTTGCATTTCAGTTGCGTTTTTACCTTTCTTGAAATAATAAAGCATAATATGCCGAAAATGTTGCTTTTTTCTTCCATCTTCAATATTAAAATGGCTACACAAAAATTCACCAATTTTGATGTTTTTTTTTTTAAATACACACTGATATCACAGCTGTCACATACAATCTAACAAAATTGTTTTGAATGAAGTTAGAAGACAACTAAGTGCTACTAGAACCATCTTATGGAAAAAACAGAGCAAACCTTTTGGCCAACCCAATAGATTGTCCTATTTTAATTTATTTTTATTTTAAGGAAACTAAGAGTTAGGAAAGCTAAGTGTAATACCTAAGATACTAGTTAATACATATCTAATATCTAAATTTTGAAGGTTAAACCAACATTACATTTCCAGAGTCAACCCAACTTGGTTTTAGTATATATTTCTTTTTTACATTTCTATGTTCCATTTGCTAATATTTTAAGAGTTTTGCTTCTATGTGAGTATGAGAAATTGGCCTGTAAATGTCCCATATTTTTGTTAGATTTTCTTATCAAGGTTATGTTGAACTCATAAAATGAGTTGAGAATATTTCTCCCTTTCTCTAAAATCTGGAGGAGTTTAAGACTGGCATTATAGCTTTCTTAAGCATTGGTAGACTTTATTGGTGGCTATTTGACCCTTAGTTTTCTTTGTAGAAGGTTTGTAATTATGTATTTAGATTTCGATAATAGTTATTTGAATATGTAAAATTTCTGTTTCTTCTTGTTTTAGTGTTAAGTTCTGTTCATCCATTTCACCTAAAATTTCACAGTTATTGGCGTAACATTGTTTATTATGTCTTATACATATTTTTTTGTGTGTTGCCTGTTCTCTTAGTTTCTCTTTTTTTTTTAAATCAATTTTCTAGGGTTCATCACTTTTAAAAATCTTTTCACAGAATGATCATTTGGCTTTGTCAATCTTTTTATTTTATGCTTTTTCATGTTTTATAATTCTATTTTTGTGTGTTAAGTTTTCTGTTATTTTTATATATTTTTCAGATAGATTCTTAGATATTTTATTAGCAGGCTCTCTTCTGTCCTAATATATATGCATTTAAGTCCATAAAGCATGTCTTTAAGTGTATTCCATAAATTTAATATGTAATTATTACTCATTAGTATTCAACTTAAATATTTTCTAATCTCCATTGTGAGTTCTACTTTGAAATATATTCCTTACTTTCCAAATATTTGGGGATTTTCTGTTTATATTTTTGTTATTTCTGATTTCTTGCACTGTGACCAAAGAACATATTCTGTATGATTTTTGTCTGTTGGATGTATTAAGATTTGCTCTATGACTTTGCATGTCAATTTTGGTAAATATTTTATGTGTACTTTAAGTGAAACTGTTTTGCTGTAGTTTACAGTGGTCTATCAAATGTTTATTAGGTCAAGTTTGCTTACCATTTTTTTCAAATATTCTGTATCTTTACTGATTTCTTTGTTTTGTTCTTACTAAGTTATTTCAAAATCTACCATTGTGCTTATCGATTTGACTACTTTTGTTTCAGTAAATGTTTTCTTCTTTAGTAGTTTACACTTCGTATAACTTCCAAATGAATTAATCAGTATCAAGTGTGCCTCTTTAATTTAGTAATGCTTTTTGCCTCAGTATTATCTGATATTAATATAGCTATATCAACTTTCGTTTAGTTTTTGTTTGCATGGTCTTTCTCTACCTCTTGTTGTAGATGTTGTTTGTGTAAGTGGCACACATATTGTGAACAGAACCTCCATACTGTTCTCCATAGTGTCTGTACCAACTTACATTCCCACCAACAGTGTAGGAGGGTTCCTTTTTCTCCATACCCTCTCCAGCATTTATTATTTATAGACTTTTTGATGATGGCCATTCTGACTAGAGTGAGGTGATACCTCATTGTAGTTTTGATTTGCATTTCTCTAATAATTAGTGATGTTGAGCATTCTTTTTATGTGCCTTTTGGCCATCTTTATGTCTTCTTCGGAGAAATGTCTATTTAGATCTTCTCCCCATTTTTTGGTTGAGTTGTTTGTTTTATTGATGTTGAGCTGTATGAGCTATTTGTATATTTTGGAAATTAATCCCTTGTCAGTCACATCGTTTGCAAATATTTTCTCCCATTATGTAGGTTGTCTTTTGTTTTGTTTATGGTTTCCTTTGCTGTGGAAAAGGTTTTCAATTTAATTAGTTCCCAGTTGTTTATTTTTATTTCCATTACTCTAGGAGACGGATCCAAAAAAGATACTGCTGCGTTTTATGTCAAAGAGTGTTCTGCCTATGTTTTTCTGTAGGAGTTTTTTTACATTTAGGCAGTGACAGACTCAATGCAATCCCTATCAAATTACCAATGGCATTTTTCACAGAAGTAGAGCAAAAAAATTTTAAATTTGTATGGAAACACAAAAGACCTCAGATAGCCAAAGTAATCTTGAGAAAGAAAAAACAGAGCTGGAGGAATCAGGCTCCCTGACTTCAGACTGTTCTATAAAGCTTCAGTAATCAAAGGCATATGATACTGGCACAAAAACAGACATAGATCAGTGGAACAGGATAGAAAATCCAGAAATAAACCCATGCACCTGTGGTCAATTAATCTATGACAAAGGAGGCAAGAATATACAGTGGAGAAAAAGCAGTCTCTCTAATTAGTGGCGCTGGGAAAACTGGACAGCTACATGTAAAGAATGAAATTAGAAGATTCTCTAACACCATATACAAAAAATAAAGTCAAAATGGATTAAAGACCTAAATAAAAATATCACTCCGTTGTATAGTGTCTCCACTGTTTTTGCTGCAAGATCAGCTATTTGTCTAATTGTTGCTTACTTAATAGATAGATAATCTGTTGTTTTTTCCTCTGACCACTTTTAATATATTTCTGTCTCAAATTTTGAGCAGTTTTTTCTCTGCAGGAACTACTTGTGGATTTTTTTTTTTTTTTGGCTTCATGTTCTTAGTCGATATGGAATATATGGCTTTTTAAAAAATTATTTATTTAATCTATTTTTGGCTGTGTTGGGTCTTCTTTGCTGTACACGGGCTTTCTCTAGCTGCGGTGAGCAAGGGCTATTCTTCATTGCAGTATGTGGACTTCTCATTGCAGTGGCTTCTCTTGTTGTGGAGCACAGGCTCTAGAGCGCAGGCTCAGTAGTTGTGGTGCATGGGCTCAGTAGCTCCGCGGCATGTGGGATCTTCCCGGACCAGGGGTTGAACCCTTGTTCCCTGCATTGGCAGACGGATTCTTAACCACTGTGTATGGCTTGATTTTTGAAATCAGTTTTTGAAAGCTTTCAGCCCTTATCTCTTCAAATACTTCTGCACCATTCTTTTTCTTCTGTCATTTGAGATTCACATTGTAGGTATCCACACCATGTTGAAAACACTATTTTTTGATAGTTTTTCTAATTCTCTCATATTTTTTCTTTAGGTTTTAATATTTGTATAACTTATTTTTCTAAAGTAATGATCAGTTATTTTCCCCCATATATATGTATACCTCATATATTTTCCCCTTAATATTTACACTTGATCTTAGCCAAAAGGCCGAGAAGCGATCCCCCCTTAATATTTAAAACAACTCTTCCAGTATTATATTTGGTGTTTTCATATAATTTTAGTTATTCAAAGAGATTAACTTAGTTGCCCAAGTTCACATATCTGCCAAGCAACTTAGGTTGAAATTTGAACCAAGGTCTAGTTTAAATATCTCTTGCTCTTCATTATATGAAGTTACATTTCCTTTTTTCCTATGTCTTTTTGTCTTTCTCACTTGATATTTGGAGAATAGCTATTATTCAGAATGGTGTGTATAATGATGAATTGCCTTAGTTTATCTTAAAATAACATTCTATCATTCCACCTATATGTATTGGATACAGAAAAATGTACAAATTTATGAGCCAAGTATTACCCCCTTAATGAGTTTATTTTCTACAAGGAAAAAGGAATGTACACAGTTTATTGTGATAGAGAATATGATATCTCAACTGATGAGATCAAGAAAGAATTCACTGAGTAAGTAGAACTTATCATGGAAGAGATGGCAATGTGAGAATTTTTATTTAAAATTTTTTACTGCATTCAAGGGTAACTTTTATATTATAGATTTGTTTGTTAATACAAATAAAGAAAACAAATACTAGTGGTTCATATTGTGTTTCCTCCCAGCAAATCTATTTGTACTTACTCAAATTGTCACTTACTGAGTATTCAGGTAAACAGTAAAATTTTGTCCATCACGATACACAGTGATTGAAAAAATTGGACTTTTTCTCCTAGGTTATTTCATTTTTGGCTGCAGTTTTGGGTAAAAAGGGAACTCGTGAAGATATTGAAAATAACATGCCAGAGTTTTTACTAAGAAGTATGAAAAAGGAACCCCTTTCTTCTACAGCAAAAAAGGTAAGATATCTAGAAATGTACAGTTCATGAAGCTGGTATTGCAAAAGTGTCTGGAAACTTTTAGACATTATACATTATAGTATAAATTTAAAACATAAGGATTTAAAGATGTTATTTAAACATTTCTTTCATAGACCTAATTTCTGAAGGATTATCAGTTTTGTCCTCAAGTTAGATATGATTGACTCTGAAAATAGCAAAATGTAATTTCAGTTTGAATTTTGGGGGTGGGGTGGGGCTTTCAATCTTTTGCCTGGCAAGATTGACATGACTTAATTTGATTAATTTGTTAAATTTCCATGAATGTGTATATAAAGTTAATTGAAGTCCATTGTATTGTTTTTTATTTATGTGAGAATGAAATGCAGACAGTAGTGGATATTGCTAACAAAGGTGCATCAATGATGAAGTTGCTTAGCAGAATAATTACCTCCTGAATATATGAAACAAATCCTTCCTATACAAGGAACATCAAAGTTGGAATCAGAAAGGCTAAGTAAGGTCTAGGCTTGTCACTGTCTCTGCCCATGTGACTGTTAATGCTATTCATATCCATTCTTCAGCTTTCTTCTTTGTAAATGTGTGTTTATAAATATCTTATACATAATTCTTATAAAAAATAAGAGATGTCTAAAAAAAAAGAAATGCAAAAAAGAAAGGTGTACTAACTGTCTGACTTTTATATTGTCCTCAGCATCCAGGAAACTGGATAGAAATAAAGTTTAACTGATTTCGTGAAATCCTTATCATGTTATGGTGATGAACCACTTCCTACACATTGTTAAACAGTGTCTTTTACATATTTCTTATATATAAGATTGCTGAGAAGTCCAAGTTTACTCTTGTCTATGATTACGGGCATTTCAGTGTAAAATTTTGAGAGGTATTGGCTTAAGGTATTAAAAAATCTTATTACTTTAAATTTCCTATTATTTTCAATAGCATAGGTCCATTCTTAGTGTCAATTTAAATTTGATCCTAAAGAAGCATTATAATTCTTAATGTGTTTTAAGTTTTCAAGAGTTCAAGTACTGTTTTTAGCTTTGCTTTCAGATTGATTTGAATGTGTTGAACCATCCTTGCATCCCTGGAATAAATCTCACTTGATGATGGTGTATGATCCTTTTAATGTATTGTTGAATTCAGTTTGCTAGTATTTCACTGAGGATTTATGTTTGTCAGGGATATTAGCCTGTAATTTTCCTTTCTTGTGGTGTTCTTGTCTGGTTTTGGTATCAGGGTAATGCTGGCCTTGTAAATGAGTTTGGAAGTATCCCCTCCTCTTCTATGTTTTTTGGAAGAATGTGGGAAGAATTGGTGTTAATTTGGTAGAATTTACCAGTGAAGGTGTCTGGTCCTAGATTTTTGTTTGTTTGGAGGTTTTTGGTTAATGATTGAATCTCCTTACTAGTAATTGTTCCATTCAGATTTTCTATTCCTTCATAATTCAGTCTTGGTAGGTTGTCTGTTTATAGGAATTTATCCATTTCTTCTAGTTTATCTAATTTGGTGGTGTATAATAGTGTAGAGTAATTTCATATGATCCTTTGTATTTCTGTGTTATTATTTGTAATGTCTCCTGTTTCATTTCTAATTATATTTATTTGAGCCTTCTCTCTTTTTCTTAGTCTAGTTAAGGGTGTCAGTTTTGTTTATCTTTTCAAAAAACAGCCCTTAGTTTTATTAATTTTTTCTATTATCTCTCTAATCTCTATTTCATTTATCATCTCTGATCTTTGTTGTTTCTTTCCTTCTACTAACTTTGGGCTTAATTTGTTCTTTTTCTAGATTCTTAAGGTATAAAGTTGGGTTGTATATATGGCTTTTAAAAATTTTTTTTAATATAGGCATTTATCACTATATACTTTACTCTTAGAACTGCTTTTGCTGTGTCCCGTAAGTTTTAGTATGTTGTGTTTCAGTTTTCATTTGTCTTAAGGTATTTTTTTATTTCGTTTTTGATTTCTTCTTTGACCCATTGATTGTTGAGGAGCATATTATTTAATCTTGACCTATTTGTGGATTTTTTAGTTTTCCCCTTTGATTGATATCATATCATTGTGTGATAAGATATTTGATATGATTTCAGTCTTCTTAAGTTTATTAAGACTTGTCTTGTCTCCTAACATTTTATCTGTCCTGGAGAGTTCCATATGTGCTTGAGAAGAATATGTATTCTGCTGCTGTTGAATGTTCTGTATATGTCACTAGGTCCATCTGATCCAATGTGTAGTTTAAGTTCACTGTTTCTTTGTTGATTTTCTGTCTGAGTGACCCATTGTTGAAAGTGGAGTATTGAAGTCCCCTGTTATTTTATTGTTGTTATTTTTTTCCTCTTCACATCTGTTAATATTTCCTTTATATACTTAGTTGTTCTGATATTGGGTGTATAAATATTTACAGTTGTTACATCCTCTTGATGAATTGACCCTTTTATCATGATCTAATGACCTTGTTTGTCTCTAAGAATAGCTATCCCCACTTTCTTTTGGTTTCCATTTGCATGGAATATCATTTTCCATCTACTCACCTTCAGTTTATATGTGTCTTTAAAGCTGAAGTGAATCTCGTTGGTAATATGTGTTTGGGTCTCTTTTTTTTAAAATCCATTCAACCTCTTTATGTCTTTTGATTGGAGAATTTAATCTATTTACATTTAATGTTCCATTCGTTTCCATGACCCAGTCTTTCCAACTGCCTGTTCTTCATTGAGTTTTTTGTTGTTGTTTTATTTTGTTGGTTGTTGTCATATTTAAGTTTCTTCTAGGAAAACTCACTTTGTGGGTTTTTTTTTTTTTTTTTTGGAAGTTTTCTCTTACATAGGTAAAGGATGGATTCCTCAGGTCTTCAAGTATGTCAGTTCTCATCTGCTCTTGTAGTGTTCTGATCATCCGGTAGTGCCCTTCCAGGCATTTTACTGCTATTATGGATTTATTTTTATATTTGTTCTTCTGTTTTATTGGCATCAATAAATACATGTGTTTAGTTAATCATTTGAACTGGAATTCTATAAAGAAAGTTTTTAATGAGATTACCAGTAATGTCCTACAGTATTCCCCAGAAGCAAATCCAAACAAAACTTATAATTTTGTGTGATGAAATTTACAAAAGATAAATTTGTTTTGATCCATTTAAAAACTCTGTGCATTTTTAAAAGATAGTCTATTAAATAGCTAGAAGAGAAATAAATTTCTTTATATTTATTATGCTAATGCAAAAATTGCAATGGAATCTTGAAAAATTAATGTTCGAACTACTTGAAAAAAATCTTTTTAATGAATTTAAATGTTATCAATTAAGGAGTGATGGGTTTGAGGTATGTATGTGTGATACACGATGCATCTTATATATATTTTTAACCTTTTCAAGTGTGAATAAATCATCTAAGAATGTGTGAAATAGATGTTTTGTGCCAAGAATAAATTCTTAAAGGAAAAGATACAAACTATGCATTTCAAATATTCTTGGAATGATTCTTTAGATTTAGGCTATTAAGATTGGAATTCAGTCTTTATGAAAATGAATCAAAGTAAATTCTTTTAAAAATACTACTATCTTGTATGATAAAACTTTAAAGATTCTGTGTAAAATTCATAATCAGTATTAATGCAGAGAGGGAGGATTTTTCTAGCAGTCATAGTACCAGCATCAGATGCAATTTCAATGGTGATTAAACAAAAAATTTTCCAGTATTTTATTTACTATACACTATTTCTTTAGTTTATTATCTTGCAAATGATGCTACTTGTTTGATTTTTTGCTGCTGAGTTTATATATTTTGGATATTAACCCCTTGTTATATACATGGTCTGCAAATATTTTCTCCATTTAGTAGATTTCATTTTGTTGATGGTTTCCTTTGTTGTACAGAAGCTTTTTAGCTTGATATAGTCCTACTTTTTGGCTTTTGCTTTTGTTGCCTTTGCCTTTGGTGTCAAATCAAAAAACTCATTGTCAAGATGTAAAGGAGTTTACTGCCTATGTTTTCTTCTAGGAGTTTTATGGTTTCAGGTCTTAATTTCAAGTCTTTAATCCATTTTGAGTTCATTTTTGTGTATGGTATAAGATAGTGACCCAGTTTCATTCTTTTGCATGTGGTTATCCAGTTTTTCCAGCACCATTTATTGATATCTTGACAATATTTATTCTTCCATGAGCATGGATTATCTTACCGTTTATTTGTGACATTTAAAATCTTTTTCATCAGTGTCTCATAGTTTTCAGTGTACAGGTTTTTTTTATTTCTTTGTTTAAATTTATTCCTAGTTATTTTATCCTTTTTGATACAATTGTAAATGGGATTGTTTGCTTAATTTTTGTTTCTAATAGTTTGTTGTTAGTATGTAAAAATGAAACAGATTTTTGTATTGACTTTGTATCCTGTAACTTTACTCAATTTCTTTATTAATTCTAACAGTTTTCTGGTGGAATGTTTAGGGTTTTCTGTGTATTTCTATGTCTTTGGCAAACAGTGACAGTTTTACTTCCTTTCAAATTTGGATTTTTTTTCCCCCTCTGGTTAGGATTTTCAGTACTGTGGGAATAAAAGTGGTGAAAGTGGGCATCTTTGTCTTGTTCGTTGTCTTACAGGAAAAGTTTTCAACTCTCACCATTGAGTATGATGTTAGCTGTGTGCTGGTCATATATGGCCTTTATTATGTTGAGGTATGTTGTCTCTGTACCCACTTTGTTGAGTTTTTATCATAAATGGATGTTGAATTTCCTCAAATGCTTTTTCTGCTCTATTGAGATGATCGTATGATTTTTATTCTTCATTTTGTTAGTGTGGTGTATCATGCAGTTGATTTGCATAGGTTGAATCATCCTTGCGTCTGTGGAATAAATCTCACTTGATCATAATTTGTGATCATTTTTGATGTATTGTTGGATTCATTTTGCTAATATTTCATTGAGGATTTTTGTATTTATGTACATCAGGGATATAGCCTATAATTTTCCTTTTTTGTGGTATCCTTGTCTGGTTTTGGTATTGGGCCTCATAAAATAAGTTTGGAAGCATCCCCTGCTCTTCTATTTTTTCAAAAAGTTTGAGAAGGATTGGTATTAATTCTTCTTTGAACGTTTGATAGATTACCAGTGAAGCTGTCTGGTCCTGAACTTTTGTTTATTTGGAGGTTTTTGGTTACTTACTCAATTTCCTTACTAGAAACTGTTCTGTTCAGATTTTCTATTTCTTCATGATCAGTCTTGGTACATTGTATGTTTCTAATATATTTCCCTTCTAGTTTTCCAATTTGTTGACATAAAATTGTTCGTAGTAGTCTCTTATGATCCTTTTTATATCTGTGGTATCAACTGTAAGTTCTCCTCTTTTATTTCTGATTTTATTTGAGCCCTCTATCTTTTTTTCTGTTACTTCTAGCTAAAGGTTTGCCAATGTTGTGTGTGTTGTCAGAGAATCAGCTCTTAGTTTCATTAACCTTGTCTGTCATCTTTTTAGTCTCTATTTTGTTTATTTCCACTCTTATCTTTATTATTTTCCTCCTTCAACTAACTTTAGGCTTCATTTTCTAGTTTGTGTTTTTCTAGTTCCTTGAGGTGTAAGTTTGGTTGTGTATTTGAGAATTTTTTTGTTTCTTGAGGTACTCATGTATCACTATGAACTTTCCTCATAGAACTGCTTTTGCTGCAGCAATAAATTTTGGTACATTATATTTCCGCTTTCATTTGTCCTAAGGTATTTTTTGATTCCTCCTTTGATTTCTTCTTTGACTCATTGGTTGTTCAGTAGCATGTTGTTTAATATCCACAAATTTGTGAATTTTCCAGTTTTTGTCTTGTAATTGATTTCTAGTTTTATACCACTGTCATCAGGAAAGATGCTTGATATGATTTCAACCTTCATAAATATATTGACTTTTTTGTGGCTTAATGTATGGTCTGTCCTGGAGAATGTCGCATGTGAATTTAAGAATATATTCTGCTGCTTTTGGAATCATCTGTATATAAGTTATAAGTCAATCTGGTCTAAGTCATTTAAGGTGCCACATATATTTTTAAATTTGACTTTCTTAATTCTTTGATATTCTTGTTAGTTAATTTACTGTTCATTTATTTGCTTTACTTATGTTTTCTGCAAATAGTTATAATTTTACTTGTCATTTCCATACTCATGTTTTATTTACTTTTGTTTAATTAGAAGAGATGGTATTTATTGTTTTGCTATCCATTGATCTAAGTGATATTGGTCTATAATTTTCTACTTTGTTAGACTGTTTATCAAGTTTTGGTATTACTATTATGCTGCTTTTCTAAAAAGGATTTGCAGAGGCTCCTAGAGTGGATTCTCAACTTAAATTTCCATATATTAAATAGCCATAATATACCAAAGAAAAAGTTATCAATTATGCACAATTAGGATGTAAATTAATTAGATTTGGCATTTTTGAAAGAATTAAGATTGTAGAGTTAATTACAGGGAATATGCTTTAGAGCTTTGAGTTAAATAGAAAAAATTCCAATTTTATGGTCTGTAAGTTCTCTCAATATAGGTACATTTTATTTTTCAGCTTGATATCGCACTTCCTCCAATGTGAAATTTTTACTTTGGCTCTGGTGGTCTGTCATTGTCCTCTGAATAGACAGTGCTATTCCTACCTTGCCACTGACACATGTTTTTATTCATTATTTCATTTATCAACTGAACACCTTTGTTTTCTAAGCACAGCACAAAGTACCATGGTTACAGTGGCAAATAAGAAAGTTATGCGTCTCAAGGTCATAGGCTTTCTGATTTAAGGTGCTAACATGATATGTCATTGTTGGTTAAGAGCTTTGGAATTACACAGACATGGGTTCAAATACTTACTTTGCCACTTAATAACATTATGACCTTGGGCATATTATTTAACAGCTCTATACTTTAGTTTTCTCATCTCTAAAAAGGAAATAATATTTTTACTTTATAGTGTTTTTATGTGAAGTCCTTGGGTTAATGTCTGTTAAATGGCATAACTCAGTTCTCTTACTTCTTTTAGTATTAAAATGAGTTATTGATCCATTTGATTTACCTTTCACAACTTTGAAGACCAATAATGTCTATAAGGAATGTCTTAATTTTTAAACAACTTCTGGAATCTTAGGGCCAATTCTAGGAATCTTCAGGTTCATTGGCACCTTTTTTTTCTTTTTTAGGTTTGGGATTTTTATTTATTTATTTATTTTAGCACCTTTATTGGAGTATAATTGCTTTACAATGGTGTGTTAGTTTCTGCTGTACAATGAAGTGTAGATTCATTGGCACCTTTGATGAATAACCCCTCGAGTGGAAAACTGCTCAAAGTGCTCAGTTGGAGTTTGGATAACATTTTCATCTTATAATATTAAAAAGTAAAAAGGTTGGGGGGTCGGGCAGAGACAATAACTGGGCTTATTACTTGGAGCCCAAATTTTTTATTTGAAGGTAGTAGGAGAAAAATGGAATTCATAGGATAAATTCTGAGCCAGAAGATGAAACTATTTGAGATGAATCACGTATGACGAAAAAGTACTTATATATGCTTGATGCTGGGGTAGAAAAAAGGAACTCTCACATTTAGTAGGTTAATCTTCCCTTCTTTTTCTTTTTCCTGTTTCTAAAACAAAGTCACAGATTTGACATCTTACAGCTGACAAATGGCCCAACTGAAATGTTTCATAGAAGAGAGTGTAGGATTTAGAGTAGTATTGTATTATTTTTTTGTTTGTTATTTTATTTTTTTGTTTGAATGTATGTTTAATTGGTTCATCTTTATCAAGTAGGACAAGTATAAAACTTCAGAAAAAAACTTACTTAAAACCCTATTAAAGATAATAGCTTAGGAATAGTGGTAACAGTAAGAGATAAAAACATTAAAAATTAAAATGGCTGATGACAACAGGATTTGGGATTAGTACAGGAAAGGTCGGTGAAACCCCAAAACATTTATTTCAAGATTAAACAGAAATATTGTTAATCTTAATGGGTTAGGGCAGAAGTCCCACTTACATGAGTTAAGAGAGAACAGGAGGAGAGTAAGTATGGACAGCAAGTATTGATAACTCCTGAGGATCATTTCTATAAAGAAAGTAAAGTAATGGGGGATAGCTAGAGAGAGATGTAGGTTTAAGGAAGAATTTTTTTGTTTGTTTGGTTTGTTTTTTAACACTGAGAAATATATATTAGAATTTGTTTGCTTGAGGTTGTATGTGGTCCATTGAAAAGCAAAATGTAATCATGTTGGGCAAACTGGGGACAGTTTCTTCATCATTGACTTCAGGTTGACAGGAAGTGATTGGAGGCACTATATAAGTTCAGGGTTTGTCTTTAGAAGAGAACATGGACAGTTCACCCATGGTAATAGGTGGGAGGGCAGAATATATAGAAGTAAATATAGGTAGGTTATTGATCTAGTGATAAGAGAAGAGGAGGTTTTCTTCTAATTGCGTCAATTTTCCAGTGAGTTTTCCAGGTTATCAACTGATAGTATCTGAGAGAGGAGGACAGGAAATGGACTAGGAAAGTGAAAAGGAAAGAGAGCTCTGGAAGACCATACATTTCAAGAAAAAAACCTGGCCTGCTTTGTGTATTTCTATTACCCACATGGCCCTTGAAGTTATTATTGGGATCCTGATTATACTCTTTTTCTGTTTTGGAGAATTATTTTTTTCTTATCTCTCAACTCCTTTTGGGGGGAAAATAAAAAATAGCTGCTCCTTTGGACAAGGTTGGGTATCTATTTTTTTCCTAATAAGGTGCTAAGTAAACAACAAAGTATTTTTTGATGGTCTTCTAAGTCCAGATATATTCAATTTCTCAGTTGTATTTATACTTATTAACTACAGTGTCAAAAATCAAGGAATAGGACTATTGATATTCTGGATTTAACTTTGGGGTTCTTTTTCATTTAAAAAATTATATCATTAAATTTTTTTTCTTCTTCTTACAGATGTTCTTAATAGTTGCTCCTCTTTCTGTCCTCTACAACTGGAGGGATGAACTGGACACCTGGGGATATTTCAGAGTCACTATTTTACATGGTAACAAAAAAGACAATGAACTGACTCGTGTGAAACAGAGGAAATGTGAAATTGCTCTAACAACATATGAAACACTGCGCTTATGTCTGGATGAACTTAACAGGTAATCGGAATAATGGGAATGATTGCATTAGTATTCTGTTTACGTCAGTTGTATTTATCCCTTTATATTGTCATTTTTTTAAAGCTCTAAATATTCTTTAGCATGATTTACTTGATTTCAGGATTATTGAAATAGACAGTTTATAATAATTAACTTATTTTCTAAGAAGAAAAACCTAAGTCAGATTTTCTACAGTTCCTTATTTTATTTCCTCTATTACCTCTCCAAACAATGCATGTTAATGCATAGGACTTGTCCTAAATCTCATGTACAACCTTTTATGTGTATGATACCTCTGGACTAAAACAGTGATTTTCATGAATTATTTTAATTATGGGAGTCTGTTGTGAATATAGAGTGGCAAAAAATACATATACATACAGGGGCTTCCCTGGTGGCGCCGTGGTTGAGAGTCTGCCTGCCAATGCAGGGGACATGGGTTCGAGCCCTGGTCCAGGAAGATCCCACATGCCGTGGAGCGGCTGGGCCCGTGCGCCACAATTACTGAGCACTTTTTATGTCATGGAAATTAATCATTTTTCTGTTAAATGTGTTGTGAATGTTTTCCCATGTATTTTAACATTGTTTATGCTGTGTTCTTTCATATCGAATTTATTTTATAAAGTTACGTCCCTCTTGAAAAAAAAAAAACAAAAAAAAACTGCACGTCTGGAGCCAGTGCTCCGCAACAAGAGAGGCCGCGATAGTGAGAGGCCCGCACACCGCGATGAAGAATGGCCCCCACTCACCGCAACTGGAGAAAGCCCTCGCACAGAAACGAAGATCCAACACAGCCAAAAATAAATAAATAAATAAATAAATAAATAAATAATTAAAAAAAATACATATACATATTGAGAACCACTATTCCAGGACTATAAGTACCCAAAAGAAATGAACTGTATCTTAAGATTTTAGTGGGGAATCTAGAGACAAGCAATTATAAAGTCATGTGAATGCTATAATATGAAACAGGGGATGTTATAGGAGCACTTGAGGAGCCTGACTGCTGCAGAGTGAGGAGAGTAGTCAGGGAGCTTCCCAGAGAAGATGACCTATGAGCTGAGTGAGAATTGAAGGATGGGTAAGAATAGGAAAGAGTAGGAAAATAATCCAGGAAGAGGGAACAAACAACATTTGCAGAGAGGACTTCCCTGGTGGCACAGTGGTTAAGAATCTGCCTGCCAATGCAGGGGACACGGGTTCCATCCCCGGTCTGGGAAGATCCCACATACTGCGGAGCAGCTAAACCCGTGTGCCACAACTACTGAGCCTGTGCTCTAGAGCCCGCAAGCCACAACTACTGAGCCTGCATGCCACAACTACTGAAGTCAGTGTGCCTAGAGCCCGTGCTCCGCAACAAAGAAGCCACCACACTGAGAAGCCCGAGCACCGCAACCAAGAGTAGCCCCTGCTTGCTGCAACTAGAGAAAGCCTGCGTGCAGCAGCAAAGACCCAACACAGCCAAAAATAAATAAATAAATTTATCCCTTAAAAAAAAAATGTAGAGGCCTTCAGTCAACAAAGATCACAGCACTTTTTAATAAATGAAAGCAGTTCTGATGTTTTCTGCATGTAATTACTGTAGCCTAGAGTGTAAGAAGGAAGTGGCCAGGAGACAACACCAGTGTGGTAAGCAAGGAACAGATCATAAAGAATACTGAAAGCCTCTTAGAGGATTTTGGTCTTTATCCTTAGAGCAGCAGAGTGTCCCTGAAGTGTTTTCAGGAGATTACTATTATGATAAAAATGATTAGATTTACATTTTATAAGTAACCAAGTTGCTCTGTGCAGAGTAGAGCCGAATTGAATGGAGAAAGACCAATTAGGAGGCTTCTTATGAGCTAAATTGTGTCCCCTCCAAATTCATGTGTTCAAGTCCCAACTCCAAGAACCTCAGAATGTAACTTAAGGTAATTAAGTTAAAATGAAGCCATTATAGTGGGACTTAATCTGGGAGTCCAATCTGACTGGTTGTCCTTAGAAGAAGAGAAGGAGATACCAGGAACTCATGTACACAGAGGAAAGGACACATGAAGACACAGCAAGAGGGCAGCAATCTGTAAGGAGAGAGACCTCAGAAGAAACCAAACTTGCCAACACTTTTGATCTTGGAATTCGAGCCTCCAGAACTGTTGTGTCTGGCATCTTTTGCTCATCATCACGTTTTTGAGATTCAGCTATGTTATTGAATGTATCAGTGATCATTCTTTTTTAATGCTGAATTGTATTGCATTTTATGAATATATCACATTTTGTTACCCATTCATTTGAGGATAGATATTTGGGTTTTCCAGTTTTTGGTTACTGTAAGTAAAAATTTAAGTAATATTTATGTATAAGCCTTCTTTTGACATATATTTTGATTTCTCTTCTGTAAATTCCTAGGGGTGGGATTTCTGGGTTATATGGTAAGTATAGGTTTAACTTTAGAAGAAACTGATAAACCATTTTCCAGAGAGGTTGTACTATTCTACTCCAACTAGCAACCTATTAAAGTTCATTTGTTTCATATTCTCACCAATATTTGGTATCGTCAGTCTTTTTGTTTTTAGCGTGTATAGTGGTAACCCATTGCAGTGTAATTTGCATTTTTCTGATCTGTGTACACTTGAAAAAAGTGTTTTTTCTACCATGGTTGGATGTGATGTTCTATAAATATCAGTAAAGTCAGTTTGGTTAGGTGTTGTTCAAGTATTCTCTATCTTTACTGATTTTCTTTCTAATTGGCTTACAATTTCTGAGAGAGCAATGTTGAAATTTTCAATTATAGTTATGGATTTGTTTATTTCTCCTTTCAGTTCTGTCAATTTTCAATTCATATATTTTGAAGCTCTGTAATTAGGTACAAACACATTGATGATTAGTATTTTTTTCCTTATAAATTGATCCTTTTATCTTTAAAAATGTTCCTTTTCATATCTAATAATCTTGAAGTTTCATCTGGTATTAATATAGACAATACAGATTTCTTATGCTTACTGTATGTTTATCATTTTCCAACTTTTTGTTTTTATCTGTTCTTTATATTTAAGGTGAGTGTCTTGTGGTTAGCATATAGTTGGCTCTTGCATTTTTATCCTTTTTGATAATCCCTGCCTTTTATTTGGAGTGTTTAGTCCATTTATATTTAATGTAATTACTTTGTAAAGTTGGATTTAGAGCTACCATTTTTGTAAGCTCTAGGATTTTATTTTACTACACTTACAAGCTCATAAGTTTGCCTGTTACTATTTCCTGGATGCTGTCAGAAGACAGGAACAATCTGAGACATGAAGTTAAGTAACTTACCCAAGCCTACAGCAACTAAGTCAGTGGTGGACATGAGATTTAAACCTTGACTTTGGGCTTTTATGCAATGTATTATATAAGAGATATTCTATAGTTAGATAAATGTAATAAATTCATTTATCATAGCACCAGTCATATTTTAATTTTTGTTTAACTGCTCCTTTAGACTGTGAGGTCTTTGATATAGAATAATTTCTGTATTTCAGTGCTTATTACACTTCTAGCATATAATAGTGTTAAGTGGTTATTTTCTGTGATTGTTATAAATATTAAATAGGAATTCTAACAGTTATATAAATATAAATCAGGTTTCTGTGCAAAATTAGAAAAATCAAATGTTACAGTTTTTGTTGTATTTAGTTTTCCTTTATTTGTTTGAATGGTTTTATTTTTAACAATATTAGAAATAATTTATATTCAATCTGAGTAAATATTAAGTAATTTTTGTGAGAATGCTGTATATGATAGACCAGTATTAAACATTTATCATAGATAATCCATAGAGTAGATAAACACTCTATGAGTGAGCTATATCTCTTTGTTATTACTATTATGTTTTACTTCATTTTTATTTTTATCAAAGTTATATATGCATATTATTTAAAGAGCCAAATATGAACACTGTTCACTCCTGTCTGCCACCCCCATTAGCTGTTGTTCAGAGACAGTCACCTTCAACTCTTTAACTTATCTTCCTAGTTTTTACTTCCATATCTCAAAGAACATGTTCATGCTGCAACTTAAAAATTGTCCTTTAAGTTTTTTTTTTTAAAGTTACTTTTGATTCTATTTTTTTTTTTTTAAATTTTATTTATTTATTTATTTATGGCTTTGTTGGGTCTTCGTTTCTGTGCGAGGGCCTTCTCTAGTTGCGGCAAGTGGGGGCCACTCCTCGTCGCGGTGCGCGGGCCTCTCACTATCGCGGCCTCTCTTGTTGCGGAGCACAGGCTCCAGACGTGCAGGCTCAGTAATTGTGGCTCACGGGCCTAGTTGCTCCGCGGCATGTGGGATCCTCCCAGACCAGGGCTCGAACCCATGTCCCCTGCATTGGCAGGCAGATTCTCAACCACTGCGCCATCAGGGAAGCCCGTCCTTTAAGTTTTTAACATCACTTGTTGATTTCCTCTTAAGGAAAAATGAGGATTTTGCTGTATTTTGCCCTTCTTTTGCTTACTTTACAGTGTCCTGGCTGGCTATTTTGTGGGATAACGAATAGTATATAGGAGCTCCAACAACTTCTTAAACAGACTGTTGAACATTTACCTAACTCCAATTTCCAGAAGCATCTGGTGCTACCATTTAAGAAAGAGCTCAATAATATGAATCAGATTGTTTCTTGGCTTTCTTTACTACTGGCATGGGATAATCCTTCCTCTGTTTTTATAAGTTGTCTTGTTCATCTTCTTCCCTGCTTTTAAAATTTTGTGATTGTTTTCTCCTCTTTTCCTTTGTTCTTGATCTCTTATCCTTTTTCAACTTTATATTAAGAAAATGATCAAACCTTTAGAAAAACTGAAGTAATAGTACATGAACATCTATATACTCAACACCTATATTCACCAGTTGTGTGTGTGTGTGTATATATGTTGGCAAGATATAAGTTAATGTGTGTGTGTTGACTATTAAGTCTGTTTAGTCTCTTCTAATCTAGAACATTCCCTCAACTTTATTTTTTTATTATAAGACATTTTGAGGGGACCAGGCCAGTTGTGTTTTAGGATGTCTCACATTAGATTTGTCTGATTGCTTTCTCAAGGAGTTGTGTATTCCTCTAACATATGTAGTTTTGTAAGCTGATTTTGGTCTAAAGACTTAATTAGCTTCAGGTCAGACATTTTTGACAAGAATACTTCATAAATGATGCTGTGGACTTCATATTACATTATTTCAGGAGATATTAATGTCAAGTTGTTCTACTATTAACGTTGCGAAGTTTGTCCCATAGGCTAAGGAGGTGATCATCAGGTCTCTCCATTGTAAAGACATGTTTCTCCCTTTACAGTTAGAAGTACTTTGTGGGTTACGCTTTGCTACCATTTGAATATCCTGGTTCCTCAATCCTTTTACTTAGTGGTGTTAGCATACAGAAGTTATTCTTGCCTGAATCAGTTATTTTATTGGGTTTTGCAAAATAATATTTTCCTAAGTTTATCATTTCTTCTACACTTATTAACAGCATTCTCCTATAATTAGAAATTAACTATAATTTCAACTGGCAAAGCAAGGTGAATGATGCTTGATTCTTTTGCTTTAATTTCCAATTTTCAGACTAACAAATTGGTACAATGGTCATTCGCAATGATAGCAAAGTTTCTCTCCCACTCCCCAACCCCTGTTTTTTGAGTATCACTATGGACTCATAGATTATTGAGGTACAATTGACATGCCATAGAATGTACCCATTTTAAGCATAGAATGGTTTTTAGTAAATTTATAAAGTTGTGCATTTATCACCACAATCCAGTTTAAGAACATTTCCATCACCTCAAAAAGTTTTTTGTTTTCAGTCAATCTCTGGTCCCATCTCGTTCCAGGCAACCACTAATCTGCTTTCTGTCTCTATAGATTTGCCTTTTCTGGAAATTTCATATAAATTTCATACAATATGTAGTCTTTTGTGTCTGGCTTCTTTCACTTAATATGTTTTTTGGGGTTCATCATGTATGATGTTTCAGTGGTTTATTCCTTTTTATTGCTGAACAGTACTATTTTTTGTGTGTGTGTATATATATATATATATACATATATATATATATATATATATATACATACATACATATATACATACCTCATTTTGTTTGTCCAGTGAATGGACGTTTGGATTGTTTCCACTTTTGGGCTGTTACCTATAATGCTGCTCTGAACATTTATGTACAAGCCTTTGTGTGAATGTAAATTTTCATTTCTCTTGCATAGATACTTAGGAATGGAATTGCTGGGTGGTATGAGGAAATTGAACTTTTTAAGAAACAGCCAAACTGTTTTAGAAAAATAGCTGTACCCTTGCCAGTGCTTAATATTGTCAGTCTTTTTTTGATTGACAGTCAAATAGGTTTTCGGTGGTATCTCTTGGGTTTTTCTTGGCATTTTTCTAATGATGACATTTTTATGTGCTTATTTTCCCTTTGTATATCTTCTTTGGTGAAATGTCTATTAAAATCTTCTACCCATCTTTTTAATTGGATTGTTTTAACTTCAACTGTGTTGTAATAGTTCTTTATATAATTCTGTATACAAGTTCTTTATCAGGTTATGATTTGCCAATATTATCTCCCAGTCTGTAGCATGTCTTTTCATTTTCTTAATTGTGTGTTTGGAAGAGCAAATGTTTTTAACTTTGATGAGGTCCAACTTATCAAAATTTTTTTATTGACCATGCTTTTGGTGTCATATCTAAGAAATTCTTCCCTAACTGAGTCACAAGATTTCTTCCTACATTTTGTAACTTTTATAGTTTTAGCTTTATATTTAAGTCTGTGATCTATTTTTAGTTAGTTTTTGTATATGGTGTGAGGTAAAGGTCTAAAGTAAATTTTTTCATACAACTCCTGGGTTTTTATTTATTCAATGTTTTATACTATCCTATAGTCATGCTTAAATTTTCTAATTAGTCTGGCTCCTGTGTCCTTTGGACATGCCCCCATTTGTCTTTGAATACATCTGTGCTTTCTCACTCTCCAGTATTTCCCCTGCTGCACACCTGAAATCAACTGTTTCACCATGGGAATCTGCTTCCTTTTAGTTGATTGACCACTATGGTTGTTCATTGCTACTGGGGTAACAATCAATTCCAAACCTTTTTAGCAGACAGAGCTATGTAGTACAACTTTTAAAAATCATGAGTTTATATTGATATTTTTTCATTCATAATTAACATGGTAAGTTTTGCTTCTTTTATTTTATATTTATTTCTCTGCTTTATTACTTTTAGAAGATTCCTTTTTTGTCATTTTAGTCATGTTTAAATGAGTTATTTCATTTCATTGTTACTAAACAGAATCTCTATTTCTTTTTATCTTCCTACACATTTAATTTTCATGGGGTGTCCAAAGATGTGATCATTTAAATAAGGAGGTGAGAATTCTGTGGTATCAACAAAGAGTAAAGAGGAAAAAAACTTCAAAACTTTGGTAGAGAAAGCTGCACTCTAAAAAGTATATAGACTAAGAAAGGGAAGTTTTTTCAACCTTTCCTCCCTTTTTCCTCACTTTATAGTTTGGAATGGTCAGCTGTCATTGTAGATGAAGCTCATAGAATCAAGAATCCAAAGGCTAGAGTAACAGAAATTATGAAAGCTTTAAAATGTAATGTCCGAATTGGCCTCACTGGAACCATTCTTCAGAACAACATGAAAGAATTGTGGTGTGTTATGGACTGGTGAGTAAAAACACTTTTTATTTTTTGGAAAATTATTTAATACTTCCTTAACTTAATGTTACCTTGTTTCCTAATTATTTGTTTCTGAAAAACAATTGTCTGTTTACAGAAGTGTTTGATCTCAAACATAGTATACAGAGTAGAGTGTCCCATGAAAGCCTATCTTTATTATTCTTGGTCCCTGAAGTAAATATCTGAACTAATTTACCAATTCCATCATCTTCTTATAGTTGTTCACTAAAATTGTCATAAAGAACATTCTGCTTTCTTACCTTTTGTTATTGTTATCATTAATAAACAAGTGACTTAGTATATTTCTTAAAAGCAAAAAGAAGTCAGTGATTTCCTATTTAGATAGTTTAATAAAGCCTTAACATTTTTTCTCATTGCCTTTATAAAGGGCTGTGCCAGGACTTTTAGGTAGCAGGATCCATTTCAAGAAGCGGTTTTCTGACCAAGTAGAACACGGTCAGAGACACACAGCAACAAAAAGAGAACTAGCTACTGGCCGAAAGGCCATGCAAAGGCTTGCAAAAAAGATGTCTGGATGGTTTCTCAGGCGTACCAAGACTCTAATCAAGGATCAGTTGCCTAAGAAGGAAGACCGGGTGAGAACAGCTTTTGTGTATATTATGAATTTCTTGTCGTGTTTTATTTTTTCTAGAAATATTCCTTTTGAAGAGGAAATCTATCTCCTGTGGTATTTTATGAATATAGTATTTTGCCTTTTACTCAGTGTGAAAAAAAGTTATGTGCAGAATTTCATAAGATATTAATTGAGCCCAATCATCTTCCTCACTAACTTTACTAACATTTTATCCAACAGGTTTACTGTTAATATACATTAAACTCATTTCTCTTATTTTAGAACAAGAAGGCTTTTAATATAATTCTTCCTCAATGAAAGAAGAAGAACTTCTTTCCCTAATGTGTTTTCTGTTCATATTTTGTCCTTCCTAACTGTGTACCATCTACAACCCAGTATATTCTTTGGCAATTTAATTCTAACTACAGGCCAAAGTTGTTAAAAGCTTTTTTTATATAGGTACATTTCTTGTAGAATGCAATGTACAGTTACACAACTAACCTAATTTTAAGAATTTGTAGGAAAATTACAATTAAATTCTGTTAATTGTATAAGAAAATTTGAGGCATTAACCTTAAGAGAATTTTTTTAAAATATAGTGGTCTTTTATAGTTTTTAATCGTGTGGTTCTTCTAGCTCAGGCAATGGAATAAAGTTTCTAAAAATTACTGTGAATTAAATCTAATTAATATTGTCCTCAATAGGGGCAGTCCTATCAAATACCCTAATCTTAGGATATCCTGTTGATTATTACTTTAAAAAATAGATTTGAAAGGAAAATATGATCTTGATATGCAAGTTGGGGAAACTGATACAACATTTGACTTTTTGATCTAAAGCATATATTATCATTCAGTTGGAATACTTCATGAACCCCACTTTTTTTTTTAACATTATTTTGAAGTATAATTGCTTTACAATGTTGTGTTAGTTTCTGCTGTATAACAAAGTGAATTAGCTATATACATACGTATATCCCCATATCCCCTCCCTCTTGCATCTCCCTCCCACCCTCCTATCCCACCCCTCTAGGTGGTCGCAAAGCACCAAGCTGATCTCCCTGTGCTATGCAGCTGCTTCCCACTAGCTATATATTTTATATTTGCTAGTGTATATATGTCAATGTTACTCTCTCACTTCGTCCCAGCTTACCCTTCCCCCTCCTCGGGTCCTCAAGTCCCTTCTCTACGTCTGTGTCTTTATTCCTGTCCTGCCCCTAGGATCATCAGAAACATTTTTTTTTTTTAGATTCCATATATATGTATTAGCATACGGTATTTGTTTTTCTCTTTCTGACTTCACTCTGTATGACAGACTCTAGGTCCATCCACCTCACTGCAAATAACTCAATTTCATTTCTTTTTATGGCTGAGTAATATTCCGTTGTATATATGTACTACATCTTCTTTATCCATTCATCTGTCAATGGACGTCTAGGTTGCTTCCATGTCCTGGCTATTGTAAATAGTGCTGCAGTGAACATTGTGGTATATGACTGTTTTTGAATTATGGTTTTCTCAGGGTATATGCCTGGTAGTGGGATTGCTGGGTCATACAGTAGTTCTATTTTTAGTTTTTTAAGGAACCTCCATACTGTTCTCCATAGTGGCTGTATCAATTTACATTCCCACCAACAGTGCAAGAGGGTTCCCTTTTCTCCACACCCTCTCCAGCATTTATTGTTTGTAGATTTTTTGATGATGGCCATTCTGATTGGTGTGAGGTGATACCTCATTGTAGTTTTGATTTGCATTTCTCTAGTGATTAGTAATGTTGAACGTCTTTTCATGTGTTTTTTTGGCAATCTGTATATCTTCCTTGGAGAAATGTCTATTTAGGTCTTCTGCCCATTTTTGGATTGGGTTGCTTGTTTTTTTTGATATTGAGCTGCATGAACTGCTTGTATATTTTGGAGATTAATCCTTTGTCAGTTGCTTCGTTTGCAAGTATTTTCTCCTATTCTGAGGGTTGTCTTTTCGTCTTTTTTATGGTTTCCTTTGCTCTGCAAAAGCTTTTAAGTTTCATTAGGTCCCATTTGTTTATTTTTTGAACCCCACTTTTTAAATGTTTTGTGTAATTTTAGTTATCTATCTAGTAGGAACAATAAATTTTAAGTATATGAAGAAAGAGTTGTGCATAGAGGTTTAGAACTTGGTCTCTGAAATCAAATACCATGGACTTGAATCCTGGCTCCCCTACTTATTAGTTTTATCACCTTGGGCAATTTATTAAATCTCTCAAAACTTGATTTCCTTATCTTTTAAGTGGGAATGATACAATGGTGCTTGCCTCACATGGTTGCTCTGAAATGTGTGACATGTAAGAAGTGTTCGGTAAACATTATTACATGTTTTAGGAGCAACTCAACAATAAAATACTTTGGAATATATTTAACCAAAGAGGTGAAACACACGTATGCTGAAAACTATGAGACATTGATAAAAGAAACTGAAGAAGACAGAAACAAGTTGAAAGATTTTCCATATTCATAGGTTTGAAGAATTAATATTAAAATGTCCACACTACCCAAAGCAATCTACAGATTCAGTACACTCCCTATCAAAATTCCAATGACATCTTTCACAGAAATAGAAAAAAAATCCTAAAATTTGTATGAAACCACAAAAGACCCGAAATAGCCAAAGAAATCCTAAGAAAGAAGAACAAAGCTGGAGGCATCACATTTCCTGATTTTAAACTATATTACAAAGCTACAGTAATCAAAACAGTATGATGCTGGCATAAAAACAGATACATAGACCAGTGGAATAGAATACAGAGCCCAGAAATAAACCCATGTGTAAACAGTCCACCAATATTTTAGAAGGGAGCCAGTACTCAATGGAGAAAAAAAGACAATCTTTTTGATAAATGGTGCCAGGAAAATTGGGTATTCACATGCAAAAGAATGAAATTGGACTCCTGTCTTACACCACTCATAATAATTAACTCGAAATGAATTAAAGATTTAAATGTAAGACCTGAAACTATAAAATTCGTAGAAGAAAACATAGGGAAAAACCTCCTTGACATTGGTCTTGGCAATGATTTTCTTAAATTAATTAATTAATTAATTAATTTTTGGCTGCGTTGGGTTTTTGTTGCTGTGCACGGGCTTTCATGGCTCGCAGGTTCTGGAGCGCAGGCTCGGTAGTTGTGGTGCACGTGCTTAGTTGCTCCACGGCATGTGGGATCTTCCTGGACCAGGGCTTGAACCTGTGTCCCCTGCATTGGCAGGCGGATTCTTAACCACTGTGCCACCAGGGAAGTCCTTGGTAATGATTTTTTGGATATGACATCAAAAGCACAGCAACAAAAACAAAAATTAACAAGTGAGATTACATCAAACTAAAAAGCTTCTGTACAGCAAAAGAAACAATCAACAGAATGAAGAAGCAGCCTATTGAATGGGACAAAATATTTGCAAACCATATATTTGATAAGGGACTCATTTAAAATATATGAAATCTCATACAACTCAATAGCAAAAAACCAAACAATCCAATTAAAAAATGGGCAGAGGACCTAATAAACAGACTTTTTTCCAAAGAAGACATACAGATGGCCAACAGACCCATGAAAAGATGCTCTATATCACTAATCATCAGGGAAATGCAAATCAAAACCACAATTAGATATCAGTGCACACCTGTCAGAATGACTGTTATCAAAAAGGCAAGAGGTAACAAGTGCTGTGATGATGTGAAGAAAAGGGAACCCCAGTGCACTGTTTGTGGGAATATAAATTGGTATAGCCACTACGGAAAACGGTATGGAGATTCATCAAAAAATTAAAAATAGAATTACCAGCAATCCCACTTCCAGGTATACAGTCGGCCCTCTGCACCTGCAGGTTCCACATCTGCGGATACAGAGGACCAACTATACTACACTATTTTATATAAGGGTTTTGAGCATACACAGATTTTGGTAAACATACGGGAGGTGGGTCCTGGAACCAATCCCCCGCAGATATTGAGGGATGATCGTGTACCTGAAAGAAATGAAATTACTCTTGAAGAGATACCTGAACTCCTATGTTTATTGCGGCATTATTCACAACAGCTAAGATGTGGAAACAACCTTACTGTCTGTTGACAGATGAATGAATAAAGAAAATGTGTATGTACATAGAATGGAATATTATTCAGCCATAAAAAAGAAGGAAATCTGTCATTTGTGACAACATGGAGGGCATTATGCTAACTGAAATAAATCAGACAGAGAAAGACAAATACTGTATGATCTCACTTACATGTGGAGTTTAAAAAAGAAAAAAGGCTACACTTACAGGAACAGAGAGTAGAATGGTGTTTTCCAGAGGCTAAGGTTTAGGGGAAATGAGGAAATGCTGGTCAAAAGGTACAAAGTTCCAGTTATAAGATGAATAGTTCTGGGGATCTGATGTACAGCATAGTGACTGTAGTTAGCAATACTGTGTATACTTGAAAGTTGATAAGAGAATAGATCTTAAATGTTCTCACCACACATACAAAAAGTAATTATGTGAAGTGATGAATGTGTTAACTAACCTTATTGCTCTGGTAATCATTTTGCAATAAATACACATATCAAATCATAATGTTGTACACTGTAAACTTATACAATGTTGTATGTCAAATATATCTTAATAAACCTGGAGGAAAATAACTCAGAATTTCCCTCTGTACCTTAATCATTGACCCCATCTTCAATATTCTCATATGCACAATGTGTCTTTTGTTTGCAGTAATATGCTATTGTAGTGATACACACATATAAGTATTTTAAAATAGGTGGCTTTTCCCCTATTCACATTCCTCAAAGTCCTGATATGGATATATTTAGTTTTATGACCCTGGTTACATACAGCTATATGTAGAAGAATTTTACCAATTTCCAGTACTACCAGAAATATAAGGCAAACTGTATCCACTATAATTTTGTGGCATTGTTTTCTTATACTTTTTCTTTTCTTGAATTTGGGCACAAAGTAGCAACTTCTACAAGTTTTGCTTTTATGTGTATTTACTTAATTCTTATCTTTACTAATCTTGGGAATTTATAGCAAGATATCAAATACAAATACTTTATCCTGTTTTCAGTAATAGGAAGTTTTTCATTTTTTTCTAAATTTTCAAGTAATTCAGTAAGTATTATCCATACCATTGTTCTAAAAATCTTCCCTTTTTCCTTTTCTAGTTTTTCTATTTGACCTAAACTTTAATCACTTATTTGCATGATGGGCTAATAATATGGAACCCTGAAAAGACCCACAATAATATGTTGAGAAATTTATAAGGAAATTACATACTGTTTTCATATTTTGATTTTTTTAAATTGAAGAACAAACTATGAGATTTATTTGGAAAGTAAGTTATAATTTGTATACTTTAGGGTAGGGTTATAGCATAGAATATGGGAGAATTAGGAGAAATTTTTTTGTATTCTCCTATGTATAATGATGTATCCAGAAAAAATATAAATTTATGAGCAATTTTCACTATTACAGTCTACGAAACCTGATGTGCATTGTGATTATTATTGCTATAAAAAAGATACTAATAGTTACCTTGTATTTTATCTTGGCAGATGGTATATTGTTCTCTGACAGATTTTCAGAAAGCCGTCTATCAAACAGTATTAGAAACAGAAGA
The DNA here is from genome assembly GCF_009873245.2 of Balaenoptera musculus. NCBI lineage: Eukaryota > Metazoa > Chordata > Mammalia > Artiodactyla > Balaenopteridae > Balaenoptera > Balaenoptera musculus. The sequence goes on along the minus strand of NC_045790.1, from coordinate 28,609,305 downwards.
TGTGTCTTTGATACTTCAATCTTCTGAGCCTTGTACCTGCAGCAGTGGCCGAAAAAGGAGAAATTGTTGTTATAAGGTAAGCATTTCCATATGATATCTTTACTATCTTGCTTTTGATTACACAGGACTCTATTCTAATAGTATCAGAGTAAGTAGCAGATAAAATAACTTTTCCTCACATGGTTCTTTATCTTTAGAAGCTGTAAGTTACGAAAAGGGAATAATTTTCCAAAAGATTTTACAATATCAAATAGTAATCACAGCAAAATACAATATTCAAGTATCTTTTCAAAAAACTAGTTTTTAAAAGTAGCTCCAATTTTATATCTTCCCTTTCAACTATTATTGGGAAGTATCCTGCTTTAATCTTGAAATTTCATTTCATTTCCAGTAAATTTCTCATCAATGGATAATACTTCCTCTTTGATAGCAGGCTTAAAATATTATTCTGATGTGAGATTGAATGTTAATTTAAAAGAAACTGTATCAGTACAGTGAAGTATTTTATTTTTATTTAGAAGCAAATATTCATTTATGCTTTTTTAAAAAATCTATGTATTTCCTGCCCTTTTTTCACCTTGCCACTTTATTATCAACTCATATCCACATACATAGAGGGACCGTAAGTAAATATTTATCTAGATTGATATTTATTGCATATGTCATTTATTTTGCTGGCTTTAACCACTTCACATTTTTGTAATAGCACAGTTTCCTAGAAAACTGGAATGGGTGAGCGGAGAGAGTAAAGGCTTCTGTGTAACACCATCACCACACTGTAGAGTTTTATGACCAGGAACCTCTTATGGCAGCATTTCTATCACTGTGTATCCTTCCTGGAATGAGGACTTTCTCCCCTCTTTTATTAAAAACATCATTGTGTATGGTTCACCAAAACTACGATTCCACATTAGAGATTCATGGATATTTTGTATATCAATTGACCATTATTTTCTCAGAGCGTATTGTGCCAATAGTAACCGGATAATAAGTATTATTGTAAGTGGCATATTTTGTGATGTAAGTAGTTACATAGCCATGTTAGTCCCTTGCTTATTTTTATTTTCTGTACTTTTCTGGTTACAGACCAATTCACATGGCGACACAGTGAAAACCTTGTATTTCAGTTACCTTGCAGTCCTTCAGAAGGTAGCTAACCATGTTGCATTACTGCAGGCTGCTAGCACCTCCAAACAACAGGTTTGGGTTGGCTTTTTAAATTTCTTTGTGATGCTATTTGGAATAAGTATTGTATATTTGGTATAAAATTTATTAGCCAAATATCCTTAAGTTATTTTTGTATGAAATTTAAGAGGTTACTGACTTGCTTGTTTTTTAATTTAGGTATAAAAGAAGTATATGCACTTAAATTTTTAATCAAAGTGAGAAAAGTTAACCTTAAATTAAAATAACTTTTTATGCCTCTGATAATGTTCATATATTTATTTTCCTAACATCTTTTGATATAATTACTAATTAAAGATATTTGATGAGTCAGTCCTAATTCCACTAATAATGTGTCTAATTACATTTATCTTATCTACTGGATTAAAATAAGGATTTATAATAGTCTGTATATTAAATATTAGGAGTGCCTCCCAAACTGGCAAAAATCAGTAATTTCAGAATTTAGGCATACATGCAGTTGTTTACTTTAGTCATTTCAATTGTGTCTTATTCTAAAGCACAATGTAAATAAAAAAGATCTTTTTTAAAACCTTTTTATATAATGATTTTATATTTTCTTTTTGTGTGATAGGCTTGAGGCTGTTCAAATGTAATTTTAAAAGACTGGTCTTTGAGAAGTATTCAGTTCCTTATTTTGGAAATCTTAAAAAAAAGTAACAGCAAAATTAATAGCCATATCACTATCTCAGAACTCATCAAAGCCATATATGATTAACATATCACTTTAAGGTTTTCTGAATTAGAGAAGGTAAAATCTTCAACCTAGGAAGGAATATATATTCCTTCTAAATAGATTTTTTTCATAAATGATTTCAATTTATACAGGTTTAAATTGTGTTGAGATTTCTTTTCTTCTACCTTTTCCCCTTAAGGAAACACTTATCAAGAAGATATGTGATGAGGTATTTTCCAGATTCCCAGATTTTGTGCAGAAAAGCAAAGATGCAGCCTTTGAAACACTTTCTGACCCGAAATACAGTGGAAAAATGAAGGTAAGTATTCTTCTTTCAGTTTGCATACACACAAGGATGATATACAATATATTTATCAAATGGTATGACAGGGACACCAATTAATCAGAACAGATGCCCAATCATTCAGAAGAGATAGTGACCAAAGACAACTGGTATAATTGTATCAGCTCACTACGAACCCTGCGTATGGTAGATTTCTCAGTTAGTAGTAGTTACATCAAGTGTACTTCAAACTTTCCTTATTGATATATTGGATTCATGCCCTGTTAAAAATGTATGCTGTCACCACATATATAATATCTTGTCTTCAAATGTTTAAGGAAGTAATCTACCAGAAATAAAAATGTTAATGCCAAATAAGAGGATGAGGATAGCCAGTAGTTCCAAATTTGAGAAAGGAACTACTTGAAGAGTTCAAGGTGGACAGGCCTTCTATGTCTAGACCTAATTTTCCGGCTCTTGTTTTTACTTGCTGACCTAGATTGTAAGGTTGCTAAATCTCATTTGTGACAAGTGGACATTTGCTGTATACCAGAAAACTGACCTGTTGGTGCTGCTCTTGGTGGTGTATTACTGAGGGAGGGGTGTGAAAAGTAAGGCTAGGTTCTCCAAACATGTCCAGGCCTTTGGGAATTTCCTGTGACAGCTGTGTGAAATACTGACAGCTTCAAGCCACCTTGCAATAGAATTTGTTTGTTTAACCCTTTAATAACTATCAAGAAACTTTATTTATGGATTCAGATTTTTACAGAACAATTCCCAATTATTATGTTTTAATTAAGAAAAAATAAATTATTTCTTTTGGCAAAAAATAAAAAATAAAAAGGAAGTAATTTAAAATAGTCAGGTTTTTTTCCCCTTAAAATCCTGCAAATATTCTTAAAACATAATGTACATAAGCACACAATAGTTTGCTTGGACGTCTAAATTCAATGAAATAAAATAAAAGCTAGGAAGATTACCTTAAAAACTTGTGTATTTTTTTTACTGAGATGTAATTGACATCTGACATTGTATTAGTTTTAAGTGTATAATAGAATGATTCGATATATATATAGAGAGAGAGAGAGAAATGACTGCCCCATTAAGTTTAGTTAACGTTCATCACAATACATATTTACAATTTTTTTTCTTGGGCTGAGAACTTTTAATATTAGCCACTTTCAGGTATCAATGTGGTATTGTTAACTATAGTTACCATACTGTACGTTACATCCCCAAGAACTTATTTGTCTTATAACTGGAAATTTGTACCTTTTGACCACCTTCACCCATTTTACCCACTCCCCACCCCCTGCTTCTGACTACCACTAATCTGTTCTCTGTACCTATGAGGTTTTTTGTTTTTTAGATTCCACTAAGTAAGATCATACTGTAATTGTCTTTCTCTCTCTGACTTATTTCACTTAGCACAGTGCCCTCAAGGTCTAACCATGTTGCCACAATGGCAGGATTTCCTTCTTTTTCATGGCTGAATAATATTCCTTGTGTATTTTATATATATATATGTATATATGCATATATATATACACGCACACACACACACACACATATATATGTATCACATTTTCTTTATCCATTCATCTGTCAATGGACATTTATATTGTTTCCATAGTTTGTCTATTGTAAATAATACTACAGTGAATCTGGGAGGTGCAGATATCTTTTCAAGATTAGTTTCATTCTTTTGCACGTGGCTGTCCAGTTTTTCTAGCACTATTTATTGAAGAGAGCCTTTCCCCATTGTATATTCTTGGCTCCTTTGTTGTAAATTAAATGACCATATATGCACGGTTTATTTCTGGGCTGTCTATTTTGTTCCATTGATCTATGTGTCTGTTTTATGCCAATATCATACTGTTTTGATTATTTTGGCTTTGTGATATAGTTTGAAATCAGGAAGTGTGGTGCTTCCACCTTTGTTCATCTTTCTCAGGATTGCTTTGGATTTTTGGAGTTTTTTGTGGTTTCATACGAATTTTAGGATTTTTTTTTCTACTTCTGTGAAAATTGTCATTGGAATTTTGATAAGGATTGCACTGAATCTATAGATTGCTTTGGGTAGTATGAACATTTTAACAATATTAATTCTTCCAATCCATGAGCATGGAATATCTTTCCATTAATTTGTGTCTTCTTCAGTTTCTTTCATCAGTGTCTTACAGTTTTCAGTGTACAGATCTTTCTCCTCCTTGGTTAAATTCATTACTAGTTATTTTACTCTTTTTGATGTAAATGTAAATGGGATTGTTTTCTTAATTCCACTTTCTGATAGTTCTTTATTAATCTACAAAAATGCAAGTGAGTTTTGTATATTGATTTTGTATCTTGCAGCTTTACTGAATTTATGTATTCTAACGTTTTTTGGTGGAGTCTTTAAGGTTTTCTGTATATAATCTCATATCATCTGCAAATAGTGACAGTTTTACTTTTCCTTTCTGATTTGGATGCCTTTTTTTTTCTTGCATAATTGCTCTGGCTAGGACTTCTAGTACAATAAAAGTGTCAAGAGTGAACATCGTAGTCTTGTTCCTAATCTTTGAGGAAAAGCTTTCAGTTTTTCATCATTAATTATGATACTAGCTGTGGGCTTATCATATATAACCTTTATTATGTTGAGGTATGTTCCCTCTATACTCACTTCATAAAAATTGTGTATTTTTAAAATAAATAAGTTTGTATTAGAGAGAACGTCCTATGATTTATTATCACAACAAATAATTCAAATCTAACAATATTTCCTAACAGTAATATTTTTGTCATCCATATTGACTTTTATTTAGTTATTTTTAAATTGAGAAATGTAAAAAGCCCAGTTAGTTTAGAACTGAGCACTTATAATCCTATAATTTAAGCCAATAGAATATTTCCAGAAATCATGGCCTTCTCTGAAAACTTCATTATTCATGGCTATTTATTTAAATTTTATTCATTGTGATTCTTCACTAAAAATTTACCACTCCTGAAATTAAATGGAATTTTATTACTCTGCACTTTATATTCTTATATATCCATTAACTATATGATTTAAAACATACTGTTAGAGTTACTTATTTAGGAATAATAGTGTTTGATTAAGATAATTATTACATTTATTTTTATTATGATTTTTAGAAAGGAATTATTGCCAGAGGCTGGGTATGTGTATTTATATGAGAAGGAAGCCTGTACTTTACTTGTTTTGTGGGAGAACACCAATAAAACAGAGACTGATGGTAGTAAGCTAGGGATATGTTTTCAAGACTGTGTTTCATCATTTGATTAGCAACATCCTCTCGTGATCTAGTAATACAAAACTTACAGGCTTATAATGGAATTATTGCCTGTGGGGTTAAGAACTCCGAATTGCATATACTTCTTGAATTCAGGTGATAAAAGATCCTAGATCTGCTTCTTTTATTATAGGTTAGCCTGCAGCTGCAGTTTATTTGTGGACATAATACCTACTGTACCCATCATAGCCTCAAAGCTATACTCATGAACTCCAGCTCTTTCTCTTAAGTGCCAAGGTCTTTTTTGACCTCAACTACTATTCAAGGGGATGGGCACAAAGTTGCACTCATTCCCCTGATGAGAATCCTCATTTTCCCTTTAATTCCCTTGGGAAATACCACAGAGTCTTATTGTGGAGGGTGGAAAAAAGACTAGGAAACCCAATTTAGTGCTGTTGGAATCATACAAGGGTCATGTTCATCTCTAGGCCTGACTGATTTGAGAAAAATTAGATCTAAGATTCATTAACTGTGAACATCCTCAAATTTAGGATTCCTTTACAGGTGGATTGTCTTGTTCTGTGGAGGACAACTGAGTGACAAAACATTGGGTCTGTATTATTAAGACTCCAACTATAGTGACCACTCTGTTATTTCTGAAATTTTTAGTAAGGAATCTTAGCTTACAGTTATTCATTTAACTAGTAAGGGTTTTTTTTGTTTTTTTTGTTTTTTAACTAGCCTAATAAAGACCTTCAGTGCAAAAACATTCACTTTCCATATTACTTTTTTTTGTTTTTACTATAAAATGTTCAAGAATACCTGAAATTGTAATAGGTATGATACCCTCAAACAATCAGAGTGGATTTCTGTGCATCATATCCTTGTCTTAAAATGTTAATGTCTGTAAGAGAATGATAAGAGAAGCCACAGACTGGTAAGAATTTATTTGCAAAACAATAAGGGACTGGTATCTAAAATGTACAAGGAACTCTTAGAACTCAACAATAAGAAAATAAACGATCCAATTTAAAATACACAAAAGATCTGAACAGATATTTCACCAGAGAAGATATACAGATGGCAAATAAGCATATGAAAAAATTCTCAACATCATATGTCATTAGGGAATTGCTAATTAAAACGAGATATCACTAGACAACTATGGCTAAACTCAAAACACTGACACCACGCAATAGGAACTCTTATTGCTGGTGAGAATGCAGAGTGGTACAGCCACTTTGGAAGACAGTTTGGCAGTTTCTTACAAAGCTAAACATATTCTTACCACAGGATCCACTAATCGTGCTCCTTGGTATTTACCCAAATTAGTTTAAAACTTATGTCTGCATAAGAGCCTGTACACAGATGGTTATGGCAACTTCATTTGTAATTGCCCAAACTTGGAAGCAACCAAGATGTCCTTCAATAGGTGAATGGGTAAACAAACTGTGGTACCTCCAGACAATGGAAAATTATTCAACAATAGAAAGAAACAGGATATCAAGTGACAAAAAGACACAGAGGCACATTGAATACATATTGCTAAGTGAAAGAGCCAGTCATACATACTGTATGATTCCAACTATATGACATTCTGGAAAAGGCCAAAACTATAGAGAAACAAAAAAATCAGTGGTTGCAAGGGGTTTGCAGGGAGGGAAGAATAGATAGAGAATAGGGAATTTTTAAGACAGTGAAACTATTCTGTATAATAATGTAATCATGGATGCATGTCATTATATATTTGTCAGGACCCATAGAACTGTACAACACAAGTGAACCCTAATGTAAACTATGAACTTTAATTAATAATAATTTATCAGTATTTATTCATCAGCCAAATATATCACCCTAATGCAATATGTTAATAATAAGGGAAACTGTTCAGGGAAGAGGCCGAAGTGGGGGGAGGGAGGGAGTCTGTGGGAGTTCTCTGTATACTCAGTTCTTCTGTAAATCTAAAATTCCTCTAAAATATAAAATATATTAATTTTAAAAAGTTAATGAATTATGTGAAATTCAAATGCACATGCTTTATTCAGTTATTTTATTAAAAAATAAAACTAATACAAATAAAATTTACTTTATATGTTCTCCAAGTATCAAAATAATGTTTACCTGATCTGTGACATTTTTATTTACCATTTGCTTGGTTGTCCGAGTAGCTTCTTTTTTTTTTTTTAACTCCACAGCTTTTTTTTTTTGAGAGATTGTTGCATAGAGGTCAGAGTTAGCACAATGTCTTTTCTTGCTCAACTATTAAGAGTTTTATATTGAGTATAAATTTTTTTATTTAAAAGTTTAAATGTTTATCATTTAATAAATATAATTAGTTGTTTATTGTATAGTTCAAAAAAACCTTATACTTAGTACAGAAAATTCCTTTTCTTTCCTTTGTGGTTTGCTTTTCCACAGTGTTCTGGAGCTGTCATTGCGAGAACGGAAATGCCTTTTTAAAAATAACAGTACTACTGTCATACACAGGCTTTGGATTATCTGTTTCCTCCCTAAAAGTGCTGCATATGGGGGCAAATTATTGGCATTTTGAGGTCAAAATCAAATCTGGAATTCAGGGCTTACTGTAAATAGAGAAATGGGAGAAAATGAGAAGAGGTGTATATCTGACTGATTATTCTGAGAAAATAAATATCAGAACTTTTAGAACCTAGGTGAAATTAAACACATTTTATTATATCTATCTAGAGAAAACTTAAATACTTCCTAAAAGGAATGCTGCTCTGTAATTTAGTTTCTGAACATATTGTAGGTATAAATAAAGTGTAATTTGGAAATTAAATTAATCCATTTAAATGCATCCCATAATCTAAAATGCTTCCTTTTTATTAAAACCAGATGAGATGAAAGAAAAGTCTTTGAGAACTTTACCTCATTATTAACAATATGATGATGAATTTCAGGTAATATCTAATACTTTATTTCTCTAACTTCGAAAAAATGAAGGGAATTATAAAAGATAACTGAGGTTATATTGTATAAAAGTAATTTTTAAGCAATTCTCAAGTGATGTTTATATGTATAAAGTATACTTTTTGTTGAAACTGGTTCACTGATGTTCTCTGGTTCCATTCTAGGTCCTTCAGCAGCTTTTAAACCATTGTAGACAAAACAAAGATAAAGTTCTTCTTTTCTCCTTTTCTACCAAGGTGAGTTTTGTCTGAAGCATATTCTTGATTGGCTCAACCCTAATTCCTGAGGCATAAAGTCTAAGAGATAAAACAGCATCCAGGTCCGCCACAGCAACAGTCAGCTCTACCCACCACCAGAGCCTCCCATCAAGCCGCTTAGATAGCCTCAACCACCAGAGGACAGATAGCAGAAGCAAGAAAAACTACAATCCTGCAGCCTGTGGACCAAAACCCACAGTTACAGAAAGATAGACAAGATGAAAAGGCAGAGGGCTATATATCAGATGAAGGAACAAGAAAAAACCCCAGAAAAACAACTAAATGAAGTGGAGATAGGCAATCTTCCAGAAAAAGAATTCAGAATAATGATAGTGAAGATGATCCAGGACCTCGGAATAAGAATGGAGGCAAAGATTGAGAAGATGCAAGAAATAATTAACAAAGACCTAGAAGAATTAAAGAACAAACAAACAGAGATGACCAATACAATAACTGAAATGAAAACTACACTAGAAGGAATCAATAGCAGAATAACTGAGGCAGAAGAACGGATAAGTGACCTGGAAGACAGAATGGTGGAATTCACTGCTGCGGAACAGACTAAAGAAAAAAGAATGAGAAGAAATGAAGACAGCCTAAGAGACCTCTGGGACAACATTAAACGCAACAACATTCGCATTATAGGGGTCCCAGAAGGAGAAGAGAGAGAGAAAGGGCCAGAGAAAATATTTGAAGAGATTATAGTCGAAAACTTCCCTAACATGGGAAAGGAAATAGCCACCCAAGTCCAGGAAGCGCAGAGAGTCCCATACAGGATAAACCCAAGGAGAAACACGCCGAGACACATAGTAATCAAAATGGCAAAAATTAAAGACAAAGAAAAAATATTGAAAGCAGCAAGGGAAAAACGACAAATAACATACAAGGGAACTCCCATAAGGTTAACAGCTGATTTCTCAGCAGAAACTCTACAAGCCAGAAGGGAGTGGCATGATATACTGAAAGTGATGAAAGGGAAGAACCTACAACCAAGATTACTCTACCCGGCAAGGATCTCATTTAGATTTGGTGGAGAAATCAAAAGCTTTACAGACAAGCAAAAGCTAAGAGAATTCAGCACCACCAAACCAGCTCTACAACAAATGCTAAAGGAACTTCTCTAAGTGGGAAACACAAGAGAAGAAAAGGACCTACAAAAACAAACCCAAAACAATTAAGAAAATGGTCATAGGAACATACATATCGATAATTACCTTAAACGTGAATGGATTAAATGCTCCAACCAAAACACACAGGCTTGCTGAATGGATACAAAAACAAGACCCATATATATGCTGTCTACAAGAGACCCACTTTAGACCTAGGGACACATACAGACTGAAAGTGAGGGGATGGAAAAAGATATTCCATGCAAATGGAAATCAAAAGAAAGCTGGAGTAGCTACACTCATATCAGATAAAATAGACTTTAAAGTAAAGAATGTTACAAGAGACAAAGAAGGACACTACATAATGATCAAGGGATCAATCCAAGAAGAAGATATAACAATTATAAATATATATGCACCCAACATAGGAGCACCTCAATACATAAGGCAACTGCTAACAGGTATAAAAGAGGAAATCGACAGTAACACAATAATAGTGGGGGACTTTAACACCTCACTTACACCAATGGACAGATCATCCAAAATGAAAATAAATAAGGAAACAGAAGCTTTAAATGACACAATAGACCAGATAGATTTAATTGATATTAATAGGACATTCCATCCAAAAACAGCAGATTACAGGTTCTTCTCAAGTGCGCACGGAACATTCTCCAGGACAGATCACATCTTGGGTCACAAATCAAGCCGCAGTAAATTTAAGAAAATTGAAATCATATCAAGCATCTTTTCTGACCACAATGCTATGAGATTAGAAATGAATTACAGGGAAAAAACGTAAAAAAGACAAACACATGGAGGCTAAACAATACGTTACTAAATAACCAAGACATCACTGAAAAAATCAAAGAGGAAATCAAAAAATACCTAGACACAAATGACAATGAAAACACGACGACCCAAAACCTATGGGATGCAGCAAAAGCAGTTCTAAGAGGGAAGTTTATAGCTATACAAGCCTACCTAAAGAAACAAGAAAAATCTCAAGTAAACAATCTAACCTTACACCTAAAGAAACTAGAGAAAGAAGAACAAACAAAACCCAAAGTTAGCAGAAGGAAAGAAATCATAAAGATCAGAGCAGAAATAAATGAAATAGAAACAAAGAAAATAATAGCAAAGATCAATAAAACTAAAAGCTGGTTCTTTGAGAAGATAAACAAAATTGATAAGCCATTAGCCAGACTCATCAAGAAAAAGAGGGAGAGGACTCAAATCAATAAAATCAGAAATGAAAAAGGAGAAGTTACAACAGACACTGCAGAAATACAAAGCATCCTAAGAGACTACTACAAGCAACTTTATGCCAATAAAATGGACAACCTGGAAGAAATGGACAAATTCTTAGAAAGGTATAACCTTCCAAGACTAAACCAGGAAGAAACAGAAAATATGAACAGACCAATCACAAGCAATGAAATTGAAACTGTGATTAAAAATCTTCCAACAAACAAAAGTCCAGGACCAGATGGCTTCACAGGTGAATTCTATCAAACATTTAGAGAAGAGCTAACACCTATCCTTCTCAAACTCTTCCAAAAAATTGCAGAGGAAGGAACACTCCCAAACTCATTCTATGAGGCCACCATCACCCTGATACCAAAACCAGACAAAGACACTACAAAGAAAGAAAATTACAGACCAATATCACTGATGAATATAGATGCAAAAATCCTCAACAAAATACTAGCAAACAGAATCCAACAACACATTAAAAGGATCATACACCTTGATCAAGTGGGATTTATCCCAGGGATGCAAGGATTCTTCAATATACGCAAATCAATCAACGTGATACATCATATTAACAAATTGAAGGAGAAAAACCATATGATCATCTCAATAGATGCAGAAAAAGCTTTTGACAAAATTCAACACCCATTTATGATAAAAACTCTCCAGAAAGTGGGCATAGAGGGAACCTACCTCAACATAATAAAGGCCATATATGACAAACCCACAGCAAACATCATTCTCAATGGTGAAAAACTGAAAGCATTTCCTCTAAGATCAGGAACGAGACAAGGATGTCCACTCTCACCACTATTATTCAACATAGTTCTGGAAGTCCTAGCCACGGCAATCAGAGAAGAAAAAGAAATAAAAGGAATACAAATTGGAAAAGAAGAAGTAAAACTGTCACTGTTTGCAGATGACATGATATGATACATAGAGAATCCTAAAACTGCCACCAGAAAACTGCTAGAGCTTATTAATGAATATGGTAAAGTTGCAGGATACAAAATTAATGACCAGAAATCTCTTGCATTCCTATACACTAATGATGAAAAATCTGAAAGAGAAATTATGGAAACACTCCCATTTACCATTGCAACAAAAAGAATAAAATACCTAGGAATAAACCTACCTAGGGAGACAAAAGACCTGTATGCAGAAAACTATAAGACTCTGATGAAAGAAATTAAAGATGATACCAACAGATGGAGAGATATACCATGTTCTTGGATTGGAAGAATCAACATTGTGAAAATGACTATACTACCCAAAGCAATCTACAGAGTCAATGCAATCCCTATCAAATTACCAATGGCATTTTTTACGGAACTAGAACAAATCATCTTAAAATTTGTATGGAGACACAAAAGACCCCGAATAGCCAAAGCAGTCTTGAGGGAAAAAAAAGGAGCTGGAGGAATCAGACTCCCTGACTTCAGACTATACTACAAAGCTACAGTAATGAAGACAATATGGTACTGGCACAAAAACAGAAACAGAGATAAATGGAACAAGATAGAAAGCCCAGAGATTAACCCACGTACCTATGGTCAACTAATCTATGACAAAGGAGGCAAAGATATACAATGGAGAAAAGACAGTCTCTTCAATAAGTGGTGCTGGGAAAACTTGACAGCTACATATAAAAGAATGGAAATAGAACACTCCCTAATACCATACACAAAAATAAACTCAAAATGGATTTGAGACCTAAATTTATGACTGGACACTATAAAACTCTTAGAGGAAAACATCGGAAGAACACTCTTTGATGTAAATCACAGCAAGATCTTTCTTGATCCACTTCCTAGAGTAATGGAAATAAAAACAAAAATAAACAAATGGGACCTAATGAAACTTCAAAACTTTTGCACAGCAAAGGAAACCATAAACAAGACGAAAAGACAACCCTCAGAATGGGAGAAAATATTTGCAAACGAATCAACGGACAAAGGATTAATCTCCAAAATATATAAACAGCTCATTCAGCTCAATATTAAAGAAACAAACACCCCAATCCAAAAATGGGCAGAAGACCTAAATAGACATTTCTCCAAAGAAGACATACAGACGGCCACAAAGCACATGAAAAGATGCTCAACATCACTAATTATTAGAGAAATGCAAATCAAAACTACAATGAGGTATCACCTCACACCAGTTAGAATGGGCATCATCAGAAAATCTACAAACAACAAATGCTGGAGAAGGTGTGGAGTAAAGGGAACCCTCTTGCACTGTTGGTGGGAATGTAAATTGATACAGCCACTATGGAGAACAATATGGAGGTTCCTTAAAAAACTAAAAATAGAATTACCATATGACCCAGCAATCCCACTACTGGGCATATACCCAGAGCAAACCATAATTCAAAAAGTCACATGCACCTGAATGTTCATTGCAGCACTATTTACAATAGCCAGGTCATGGAAGCAACCTAAATGCCCATCAACAGACGAATGGATAAAGAAGTTGTGGTACATATATACAATGGAATATTACTCAGCCATAAAGAGGAACGAAATTGAGTCATTTGTTGAGACGTGGATGTATCTAGAGACTCATACAGAGTGAAGTAAGTCAGAAAGAGAAAAACAAATATCGTATATTAACGCATGTATGTGGAACCTAGAAAAATGGTACAGATGAGCCGGTTTGCATGGCAGAAGTTTAGACACAGATGTAGAGAATGGACATATGGACACCAAGGGGGGAAAACTGTGGTGGGGTGGGGATGGTGTTGTGCTGAATTGGGCGATTGGGATTGACATGTATACACTGATGTGTATAAAATTGATGCCTAATAAGAAGTTCCAGTATAAAAAAACAAACAAAACAACTAATACTAAACTTTCATTGGGTTATTTGTATGGAAATATGTTAATATAAATGTTTCAGACATTACATGAAATTTCTAAAAATCTTATATGTTCTGGTATAATGTTATAAGTCATAATCCTAGTTATTACCTTAAAATGTATATTTCAGAAATAACTAATTTTCTTGTCAACTGCATTATTATGAAGTCTCATCAAATTTTTAACTGTGGTCATTTTTAAGTCTTTTGTCATTTACAGACAGTTCTGGGTGTACTCTGATGCTTTTGCAAATATGTTCCTATAAAAGGGTTTCATCTTTAAGAAATTCATGGAAAAGACTCTGACAAATACAGGTTTCTGGTAACTGAATGTACTGCTGAACTGAATGAATAAGCATTTTCAGAACTCTAATGAAAAACTGATGAACTCATAAAAGTGCTAACAAAAGATCAAGATGAAAAAAAAAATTAATTACATGGGACTGAGTGAACTGATGAGGATGAGTATAATTTTTGTGACTTTCTGTCTGAATTAAAAAAAAAAAAATCCCACAGGGACTCAGAGGCAAAGAATATACAAATCAATTTTCACTGCAAAGTAAAGGAGCTGTTACAGTGGAGGATTACTGGACTGAATGTCAATATTATGACATAGTATGAGTGTGTTTCATGTTTGGTAATTGCAATCATTGTTGCTTTTGTTGTGGTCATCCATGTACAATGCTTGGTGTCAGTCTATTTATCTCTTGTAAAAATAAAATACAGTGTGTGTGTGTGGAAAAAAAAAAAAAAACAGCATCCAGCCACATTTACTATCTTATGTATCTTCTGTAGGAAATGGTAATAAAGGAAGAACTTTTAAAACAGATACTAAAATTTCAATTGTATCAGAGTTGCTTACTGTCAAATAGCAAACTCAAAGATAAATTTCTAATTCTCTGTTGATGTTTTTGTTAATAATTAAAGTGTTCTTTAAGACATTTAAGTAATTTTAGAATGTGGAAAATAGCAAAAATAATGTAATATATTTACATAAGTGAGTTAGCCAATACTTTTCTTTTTATTCCGTTTTAGTTTAAAAAACTAAAAATTGATTTTTTTTCCCCTGAAAGATTGATTTTTCTTTTTTTAAAACAAAGGTTGCTGAACACTAAAGTCAGTTTCAGTATAATGGGAAGATATATATGAGTCAGAAATTAGAAAAATATTTGTTGCTCTTGTAATTATAAGAAATTGTGACCAGCAATATTAATACTTAGTAAAGCTCATCTCTATAATGGTATGAAACTTATTAAACCATGAGTTTGTCTTTGCACGTCTCTGTATCTTTTCTGTAGTTGCTCGATGTGCTGCAGCAATACTGTATGGCATCTGGGCTTGATTACCGACGACTTGATGGAAATACAAAATCAGAGGAAAGAATCAAGATTGTGAAAGAGTTCAACAGTACACAGGATGTTAACATTTGCCTTGTCTCCACAATGTAAGAAAATAAAATTTGATAACTTGATTTTTATCTAATTGCTTTTAAGATTTAAGGTAATCTTTAAACTAGTACTGGATTTTCAGTGGTTACGCTTGTATTGCTTTGTTTCATTTAGCTTTAAGAAGAAGCAAAAAAAATGCTGTTAATTTTGACTGAAATAACAATATCTTGAGTTTTATTTAAACTTTTCTCTCAGTTCCCTTATCACTGAATTCTCTTTATATGTCTGGCTTTATTTTTTAAAAATCCAAAAAATGGATGTTTCCTCAGAAATTTTCTGTACTGTTTTGACTCATGTCTTGTGGTTAGAGCAATCAGACTTAATTGGATAATCAAGTTATTAATCAAATAGCTGAGAATGATAGGTAGCAGTGGTTTTTGAACTGTGATCAAGGAGCCCTTGAGAACCCACAGTGCTTAGTGGGCCAGGAGTTTCCCTCCTCTGTCTCTACCTGGTCTCAAGCAGAGCAGCTCAACATTTATAGGTTTTATAAAAGTTAAATCAATTCTAACACCTATTTATGAATCTCTCAATAAACTTTTTAAGAAATACACTCACTTTAGAGAAAGATTTGATATAAACACCTAAGATTAATCCCTTTTGGGGGGTAACAAATCTGTAACTTTCAGCATCTAATGTAATAAGTATTTTATAGATGTGCTTCCACTATCTTTCAAAAAGAATTTCAAAGGACTTTTATTTATTTATTTATTTATTTTAAATTGAAGTATAGTTGACTTACAATGTCATTTGTGTTAGTTTCAGGTGTATAGCACAGTGATTCAGTTATATATATATACATATATATGTGTGTGTGTGTGTGTGTATATATATATATATATATATATATATATATATATATTCTTTTTCAGATTCTTTTCCCTTATAGGTTATTACAAAATACTGAGTATAGTTCCCTGTGCTATACAGTAGATCCCTGTTGATTATGTGTCTTATCTCTAGTAGTGTATATATGTTAATCCCATCATCTTAATATATCCCTCCCCTCCCTTTGTCTGTGAGTCTCTTTCTGTTTTGGAAAGTTCATTTGTAACTTTTTTTTTTCTAGATTCCACATGTAAGTGATATCATACGATGTTTATCTTTCTCTGTCTGGCTTACTTCACTTAGTATGATAATGTCAAGGTCCATCCATGTTGCTGCAAATGGCAGTATTTCATTCTTTTTTATCGCTGAGTAATATTCCATTGTGTGTGTGTATATTATATATATATATATACCACATCTTTATCCATTTATCTGTTGATGGACATTTAAGCTGCTTCCATTTCTTGGTTATTGTAAATAGTGCTGCAGTGAACACTGGGGTGCATGTATCTTTTCAAATTATAGTTTCCTCTGGATATATGCCCAGGAGTGAGATTGCAGGATCATATGGTAGCTCTATTTTAGTTTTTTGAGGAACCTCATACTGTTTTCCATAGTGGCTGTACCAATTTACATTCCCACCAACAGTGTAGGAGGGTTCCCTTTTTTCCACACCCTCTCCAGCATTTATTATTTGTAGACTTTTTGATGATGGCCATTCTGACTGTAGTGAGGTGATACTTCATTGTAGTTTTGATTTGCATTTCTCTAATAATTAGTGATGTTGAGCATTTTTTCATGTGACTGTTGGCAATCTGTATGTCTTCTTTGGAGAAATGTCTGTATAGATCTTCTGCCCATTTTTTGATTGGGTTGTTTTTTGATATTGAGCTGTATAAGCTGTTTGTATATTTTAGAAAGTAATCTCAAGGGACTTTTAAAATAAACATGTAAAATACAAAAAATGAAAAACTAAGTCAAAATAAAAATTACTTTGGGAATTCTCTGGCACTCCAGTGGTTAGGACTCGGCACTTTCATTGTCATGGCCTGGTTTCAATCCCTGGTCAGGGAACTAAGGTCCCACAAGCTGCACGGTGTGGTCAAAAAAAAATTAAAAGAGAAAAAAGAAAAAAAAATTACTTAAAATGAGGAATCAAGTGTTATATATGATGAGTGAACTACTTAACTGTTGAGCACTAAAATTCTTGAATTCTTGCAACTAAGGCCCAAGCAGAGAAGCTCTAGATTTCCATTTTCCTGTGAATGAATTCAAGAAGTAATTTCACACATGAGTCCTTAAATACAAAGTATTAAATGACATAGAATCCTGTCTTGAGCTAAGTTTTATAAGACACACATAAGCATTCTTATTTTTTAAATAATGTTTTTTTAAAGTAATACCCACAAATCAATCAATGTGATATACCACATTAACACATTGAAGAATAAAAATCATATGGTCATCTCAATAGATGAAGAAAAAGTTTGACAAAATTCAACATCCATTTACCATAAAAACTCTCAACAAAGTGGGTATACAGGGAACATACCTCAACATAATAAAGGCCATATATGAAAAACCCACAGCTAATAATATACTCAATGGTAAAAAGCTGAAAACTTTTCCTATAAGGTGAGGAACAAAAGAAGGATGCCCAGTTCTCACCAGTTCTATTTAACATGGTACAATGATTCCTAGCCACAGTAATCAGATAAGGAAGATTAAAAGGCATACAAATTGGAACAGAAGAAGCAAAATTGTCAGTATTTGCAGATATCATGATTCTACATATAGAAAACCCTAAAGACATTACCAAAAACCTATTAGAACTAATAAATTCAGTAAAGTTGCAGGACACAAAATTAACATACAGAAATCTGTTGCATTACTATACCAAATAATGAACTATCAGAGAAATTAAGGAAACAATTTTATTTACAATTGCATCAAAAAGAATATAATACCTAGGAATAATTTTAACTAAGGAGGTGAAAGACATGTACACTGAAAACTATAACACAAATATGAAAGAAATTGAAGACAACACAAATAAATGGAAAGATATACCATGTTAATGGATTGGAAGAATTAACATTGTTAAAATGTCCATATAACCCAAAGCAATCTTCATATTCAATACAGTCCCTATCAAAATACCCATGGCATTTTTCACAGAATAGATAGTCCTAAAATTTGTATGGAACCACAAAAATCCCAAATAGCCAAAGCAGCTTGAGAAAGAAGAACAAAGCTAGGGGTGTCATGCTTCCTGATTTCAAAATCAAATGTGTGGTATACAAAGCTATAATAATCAGACAACATGGTACTGGTACAAAACCAGACACATGGATCAATGGAACAGAGTAGAGAGCCCAGAAATAAACCCACACTTACATGGTCAATTAATCTATGACAAAGGAGCCAAGAATATACAGTGGGGAAAAGATAGTCTCTTCAAAAATGATATTGAGAAAATTGGACAGACACATGTAAAAGAATGAAAGTAGACCGTTTTCTAACCCCACATGCAAAAATAAGCTCAAAGTGGATTAAACTTCTAATGTTAGACCTGAAACCATGAAACTCCTGTAAGAAAATATAAGCAGTATGCTATTGGACATTGATCTTAGTAATATTTTTTGGATCTGTCTGGGCAAGGACAACAAGAGCAAGAATAAACAAATGTGACTACATCAAACTAAAGAGCTTTGGCACAGTGAAGGAAACCATCAGTGAAATGAAAAGGCAACCTACTGAATAGAAGATAACTGTAAATGGTATGTTCAATAAGGGGTTAATACTCAAAATATATAAGGAACTCATAAAACTCAATATCAAAAAAACAATCCAATTAAGAAATCAGCAGAGGACCTGAGTAGACATATTTTCAAAGAAGACATACAGATGTCCAACAGGCACATGAAAAGGTGCTTAACATCACTAATCTTCAGGGAAATGCAGATCAAACAAAAAAGAGATTATCACCTCATGTCTGTCAGAATGGCTATTATCAAAAAGACAAGAAAAAACAAGTGTTGGTGAGGATGTGGGGAGAAGGGAACCATTGTGCACTGTTGGTGGGAATGTAAACTGATACAGTTACTATGGAAACCAGTATGGAGGTTCCTCAAAAAATTAAAAATAGAACTATCATACAATCTAGCAATTCCACTTCTAGTCATTTATCTGAAGAAATGCAAAACACTAATTTGAATAGATATATGTATCTCAGTGTTCATTGCAGCAGTATTTAGAATAGCCAAGATATGGAAGCAACCTAAGTGTCCATTGATAAATGAAGTGGATAAAGATTACACACACACATATATATACACAATGGAATATTACTTAGCCATAAAAAGAATGAAGTCTTGCTGTTTGTGACAACATGGATGGACCTAGAGGTATAATCTAAGTGAAATAAGATGGAGAAAGACTAGTACCATATGATTTCACTTACACGTGGTATCTAAAAAACAAAGCAAAAGAACAAACATAGCAAAACAGAAACAGACTCATAGATACAGAGAACAAGCTAGTGGTTACCAGGGGGGAAGGGGTGAGATAGGTGAAGGGGTTTGCAAGGTACAAAATAAAGAAGTCATGGCAATGCAATGTATAGCATAGGAATATATTCAATTTTTTAAAAAGTCTTATTTATATGTTTCAAATCTAGCTGATCAGTTTTACATATATTTTGTTTTTTATGGTTTCTAGCTTTTATTTCTTTAGTAATTTTAGTCATTTTTTAAAATATCTTTTTGAATGGCATTTTTGCTCTATTAACTCCTGTGCTTCGGGGGTGCTAATCCTTCTATTTGTTCTTCCCTCTGGCTTTTGCTTATGGTAGATGGTTTCTTCACACATTTTGTAATTTTTTATTTTGAGCTTATCTTCAGTGGGGCTTCTTTCCTCTGTGGAAATACTTTGGAGACTGGTTGTAGGAGTTCTCCATTACTGTGATTTTACTTTGACTTCTTTGTTAGGCATCCCAACCAGGACAAGAGGAGTTTTGGATTCCTGTTTTCCTGTGACTGAATTCAAAGAGTGATTTGTTACCTAAGTCCTTACATTTGTTACATAAAGAACCTTACAAGACATAATCCATTCTTTAGCTATGTTTTTCAAAAGACATATGCTCAGTTTTTGTTCTGTTTTCCTTGTTTTGCAAAAATTTATATTTAATTTCTAGGTGTTGAAACAAAAGAGTTTCACAATGGCTCAGTCCATCATTTTTGCCAGAATCCTAATTCTTCATTATCTTTTAGTTTATCAGCTTTAAACAGCTTGGACTCTTTGTTATGTTAGAGGAGGATTTAGTTTACTTACACTCCTCCCTCCCCATTTTCCACACAGTCTTTACTATTTTTATTTTTATTATTTGTCTATAAATTACTTTTTTAACCTGAAATAATATACTTCAATCTTTGATTTTTAGTCCAGCAACTTCCTACAATATCTTTTAAGTACTTGTAATGTGTGGTATTAGCATTAGCACACATCCACCCTTCCTTCTACTTTTGCCACCTGTCCATATCGTCTGTCAGCTATTTTAGCAAATAACTTTGTATGCCAGAATATATAGAAAGTAAATTTTATGTTATCTTTGAATATCAGCAAATGTCTTTTATGTGCTCTCTCACTTGCTACTTTGGCCAACTGTAGAATTCTAGATTGAAAATAATTTCCTCTCACATCTTTGTGGTATTACAACATTGTTTTCTGGTATTTAGTGTTGGTGAATTTTTGTCTAATGCCAATCTGATTCTCCTTCCTCTTTGTGAACTCACAAGAGTTTCTCTTCATCTGTTGTATTCTGAAATTTCACAATGATATTTGAGTCTTGGTCTGGGTTTTTGTTCATTTATTTTGCTGGGCATAATCTGAGGGCTTGTATTTTTCAACTCTGGAAAATTCTCTTTGATTATTTCTTTGACAATGGCTTCTCTTCCATTTCCTTTGGTATTTCTCTCAGACGCTAGGTTATCTGATTTTAGGGCTCCTACAATGATTCTTTTTTTTTTTCCAGCCGCACTATGCAGCTCGTGGGATCTTAGTTCCCTGACCAGGGATCGAACCCGGGCCCTTGGCTGTGAAAGCTTGGAGTCCTAACCACTGAACCGCCAGGGAATTCCCCTACAATGATTCATTAAACCTCTGAACTTGGACTCTTACTTCATATTTTTATCTTTTTTGCTCTGTATTCTGAAAAATGTCATTTTCCGATGTTATTATTTTATTTTAAATAACTGATTTTTAGTCTTTTTTTTTTTTAAGCCCTTGTTCTCTGAATTATCTTTATTCTGAAATGTCAACACCTTAAAGCTTCACTTTCCATAATCATCTCATTCAGTTAATTAAGGAAGAGTTATCTGGCATTTTTCCTTGGGTTGGGATTTTTATTGGAATCACTGAATTTATAAATGACTTTGGAGAAAAGTGACATTTTAATGCCATCGAACCTTCCTATCTACGAACATGGTATCTCTTACTTATATTTAGGTTTCTCAGAAGTATTTGTTCAAGTGACTACTTCATTCCACCTTTTATAATAGTTAATACATAACAGTAAAATTTAATTCATTGACAGAATTTTTTTGTGGAACATTAAGATATGGTTAAAATACAATTTTTTACATATTTATTGATACAAAATAGAATGTGGAAGACCTAAGGAATGAATAGCCTGCATGTTTATTAGCAATCTATCTTAATACCATTCCTCAGCTTGAAGAGGGCTATATTCTAAATATTTTATTGCTTAAGGAGTAAGCCTTTGCTGTTATCCATATGAGAGGAGTGAGAGGTTTGAAAATTTATGAGTCTGAGTTGTATTATCGTCAAATAGAGAATCATCTCATCTCTAGAGATAGAGTTTAGAGATTATTTTTTCTTTAAAAGAAACATTGCCTCTTCTTTAACTCGGACAGTCTTAAGTTGTAACTTCAGAATATCTTTGAAGATTGTTACCTCAAGTGGTGACCTTCCTGTGACTCATTTAGGGCATCTGAAATAAATTCATGCATATCTTACTGACAAGAAGCTAACTGAACAGTTGACTAGACTTACTTTTGGTGTTAAGTGTTAGAAAATACTTCTTGATTTCCAGTTTTATTTTGATTATAACTGGTTGATTTTTCACATAACTAGTCTAATTATATAATCTTATGAACCTTGTTCCTTCAGAATTTTCCCCATCACCGTAATAGACAGATAAACTTCTAACTTCTCTTCTACTTGTTGGGTATCTAAATCCCACCCACTCCTGTAATTTACCCATTTTTTAAATCCTTTCCCAAACTTCCTCTTTATCCCACCTAACTTCTTTCTTTGAGTTCAAGTCTCTGTGACATCTTTATGCTGTTGCCTCTAATAAGTAATTTTCCAAAGGAGAAAATTCAATTTCTATTGAATATTGAACAAGTCAGGATACTTGGGTTTGAATCCAGACACTGGCCACCTCAGAGACCTTGAGCAAGTTAATCAGTATTTCAGATTCTCAATTTTCTCATCTGTAAAATGAGAATAATAGTTAACTCATAGAGCTGTGTTGAGGATGAAAGAATAAGATATATGAAAATATCTTGCACCATTCCTGGTATATAGTAGATGCTCAATAAATGTTAATTTTTTTCTATTTTGATAGAAACTGTATAAGAGAAGATTATTAACATTTTCCGTCCCTGGATGGTTAGTATCTAGTGTAAAGCATTATCTAAGTGTGAGTTACGTGATGGTCTAAGCATCTGAAAAGGGAAAATCAGCAAGAGAAAGCCTCAGTGAAAGCTTTGAAGGTTGAGATTAGAAAAACGAAGAAAATGAAGAAAATGATTTTATTATTGGATTTTAATTTTACCTCTCCTTTAAAAAATACAAAATTTTATCATTATTATATAATAAAATAATTATTAAATGTACGGTGTTTAGACCCAGAAAATTCAGAACATGAGAAGATAACAGTTATTTTTAGGTAAAATCTAATAAGCTATGCAGGCAGCTGAAATCTTTAACTCAGTAGACAAACATTTTATATATTCAGTTTTGCTAAAAGATACATTTAGAAAAGATATCTTTAGAAATAAACTTCATTCCAAAATGAATTATTTGTATTCTGACATGTTGTGACTGATAGAAAAATGAATCTATCAAATCCATTAAGCAATATCATATTTTAAAAACTGTCAAAATATACATATATCTTTCGTGGCTTCTTTTCACTGTATATTTTAACCACAGGTCAATTAAGTGAAGATAAAGCTTTGGCTTTCCAAAGAATTGAGGGGTTTTAAACAGAGGAATGGCATACTTAGTTTTCTATATTCTGTGCTTAGAATTATTTTATGTAATGTGGGAATGGATTTAAGGTCTGAGGTAAGGGAAGACAGGAAGCCACTGAAGTAATACATACAGGTGTGACATAAAAGCTTGACCTAGGGCAAGTGAAAATAGGAATGGAGAAAGGACTCATGAAAAAACATTTTTGATGTAAATTTGACAGGACTGGATATTGGTTGGCTTTTTAGTTGTTTTATTATATCTTTCCTCTAAGTCTGTGGGTGACAAATTCTCTTAGTTTTCCTTAATCTGAGAATGTCATGATTCCCCTTTCATTCCTGAAGGATATTCTTGCTGGATATAGAATTCTGGGTTGATAGTTCTTTTAGCACTTGAAAATGCACTGCTTCCTCCTGGCCACCTTGGTTTCTAATGAGAAATCCACTGTCATTTGATGTTTCCTTAAAAGTTGTGTATCATTTCTCTCTGACTGCTTTCAAGAGTTTTTCTTTATCGTTTGTTTGCAGAAGTTTAATTATGCTGTATTTTAGCATAGGTTTCTTTGGGTTTATCATTTTGGGAGTTCATGCAACTTTTTGCATTCTATAAGTTTATCTCTTTTCCCAAATTTGGGAATTTTTCAGCTATATTTCTTTCAGTATTTTTTCAGTCTCACTCTTTTCTCCCAGGACTACAATGATAGAAGTGTTAGCTCTTCTGTTACTGTCCCTCAGGCCTCTAAGAGTGTTATTTTTTTTTTCAGTATATTTTCTTTCTGTTGTTCAGATTGGGTAAATATCAATAATATTGACGTGCTCTTATGTTTATTGATTCTGTCATTTGTCATCTCCACTGTACTATCAAGTCCATCCAGCAAGTTTTGTAATTCAGTTATTTTTCAGTTCTAAAATTTTCATTTGGTATCCTCTCTTTCTTTGCTGAGACTTTCTATTTTTAAATTGTTTCAAGCATATTTGTAATTGTTTTTTGAAGCATTTTTATTGTGGCTGCATTAAAATCCTTGTCAGATAATTCCAACATCTGATTCTTTGCAGTGTTGTCGTATGTTAATTGTCTTTTCTTATAGAAATTGAGATTTTCCTAGACCTTGGTAGGACTAGTAATTTTTTATTGTATGCTCGACATTTTGAGTATTATGTTATGAAACTCTGTATCTTATTTAAAACTTCTGTTTTACCCAGACACCATGCCAGCCACATGGGCTGGAAATCCGTGTCTCTTGCTTGGCCTCTGTTGACATCCTGAGTTTGAGGCACTTCACTGCTATTTCTCCATGGCTTCCACCCACACTACAGAGGGGCCTGGTTATAGCTGGGCAGAAATGAAAAGTTCCGGCTCCTCAATCAGTCTTCTCTGACACCACCCGAGTGAGAATGAGAGGTACCTCATTACTGTCAAAGGTGGGAATTTAGTCTCCTCACTTAGCTTTTGCTGACCAGGTTAGGGTTGGGCCACAGATTTTTTTTCTGTGGTGTTTGCAAGAATAGGCTGTTTATTATCTAACATTTTTCGGTCTTAAAACTCTGTATCTTTCCTGGTTCTTTGGCTAAAGGAAGAAGGCTTTTCTTGGGGCTTTTTTGGTCTGTGACTGTTGGCTGCTGGCATTTCCAGTTCACTGGCTTCTCCAGAGCCCAATCTGGGATATATTAGGCAAAAATGAAGCCAGGGAACTCACTGCCATGTCATTCCTTAGGTTTTGTGGTCTCTAGCCAATCTGTGTTCTCTCTACCTTTCATAATCTTGTGTTTTATTTTATATATAATGCCCAGGGTTTTTAGCTGCACTTAGTGGGAGGAATAAGGAGGAGTGCATTTTTTTAAGTGTGTATATTTATTTAGCTGGAGTATACTAGCAGTTTTTAAAACTTATGTTAGGAAAATCTTCGAGAATAGTATTTGAGTATCCAAAAAAATGTAAAAACCAGCACAACCTACTTACATGGTCTCTAATGCTCAAATTTCTTAGGGATATTCTAGAGTGGTACAAAAAAAATTGTTCCATAGCCGCTTTACTTGTGACATATTTGTGTTTTAATCACCTTACTTTTATAATGTTAATGTAATATTGTGTTGATTTGGTTATAGAAACCTGGCATGATTGAGTTAGAGAGCAAAATTTATTTTTGCTGTCTTAATGTGCTCTATTCTGTTTACTCCAGGGCTGGTGGACTAGGCCTCAATTTTGTTGGTGCCAATGTGGTTGTATTATTTGATCCTACATGGAATCCAGCCAATGATCTTCAAGCAATTGACAGGTACCATGGTGACAAAATTTAAATTGACCTGCAAATACTTTTAATCTAAAAATGCTCCTGAATTTTTTAGGTTGCTTACAATGTGACTGTGATTAGAAGATAGGGAAGACCTTGTAAAAATTTTTTTAACTTTTATTTAAGATAACCCTGAACTTCTGAATCCAAATGGCAGGCTGATAATAGCCATTAATTTTCCATTCGTCTCAAAATCCCATTATTGTGACAAGATTAATTTAGAAGAAAGAATAAATCCCCAGTACTGCAGGAAAATAGAAAGGTCACTACTAGTAGATCAGAAGTTTTGAGAAACTCATGGGAGAATTTTTATGATGAAGGAACCAGCAGGGAAAAGCCACAATCCCAAGTCAACAGGAGAGCACAGAGAAATTCAAGCATGGGATCAGCAACTTCAGGATATGGGAGTAGACTAAAGTACAGCCTTATGGGAAATTAATTAATGTGCTGACTCTAAAACAAATTCCTCTCCCACACCTTGTACATAAAGAGGGATTAACCTATAACATGTGCTCCTTGATCAAAACTGAAAGAATCATTTCATAAATTTTATAAATAAGTGGGGAATGAGGCTGACAAAAGGTTCTTGCAGTGGATGTTTGGACCAGATCATAAAGCACTGAAACCCAGCTTTCTTATACAGTCCATTTCATCAGTGTCTTATAGTTTTCTGAGTAAAGTTCTTTTACCTCCTTAGTTACATTTATTTCTAGATATTTTATTCTTTTTGATGTGATTCTGAATGGGATTATGTTCTTAATTTCTCTTTCTAATAGTTCATTGTTAGCATATAGAAATGCAGCAGATTTCTGTTTATTAATTTTGTATCCTGCAGCCTTACCAAATTCATTGATGAGCTCTAGTAGTTTTTTGCTGGCATCTTTAGAATTTTCTATGTATAGTGTCATGTCACCTGTAAACACTGACAGTTTTACTTCTTCCTCTCTAATTTGGATACTTTTATTTCTTTTTCTTGCCTAATTGCTGTGGCTAAGACTTCCAGTACTATGTTGAATAAAAGTGTCCAGAGTGGGCATTCTTCTCTTGTTCCTGATCTTAGAGAAATGCTTTCAATATTTCACCATTCAGTATGTTGTTAGCTGTGGACTTGTCATATATGACCTTTATTATGTTGAGGTATGTTCCCTCTCTACTCACTTTATTGAGAGTTTTTATCATAAATTGATGTTGAATTTTTTCAAAAGCTTTTTCCACATCTATTGAGATGACAATATGATTTTTATTCTTTAATGTGTTAACGTGGTATATCACATTGATTGATTTGCAGATATTGAACCATACTTGTGTCCCTGGGATAAATCTCACTTGATCATGGTGTATGATCCTTTTTTTTTTTTAACTGTTTTTTTCTCCATTTTCCTTTTTTTTTTTTTTTTAATCTTTATTGGAGTATAATTGCTTTACAATGTTGTGTTACTTTCTGCTCTATAACAAAATGAATCAGCTATACGTATACATATATCCCCATATCCCCTCCCTGTTGCATCTCCCTCCCATCCTCCTTATCCCAACCCTCTAGGTGGTCACAAAGCACCGAGCTGATCTCCCTGTGCTATGCAGCTGCTTCCCACTAGCTATCTGTTTTACATTTGGTAGTGTATATATGTCAGTGCCACTCTTTCACTTCTTCCCAGCTTACCCTTCCCCCTCCCCGTGTCCTCAATTCCATTCTCTACGTCTGTGTCTTTTTTCATGTCTGCCCCTAGGTTCTTCAGAATCATTTTTTTTTTTTTACATTCCATATATATGTGTTAGCATACAGTATTTGTTTTTCTCTTTCTGGCTTACTTCACTCTGTATGACAGACTCTAGGTCCATCCACCTCACTACAAATAACTCATTTTTCTTTCGTTTTATGGCTGAGTAATATTCCATTGTATGTATGGGCCACATCTTCTTTATCCATTCATCTGTCAGTGGACACTTAGGTTGCTTCCATGTCCTGGCAATTGTAAATAGTGCTGCAGTGAACATTGGGGTACATGTGTCTTTTGATTTATGGTTTTCTCAGAGTATATGCCCAGTAGTGGGATTGCTGTGTCGTATGGTAATTCTACTTTTAGTTTCTTAAGGAGC
This sequence comes from Balaenoptera musculus, assembly GCF_009873245.2. Classification (NCBI taxonomy): domain Eukaryota; kingdom Metazoa; phylum Chordata; class Mammalia; order Artiodactyla; family Balaenopteridae; genus Balaenoptera; species Balaenoptera musculus. The sequence goes on along the minus strand of NC_045790.1, from coordinate 28,581,579 downwards.
CTCCATACTGTTCTCCATAGTGGCTGTATCAGTTTACATTCCCACCAACAGTGCAAGAGGGTTCCTTTTTCTCTACACCCTCTCCAGCATTTATTGTAGTAGATTTTTTGATGATGGCCATTCTGACTGGTGTGAGGTGATACCTCATTGTAGTTTTGATTTGCATTTCTCTAATGATTAGTGATGTTGAGCATCCTTTCATGTGTTTGTTGGCAATCTGTATGTCTTTGGAGAAATGTCTATTTAGGTCTTCTGCCCATTTTTGGATTGGGTTGTTGGTTTTTTCGATATTGGAGCTGCATGAGCTGCTTGTATATTTTGGAGATTAATCCTTTGTCAGTTGCTTCATTTGCAAATGTTTTCTCCCATTCTGAGGGCTGTCTTTTCATCTTGTTTATGGTCTCTTTTGCTGTGCAAAAGCTTTTGAGTTTCATTAGGTCCCATTTGTTTATTTTTGTTTTTATTTCCATTTCTCTAGGAGGTTGGTCAAAAAGGATCTTGCTGTGATTTATGTCATAGAGTGTTCTGCCTATGTTTTCCTCTAAGAGTTTTATAGTGTCTGGCCTTACATTTAGGTCTTTAATCCATTTTGAGTTTAGTTTTCTGTATGGTGTTACGGAGTGTTCTAATTTCATTCTTTTACGTGTAGCTGTCTAGTTTTCCCAGCACCACTTGTGGAAGAGACTGCCTTTTCTCCATTGTATATTCTTTCCTCCTTTATCAAAGATAAGGTGACCATATGTGCATGGGTTTGTCTCTGGGCTTTCTATCCTGTTTCATTGATCCATATTTCTGTTTTTGTGCCAGTATCATACTGTCTTGATTACTGTAGCTTTGTAGTATAGTCTGAAGTCAGGGAGCGTGTTTCCTCCAGCTCCGTTTTTCTTTCTCAAGACTGCTTTGGCTATTTGGGGTCTTTTGTGTTTCCATACAAATTGTGAAAATTTTTGTTCTAGTTCTCTGAAAAATGCCATTGGTAGTTTGATAGGGATTACATTGAATCTGTAGATTGCTTTGGGTAGTATAGTCATTTTCACAATGTTGATTCTTCCAATCCAAGAGCATGGTATATCTCTCCATCTGTTTATATCATCTTTAATTTCTTTCATCAGTGTCTTATAGTTTTCTGTACAGGTCTTTTGTCTCCTTAGGTAGATTAATTCCTAGGTATTTTATTCTTTTTGTTGCAATGGTAAATGGGAGTGTTTCCTTAATTTCTCTTTCAGATTTTTCATCATTAGTGTATAGGAATATGAGATTTCTGTGCATTCATTTTGTATCCTGCTACTTTGTGAAATTCATTGATTAGCTCTAGTAGTTTTCTGGTAGCATCTTTAGGATTCTCTATGTATCATGTCATCTGCAAACAGTGACAGCTTTACTCCTTCTTTTCCGATTTGGATTCCTTTTATTTCTTTTTCTTCTCTGATTGCTGTGGCTAAAACTTCCAACACTATGTTGACTAATAGCGGTGAGAGTGGGTAACCTTATCTTGTTCCTGATCTTGGTGGAAATGGTTTCAGTTTTTCACCATTGAGAATGATGTTGGCTGTGGGTTTGTCATATATGGCCTTTATTATGTTGAGGTAAGTTCCCTCTATGCCTACTTTCTGGAAGGCTTTTATCATAAATGGGTGTTGAATTTTGTCAAAAGCTTTTTCTGCATCTATTGGGATGATCATATGGTCTTTATCCTTCAGTTTGTTAATATGTTGTATCACATTGATTGACTTGTGTATATTGAGGAATCCTTGCATTCCTGGAATAAACCCCACTTGATCATGGTGTATGATCCTTTTAATGTGCTGTTGGATTCTGTTTGCTAGTATTTTGTTGAGGATTTTTGCATCTATGTTCATCAGTGATATTGGCCTGTAGTTTTCCTTCCTTGTGACATCTTTGGCTGGTTTTGGTATCAGGGTGATGGTGGCCTTGTAGAATGAGTTTGGGACTGTTCCTCCCTCTGCTATATTTTGGAAGAGTTTGAGAAGGATAGGTGTTAGCTCTTCTCGAAATATTTGATAGAATTCGCCTGTGAAGCCATCTGTTCCTAGGCTTTTGTTTGTTGGAAGATTTTTTATCACAGTTTCAATTTCATTGCTTGTGATTAGTGTGTATGATCCTTTTAATGTACTGTTGAATTCAGTTTGCTACATTTTGTTGAGGATTTTTGCATCTATGTTCATCAGTGATATTAGCCTGTAATTTTCTTTTTTTATGATGTCTTTGTATGGTTTTGGTATCAGGGCAATGCTGGCCTCATAGAATGAGCTTGAAAGTGTGCTTTTGCAATTTTTTTGGAATAGTTTGAGAAGGATATTGTTAACTCTTCTCTAAATGTTTGTTGAATTCAACTGTGAAGCTGTCTGGTCCTACACTTTTTTTTGTTGGTAGTTTTGTGATTACTGATTCAATTTTATTACTGGTAATTAGTCTGTTTAAAATTTCTATTTGTTCCTGGTTGAGTCTTGGGAGATTATTCATTTCTAGCAATTTGTTCATTTCTTCTAAGTTGTTCACTTTATTGGCATATAATTGTAGTAATATTTTATGATCCTTTGTATTTCTGTGGTATCAGTTGTAACTTCTTTTTCATTTCTGATTTGATTGATTTAAGTCTCCTCTCTTTTCGTGAAGAGTCTGGCTAAAGGTTTATCAATTTTTGTTATCCTTTTGAAGAACCAGCTCTTAGTTTCATTGACCTTTTTTTTTTTAAGTCTCTCTTTCATTTATTTCTGTTCTGATCTTTATTTCTTTCCTTCACTAACTTTCAGTTTTATTTGTTCTTTTTCTAGTTCCTTTAGGTGTAAGTTTAAGTTGTTGATTTGGCTTTTTTCTTGTTTCCTGAGGTAGGCTTGTAATGCTATAAGCCTCGAAACTGCTCTTTCTGAATCCCATAGATTTTGGATCATTGTGTTTCCATTTTCATTTGTCTCCAGGTATATTTTTATTTCTTCTCTGATTTCTTCAGTGATCCATTGGTTGTTTAGTAGCATATTGTTTAAACTCACATGTTTGTGTTTTTGCAGGTTTTTTTTTTTAATAGTTGACTTCTAGTCTCATATTGTTGTGTCAGAAAAGATGCTTGATATGATTCCAATCTTAAATTTACTAAGACTTGTTTGTTGCCTAGCATATTGTCTATCCTGGACAGTGTTCCATGTGAACTTGAAAAAAATGTGCATTTTTTCTGCTTTTGGATGGAATATTCTATATTTATCTGTTAAGTCCATCTGATATAATATGTTGTTTAAGGCCAGTGTTTCCTGATTGATTTTCTGTCTGGATGATCTGTCCAGTAATGTCAGTTGGGTGTTAAAGTTCCCTACTATTATTTTATTACTGTCAGTCTCTCCCTTTATGTCTGTTATAATTTGCTTTATATATTTAGGTCCTCCTATGCTGGGTGCACATCCATTTACAACTGTTATACCTTCTTCTTGAATTGATCCCTTGATCATTATGTAATGTCTTTCTTTGTCTCTTACTACAGTCTTTGTCTTACAGTCTATTTTTTCTGATATAAGTATTGCCACCCCAGTTTTCTTTTCCTTTCCATTTTCAAGGAATACCTTTTCCCGTTGCCTCCCTTTCAGTCTGTGTATCTTTAGCTCAAGAGTGAGTCTCTTGTAGGCAGCATATAGATGGGTCTTGTTTTTGTATCCAATCAGCCACTCTGTGTCTTTTGATTGTAGCATCTAGTCCATATATTTTTAAAGTAATTATTGATAGGTATGTTCTCCTTTCCATTTTGTTAATTGTTTGGTGGTTGTTTTTGTAATTATTTTTGTGTCTTCTCTTCCTTGTGATTTGGTGGCTATCTTTAGTGCTCTGTTGGCATTCCTTTCTCTTTTTCGTGTGTGTTTAGATTTTTGGTTTGTGGCTACCAAAAGTTCTTCAAAAGGATAACATAAATTGCTGATCTTTTAAGTTCACATACACTTAAGAACCCTAAATTTCTACTCTCCTCCCCCACCATGTTTACTGTTTTTGACATCATATTTTACATCTTTTTGATTTGTGTATCCCTCAACTACTTATAATGGATATACACAATTTTACTACTTTTGTCTTTAAACCTTCCTACTAGCTTTATACATGGTTGATTTACTACCATTACTGTATATTTGCCTTTACCAATGAGATTTTTTTCCTTTCGTAATTTTCATATATCTAGATGTGGCCTTTTCTTTTTCACATAGAAAAGTCCCTGTAACATTTCTTGGAAGCTGGTTTGGTGGTGCAGAACTCTTAGCTTTTGCTTGTCTGTAAAACTTATGATCTCTCCATCAAATCTGTATGAAAGCCTTGTCAAATAGAGTATTCTTGGTTGTAGGTTTTTCCCTTTCATCACTTTAAGTATATCATGCCACTCACTTCTGGCCCTGCATAGTTTCTCCTGAAAAGTCAGCTGATAGCATTATGGAAGTGCCTTTGTATGTAACTTGTTGCTTTTCCTTTTGCTGCTTTTTAATATTCTCTCTTTATCTTTAATTTTTGCAGTTTTAATTGCAGTGTTTCTTGGTGTGCTCCTGTTTAGGTTGATCCTGTTTTGTGCTTCCTGGACCTGGATGTCTTTCCTTTTCCAGGTTAGGGAAGTTTTCAGCTATTATGTCTTCAAATATGGTCTCTGCCCCTTTCTCACTCTTCTTCTGGGACCCCTGTAATGTGAATGCTAGTATGCTTGATGTAGTCCCAGAGGTCTCAAACTATCCTCCTTTCTTTTTATTCTTTTTTCTTTTATCTGTTCCTTCAGTGATTTCCACTGCTGTGTCTACCAGCTCACTGATCCATTCCTCTGTATCATATAATCAACTGTTAATTCCTTCTAGTGTATTTTTAAAGTTGTATTTCTGCATTTTTTATTATTGAGATATAACTGACATATTATAGTATTTTTTTAAATGAAGTATAGTTGATTTACAGTAATATATTAGTTTTGGGTGTACAGCATAGCAATTCAGTATTTTACAGATTATACTCCATTGAAAGTTATTACAAGATAATGGCTATAATTCCCTGTGCTATACAATGTCTCCTTGTTGCTAATCTATTTTATATACAGTAGTTTCATCTCTTAATCCCATACCCGTATCTCATCCCCACCCGCTTCCCTCTCCCCACTGGTAAGCACGAGTTTGTTTTCTATATCTGTAATTCTGTTTCTGTTTTTCTATATACATTCACTTGTTTTATTTTTTAGGTTTCACATATAAGTGATATCATATAGTATTTTTCTTTATCTGTCTGACTTAATTCAGTAAGCATAATATTCTCTAGGTCCATCCATGATGCTGCTGTTGGCAGAATTTCATTCTTTTTTTTATGGCTGAATAATAATCCATTCTATGTATGTACTGCATCTTCTTTATCCATTTGTATGTTGATGGACACTGGATTGCTTACATATCTTGGCTATTGTAATTAATACTTCTCTGGACATTGTGGTGCATGTATCTTTCAAATTAGTGTTTTCATTTTTTCCAGATATATACACAGAAGTGGAATTGCTGGATTATAGCATAGTTCTTTTTTTAGTTTTTGAGGAACCTCCATACTGCTTTCCATAGTGGCTGTACCAATTTTACATTCCCACCAACAGTGTACAAGTGTTCCCTTTTCCCCACATCCTTGCCAACATTTGTTATTTGTGGTCTTTGTGATGATAGCTATTCTAAGAGGTATGAGGTGATAGCTCATTGTCGTTTTGATTTGCATTTCTCTAAAAATTAGCAATGTTGAGCATCTTTTCCTGTGCCTGTTAGCTGTGTATATGTCTTCTTAGGAAAATATCTTTTCAGCTCTTCTGCCCCATTTTTTGATTGGATTGTTTGGGTTTTTTGACATTGTTTTTTTTGATATTGAGTTATATGAGCTATTTATATTTTTTGGATATTAACCCCTTGATGGTCATATCATTTGCAAATATTTTCTCCCATTCTTTAGGTTGTTGTCTTGTTTTGTCAATGGTTTCCTTTGCTGTGCAAAAGCTTGTAAGTTTGATTAGGTCCCATTTATTTATTTTTGCTGTTGTTTCTTTTGCCTTAGGAGACTGATCCAAAAACTGTTGCTAAGATTTATGTCAAAGATTGTTCTATGTTCTCTTCTAGGAGTTTTATAGTTTCAATTCTTACATTAGTCTTTAATCCATTGGAGTTTATTTTTGTAGTTGGTGAGTAAATGTTCTATTCTCATTGTTTTACATGTGGCTGTCCAGTTTTCCCAGAACCACTTATTGAAGAGACTGTTTTCTCCATTGTATATTCTTGCCTTCTTTGTCATAGATTAGTTGACCATAGGTGCTTGGGTTTATTTCTGGGCTCTCTATTCTGTTCTCTTGATCTATACTAAGGAGAAATGTTAAGGAGAGAGTTTCAATTTCAAATGAAAGGACTCTAATGGTATCTCAAAGTCATATGAAAATATAAAGTTCTCCAGTACAGGTAAGTACATAAATATCAAAACCAGTATTATTATAATTTTGGCTTATAATTCTTCTCCCTGTTTTCTACAGGATTATTTAAAAGACAAATGCATAAAAATAATTATAAATCTGCTAATGAATACATGACATATAAAGATATGATTTAAAGCAGAGCTGTAAAGGAGAATTTTTTAATGCAATTGAAATTAAGTTGGTATCAATTTAAGATAGAATAAATTTGAATCCACACAGTCTGACTTGCGGAGCCTGCACTTTTAACCAGCCTCTTGCCAGTGACAACTGCCCAGGAAAATAGTTAAATGAAAACCACAGAAAAATATCCATTTCTTTTTGTCTTAACAACATTTGTTGTAATTTTGTTCTTTTTCGTCTAGGCCATCAAGACTTATTTATCCCAGTGTTCCCTGAAACACAGTTCACTGTGCTTTGGCTTTCAGTGAAAGTTAGTGACAGTAAACTCAATGAACAGAATTCCTCTTCTCTCCCTCTCCTTCCATTACTCTGACAGGAGGAAACAAAGAAGAGAAATGAAAATACTGACCTCCACACTGTTATAACAGTTTCTTAACACTTGTCTTTGCATGATAAAAGACCCATTTAATATCCGTACTTATAGACCTAGAAAATGATGAAGCATAGGTCCAGTGTAACATGTTATAAGGTTTTTGTCTGTAAAGCTCAAGAATATGTATTCTGACAGAATCTATCCCATTTCAGCAACAATTGCCTTACACCCAAAAGAAATTTCCTTAGATCCATATTATTTTTTTAGACCCAAATCCATTGTGGGAGAGAAGGGATTATGAGTCCCTCTCTATCCAGGCTGCAGGATGAAAGTGAGAATTGTAGTAACTTACCCCTGGCTTTGCTGTGTCACAGGAGCCCCCATTCTTTTCTGGGAATGCAAGATTTTTCAGTACCAAGATGTCCTCTAGTAAAAGCCCTTCTCTGTGAGGAGGAATGGGTGAAGGAGGCAGAAGGAGCACCAAATATAACAATACAGTGTGACTTTATAAGGTCAAAATTAAATTTCCCCCAAATTGTAACATTTTCAAGCATGAAGCAGTATGGCCTTGCCCCTGATCCCACATGACTATAACAGGTATTTAGAAACAGGTGACCTCATTCAGAACATACAATAAAGCCTCCACCTGGGAGAAGCTACAGGGACTGGACCTATAGTTAATCAGTGTGGTGAGTCAGGTTAAAGTTTTAATTAGCACTGCAGTCCATATCAGAACACCTGGGGTACTAATCAACTGAGTGATCCAGTCAGACAGACTGCTTGGAAATCTCTGTGGATGAAGGCTGTAAATCTGCACTTCCATAGGCTTGCCAGTTGATTATTGCTTTTCCTCCAAGGTGTTTTTAACAGTTTCGTTGAGATATAATTAACATACAATAAACTGCACATATTTTAAAGTGTACAATGATAAGTTTTTGCTGTAGGTATGCACCATGAAACCATTACCACAATCAGATACTGAACATATCCATCCACCCCCCAAATTTTCCTTGTGCCACTTTGTAATCCATCCATCTGGCCCCTCCCAGGGCCCCCCAAGCAACCACTGATCTGCTTTCTGTCACTGTGGATTAGTTTGCTTTTTGAGAGTTTTATATAAATGGAATCATTCATAAGCTTAAGATTGCCATAAAGAAAAATCTGAATTTAGGAAAAGTTTTTGCACAATAGAAGGCGATGTTTGTAACAGAAATGAAGTTAATATGTATATTTTTTTCTATAATTACTTTCCTCCTCAATTGACTGGCCTTTTTATATGAATTCTGTTTTTACATTATTATTAATAATATAGCATATCTAAACATAAGATATTTCTTTTTAAATTAAAAATTTAGCAATATTTCATTTTTATATCCAAAAGCTACCTCCTGAACCCGAAGTTGTTTCACTTGATCTTGGTTGCCTTTTGTTTTTAATGTTTTTACAGAGCATATAGGATTGGGCAATGCAGAGATGTCAAAGTGCTTAGGCTGATATCCTTGGGAACTGTGGAGGAGATCATGTACTTACGACAGGTATACAAGCAGGTAAATATATTACCCTTTTTCTAATTAAAAGTAAACATTTGTCAGTTTTCAAAAATTAATAATAAATTTGTGTACAAATATGTTTTTTATTTTATTCTAGCTATAATAAGGAATTTAATAAGATTATGAAATATACTCTAGAATATACTTCTATAAAACAGATTAAATATTAGGTTCATTGAATTTTAGAGCTGAAAGTTGCTTAGAGCAGTACTTCTTTAATGTGCACATGAATTACCTAGGGATCTTTAAAATACAGATTCTGATTTAGTAGTTCTGGGTGGAACGCAAGATTCTGCATTTTTAACAAGCTCCCGGAAGTGCCAACAGTACTAGTCTGCAGATCACAATTTGAGTAGCAAGGTCACAGCTCCCCAAACTGTGGGCCAAGATGTAAGTGTATGCCACAGATGGGGTACAGGTGCACCCAGACATCCTACAGCTCTCTGGGCAGCAAGATTATCTAAGCCAGCTTCCAGCCTTGACTAACCTCCTCTTTGAGTAGATGTTCACATGTTTCCATTTTCTATGTGTGCATGAAGAAGACTGGAGAGGAATACCTTAGAGATATCTAATACAAATGTTTCACGTTGTATATAATGAAACTGGGATCCAGGACACCCCAGTAAATGAAATTATAGGAATAGAACTCAAGCGCACTAACTACTGTGCTGGTGCTTTTAATATTCATCTAAAATTGCATTAACTCTTTAATATCCTTAGGGTATCAATTACTACTCCATTTATGCCTCTAAATAAAGTTTACTTAGTCTGTAACTGCCCACTTGAGAAGATCTGGAATGAGGTTCAAGTTTAATTATAAATGTTAAATTTGAATTACTCCCTATATATTCAGCTGGAATCTGTTTAAGAGCAAACATCTGCCACATGTGGTGGTAGTTAACCTAAGAATGATCCAGTCTTAAATTTATGCTATTTTCTTAATTCTAAAAATAGAATTGTACACAGCAGTGTTTATTTTCTTAAAGCATTAGCTCTGTAAGAAACCTTTAATCTTTTGTTCTTAGTATAGCACAACTACTTGAAAATTATTTTTTCAGACATTAACTAATCTTGGAAAAAAGTAGATATTATTTTTTTCATCTTAGGAGCAGCTCTTTAGAATACTATCTTTGACTTGTCACAAGTAAGAGTCTTTCCTCAATCATGTAGTAAGTTTTCTTGATCCCATTACTATATGTATTTCCTTTTTGCCTATTCATCTGACTCATTTAATGAAATAAAATGGCCTGTTATATAATATATAATAATATGTAATAAAAAGGCTTCAGAAGATGAGGGTAATTTAAGTTTTCAGAACTTTGTATGATCTAATTGCTTATTAAAATAAGCCACTTAAGGAACATTCAGCCATACAACTTGATAAGCACAAATAAAGATAAGATGGCAATCATATGAGGAAATGGCATAAATGTGATTTAAACATTGATTGGAATTGAACCAAGGGTTGCAAATGGCAAACACACGCTAGCCTCACAAGTGTTCTCAAACTCTTGGGGGGAAAACAATCCAAAATGATGTTTAAAAATCCTATAAAAATGTTGGAAAGAAAAAAGAGTTCTCTCTGTGGGCCAAAAATGATAAGGAACCCTGAAAGACAAAAGGCAGTTGAGATGAGATTTGAAGGAAGAAACGAAGCTAGACTCAGTCATAAGAAGACTACTGGAAAAGGTAGATGCAACTGTGATATTCCAAGCTTAGAGTCAACAGATACTAAAAAAGAAAGGAGCCTTGAGTTAACTATGATGCCCCCTCTTTGGGGTATTATTAATGATCTAACAAGGTGGTTTAACCCTTATGATCTTTCCCCCATTGTACCAGATTGTAGACAATGGAAATGTCTGCTCTCAAGTAGGAACAATAAGTAGAAATACTGGAAGGAAGGAAACAAAGCTCTAAATTTTTGCTGAAATCGAGAAGAAAGTCCAAAATAATAAATACTTGCAAACCCCTCCACCTGCTGCCTGCTTTGAATAATTACTGCAGTAGGCCTAGATAAGCCCATAAGGCATTTGAAGACAGATGAATATCCCCCCACCCCTCCAAAAAAATAATTAGTATTGAACAGTTTAGGAAAATAAACACCATGAAAATGGCCCTCAAAGATACCAGGTCCTAATCCCTGGAACCTATAAATGTTACTTTATATGGAAAAAAGGGTCTTTGCAGATGTGATTAAATTAAGGATTTTTGAGATGGGGAGATTAGCCTGGATTGTCCAGGTGGGCCCTAAATCATAAGCATTCTTATAAGTAGGAAACAAAGGGAAATCTGACAGAGACAGAAGAGAAGCCAGTGTAACCACAGAGACAAGAGATTGGAGCTATGTAGTTATAAACTAAGGAATGCTGGCAGCCAGCAGAAGTGAAAAGAGGCAAGGAATGGATCCTGCCCTAGAGCCTATGAAGAGAACATGGCTCTGCCAAAACTTGATTTCATTCTAGTGATACTGATATCAGACTTCTAGCCTCCTGTAAGAACTGTAAGAGAATACATTTCTGTTGTTTTAAGCCACCAAGTTTATGATAATTTATTGCAAGAGATACAGGAACTCATATAGGCACTAAAAAAGAATTAACATCAGAGAAAACAAAATTAATAGAAAAGAGTAAAAGATTTTTAAAGAAATATAACTATTCAAAAGGTAAATGAGGTTGTAGGATCCTGGGAACAACAAAAGACTACTAGAAAAAAAAATCCATTAGAGATCCAGAAAACAAGAAACTCCAGCAATAGGCTGAATAGCAAAGGACAAAGTTTTCATCTAAAAGAAAGAGCCATGCAATTCTTCTAGATTACAGAGCAAAAAGACAGAGATAGAACGAACACATGTAAGAAAACTTAGGAGAAATGAAGGCTAGATCTAGAAGTTCCAATATCAGTCTTATAGTTGAGCAAGGGAACAGAAGAAAGAGAAGGAAGAAGCCCCAAAGGATGAGAGTCCACAGATTATATGAGCCCACTGAGTGTTAAATAGGATGAATGAAGATAGATCCACACTTACATTGTCTTTCTATAAGTGTAAAACCCTTAAAATTTCCAGAGATAAACTTTATGGAGAGAAAAAAAATTGTCTACAATAGTACTAGAATTAAATAGCTAGCTAACTTCTTAATAACAATACTGGATATTTAGGAGCAATAACTTCAAATGAGGGGAAATCATAGCTCTATATTGTCAAAGAAAGTGAATTTTTAATTCAAAACTTTTCCACAGTGGTGGAAATTTTTCCTTCAGTGGTGAGTTCTATCAAACATTTAATATTCTTTTTGAGGACAGAGGAGGGAACAATTCCAGCCTACTTTAGAAAGATAGAAGAATCCCGATGCCAGAATTGGCAAAGACATTACAAGAACAGAAAATTATAGACAAATATGTCTCATGAGCATAAATGTAAAAATCTTTAACAAAGCGTCTGTTAGAAGTTGAATTGTGCCCCCCTCCAAAAAACAAATAAAATAAAAACATATGTTGAAGTCCTTAACCCCTGGTACCTGTGAATGGATCTTATTTGGAAGTAAGGTCTTTGCAGATGTAATCAAGTTAAATAAGGTTATACTCTATTACGGGGGCCCTAATTCAATGACTGATTTCTATAAGAGGGAAATTTGGAATACAGATAGACAGAAGGAGGATACCATGTGATGCCTGAGGCAAAGATCGGAGTGATGAAGCTGCAAACTGAGGAATGCCTAGGATTGCCAGCAACCACCAGAAACTAGGAAGAGGAAAGGAAGGATATTCCCTTAGAACCTTCAGTGAGAGCATGGCCCTGCCAATATCTTGATTTCAGACTTTTAGCCTCCAGAACTGAGAGAGAATAAATTTCTGTTGTTTTACACCACCTGGTTTATGGTACTTTGTTACAGCAGCCTTAGGAAACTGATATAGCCTCTAAGGCAAATATTGTAAATTTGACTACATTTTTATATGAAACTTCTATATGACAAACAAACTATAAGCCAAATTAAAGGAGAGACCAGAGGAAATGCTTGCCATAAGTATAATAAACAAATTAGCATCTATAATATATAAAGAACTCCTACAAACCAATAAAAAGACTGATTAGGCATTTTAGTGAAGAAAAAATACAAACAGTTAACATGTATATGAAAAGATGCTTAACTACACTTATAATCGAGAAGTAAAAAATAAGATTGCGTTCTGCACGTTCTGCAAAAGACTTTCTTGTTTTGTTCTGTGGGGGTATTTTTAGGGAGGTGAGGAGATTGGCGTTGCTTATTGTTGGTGGGGATATTTTTAAAGAGGTGCTAATATAGTGTTTTTGAGAATACAACTTGGTGCACTTATTTTAGAAGCTAATTTAACAGCATTTTTAAAATGCACTTTCTCCCTATTTACCTGGCAGAAATATTCTCACATATGCACAGTGAAGGATGACAAGGATTTATATTCAGAATTGTTAGTAATTGTTCGAAAAATGAAAAAAGGAACAGCCTAAATGTCCAATAGTAACAGAATTAACATAAATTCTGATATACCCATATACAGCAAAAAAAATTTTTTAAAGACTATAGAGCAAATGTACTGATGTGGCACAATCTTTAAGACATTTTAAGTGGGGCAAAAGTAACTTGCAGAACAAGTATATCAATTGTGTTTATTTATAAAACTGTTTCTACATGTATATATAAATAGTTCTAACTGCATTGAAAAAAATCTAGGAAGGATAAACCTAAACATTACAGTGTTGGTTAGACTGATAAGGGATGATCTGCGTTGTTCAAGTCAAGGGATGATCTGTGTTATTCAAGGGAGACTTGCCCTTTGATGTTTTTGTTTGTGTTTGTTGTGATAATGCCTTCACAACATAAAATATAAAGTATATTTTATACTTAAAAAAAATCGCTTATACAGCAACTGTGCTCCTTCAGGTTTGGAGCATTGCATGTAATCTAAAATTTGACATTCAGAAATTCATCTTTCATATATATGTAATTTATTTAGAAATTAATATGTATTTACAGAAGAGTTACAAGAACAGCACAGAGAACTCCCAATTAACTTCACCCAAATTCCCCAGTTGTTAACATTTTACCACATTTGCTTTCTCTTTCTCTCAGCCATGATCTTTATTCTTCTTCTGAACCGTTTGAGAGGAAGTTGAAGATTTATCACCTTTAAATTCTTTGTTTTCTCCCAAATAAGGACACCATCCTATTTATAGGTACATATAAAAATAGCTTTATGCATTATAAACACTCAATTTTACATATTGTTCTGCAACTTGTTTCTCCCTCACCGACTCCCCCCAACTCTCCTCTCAAAAATGCAGTTATCCAAATCAAGAAACTAACACTTATACAGCATTACCTTGTAATCCATAGAACCCATTCAGATTTCATCAGCTTTTCTGGCAATGTCTCCTTTCTCCTTCTGGCTCAGGATCCAATCCAGGATCATAATTACATTTCTTTTTGTGTCTCTTAAGTTTTCTTCAACCTTAAGTTACCCAGGCTTTTCTGGTCTTTCATGACCTTGACAGTTTTAAAAAGTAAAGCCTTTCCTTGTGTATGCTTTCCCTCAGCATATGTCCATTTGATGTTTCCTCATCTTCCAACTCAAGACAAGAAGCCTTGGCAAGAATGGTACAGAAAGAATGCTGTGCTCTTCTCATTGCATTGGTCAGAAGGCACCTGGTGGTGACCTGATCCACCACTGGTGATATTAACCTTGATCACCTGTCAAGTTTGTGTCTGCCAGCTTTTTCCACTGCAGAGTCACCACTTTTTTCATTTGTAAATTAGTGTATATTTTATCGGGAGATCATCAGAGACTATGCCAATATAGTCAGCCCTCTGTATCCATGGGTTCTGCATCCTCAGATTCAGCCAACCATGGATTCAAAGTATTCAGAAAGAAAATTCCAGAAAGTTTCAAAAGCAAAACTTGAATTTGCTGCGTGCTATTTACCTAACATTTACATTGTATTTACAACTATTTACACAGCATTTACGTTGTATTAGATATTATAAGTAATCTAGAGATGATTTAAAGTATATAGGAAATAATTCATGGCTTATATGCAAATACTATGCCATTTAATAAAAGGGACTTGAGCGTCCATGGGTTTTGTTATCCATGGGGATCCTGGAACCAATCCCCCCTATACCAAGGGATGACGGACAACTGTATCCTGTTCCTCATCAAGCTTGTACTCATCAGCCTTAGCTTTCATTGATGATTCCCGCCTGAATCAGCTGCTACTAAGATGGTTTGTCAGATGGTGATTTTTCTATTTCCATTATTACTTCCTTTATATTTGTTGGCATTCTACCATAAAAAAAGAGCTTTCCCTTCTCTTCCATTTATTTAATCTGTGTGGACTCATGGGATAGTATTTTAGTAACAGATTTTAGTAACCCACTGAATATCATTGATTATTTTTATGTTCAAACTCTCATTTTTTGAACAGTGAGAACCCCTTCAAGGGGGCTTCTGCGTCATTTTGACAAGCCCTCATCATGCTTATTGCACTTCCTTACTGTGGTAGGCTGAATAGTGGCCCCCCCACAGATATCCACATCCTAATTCCTTGAACTGACCTGGATTATGTGAGTGGGCCCAGTGTAATCACAAGGGTCCTTATAAAGGGAGGAGTAGCAGTAGGGTCAGAAAGAGGAAAGAAGGCGGCAATGTAATGACAGAAGCAGAGGGTCAGAGAATGATACGAAGATGCCTCATTACTGGCCTTGAAGATGGAGGAAGTGGTCATGAACTCTAACATGATGAATATTCCTTTTTTACTTCTTGCATATCTTGTATATTGTGAAGAAATTAAGCATTTTATAGCCTTGTATGGGTTCTTCTTAAGCTAGAAACTAAGCTACATTTTCCAAATACTGATTTTTTTCCCTACCCTCTTGAATTCTAACGTGATTTTGTTATAGTTACCCTACAGATGGATGCATCTGGCCTTTACTTTTACTGGAGCCACTTTGGAAAACTTAAGTACAAAATAATGTGCCTTTTATAAGTTTTGTGACAAAACTTTGGTAGGAGACTTATAAAGATTCAGATTAATGCTTACAAATTACTTTGGTGATTATATTTAGTAGTATAGCAGTCTGACAATACAGTGTTTAAGGAAGAGTCAGTAGCAAGGGTAAAGTCATAGGTAACTGGGCCATCAAGTACATCAATTGCTATTGTGATTCTGTATTTCCAGGACTATAGCCCATATTTCTGGGATGTTGATATAAAACTAATCAACTTGGTATGTTGATCCATAACTTATTCAAACTTAGGTCCCAAGGGTCTTGTTTTAAGAGGGACATCTGGATATGAGAAATTGATACAAGTATAAATTTTGAATTCAGCCAAACTCAGGTAAAAATTCTAGAAATGATGCTTCCTAGTGAGGCAGCTGTGAGCAAGGCACTTAATTTCTCTGAATTTAAGTTCTTTTATTTCTAAAAGGGAGATGATAATATCTTATAGGGTTGTAGGAATTAAATGAGAATGTAAAAATGCTACACATGTGTTCAATAAATAGTAGCTATTATTAATAAGAATAATTTTATTTGCCTAAAGTAATTTATTATGGTGCAAATCAATCTGATGATAATCACCATAAAGTATCGCTTCTTACTAATCCTTCCATTAGCAATAGATTGAAGTTATTTTTCATTCTTTGTTTCTTTCAAGAAATGTTAGAGTGTACATGGGGTTAATCAAATTGTATATACATCATAGACAGTAAATAAAGCGATGACATTATGTTGGTACTAAAGTGGTATATGTCCTTAAGGATTCCATGTCAGTGTTCTTTCTGTATTCAGAATTGTTTCAGAGATGCAATGTTGCTAAACAATGATTGGGTTTTTGCTGTTAGTTGACAATGTAACCATGGCCACAATTAGTTTGATACCAACATGGTTATTGTATAATTACTTTAGATTATAATTTAACTTTGGTGATGTAGCAACTATTTCTGCCAGTTTTAGTAGTTTCTATTGAAATAAGAGTCTAGAAAGGAGAAGTGTATTCAAATGTATGCCTTTTACATTTTAGATCAGGTGGCTAGTCCATAGAGATATGATCTTGAGTCAGTTGTTAGAAAACAGATAAAATAGGAAATGTAAGATTTCTTCTTTAATAAAACTGGCCAGATTATTATTATTTCACCATAATGGCAACATCTGCCAGGGAAATTAAAATAAAATTTCCTCCCTACGGAGATTCTGCCTGCTCCAGCTAAAGCTGTGTATATACAGGGAATGCCAGGAAATTCTGACATATTGTTGGAGCGAACACTTCAGAATATCTTGTGTTTTTTCTGTTATAGCAACTTCACTGTGTGGTGGTTGGAAGTGAAAATGCCAAGCGGTATTTTGAAGCAGTTCAAGGATCAAAAGAGCATCGAGGAGAGCTTTTTGGGGTCTATAATCTCTTCAAACTGAGGTCCCAAGGGTCTTGTCTTACAAGGGACATCCTGGAGGTGTGAAATTTTTTTCGTATCTTTTCAATACTTTAAACATGGATTTCTCCCTCAGGAAAATTGCTGGTGCCTTTTCAGAGAAATTTTTGGTTTTCTTCTTAAAAAATGTTTTATGTTTAGAATTTCTACTTTTATAGAAATAGGGAATGAATTACTGTACCTCTAAACTAAGACTTTCCCCATGCATAGTTATAAATAATGTGCATACACAAATTCAGATACATATACAAAACAGTATGACCTCCAAGGCCATTTTCAGACGGTAAAGAGAAATTTATTATTTTGAAAACAGCTGTTGAAGTCAGGAACTAAAAAAAGAGACTTTCCTAAATAAACAAAAATATAAAATGTGTTTTGATTAAAAGTTACCAAATACTCCCTGAGATGCACTCTCATGTCTCATGGAGATTTTTGTTTTCTGTTCCCAATAAAAATTCCACACCAGTATTTCAAACTCTCCCAGTTGTGTTCATCCTCAGGATACAGATGTTTCTTATTCTTAACAGGATATTTATATCCTTTAAAAAATCTTTAAAATTCTTTAATATACCAGAGTACTAAGAATATTAACCTATTTTTTAGTTAATATTGATATGAGTATCATAAAATCCTAGACTATCATTTTTTTCAATCCCATCATCATACAGTTGAGGAAACTGAGTCTTGGAAAACTTAAGGATATTTCCCTTAACTTCCAGGACTTTGTAGTAAAACCTTAATGTACTTCATTTATTTAATAGTACCATAAAAACAGTTCAAGGAACAATTGGTCCCTGTCCTTAAAGAACTTAGATCATCTTTATGGGAGGTGGAAGAGAACATTTACATACTGAACACGTAACATCAGTAAGCATATGTTAAGCAAGTTTAGTAGCAGTTCAAACGTGATCATCAATGGTTGGGGAAGAGGAAGGTATATATGATTTGTATGTTGTGAATATTACAACTATTATACAATGTCTGATGTATATTGCTGAGTTTTTATTTTACAGTAACTATTTGATTCTGAATTGAGTGACCCATTTAGTCCCCCTTTCTCTGTCTTTTTCTTGTTTTGAATATGCTATTTCTCTGATGGACTTGTTCTTTCCCATTCCTCTTCTCTAATCAGTAAATAGCCTTGTTTGTCCTACAGGACCCCCTCAGATCCTACCTCCAGCGTTGGGTAGTACTACCCAACGTACTAGAGTATATTCATGTTTCTAATTTGAAATCATTACCTATAAAATATATTAGTATTATATTACTTATCCTGTTTTCTACTGTGTATCAAATAGTTTTATTCTCTTTTTTATCAGAATAGCCACCTATTCCTCTGTTAAAAAAGTGTTAGGTAAGACATTCCATATGACAAGTTATGAAACGGAAAGTTCTCTTATTCTCTGGTTGTCCTAAATATATGTTGTTTCTCCTCCAGGATTGTTTATTAATGACAGGACCCTCCATATCTTATATTTTGTTTATGGTAAAATATGCTTAACTGCTTGCTAGGCACATCATTGGCACTCAATTATTAAATTAAATTTTGAATTAAAATTGCTCATTTGTTATCAATCAGAATTTAGTAGATTCATGCTGTGCTTTTGGCCGAACGATGTTTTAAAATATTATTAGTCCAAGCCCTGCATAATGGAAACTTATATTATAAAGTAAAAGAAGTATTTTACTTCCTATGATACATTTTTAATTTTTAAAGGTTGTAGAAAAATCCCTTTTAAAATGTTTTAAGATGTAGAAATTTGAATATGTAGAACACTTTTAATCTGATGATTTCTGGGCAATTTAGTTCTATTTTGCATTGACTTTCTTTTAATGGTTTCCCTTTAGAGATAGATATTGAGAGCTAATTTCACAAATATTTATTGAGTATATGTTAAATATCCAATACTATACATCATAGAACTAGGCACACAGAAATGAATAAAATAGACAAAAAGCCCTGCCTACAAAATTTTACATTCTATTTGGGGGAAACAAATATAATATAACTGAAGTTGGTATATTATGATGATAGATTCTAAGGATAAAAATAGAGCAAGTAGATCAATAAGTTCTAGAGATCTACTACACAGCATGGTGAGTATTGTCAACAATACTATTATTATTATATACCTCAAAACTGCTAAAGGACTAGATCTTAAATGTTCTCACCACATAAAAGAATTGATCATTATATGCCATATTAGAGGTGTTAACTAAAGCTATGATGATAATCATATTACAGTATATAAATATATCAAATTAACACCTCGTAGACCTTAAACGTACACAGTATTATATGTACATTATATCTCAAAAAAAAAAAAAAATAAAGCAAGGAAGGGAAATAGGGAGACTGTCAAGGAAAGAGCATTAAAATTTTAGATGGAGTAGCCAAGGAAGGATGCACTATGAGATTGCATTTGATTCTTTGAAGAGACAAGAAAGGAAGAGGTGTTTTAGACAGAGGAACAAATGCAAACAAAGGCCCTGAGGGAGGAGCATGCCCAGCATGATTTCAAAATGGCAAGGAAGCCAAAGTGGCTGGAGTGGAGTAATCAAAAGAGCAAAAGATGGGGCCAGAGAAATGACAGGAAACCAGATCCTGCAGGAAATTTGGCTTTGACTTTGAGTCAGAACAAAAGCAATTAGAGTTCTGAACAGAAGAATGACATAGTCTGATCTATACTGTCTATTCTAAATGTTAAGAATTGGACTATAGAAGTACAAGAGCAGAAGCAAGACGCCAGGTAGGAGGATACTGCAACAATCCAGCCAAGAGATGGTGGTTTGGGCCAGAGGGTAGTGGTGGATGCCCTGAAGCACTGACAGGATTTACTGATGGATCGTCTGGTAGGGTATGAGAAATAGGAGTTAAGGATGACTCCAAGTCAACAGAAGACTGGAGTTGCCATTTACCTATCACAAAGGGATTCTGACAGCTTGTAGATTTCTGGTGCTGCCAGTTGCATCTGTTGTAGCCATTTGGCTTCTGTTAAAGAGATAAAAGGGAGTTCTCGGACAGAGGCTTCCCACTGCCTTACAGTAATAGCCTCTAGGCACTGGAAGAAAAGATCTCATGGCAATTCAGGAACTCTTTATCATTCTTTCAAGTTCTTTAGGGGTGATTCTCACTTGTTGCCCTGGATACCAGGTAACTGGAGCCATGCCATTGCTATATTATGAATATTGGTGTATTCGTAAGTTGGATATTTGTAACTTTGGTGATGATAGTATTATTTCCCCTTGTTCTATCAACAAATAAAGCCTTGAAAAGAGAAATTTATTTCCTTTTGAAGAAGAATTTAATATTCTAGAATCTAGGCCATTAAATATCTCTGCTAAATGATATACCAAAAGCTATAAAAGCATACTTTCCTAAAAGATGTAGCAAGCCTATTATCTAATTAAGATTTTTTTAATTTTATATTAGATGGATATTTTCATTTTGATGTCTACTACACTGAAGGAATCAATAAGCATATTTTAATGAATATGAACTATGAACACACTAGCAATATAAGCTAGAATATCGAGTTCCCAATACCCAACATTATCCGTGGTGTTTAAAATGTTGATAATATGTCCTTACAGTTATTGCAATATTATATAATATTTACACATATACAATAGTTATATAGTTATCATATAGACATAGTTATTATGGCTATCACTACTGGGTAAATTTTTAACAGTTTTTCACTCTCCCTCCCTACTAGGGCTTTTAGTGGAGTTTGCTGAAAAATGTTATTAGTTTTCTATCAGAAAAAGTAAGCTTATGATAAGAAGTAAGAGTTTTTTATGAGCCCAGCAGGCTTCCACTGTGCCTCTATACTACCTAAGAATTATGAGCATTTTAAAATATATATGAATTCCTTAATTAGCAAATTGAAAAATAGCATTAAGAGAGTTAAAGCAGGCTGTACTCAATTTTTTTTTTTTTTTTTTTGGCCATACCACGCACCTTGCGGAGTCTTAGTTCCCTGACCAGGGATCGAACCCAGGCCCATGGCAGTGAAATCGCTGAGTCCTAACCACTGGACCGCCAGGGAATTCCCTGTACTCAATTTTCTTAACTCTAAGTTTTAGCATGCCGTTGCTGTTGTTTATCTGGTTGTTTCTACCCTATATTTTACACAGTTATTTGCATTCTTTACAGAGAGAAGGCCAAGTGGAAGCAGGGGTCATGACAGCTACAACATGGTTGAAAGAGGAACCTCCAGTACACAAACTAGAAACAGTAAGCAATCTTTGAATCTGTAGCCTAGAACTCCTAGGAAACATGTATGTGAAGATTTTAAGTTTCTTTTCCTTTTCTTTCATTTTTCAATGCATAAAGAAAATGTTTTTTTAAAAACGTCAAGGACACAAAGTCAGAGGACTGTCAGTAAAATTAATAATTTAGGCTAATATTTCATATCATATCATAAAAAAAAATTCAGGAGCAGTCACCAGGTGTTTACATCCAAACTGGAATTTTAACTATGCCAAACTGTAAATCCAAAATTAAATGCACTGTATAGGTGACCAATCCAACCTAAATAATCTTTTTTTACTAAACAACAAATTAAATGGAAAAATAGCAATCAATGTATATTTAAAATTATTAAATTGAAACACCAAACTCATTCTCTGACTCAAGCAGATATTTTATTTGAGTCCTTTGTCTTGTGGTAGTTTGTCATCTCACATACTACATACTTTATTGTCATCCTAAAGTCTTTTTAAAAGTAAAGAATATATATAGAAGATTTTTTTTTAAATTGTTATTGCTGTTTTTTTCTTGTTTTTTTTTAAGGGATTTAACTCTAAATTTGTACTAGCCCAAAGATATAATGATAACTATGATAACTATATATTATGATATAACATATATATATATATGATATAACAGTATATCATATAATCTGTATGATAACTATATGCAATGATAACTATAAATTTATAACACCCCTATAAATTTATATAACCAAGTATGGGGTGAATATTTTTCTAAATTTATAGAAATACATGAGTATCAAATGTTGGCAGAAGTATTACCAGATAATACTTTCCCAAAATCTTTTACTAATGAAGCCTCAGTTTTCAGAAACTGAGAATATATTTAACTCTAATTAATGTGGAAAAAGTAAATATTGGATTTAAATTTGTAGCAAATTTTACTTCAAAATAGCTTCAATATTTTCTTTATTTATGGTGGTCAAGATCCTATCCAATCTATTTTTAATCAATTAGAAACATTTTCCAGTTGGGAATTCTTTAGCTCCTACAAATTTGTTTTGTTTTTAACGCATGATTGAAAGTATCTGCTGGACTGTCATAAGCAATAAGTTGTGTGCTTTTCACTTTGAGGCCAGAATCAGTCTCTGCATCTTAGAAGCTAACAGCTCTGCTCTTTGTTTTCCTTATAAATAATTTGATCATTTGATATTCTAGTTTTAACTTTTATTTATTTGGAAAGTTATTCAACTTTAAAAGAGTATACCAGACTGTAATATTAAATCCTTTATGTTTGTTTACTATCAATAAATGTTTTACTTTTAGAAAATACCAAGTAATATACTTGTACATAAATTATCTGCCCAAATTCAATTCCCCTCCAGTGTGATAGATTTGATATCCTTATTTTGACGTTTTCTAATGTTTCCACCATTGCTTCTTATATAGGCTAGGGAGCCTGACTGTCAAGAATACAAAAGTCCAGAACAGCCTGCAGAACCACTAGCAAAAGAAGCATGTGATCTCTGCAGTGATTTTAGTGAAGATGAATCAGTAGGACACTCAATAATAAAGACTGCTAAAAACAAGGCATCTGACTCAAGTAAAGCTTCGGGTACTCCTGGACAGCTTACCTTACTCCAGTGTGGTTTCTCTAAATTGTTTGAGACAAAATGTGAAGCAGTTGAGGACAGTGATGGAAATACTGCCTCTGATGATGAAAGTTCTGATGAACAGCCCACATGCCTTTCAACAGAAGCCAAAGATGTTGGTTGTTGGAAAAGTCAAGACTCTCTTGGTACTTCAAAGCATCAGAAATTACCTAACATCCTAAATCCAAATGGAAAATATATTTTTGATAAAAGTGAGATTTTAGAACAGAATATTTCTTCTGAGTCTGATGATGAGAAAAATTTTAAAAATACAGTTGACCACCATTGCATTTCACAGAATGTCACAGAATCAGAAGATAGTGATATCATCTTTCCCACACAGTACACAACTCAAAGATTCCTCAAGAAGAGTGTAAGGTTTAAGCCACCTGTGGATGGATCTGAAGATTCTGAAACAGAAAACCCTGTAAATATAAGAAATAATGGTGATAATAGAAAGACCGATGTCAGAGGAAATGGACTAATTTCAAAACAATTAAATCCTGAGAACAAGACCCTAAAATCTAATACAAAAAGAAAAGGCAGTAGTGATATTAGTGATGAATCTGATGACATTGAAATTTCCTCCAAGTCAAGAGTAAGAAAGAAAAGAGCTACTAGTTCTCTGAGGTTTAAGAGAAAAGAGGAAAATAAAAGGGAACTTTACACTTTTCCAAAAACAATGAAGAAAACAAACCAACTGTGTGCAACAGATGAAGACTGTACCTCTCAGGCTATTGATGAGTTTACATCTTCAGATGATGATTTATCTGTTAGCCACATCAGTGTCTCTAAACAGAACCATAGACCAAAAACTATAAAAGATAGAATCAGTTTCTCTGCAAAATTAACTAGCCATGAGAAAAATAGCACTTTTATACCAAGAAAACCAATGAAATTTCCAAATAAGAGCATTGTCAATCAAGATCAGATGTGTGAATCAATGGATAAATTTTTAGGTAACTGCAGATATATTCTGAAAACTTTTCTTTGCATATTTGTTTCATGCAATCAAATAGTTTCGCAAGAGATTCTTGAATTAACTTGAATTAGCTCTACAATCAAGATGCTACATTGAGACACAAATGAGGAAGTGGGTGGTGGCAGGATAAAGGGGAAGACCACCTAGGTCAAGATAGAGAACTTCGTCATCTAGACCAGGACCCCTTCCATGTGGCCCATCTGAATCACAACCTTCCCCATACACTAATTATTCTAACTTTTTTGCATTTTTATGGCTTTATTAAATGTATATACAGTTGATACAAATGTGTATCCCTAGACATTATAGTTTAGTCTCACTCATTAAAAAAATTTTGTATAGCTTAATGTATAGGATTCCTCCTCCATCCCTTTTGTTTCTTTACAATTTATATTTCTCTGTTGAAGAAACCAGGCCAATTGTTTTCTGCAACTTGCATATTGCGGATTGGTGCAGTTGAACATATTTCTCCGCCCTCTATATTTCCTGAAAATGATCAGTTGGCGTCTGACACTATATCAAACTCAGGTTCAGTTCCTTTGACAAAACAAAAGTTAGTGTTTGACAGAATGTATGCTGGTTTCTCTCTTTGTGATCTTAGCAGCCATTGATGCTTAATGCCTAGAATTATTTATTCATTCAGAGTAGCAAAATGACATTTTCTACTTCTCTCATTTCTTTTTCATTTGTTAGTTAGGATGCTTCTGAAAGGAGATACTTCCCCTCATCTACTGTTACCCAGTGGTACAGTTCATACAGAGAAGGCAGGAAAAATAATTTCTTTCACAACTTTTAGTATAAATTGATTTCCTATCATCCTTAGATTTCTTAAAATCATTATGAATTAATTGATTCAAACACATTTAATGAGTCCAAATCCATTTCAATTAATATCATTATTGAGGCTCAATTTTCCCATCTTTGGACAGTGGGAGCCTTTAAACATGAGCATTTTGATTCCTGAGATCTTTAACATGATGCTAATCATCTTTGATACCTCTCAGGTATTACAGGATGTTCCATCATGCATTTTTTGCCTCAGACCTAAAATCAGTCATTTCTCTAAGAAATCTTGGTTTCTTTTAGTGAGAAAGTGTGTTTCAAGACCACAGTCTGGTGCTAGGAATGATCATTGCTACTACTCGCTTGGGCCTTTCAGTGGATAAATTGTGTTACGTATGTGTGTGTGTATATATAGGTATATATGAGTTTATATATGTATTTATGTACATGTATGTATTTTTATATATGATGATAAAATATTTCATGAATTCATATTGATACTTCCATATTTGTACTTACCTTGGGGGTATAGAGCTTTTACTTAACCTCTTCTCTATCATATTTACATACCACTTCTATGCTGATAATACCGGTTCTTTGGCATATAGGGAACGATTTAATTATAATGTTCCATAATTACTCATGTTTTATCCATGTTATACAAAAGTCGAATAAGAAAAATATTATTATAATATAATTCCTAGAAACATTAAGGTTTTGGGGTGTTTTTTTTTGTATATATTCTCCCATTTCTCCCCATTTTTAAAATGGATATATTATGTCTTCATTGTCAACACACATGAATATTGCATTATACTCTCTCCTCTTAGACTTCATTTATTCTTGGTTTGCAGATAACTATAAATTTAGTGCTTCTCATTAGTCAATGTCTCTAAAGTCAATGTCTCTCTAGTCATTTTGGTTGTCTGAAGCTTATTTTCTAGTAGATCCCTTATTTCTAGTAGATCCCAGGAAGTACTCATGAAAGTAATATTCCCTGAGATTGTTGTTGATAGCAGTTTGTACCCTTTATACTTAAAAGTCATTTTTTCTGGATATAGAATTCTTGGCTTACACTTTCTTTTCTTAAGTATTTTAAATATGTAGCTTCATTTTCTTCTGGCATGAAGTATTGTGCTATGTGTTCTTTTTTTTTTTCTTAGATGCCCAAAGTGTGTTTTTTCTTTTCCTTATTTTCTAGTAATTTTACTAGATTATATTTTGGTGTTTGTCTTAGCTCAGGCTGCTGTAACAAGTTACCATAGACTGGGTGGCTTAAACAACATTTATTTCTCACAGTTTGGGAGGCTGGAAGTCCAAGATCAGGAAGGATTCTTGATTAGGGCCCTCTTCCTGGTTTACAGATCACTGCCTTCTTGCTGTCTTTACATGGTCGAGAGAGAAATCATCTCTCATGTCTTTTATTATAAGGGCACTAATCCCATTCATTAGGGCTCCACCCTCATGACCTAATTATCTCCCAAAGACCTAACCTCCAAACACCATCACAATGGGGATTAGGGCTTAAACATATGAGTTTTGAGGGGACACAAATATTCAGTCCATAGTAGTCTGGATCAATATTCTCATAGTGTAGTTTCAACTCAGTTTTTATTTAAGGAAAGCTTATTTGTACTAGTATTTTTAGCTACTTGTTCTATTCCTTTACTTTGACTTTCCTCTTCAGGAATTTCTGTTATTCAGATGTTCAGTCTTCTTTGCCTGTCTTCAGTATTTGTCACATTCTCCCAAATCCTATTTTATTTATTTTTCATTTCTTTTTGCTTTTTAAAAATGTCCTTCTGTTTCTCTTAAATCAGTACCTATTGTGTAAGAGTATCTCTCTTACGTTCCTTCTAATTTAGTCTCCATTTCTGAATTTTTTTTTTTTAATTTCTATGTCTTTCTGAGTTCTACCACTCATTTCTGAGTCATTCTAATTCTGATTTATATTGTTGGTTCCTATATTTTATCATTTTCTTAAGGTGTTTTACCTGATTTTGAAATCAATTACAATTTTGTTGTTTTGTAAGCATATCTTTCTGGCATATTTTCATTGTAAGGATATTATTCTGCTGTAAGGATATTATTCTCTTTTCTCTTATAATTTTTATGAGATTTGACCCTCTTGCTCATTTTTATAGAAATTCTTTTACCTGAATTTTTTTAAATGAGGCAGAGTTTAAGAAATCTTTTCTAATTTCACAGAGATTCATATTTGTTATTTTTCTATAGTGTTCAAAACTATGATAGGATTTCCTGTTTCTGTTTCCCCTGCTTTGCTCTAGACCATCTCTTTCCCTCATCCCTGTGCTTCCTTTTCTGCTCATTTTGACTCCATCCCAGCAGTTTTTCCTCATTGTATGGCCCTGGCCTGGGAGCCCTGGAGGGTTAGTTTGGGGAGTTCCTTAGGGCTAGCTTGCCCCAGCCCCACAGGCCTTCTTACCACAAGCCCCCTGTACGCTGTACTCAGCTTTAGAGAATGCAGAACCTTCCCAGATCCAGCTGCTGATCTCCAGGTAACCCACCGTGCTAGGGTCTCCTGTTCTCCGATCCATCAGATGCCACCCTGTCGCTTCCTTCTTCTTTTACACAGACCCTGATGCCATGCAGAGTGTGTAGCCATTAGTGGGTTATACCCACCCTCTTGTATTTTAGGGCTAATGGGAGTATCTTGTCATCTAATTTTGTTGTAAGTGTTGTCCTTTGCTTTTGGTTTTGCGATCTAGTTGTTCTCATGTTCTCATGTGGGGATTCAGAGAGATTGAAAAACTGCTTCCCCTTACCACCATCTGCTGAGAATCTGATTAGTAGTTTTTAAGAGTTGGCATTGCTTTCAAAAGTGTCTCACTCATTCCCAAAAAAACTACATGAAAGAATCTGATATGTAAGCAAGCTTATATTTTGATAAGCTTTCTTTTGTGGTTATTAGTAGTGTCATTTAAAAGTTCATTATGATATATATTTTGATACCCTTGTAATTAAGTACAGGTTTACCCTGCTCTCCGAAAGTAGAGCCTTCCTATGTAACTTTTTGTAAGCTGAAATGGTGTAAAGCAAAGAAGCAATTACCTTAGGACACATCTTGTTAATGGTTGCACAAAATAAATCCAGATAAAGCACAGATGCTCACAGACACAGTCCAAAGCTATGATGGCTTGATGCTGAGATGCTGAGTGTCATTCCTGGGGAAGGAGCTTGGTGGTGCCACGCTTGCTGCTGGGCTGTGTGCTGCCTCTACAAGGGCTTGCTGCAAAACAAACACTGCAACACTTCTCACTTTTGGCCCTTTTTCACAAAAGCGAAAATTCTCTTTGGATTTCCTTCTGTTAGAGTGAAGACAGGTACTAACGTAGGTCTTTTGGAAAAGCTAAGTGGTGCAAAGCAAACTTTCAAGAGCTAAGGGATACCGGTACTGCACTATCCTTTGGTTTCTGTGCTACAATTAGATTTTAGGTTTGAGGAATTATTGCATAAACTTTTTTAAAAGAGCAGCTAAGTTCTGTTTTTTGTTTTTGTTTTTTACTGTGTAAAAGGTGTCATTAGTTTGTGTGGAACTCGTTCTATTTTGAATAATGCATAATATGTGCCATCAGAATTAAGAAAAATCTGGGGAAATTTTCTACCAGAATCCTTTTGAAGGTTTTAAACTGTTGGTATACTTACTACTGATATTTTGAAATTTAAGGCGAATATTATCTTGGTTACTCTTTTACTCATCTTATTTAACAACATCTTGTTTTCTCATGATTGGCAATTCTGGTTGAGAAAGGTTCAGGACTAAAACAGCACAAGTGTTGAAGGTCATAATTGAGGTTCATTGCCAGAGCTGTTTGAGGGAGCTTTTATAGACCTCAATTTGAGCCTTCTTTTTTATGACCGTAATTTAAAAGTAAATTATAGGTGCCTAGAAGCAAAGCAGTAAAAAAAAGTAGCCATTTTTTAAACTTCTTTCAGATAAAAGGTGTAAGTTAATTTTTTTCGTTTCCTAAAAACCTCCAAATCTGGGCATATGTACAAAAAAGACAGTGTACAAACAGTAAAACTGAACAAAGCCAACCAAACGAAACTCCCTGGTCATAAACCCCATGCTCCTACTTCGTCACTGTAATCAAATACGTGTTTAAAGGAACAGGTGAGGTTAGCACTGCTTTTAAATTAGTAAACTTTTTTTTTTTTTACATCAACAGAGACAACAAATTCATAGAGACAACCTTCCACTATGACTTTCCTCTTAGCCAAAACCCTCATTTCAGGCTTAAATCTAAAAATTGTTACCTGATTCAGAAGTTCTTATATTGATGAGAGGGAAAAGTCATTTCTAAGTTAACCTAGACCAATATATTTGAACTCTTTCTCTTTTCAATTGTTTTAAAAAAGAATATTGTGATATTGACATACAAACAATGTTTTTCTTGAGGATTAAAAATCAAATAAGCATAACCTGTTTTTAATGTGTTGCTGATAATTTTTAAAGTATACCTTGAACCATATTGCTTCATCATGAGACATCACTTAATAAACATCAATTACCTCCTAGGTGGTGTTCAGGAAGTGGCTTACATTCACTCAAACCAGAATGTGATTGGATCAAGCAAAGCTGAAAATCACATGAGCCGATGGGCAGCACGTGATGTATTTGAATTGAAGCAGTTTTCCCAGCTTCCTGCTAACATAGCTGTTTGTACTTCTAAGGTAAGTAGAACATAGGA
Organism: Balaenoptera musculus; assembly: GCF_009873245.2. Classification (NCBI taxonomy): domain Eukaryota; kingdom Metazoa; phylum Chordata; class Mammalia; order Artiodactyla; family Balaenopteridae; genus Balaenoptera; species Balaenoptera musculus. The sequence goes on along the minus strand of NC_045790.1, from coordinate 28,552,274 downwards.
TAATGTATCTCTAGTTTTTAACCTCATTTTCACTGAAGTTCCTCAACAGGATCTTCTGTAAGTACTCCCTCAAAAGTACCAACAAGACTATAAATGACTTAAAAATAAGTGTAAAAAACAGAATACCATTTGGGGCACTATATCCACTAAAGATGTTTTATATTAAAAGACAAATCTATATCTAAATGCCTAATAATGTTGAGTTGCTTAATAGTTTCCCTCAGTGAAAGTCTGCCAAAAATGAGGAATCTGAGGGAATCACTTAAATCAGAATCAAAAATACTTCTCATATGGAAAAAGGAAAATGTATCATTAGATTTTCCTCCATAATTTTTCATCTAAAATGAAGACACACACAGAAACTAACGTCATATAGAATTTATATATATATTTTTTTTTTTTCTTGTCGGTTCTCACTGATTTTTTTTTTTTAAACATCTTTATTGAAGTAAAATTGCCTTACAATGGTGTGTTAGCTTCTGCTTTATAACAAAGTTAATCAGTTATACATATACAATATGTTCCCATATCTCTTCCCTCTTGCATCTCCCTCCCTCCCACCCTCCCCATCCCACCCCTCTAGGTGGTCACAAAGCACTGAGCTGATCTCTCTGTGCTATGCGGCTGCTTCCCACTAGCTATCTATTTTACATTTGGTAGTGTATATATGTCCATGACACTCTCTCACCCTGTCACATCTCACCCCACCCCCTCCCCATATCCTCAAGTCCATTCTCTAGTAGGTCTGTGTCTTTATTCCCGTCTTGCCACTAGGTTCTTCATGGCCTTTTTTTTTCCTTAGATTCCGTATATATGTGTTAGCATACTGTATTTGTTTTTCTCTTTCTGACTTACTTCACTCTGTATGACAGACTCTAACTCCATCCACCTCATTACAAATACCTCCATTTCATTTCTTTTTATGGCTGAGTAATATTCCATTGTATATATGTGCCACATCTTCTTTATCCATTCATCTGTCGATGGACATTTAGGTTGCTTCCATGTCCTGGCTATTGTAAATAGAGCTGCAATGAACATTTTGGTACATGACTCTTTTTGAACTATGGTTTTCTCAGGGTATATGCCCAGTAGTGGGATTGCTGGATCGTATGGTAGTTCTATTTGTAGTTTTTTAAGGAACCTCCATACTGTTCTCCATAGTGGCTGTATCAATTTACATTCCCACCAACAGTGCAAGAGAGTTCCCTTTCCTCCACACCCTCTCCAGCATTTATTGTTTCTAGATTTTTTGATGATGGCCATTCTGACCGGTGTGAGATGATATCTCATTGTAGTTTTGATTTGCATTTCTCTAATGATTAATGATGTTGAGCATTCTTTCATGTGTCTGTAGGCCATCTGTAAATCTTCTTTGGAGAAATGTCTATTTAGGTCTTCTGCCCATTTTTGGATTGGGTTGTTCGTTTTTTTGTTATTGAGCTGCATGAGCTGCTTGTAAATCTTGGAGATTAATCCTTTGTCAGTTGCTTCATTTGCAAATATTTTCTCCCATTCTGATGGTTGTCTTTTGGTCTTGTTTATGGTTTCCTTTGCTGTGCAAAAGCTTTTAAGTTTCATTAGGTCCCATTTGTTTATTTGTGTTCTTATTTTCATTTCTCTGGGAGCTGGGTCAAAAAGAATCTTGCTGTGATGTATGTCATAGAGTATTCTGCCTATGTTTTCCTCTAAGAGTTTGATAGTGTCTGGTCTTACACTTAGGTCTTTAATCCATTTTGAGTTTATTTTTGTGCATGGTGTCAGGGAGTGTTCTAATTTCATACTTTTACATGTATCTGTCCAATTTTCCCAGCACCACTTATTGAAGAGGCTGTCTTTTCTCCACTGTATATGCTTGCCTCCTTTATCAAAGATAAGCTGACCATATGTGCGTGGGTTTATCTCTGGGCTTTCTATCCTGTTCCATTGATCTATATTTCTGTTTTTGTGCCAGTACCAAACTGTCTTGATTACTGTAGCTTTGTAATATAGTCTGAAGTCAGGGAGCCTGATTCCCCCAGCTCCATTTTTCGTTCTCAAGATTGCTTTGGCTATTCGGGGTCTTTTGTGTTTCCATACAAATTGTGAAATTTTTTGTTCTAGTTCTGTGAAAAATGCCAGTGGTAGTTTGATAGGGATTGCATTGAATCTGTAGATTGCTTTGGGTAGTAGAGTCATTTTCACAATGTTGATTCTTCCAATCCAGGAACATGGTATATCTTTCCATCTATTTGTATCATCTTTAATTTCTTTCATCAGTGTCTTATAATTTTCTGCATACAGGTCTTTTGTCTCCTTAGGTAGGTTTATTCCTAGATATTTTATTCTTTTTGTTGCAATGGTAAACGGGAGTGTTTTCTTAATTTCACTTTCAGATTTTTCGTCATTAGTGTATAGAAATGCAAGAGATTTCTGTGCATTAATTTTGTATCCTGCTACTTTACCAAATTCATTGATTAGCTCTAGTAGTTTTCTGGTAGCATCTTTAGGATTCTCTATGTATAGTATCATGTCATCTGCAAACAGTGACAGCTTTACTTCTTCTTTTCCGATTTGGATTCCTTTTATTTCTTTGTCTTCTCTGATTGCTGTGGCTAACACTTCCAAAACTATGTTGAATAATAGTGGTGAGAGTGGGCAACCTTGTCTTGTTCCTGATCTTAGTGGAAATGGTTTCAGTTTTTCACCATTGAGGACAATGTTGGCTGTGGGTTTGTCATATATGGCCTTTATTATGTTGAGGAAAGTTCCCTCTATGCCTACTTTCTGCAGGGCTTTTATCATAAATGGGTGTTGAATTTTGTCGAAAGCTTTCTCTGCATCTATTGAGATGATCATATGGTTTTTCTCCTTCAGTTTGTTAATATGGTGTATCACATTGATTGATTTACATATATTGAAGAATCCTTGCATTCCTGGGATAAACCCCACTTGATCATGGTGTATGATCCTTTTAATGTGCTGTTGGATTCTGTTTGCGAGTATTTTGTTGAGGATTTTTGCATCTATGTTCATCAGTGATATTGGCCTGTAGTTTTCTTTCTTTGTGACATCTTTGTCTGGTTTTGGTATCAGGGTGATGGTGGCCTCGTAGAATGCATTTGGGAGTGTTCCTCCCTCTGCAATATTTTGGAAGAGTTTGAGAAGGATAAGTGTTAGCTCTTCTCTAAATGTTTGATAGAATTCGCCTGTGAAGCCATCTGGTCCTGGGCTTTTGTTTGTTGGAAGGTTTTTAATCACAGTTTCAATTTCAGTGCTTGTGATTGGTCTGTTCATATTTTCTATTTCTTCCTGGTTCAGTCTTGGCAGTTTGTGCATTTCTAAGAATCTGTCCATTTCTTCCAGGTTGTCCATTTTATTGGCGTAGAGTTGCTTGTAGTAATCTCTCATGATCTTTTGTATTTCTGCAGTGTCAGTGGTTACTTCTCCTTTTTCATTTCTAATTCTATTGATTTCAGTCTTCTCCCTTTTTCTCTTGATGAGTCTGGCTAATGGTTTATCAATTTTGTTTATCTTCTCAAAGAACCAGCTTTTAGTTTTATTGATTTTTGCTATTGTTTCCTTCATTTCTTTTTCATTTATTTCTGACCTGATCTTTATGATTTCTTTCCTTCTGCTAGCTTTGGGGTTTTTTTGTTCTTCTTTCTCTAATTGCTTTAGGTGCAAGGTTAGGTTGTTTATTCGAGATGTTTCCTGTTTCTTGAGGTAGGCTTGTATTGCTATAAACTTCCCTCTTAGCACTGCTTTTGCTGCGTCCCATAGGTTTTGGGTCGTCGTATCTCCATTGTCATTTGTTTCTAGGTATTTTTTGATTTCCCCTTTGATTTCTTCAGTGATCACTTCGTTATTAAGTAGTGTATTGTGTAGCCTCCATGTGTTTGTATTTTTTACAGATCTTTTCCTGTAATTGATATCTAGTCTCATAGCGTTGTGGTCGGAAAAGATACTTGATACGATTTCAATTTTCTTAAATTTACCAAGGCTTGATTTGTGACCCAAGATATGATCTATCCTGGAGAATGTTCCATGCGCTCTTGAGAAAAATGTGTATTCTGTTGTTTTTGGGTGGAATGTCCTATAAATATCAATTAAGTCCATCTTGTTTAATGTATCATTTAAAGCTTGTGTTTCCTTATTTATTTTCATTTTGGATGATCTGTCCATTGGAGAAAGTGGGGTGTTAAAGTCCCCTACTATGATTGTGTTGCTGTCGATTTCCCCTTTTATGGCTGTTAGTATTTGCCTTATGTATTGAGGTGCTCCTATGTTGGGTGCATAAATATTTACAATTGTTATACCTTCCTCTTGGATCGATCCCTTGATCATTATATAGTGTCCTTCTTTGTCTCTTGTAATAGTCTTTATTTTAAAGTCTATTTTGTCTGATATGAGAATTGCTACTCCAGCTTTCTTTTGATTTCCATTTGCATGGAATATCTTTTTCCATCCCCTCACTTTCAGTCTGTATGTGTCTCTAGGTCTGAAGTGGGTCTCTTGTAGACAGCATATATATGGGTCTTGTTTTTGTATCCATTCAGCCAGCCTGTGTCTTTTGGTGGGAGCATTTAATCCATTTACATTCAAGGTAATTATCGATATGTATGTTCCTATTCCCATTTTCTTAAATGTTTTGGGTTTGTTATTGTAGGTGTTTTCCTTCTCTTGTGTTTCTTGCCTAGAGAAGTTCCTTTAGCATTTGTTGTAAAGCTGATTTGGTGGTGCTGAACTCTCTCAGCTTTTGCTTGTCTGTAAAGGTTTTAATTTCTCCATCACATCTGAATGAGATCCTTGCTGGGTAGAGTAATCTTGGTTGTAGGTTTTTCTCCTTCATCACTTTAAGTATATCCTGCCACTCCCTTCTGGCTTGCAGAGTTTCTGCTGAAAGATCAGCTGTTAACCTTATGGGGATTCCCTTGTGTGTTATTTGTTGTTTTTCCCTTGCTGCTTTTAATATGTTTTCTTTATATTTAATTTTTGACAGTTTGATTAATATGTGTCTTGGCGTGTTTCTCCTTGGGTTTATCCTGTATGGGACTCTCTGTGCTTCCTGGACTTGATTAACTATTTCCTTTCCCATATTAGGGAAGTTTTCAACTATAATCTCTTCAAATATTTTCTCAGTCCCTTTCTTTTTCTCTTCTTCTTCTGGGACCCCTATAATTCGAATGTTGGTGCGTTTAATGTTGTCCCAGAGGTCTCTGAGACTGTCCTCAGTTCTTTTCATTCTTTTTTCTTTATCCTGCTCTGCAGTAGTTATTTCCACCATTTTATCTTCCAGGTCACTTATCCTTTCTTCTGCCTCAGTTATTCTGCTATTGATCCCATCTAGAGTATTTTTAATTTCATTTATTGTGTTTTTCATCGTTGCTTGGTTCCTCTTTAGTTCTTCTACGTCCTTGTTAAATGTTTCTTGCATTTTGTCTATTCTATTTCCAAGATTTTGGATCATCCTTACTATCATTATTCTGAATTCTTTTTCAGGTAGACTACCTATTTCCTCTTCATTTGTTAGGTCTGGTGTGTTTTGACCCTGCTCCTTCATCTGCTGTGTGTTTTTCTGTCGTCTCATTTTGCTTATCTTACTGTGTTTGGGGTCTCCTTTTCACAGGCTGCAGGTTCGTAGTTCCCGTTGTATTTGGTATCTGTCCCCAGTGGCTAAGGTTGGTTCAGTGGTTGTGTAGGCTTCCTGGTGGAGGGGACTATTGCCTGTGTTCTGGTGGATGAGGTTGAATCTTGTCTTTCTGGTGGGCACGTCCACGTCTGGTGGTGTGTTTTGGGGTGTCTGTGGCCTTATGATTTTAGGCAGCCTCCCTGCTAATGGATGGGGCTGTGTTCCTGTCTTGCTAGTTGTTTGGCATAGGGTGTCCAGCACTGTAGCTTGCTGGTCGTTGAGTGAAGCTGGGTCTTGATGTTGAGATGGAGATCTCTGGGAGGTTTTTGCCGTTTGGTATTACGTGGAGCTGGTAGGTCTCTTGTGGACCAGTGTCCTGTAGTTGGCTCTCCCACCTCAGAGGCACAGCCCTGATGCCTGGCTGGAGCACCAAGAGCCTTTCATCCACACAGCTCAGAATATAAGGGAGAAAAAAATAGAAAGAAAAAAAGAGGATAAAATAAAATAAAATAAAGCTATTATAATAAAAAATAAGAAAAAAAATTATTAAGAGTAAATGTATTCAGAAAAAAATTTTTTTTAATTTTTAAAAATAGATTTATTAATTTTTTATAGTAAAAAATAAGAAAAAAATTTTTAAGAAAAAAATTTATTAAGAAAAAAAAGTTTTAATTTTTTAAAATAAAAAATATAAGAAAACTTATTAAAAATTTTTTTTAATTTCTAAAAATAGAAAATATGGAAAAAATTATTAAGAAAACATATTAGGAAAAAAAAATTTTTTTAAGTAAAAAAAAAAATGGACGGACCTAACCCTAGGACTGATGGTGAAAGCAAAGCTATACAGACAAAATCTCACCCAGAAGCATACACATATACACTCACAAAAAAAGGAAAAGGGGAAATTAATATATCCTGCTCCTAAAGTCCACCTTTTGAATTTGGGATGATTCGTTGTCTATTCAGGTATTCAACAGATGCAGGCACATCAAGTTGTTTGTGGAGCTTTAATCCGCTGCTTCTGAGGTTGCTGGGAGAGATTTCCCTTTCTCTTCTTTGTTCGTACAACTCCCCGCGTTCAGCTTTGGATTTGGACCCGCCTCTGCATGTACGTCGCCTGAGGGCGTCCGTTCCCCGCCCAGACAGAACGGGGTTAAAGGAGCAGCTGCTTCGGGGGCTCTGGCTCACTCAGGCCGGGGGAGGGAGCGGTACAGAGGAGGCGGGGCAAGCCTGCGGCGTCAGAGGCGTCTTGACGTTGCAGCAGCCTGAGGCGCGCCGTGTGTTCTCCCGGGGGAGTTGTTCCCGGATCACGGGAGCCTGGCGGTGGCGAGCTGCACCGGCTCCCGGGAGGGGCAGTGTGGAGAGTGACCTGTGCTCGCACACAGGCTTCTTGGTGGCGGCAGCAGCAGCCTTAGCGTTTCCTACCAGTCTCTGGGGTCCGCGCTGTTAGCCGTGGCTCGCGCCCGCCTCTGGAGTTCGTCTAGGCGGCGCTCTGAATCCCCTCTCCTTGCGCGCCGCGAAACAAAGAGGCAAGAAAAAGTCTCTTGCCTCTTCGGCGGTTGCAGACCTCCTCTCCGGCTCCCTCCCAGCTCGCTGCGGCACGCCAACCCCTTCAGGCTGTATTCACACCGCCAACCCCAGTCCTCTCCCTGCGATCCGACCGAAGCCCGTGCCTCAGCTCCCAGTCCCGCCCGCCCCAGCGGGTGAGCAGACAAGCCTCTCGGGCTGGTGAGCGCTGCTCGGCACTGAGCCTCTGTGCGGGAATCTCTCCGTTTTTCCCTCTGCGCCCCTGTTGCTGTGGGATCTGCGCTGGTAGCCGCGGCTCGCACCCGTCTCTGGATTTCGTTTAGGCAGCGCTCTGAATCCCCTCTCCTTGTGCGCCGCGAAACAAAGAGGCAAGAAAAAGTCTCTTGCCTCTTCGGCAGCTGCAGACTTTTTCCCGGACTCCCTCCCGGCTAGCACCAAAGCCAGAGCCTCAGCTCCCAGCCCCCGCCCGCCCTGGCGGGTGAGCAGACAAGCCTCTCAGGCTGGTGAGTGCTGGTTGGCGCCGAGCCTCTGTGCGGGAGTCTCTCCGCTTTGCCCTCCGCACCCCTGTGGCTGCGCTCTCCTCCGCGGCTCCGAAGCTTCCCCCCTCTGCCACCCGCAGTCTCTGCCCGCAAAGGGGCTTCCTAGTGCCTGGAAACCTTTCCTCCTTCACGGCTCCCTCCCACTGGCACAGGTCCCGTCCCTATTCTTTTGTCTCTGTTATTTCTTTTTTCTTGTACCCTACCCAAGTACGTGGGGATTTTCTTGCCTTTTGGGAGGTCTGACGTCTTCTGCCAGCGTTCAGTGGGTGTTCTGTAGGAGCAGTTCCACGTGTAGATGTATTTCTACTGTATCTGTGGGAAGGAAGGTGATCTCCGCGTCTTACTCTTCCGCCATCTTTAGAATTTATATTTTTAACAAAAGGATTTTTATAATGTTAAAAGTAATAAATACTTCCTATGGGCTCTTCTCATTTAAATTTGCTGTTATATAGAAATAAGGCTTATATAAAAGTGATATTTTCTTTACACACTTTTGTCAAAAGTTTTAAAAAATATTTTCTTCTCTTTTGCTTATTATTCTTTCTTAATTCTTTAGAGCTAGGTGTCTGAGGAGTAGTTTTTCTACCACTTTATGTGTAGAAGTGAAAAATTGGTATTGTATATAACAATGACACTTTGTTTCAAGTTAGTGCTACTTTTGAGAATGAAACGGGGCGGGGGTGGGGGGTGGGGGGGTGGGGGGTTGGGGGTGGGGATGCTATCTGAACTGTCAAGCTGAGACAGGAGATAGATGGGCCCCCAGGGCAAACGGTTTGTGTTTGTTCCTTGTGGACCGGTACTCTGAGACAGGAATAACAGGACAATTGAGAGAGGAGGCTGGACCCTGCCCAGAGGGAAGATAAGAGACCACTTATTCCTCATTCCTGAAGTCAGGAGACCTCCCAGACTACACATGAGCAGAAAGGCTCCTTGGAGGTCAAAAGGGGAGTGATGCCAAGTGTCCAAACCTACCCAAAGGCCTCTTGCATAGAATTCATCTTGGCTAAGAGATGCATGCGCACACATGGAAAAATCCTGAGCTATACCAAATATGGACTTTGAACCAGGCTAATCAAAATGACTGGCCAAAGGAAACCCGAAGAAATGCCCCATAAAAGTGATTCAAACTGCCACGAGGGTGTGACTCTTTCTCTGAGCCCACCCGTGTGTCTATCCACACATACTCTTTTTCTCGCCTAATAAATACTTTACTTGTTTCACTACTTTCCGTCTTTGTGGGAATTCTTTTTCTGCAAAGCCGTACAGCCAGGGCCTTGTCACTGACCACTGGTCTAGTGGCTAGGATTCGGTGCTCTCACCGGCGCGACCCAACCTCAGTCACTGGCCGGGAACCGAAACCCCGCTTCAAGCCGCTGCAGGCCTAGGCCACCCAAGATCAAAGCTATCTTCATTTATTTGTACCTCATCTGGTTTGACAAAGATTTTGGATTGTCTTAATAAAATCAGAATACAAAATTAAGTTCATGACCACGGAAAATATAAATTAAGACGGAAGTTCAAGACTGGGAGAAAGTTAGAATGCAGGTATATAGGATATACTATACTTTCCCAGATATATTTTTTTAATGAAATCTTGATTGAGTTTCCTGGTAGACAAAACAAAGGAAGTGAACAATGTATTTAGTGTTTTCTCAACTAGTACATTTGGAAATGTTGGGCAGTTTGGGTGGTCACAATGACTAAGTGCCTGACTGGTATTAATGTCTGGAGGCCAGGGATGCTAAATGGCTGTCCTGGGGGGTGGGGGGAGCATCCCACATGCCAAGAATTGTTCTGCCCAAAATGCCATAACACCCTACTGAGAAACACTGAGCTAAATGATTGTCCTTAAGAAAAAAGAAAAACAAAAAACAAAAAAACACCTCTTCTAAGGAGGAGCAAAGCTTTTCCTAGCGTTTAATTTGAAAGAAATTTGTCACCTGGCATTTTAAATGGGGACCACTGAATGATCTAGTTAACTGTCAGTTGTCTTATAATATCCTTAGAGTAAATGTAATATTGAGCTTTGAAAGGCTGTGCTTTTAGCATTTTTCAGTGTAATCCAAAGGCCCAATTCCAAAATGCAACTCATGAAAGGACTTTCATGACCCAAGTATGCCACTTTTTTATATTCTCATTTGATCTGGGAGTATACCATATCTCAACCAATGCTGTAAACTAGCATTTCTACAGTTTGACTACCTTGTGGGAGCTATATGAAAAAGGTAGGCAGAAATGTGCTGGGTTTGCCAGAAATTTACTATATTAAAATGAAGAGCATATCAGAATCTTTTAAACAGCTAATTTTTTTTTTAACACATTGTTTACTTTGTTTATTTATTTATTTATTTATTTTTGGCTGTGTTGGGTCTCCGTTTCTGCGCGAGGGCTTTCTCTAGTTGCGGCAAGCGGGGGCCACTCTTCATCGCAGTGCGCGGGCCTCTCACGATTGCGGCCTCTCTTGTTGCGGAGCACAGGTTCCAGATGCGCAGGCTCAGTAATTGTGGCTCACGGGCCTAGCTGCTCCGCGGCATGTGGGATCTTCCCAGACCAGGGCTCGAACCCGTGTCCCCTGCATCGGCAGGCAGACTCTCAACCACTGCACCACCAGGGAAGCCCCAGACAGCTAATTTTTTATTAGGTTTTTCTTTCTTTTAAACCATGCCTTTTTTTTAAACCATGCTCTTTTCCAAACAAATTTTAATGTGAAAGGTCAGAAAATTTGGCAAACTCTGTAGTAGATGTTAATGCAATAATTTAACTGGATATTGGTCACTAGCTTATTTAAATATTTCTCAGAGAAGAAATTTACAGCCATGCAATACCTCCCAAAACGGACCCAAGAAGCAACCCCTAGATATAGAAGCAATAAAAAGTACCTTTGGAACCTTCGTAAGGAAAATTGTAAAAATGAAAATGCTGGAAATATACTTTGCCTTTAGTTGGGGGGGGTGGGTGTGCAAAGGGATTTCCTTTATCCTTACATTAGCAATACCAGTAGTTTTCAACCTTTTTCAACCCCAGCATTCTTGAGATGAACAGCACAGTCTCATCAGAAACCTTGTCTTTTCACAGTGATTTTCAGAGTGAGGGGCATTTCTTACCAGGAAACAAATTGGAATACCCAGCTCCTGGAATTTCTGATATGTCCTTTGAGGCCATATATCTCCCCAGTCACACATAGACCAATTTAGTAGACCTTTTTCAGGGAATATGAAGAAATCTGGTGTTTAATGACTAAATCACGGTGGGTATAAAATACTCAGGGAAGTTTTAAAGCCATTAAGCAGGAAGTCCAGTCCCATGCCACCAACGCTAGCAGGCATTATAGAATAGTCTATATAAACATACTTATTTCAGTGGCTAACTTCTTTAAATCAATACTTGATACAGTAAAATTCTGACAGAATAAGATTCAATCCCTCAGATTTGACCTATATCATTTAATACATCAGGTTAATAATATAGTTGTACTTTAGCATCTTGAAAGCTGAAATGTATTACCTATAAAAAACAATCACTTGGGGATGGTATTATAAACTTACCATCAAAAAAGAAAGGTCTTGGATACACACTACTATATATAAAATAGCTAGCTAATAAGGACCTACTGTATAGCACAGGGGACTCTACTCAATACTCTGTAATGGCCTATATGGGATAAGAATCTAAAAAAGAGTGAATATATGTATATGTATAACTGATTCACCTTGCTGTACACCTAAAACTAACACAGCATTATGAGTCAACTATACTCCAATAAAAAGTTAAATAAATAAAAAGAAAAGTCTTGGTATATGAAAATCAGAGTTTTCAGGGCTTCCCTGGTGGCACAGTGGTTAAGAATCCACCTTCCAATGCAGGGGATATGGGTTCGAGCCCTGGTCCGGGAAGATCCCACATGCCACGGAGCAACTAAGCCCGTGTGCCACAACTACTGAGCCTGTGCTCTAGAACCCGCGTGCCACAACTACTGAAGCCCGCGTGCCCAGAGCCCGTGCTCTGCAACAAGAGAAGCCACCGCAATGAGAAGCCCACGCACGGCAACCAGAGAAAGCCTGCACGCAGCAACGAAGACCCAGCGCAGCCAAAAATAAATAAAGTAAATAAATTTTAAAAATAAAATCAGTTTTCAAAATAGTTAGTGATCATACATATTTTTGTTGTTCTTAGTTTTTCACCAACATCAAAAACTAAACCTACTATATTTTTGACATAAAACTGCAACCCCTGAGACATACCTCATGCTTTCCTCCTTTTAGTTTAACTAGAAATAAATAAATAAAAGAACTCATATAATGAGACTCATCTTCAGTTTGTTGAACTCTAATATTCTAGAGGCAGAAGAAATTTTTGATTGTTATAACTAGCCTATGGCATGGAGTCTATTCAGGCTGTCAGTTTGAATTGTAGCTCTACCTGATACTTCCTGTGTGACCATGAACAAGTTACTTACCTTCTCTGTGCCTCAATTTCCTTGTGCTTAATATACAAGTAATTATACTTCTTACCTCAAATCGTTGTTGTGAAGACTAAATGAGGTAATACCTGTAAAATGCTCTGAACAGTACCTGACACAAAGTAAGCAGTCAATGAATAATAAGTATTGTTACTACAACCAATGGATAAGACTGATGTCAGGTCTCTAACTCCCCTGGAGGGTGAGGATCAACAAAAACAATTAATCTATAAACAGTTGTATGCAGCTATATTTAACTATAAGTAAAAGAATGGGTGGTACTAGTCCATCTGGGGCTTTGAATTTCCTTAAAAACAAAACAAGAATATTTATGGTAGATTATTTTTCAAATTTTTATATGTGACTACTGTTTTTGTTTATGAAAACAAAGTCACTCAGTACTTTATATTAATTTTGTTTTAGGATATTCTGTATTAGAGTAGAAGTTATTAGTAACTTTTCTCCTTAAAGCTGATAGATTTATTTTCTGTTTAGATTCATTAGTTTGTGACTACTTCTAATTCATGATATCTCCATAGCTGCTGACAGAGATTCAAATGAGTGAGACAGCACTCTGCCATCAAACTAGTCCTTTTGCATCTCTATACGTATTACTCTGGGTTCTCCTCATTATAATTCTTCTGGAAACTAGAAACTACTTTAATAATGTCAGTGAGATGGAATGATGGTAATGTTGTGTTTCTCTTTACTAAAACTATTTGTAAAGATGGTTAAATTAAGCATTTCTGAAGACTTTTAAAATTAAAAAATATTATTTTACGTAAATGAGATATTGATGACATGTCAAAGCCATTCACAGAATTTCTAAGGAAAAAAATGATCACAATCACTGATTTCATCATATCTGGTCGATAGTATTTATTTCAACACCTTTAATGAGTAAATCATTGAACCACACCATCATCTTTGGTTAGATATATATATGTCACTCACTGAGAGGTTTTGCAGCTCTCCCTGTGGTGGTGGCTGGCAATAATGGATTTGCAGTTTTGGGAAAACTTTTAAACCGTTACGGGAAGAAAAGAGAATAAACTAAGGTGAAGGTAAATGAAGCAAGATGAAGGCAGAAAGTCTCAGCCATAGTGTTAGAAATATCGACAACCCTCTTCTTCTGAAATCTCCAAAAATCCCTAGACCTCCCAGCTACAGTACAGTATCTTTCATCTGGGGCTCACATCCAGAATCTTTTTGATTACTGAGAATTCTTTTGAGTGCTTCATGTCTGTCACCAAAGTTTTATTAGAGACCTTTGTGTTTGAAAAGATTTTGTGTTTGTATGTGTGTATGCCTGTGTGTGGTCTCTGTGTGTGTCTGTGTGTCTGCAGCCAGATGCAGATGTGTTGCCTCAATTCCTAAGAAAACAAAACAAGTCCTATTTATTTGTATGAAGGCAACACAAGATTAACAGTGGCCACAATATGCAAGTATTTCACTTTCCAAGGAATACTGTAATTGAGTCTAAGTAAGAGCTTTTAACTAAATTGCAAAGGAATATACTAAATGGAAAACTTACAAAAGAGAAGTAATGTACACTACAATTATAGATAACATACTATGGTCTTTCAGAGTTTCTCAGTCCTTTGATGTAATTATTGGTAACCAGAATGACAAAAGCTATGAATCAAATGGAATTCACCCATATATTAAGAAAAGTTCTAGAATATACTATCTTCTCCATATTTCCTTTGGTTTCTTACAGTTTATACTTTTATAAAATAATTTCTACTTATTTGAACATATTTGATAAATGTCTTGAATTAAAACCTATCTCTCCTAAATAAATTTCTAATTATACCTTTTTAATTTAGCAATACAAACTATATAAAATGAGAACTTGCTTTGCCTTCAATTGTACTTGGATATTTTAGAACCATTTCTGAAGACAGCTTATTTTAAAAGACAAGATGTCTGATAACAAGGGGGAAAACCTGTGTGATTTAGGTTTAAGCTTAGACCAAAAAGAAATGTTCTAAGCATTGGAAGGAACTTCATTAAAGTTAATTTATTCTTTTAATATATGGAAGTATGTCATAAAACTTAGCTATACCTGTGTGTGATATGGTACCTCATTTTTTCAATCAACTGCATGTTTTCAACTTAAGTTTACTTAAAGTTTGCTGAAAAGAATTGTACAAAGACAGCATTTGATTAAGGATTAATCACTATGGCAACTGAGACGTGGTGACTGAAAGGGGGAGGATGTATTCTCCCCTCAGTTTCCTGCCAGCTGTCATAGTCAACCTCTGCTGCCTGAATCCAAGCCAAAATATAGACTGTGACCAACTTGAAGAAACTATATCTGTATTTTTATAAATTGGTACAAGTATCAGACTATAAAAGAAGACTTAATCCCCTGAATTGGATGACAGACACTTGGCACTCTTGCCAGTGTTTGACAGAGAAATAACGGGTTGCTTTGTAGTAAAACCTGGATTAATAGTAAACCGTTCTTTATGTTATTGCAGTGTGGTGTAAATGAGAGAACTAAGCATGCCGACAGCCTGGAGGCGGGGGTGGCATGGGGGAGAGAGTGCCTTTTATATAACCAGTGCAGGTTTAAGCACTGTTCAGAATACTGTAAATACAAAATGTTGTCTTAGAACTTCTCTTTCTTGTATTTGTATTAAATTGGCATTTTGTAGATTACTTAAAGAAAGGATTTCTATGAGCTATGGTGGATTTAGTTGCAGTATGTTTATACAGCTTTTGGAGTCAGCAAGGAGGGATGGACTGTTTACAATGAGCAGACTTTGGGGAGATATAGCATTCCATTAGCCTAGTTTTCAGGATAGTGAATGGCATGATGGTTTAAAGTAATTGTTCACAAATGACTGGTTTATGAAGTAGTCCAGTAAGTAAGGTTTATGGTTTCAGCACGTAGCGGAATTAACTCTTACTGGGTGGGATTTTTCATGGTCTTATGATTTTTCTTTCTATAGCTAGATGTTAATTTTATGGTGTTTGTATCAGAAAGTTATTCTTTCAAGTGATTTTAGTAGAGATTGGATTTTTTAAGTTGTGTGTGTATATGTATGAAATTACGTGACCAGTGCTAGCATGAAAAAGGCTGTTGTGTTTCTATCCTTAGAACTAGGATTGATTCAGAGAGATAGTGTGTCATTTGTGAGGAACACCTGTTACCTCATTAGAGGAATGAGAATCTGGCGTTAACTATAAGCACCTATACCTATTCCCCTCCTAGCTGGTGGTGATGAGAAGCTGTGGCATCCTTCCTCACAGTGACGTTACCAGGATTAATAATGCCACTAATGAGCTGATGTGTACAAAACACATTCAACTCCTTGCAAGAAAGGCATAAATTTTTATTATTGTAATTATGATTATTGCTTATTAGTAGGGGTGATGAGTGAAACTCTTTCTATTATTCTCTGCAATGACCTGTTATTCTTTTTGTTGTTAATAGCACCAATAATAGAATATGTTAGAATACCATAAAAGATATCTAGTCCAGTCCTCAAATTTTATAGATGAAGGGCCCACCTTGAACTATGCCTGATTTATCATAAAGAATACTATAGAAAAAAATTTGTATTTGACAGCACTTATAAAAAACTAATTTGACCATGGCCTAGACTGACAAAAATATTCTTTGCTTATTAGGAAGTAGCTTGATTCTAACTCTTCTCCTAGCTGGTCATTGTTCCAATTGCATAGACGATTGATACGGCTTCTTTGAACAGTTTCTCCATTTAGAATAGTTGAAAGATTATAAATAGCTTAAAAATACTATTTCTTCAAATAATGCCTTCTAAGTAACAATATAAAAGCTTAAAGATATAAGGCCTCATTGAACTCTGATTGACTCCACCTAGCGACTTAGAGAATGTTAAGCACTTAACAGCCCTTTTCAAATTATATTTTATCCCTCTATTGAAAACCATGGTATCAATTGGACATGGCCACTTAATGGAAACACCTATTGCCTTGTCATCTGAGAATCCTGCCTGTATACATATGAATTCTGAATTTTATAGGACGAATAAAGCAAAATTATAAGGTCATAATGTGCAGGATTCTTGGAGACTAATGCAAACAATATTTTACTGATTTTTTTTTTAAATCAGAGGGTACGTGACTTCCCTCAGGCTCAACAGCGGCAGTCAGCTTAAATCCCTGTAGTCTTTCAATCTTTCTGTCTTCTCTTGTGCTTTTCCCTCAGTTCCTTTGGTTTCTAGTTTGCTTTGAAGGTTTTTACTTTTTTTTTTAATTCCATTTTGCTTTTCCAATATGACAAATCAGTCTAGTTTTCCAAGATAACTTGCCTGTGAAGAATTACCGTCACTTTAGCAGTTAAACAAAAAATTCAGGTGGACTGAATGCATCTTTCTCTTTAAAAAATATTTTTTTAGATAGTTAAAACTATCTGCACTCAAGAAATATAGTAAGACTGTTTGCAATATCTACTCTGCCAAAGATATTTTGGCAAAGACATAATTTTTTTTACTTTTTTCTCTTTACTTGTGCTTTTTCTCTACCACAAATAACCTTCAGCCTTAGTTTTTCTAACCTCCCAAATCTCCAAACCTCTCTTCCTTTCAGCATCTACCTCAGATGTGTCACTCTTTCACAAAGCCTGCCCCAATTCCAACCTAAGATGGAAGTAAGCTGTCCTTCTCCTTACACTCTTTCTGCTTCTCCCAATAGTACTTTATGTGGCCTGTTATTCTAACATATGACTTCCACATTTTTATCATAGTTATGTAAGTATACATCTTTTTCTTCTTTTCTATAAACTCTGGACTTCAAAAAATAGCACAATATATCTCAGATTCACATTTGATAATTCTGGAGACCTAAAGTAGTGTCTCGTACAAAATTGATAGTTTTTGAATAATTTAGGTTTTCAAGTTGTTGTCAGCGTATAATGAACCCCATCACTATCTTCTGAAAATTAAATGGCTTAAACTATCTTTTCCATTAACAACTTTCATAGTTTTCCTGAAAATCCTCTGGCAATGACCTGCCATTGTTCAGAGCTACTACTGAATATGTTTAATTAGCCAAGGGAAACAATCCCTCCTTATCTGAATTAGAAGTATTCTCAGGCTTGCCTGGCATTCATGGTCTTCGATAAATTTACTCAATCTGCACCTCCAAGTAAATCATCTACTGGCTGATCCTCCACTCAAGTTTCACTTCTTACATGAAGCCTCAGTCCTCGGAGATCACTCTATTCCAAGCTCCTTTCACACCCATTCTCTGTGCCAGTCATCACTGTAGACATGACAGACACCGTATTAACGTTTGCTTTCTTCTCATGTATGTTACAAGCTGCTTAAGGATCAGGACCATGACATACATGTCCGTAAGCATCACCAATTAGCAACAGGCAGCACAGAGTAGAAGTTCAGAAAATATTTGTTACTCGTAATTCCTGCAAGAAAGTACTACATAAGGCAGATCCCCACAACCATTTTCACTATGAGTAAAGGCTCCTTAACTCTTAGCTCCACAAGTTAATGTTAAAGGAGATATACTGGCAGATAATGTAAAGATGTTAGTTATTTTAGAGCAGCATAAATGCTGGTATTCTTCATCTTCACTCATTATCTGTCATCTCTTGACCATAGTGCTGGTATAAGACACCCACTCGAGAAGTGAGAACATGGAGAATGGTGTCAGAAAGATACCCCTACCCATGCATGACTTTGTAAGCTTTCCTCATCTAGCAGTAACAAATCTGAACAGTCACTTTGGGGCATAATTTTCTCTCTTCCAAAGTTCTATAAAATATCTTAACTGTGTTTCTTTTCCATAGCACATGAGGCCTATCTCAATTTGGTGCTAGTCTCCTTTTCCAGTCTCATTCTGAGATACTCATTCAAAATTATTGACACTATGTGCCAGGCACTGTGCTAGACTCTGGGGATAGAAAGATGAGCGGGCTCTTCCTAGTCAGCCTTCAGTTTATAAATCAGTCTCCAAGCACACTGTGGACTTTTACATGTCTTTGCTCTTGTGGTTCTTTTGTTTAAAATTCCATTTCACCTGTGTCTGCCTGTTGAACTCCTACTCCTTGTATCATCAGTGACAGTTGTCCCCTGTCTTCTCCAAAGCAGTATAAATGTTTTCCTCAAATTCATCTTTACTTATTTGTGTGTGTGTGTTTGTGTGTGCATGTATGTCTGCTATAGCACTTATCACATTGTATTATGTGATACTTTATAAGTAAGTATCTACAGGATGCTTTCAGCTGCAAGGAATAGAATAACCATCTGAAAATGGCTTATACAATAGGCTGTTGAACTAATTTACATAACAGCAAGGCTGGAGGGAGGTATTTCCAGGTGTATTACTACAGTCCAATGACATCATAAGAATTCAGGCTCTCTCATTTTCTGCCCCACTATCCTCAGTAAGTTCAGTTTTAGTTCCATGAGGCCTTTTGCCTTATGTTACAAGATGACTACTGCATCTCAAGAACTTATTTCCTCTTACAAATGTATCCGAAGACAGGAAGGCGTGGTTCTCTTCCTGTATCTCTCCTTTTATTGGGGAGGAAAATCTTTCTGGCAGAACATAATTGGCTTGACTAATCTGTTTATCCCCTAAGAACTGAGAGGGCAATCTACCTTCCCTGAGCACATTTCTAAGAGAACCTCAATTTTGTTCAGACAACAAAGAGGGAGGCAGTGGCTGTTAGTAGGCCATCCACAGTGTCTGGCACTGTATTCCTGGTTAGACTGTGAAACTCTTTTGCATTAGGAAGTGAATCTTACTCTACCTTTTATTCCCAGGACCTAAAAAAGTACCTGCTACATAGATACTCAATTAGAACTTACCGATTTTAATTGAATTTCTAGTATATACTAAAGAGATTCTATACAGAGAAATGTGGAGAATTATTCTAATTTATTAGCATAAGCATGAATTCTTTTGTAGTAGATTAGCTTTAGGCAGGATAAATATGTTTGAACTATGATCCTTGATCTAAGATGGAAGTTGTGATATTTTTGCAAATTTCCTGATGAAGATAGAATCCCTTTTAACATAACCAGAGTCAGCTCTCACAGCATTTACGACAAAATTGTTGGTAGGTTGATGTTTTATTTAAAGGTGTCAGTCATTTTGTAACCAAGTTATTATCGGAATCAAATTTCAATTGATCTATAAACAACTTTCATGACTATTTAGCATTAACTGCTTCAAAATGGAATTAGAAAGCCATATCATACTTTTATTCAGTATTTAAGGCTATCCCGTTGCTGTGGCCAGATGAAATAATGAATACCTTAAGAGAAAGAACTCCTCACTTTGTTCATAAAAATTATTTGGGCCACTAGTATTTACCACCGCATACTTTCAGGAAAGGAAAACTACTTTTAGTTTCTCTTAAGAATATCCTTGATGGGGACTTCCCTGGTGGCGCAGTGGTTAAGAATCCACTTGCCAATGCTGAGGACACTGGTTCAATCCCTGGTCCAGGAAGATCCCACATGCCACAGAGCAACTAAGCCAGTGCGCCACAATTATTGAGCCTGTGCTCTACAGCCCGCATGCCACAACTACTGAGCCCACGTGCCTAGAGCCCATGCTCCACAACACGAGAAGCCACCACAATGAGAAGTCCACGCACCGCAACGAAGAGTAGCCCCCACCGGACGCAATTAGAGAAAGCCTGTGTGCAGCAACAAAGACCCAACACAACCAAAAAATAAATAAATAAAATTGATTCTTTAAAAAAAAAAAAAGAATATCCTTGATGAATCAATAAAAATTACTAATTTTCTTAAATCTCAACCCTTTGGTACTCATCTTTTTAATAGTCTGTTTGATGAAATAGGAAGTGTACAGAAGCACTTGTATAATTGAACTGCAGACTAAACTAGCCACTTTTTTTTGGAACACAATTTGTATCAATACTTGAAAGAATGACTGACAAACTATGGTTATTTAGACTTGTGTATTTGGTAGATACTTTCTGTCACTTCAAGGAAGACAACAGACAGTACTTGTTGCCAGTGATAAAGTGAAAATTAAAATATTGAAAAACTTGTGTCTTCCACTGTGACCATGACCACTTCCCAATATTTAAAAAGATTTTTTCTGATGCATAGGTGGTAATAACAACAAATATGGTTTTCCAGTGTTGTATAATTGAATGTGTCAACATTTTGAAGATCTGCATAACTGACTTAATATTTTCCAAATGACCAGTGAATGATACTACAAAATCATGCATGGGGAAAAATTCAGCCAAAGTACAAAATATACCAATGAATTTTAATTTTAACAATATAAAAAGTTCACTGATATGGTTTCAAATATTACATGAAACTAACCTTAATTGAATTTTGATAAAGTATCAAAAAAGAATATCTACAAATACCTGAAAAGGCTATGAAAATATTCTGCCCTTTTTCAACTACATATCTGTATGAGGCTGATTTTCTTCATACACTCCAACTAAAACAACATTGTTGCAGCAGACTGAATGCAGCAGAAGATATGAGAATCCAGCTGTCTTTTATTAAGCCAGCTATTAAAGACATTTGCAAAAATGTAATATGTAGCCACTCTTCTGGCTAATTTTTTGTTTGTTTGCCTTGGAAAATATAAACTTTTTTGCTGGTAAAGAGTTATTTAATTATTTTAAACTTTCAATAGATATAACCTACATAAACAAAATCTCTTTGGCGTCCTCAATAATTTTTAAAGTGTAAAGGTATCCTAAGACCAAAAAGTTTCAGAACTGCCATTTTAGACCATAAGAAGGGGTCACTTGATCATTAAATTCAGTTCTAGTGGAACATACTTTCAGTTGGCCTTTCTCTCTGGGAAAGCTTTACTTTGTCTTCTACATGACTCAAGAAAGCATATCAGAATAGGAGAGAGTATGTGGTTATAGGAAATCCACTCTAATTTACTAAAAAGAATTATTCACAGATTTCAGTACTTTATTATTAACAATAATCTGCATCCAACTTCACAACTAGTTACAGTGTCCTGGTGTCATTTGTGGCAGGGTGCTTGAAATGTTCTTCCCTAGACACTGGAGAGCCATCGATGGCCTTGTCACTGAATCAGCCTGCATAGAAACCTACACTTACCCCAGCTGGAGGCCTGGAGGAAGGAAGTGAGAGCCTAAGCTCCCCGTGGAAGTGCCAGCCACTGGAAAGGCAAGCAGGGGCAGGTGCCTTCCAAGAAAGACTTTAATTAAAATTTTTCCATCAGCACCACCCTTCCGTGATCTTTTCACTGACAGGTATTATTTAGTATAGGACCTTCAAGTAGTGTTTAGAGACATTTTTACAGTAATATAAATAATATATGTAAAGATTTAAAATTGAGTCAGGGCTCAAGATGCCAAGGACCTATTCATTACTATTTACTGGAGATCCTAAAAAGACTAGTAGATACCAGGGCTTGTGGTGCTGAGTCCAGTGCTCAGACAGCTACCCCAAAAGGCCTTGCCTTTGTCTGTAGGAGGTATTAAGGGGAATTTACTCCCTGACCACCCTCCCATGAAGGACTGAGGGAATATTAGCCAACACTCCCTGTTGCTGGTCTGCAGGCTTTTTTAAAGGTAGTTGCCACCATCTCACCTGCCTTTTTCCCCCAGGTTGACTGCTGTGGCACTGCCTTCATGTTCCCAGATCCCAAGGAGATAGGGCTTTTGTATTTCTGTTTGTCGTGTGTGCCCCACAGTATTCACCTGCACTCCCGAGGCTATCACTTCGTTCCTTTAGATAGATGAGTTTCTTGTACAATGAGAAATGGACTGCTGTGCACAAAAAAAGGAAGCTAGGCTCAGGGAAGCCAATATAAAGTTGTCCTTTTGTGGCTCACTCAGCAAGCAAAGTACTATCAAAAAAGAAAATATATATCTATATATATAAAAAACTGAATTGTAACGGTTACTCCTTCCAGGAGGAAAAGAGAACCATAATTACAAACTTTAATCTCCCTTCACCACCAAAAAAAAAAAATGTTTTAGGTTTGAATCTAAGTGTTTGTTTTTTCAGACTTGAATGACATTTTTAAACATATGCAGAAAATTATACTTCAGTGTATATTCGTGGTGGGTCCTCTAACCAGCTGGCTTTTCTCCAGAGGCTGAGTGAAGACAGTTCAGGGGTACCTCATACTTGCCTTAAGTTTTTGTTGAATGTTGGAAAACTGCATTTACAGTAATATTTCCTACCTCCAGGCAGAAATATTGAATGATTACTTCAAAGATAAGGGGTTTTTCACACTTGTGCAAAGATACTTAAAGGTCTTTGTCCTTTTAGACTCTCAGATGCCATTTGAATGAATTTATTTACATGTGCTATATGTTTTTATGGTACTCCTGATTCCCTGCTTTGCAAAGACAAGCAAGTTTATGACTTTTTATGTGTTTATGGTGTTTGGCCCTTACCCAAAGAGAGATTTCTTTTTAATCTTTTGTTTGAACAGATGTGTAAACAAAAGCATTGCTGCCTCTCAGACTTAACTATTTAAGGTTTAATGAAGAAAAAAAATGAAACAGCACTTGATGTTTTTTAGTCTTTATGGCAAAGTTGGTGCGATCAGGCCAGTGTGAGGGGCTTTGGCTACACGGTGTGCCCACTTGTGGCCGTGACCATAGACTGGCTTGTGAAGCTCTGTGCTATTCTCAGGAGCAAGGTGTAAACCAAAGAGCTTTCCTGTGATGGGCAGATCCTCTGGTGATCTTAGAATCTAAACTCAGGCTTCTCAACAAGTCAGAGCCATTGGGACCTTCCATTGCCTTTGAAAATCTCCTCCCCGGTCTCCAGTTTTCTCAGTGACTCATCAAGGCTGATCATCCAGTTATGGAAAAAACAGTGAATGTGGCTGTTAAATATACATTGCTCATTGTTCTGGTATATCCTCTGTAAGGTGTTTTCTGGAGAAACCGGCTCAGCAGACAGATCCGTTCCAAAATTGCTTAATAAAGATTTCACTACATCATGATAGCCTATCATAGACAGGCTACCCATTCTTTCAGGCTGTTCTTCATTGTACATTGTCCCCCTCCAAGCTTCCTCTACTTGTGGGGAATACAGATGAGCAGAGGAAAAGGAATCAGCATTATCTGTACCAGCTATGGATGTGTCTCCAGTAATTAGCCCCAAAGAGATTTAGAAAGATGGTAGAGATTGCGATAGTGTTTCTCCTGCCAAAATGGGAACTAGAGGCTGTTCATGGCTGTTTCTGAAACTCAGTCTCCTGGATTGTAATGTTTCCTGCCCCATTTGTTGCCCACAGGTGGGTGAGTATGGGAAAAACTGATTCCTATCAACTTTTCTCATTTCCTTGCTATTCCTACCTAGGTGCCCTCTATAGTTCTTTAGTAATTTGCCTCCAAAATTATTTTTTACTTCAAAGAAAGAGAGTTTTTTTCCTTAAACATTCTGTGCACTATTCCAATGAAGTTTTCTATTATATAAAGATAAATTTCATATGTAGCAGAGAAAAAAGAAAAATGCTAATGTAATCATATGGCCGTGAGGTAGGGGGAATATTCCCTTTTTTCCTTTTCTCAGTGCACTAACATTAAAATTTGTTATCTGCAAACTTTTTAAGAGTCAGTTTTATTTTTTCTTACTCTTTCATATTGAAAATCTATATATACCTTATCTTTTTTCAGTTATATCTTTAAAAAACTAACTACTGGTTCAATATTTTAATTGGCTATTGCTATTAATATTGCTATTTGGCTTAGGTCTAATGCCTTGAAATACGGACAGTACACTTTGGGTCCAAAGGAAAAAGAAAGTATTTATTATCAAAGGTCATTTGAATGTCTCATACTATTAATCTAAAGATAAACTTTCCTTCTAGAACCAATATAAACCTAAAAGTTTACAGTAAGAAATTAGTTGTACAGGATTATGTACAGTTGACTAGGTCTAGTGTAAATTCATTTTGGCTACTCTAAAAGAAGAAATTTTTCCCTACAAAAGTGCCCTCTTATTTATTGTAATCCTAATGTATATCTTTTACAACTTAAAATTATAGCTTTTATTTTACAGACTGTATACTTTACACATGTTTAAATAGTAATTTTATGATGTATTTTTAAATATATTTTAGAGACATTCAAAAAATGAATAATGATTTTATAACTTTATCAAAATTAAGTCAAAGCAGATGTTGATGATATATCACTATGCAGCACAGGGAAATACAGCCTTTGTTTTATAATAATGTAATAATTTAATAATAATGGAGTATAATCTATAAAAATATTGAATTACTATGTTGTACACCTAAAACTAATATAATATTGTAAATGAACTATACTTCAATTTTTAAAAAAGCAGTTATTCATGAAGTCTTTGAAGTGAGCCATTTCCACATTAAACATTTGATTGTGGATAGGTGAGGAGACTATTTTGGCCAAAATATATTAAAACAATTACCATTTATAGAAATAATATATATTTAATGTTTTTGTTGAATTAAATAATTTTTTGTATTCCGAATTTTATTTTTAATGACAAATATTTACTTTTCTGACAATAACATGTTATGTTTTAAATTTTTAATTATATAAATCAGATTAGGACTTAACATAATTAGCCATGGCCGATCTTTTACCTTTTTAGACCTGTTTAACTCTGACGGGGGTGGGTTTTCTACTTTTTCAACGTTCAGCTGGCTGCTCCACATAGTACATATATGTCCAAAGGAGGAAGACATATTACCACTCATAAATTAGGATTATTATTTCAATGTTCTCTGATAAATTCAGCTTCTTAAGTAACCTCACATTTCCATTCATTTAATCTCATCATCAAATAGATCTTTTAACTGTATGTTTACATTATTTAGAAATAATTACTACACTCTTTATACTTACTAAGTTTTATTTTTAATAAAGATTCCATAAGTTGAACTTGATTATTTTCATAAAAATACCATAGTAGAAATACGTAACAATATCCAATAATTTATGAAGATAATCATGAACATAGCAATTACTAAGTTATAAATTAAACTTTAACAGTGTCAAACTTTCTAAAATACTTATTAGCAGACATATTTATACTATACAAATACTGTACAAAGTTCTTGTCTTCATAATTCCCTCCTTTTCATTATAACCATAAATCTTAAGAGGAAGGAAACCTTCATCAGAATCACGGAGTATAGAAGTAATTTCTCAAAGCAAATCTTGGATAATTTAGAAGAAACTTTCTAGGAAAAAGTTAGGAGCAATTAGGGGCTTTTACAGAAACTGGGCTTTCTACTTTCTTCATGTTATGATCTCAAAATTTCCTATCAGATACAGACATAGTGTTCCAGTTGTTGGCCATTCTGTTCTCTGGTGGAAAGAAGAGTGGGTTTATTTTGCTTTCTTGAGCAAGCAATCTCACCCTCTACCGTAATATTAAGGAGTGATAATGTTCTCTTTTAATTTCCTAATCCAGCTCATTTTTACTGAATTTTTCATTACTTGACCCTTCATTACTATTGCTACTTCATAGTGTTGCCTCAGTGTCATATGACTTCCCAACTTTGACATAAGCGGTAGTGAAAGAGTTTGCGTCCAATTTCACATGGTCTGGAATCTTTTCATCTTGGCCCCAGGCCTTGTACTTTGCTTTATAATAAATTATAACTGTCCCTTCAATTGCAACTGCACTGTCACTATTTTCCTTATATCAGCTATTGTAAAAGATACTATTTTACTATAGTGAAACCAGCTTTTATAACAAGGACATCAAAATGTTTATTAAAATAATTAGTAAACAAAATTTTGTTTCACAGCCTTGTTTCAGTAAGTGTTAAACTACCCTACTAAAATGGAAATCTGAACCTAGATTTTTTTTTTTAAGTGAAAGATGGGATATTGAGCCAATGTGAGAGAAAAAATGCTTTTCTCTTTTTATTATTATCTAAAATAATCAGGTTTTTAAGTGTATAATATTTGGCATAAATTAAAGATCCACATGTCTGATAGCTATGAATAGAAAAGTTGAATTTCCCTGAAGAATTTGTAAAACCAACTTAAGAAAAAATGTATCTGTTCGAAATATGAGCTTTGTAATGCTGCCAGAGTCAGAAAGACCCAGAGTAATCATGTAAATAATTGAAAATTGCCATGGCCTGGCATGATTTCTCCATGGCTTCAGAAATTGCAGTATATGAGGAGGGAGTGTTCTTGGTTGGCCCAGTTCCTTCTCTTTCGGTTTACTCCCTTTATCCCCATGTAAACATTCCCATCCCTCCTTATAATAATGGATAATTATTTCTTGGGAATCATCAAAGATTATGAGCTATTTTATTAGGAACTTTTAACATTCATCTTGTTTTCTTGTGATGTAAAATAAATGCATCAAATCTCTTTCAAATTTATCTTTAAAGATCAGCATTTTCCTCTCTTTATTAATAACGTTTTAAGATTTAAGAAATGATGTCATTGAGGAAAGTACTTTCAGCATTACTGACTGAAGCAAAGCCCTGGTTCAAAATTGCAACCTGGCATTTTGTGTTTGTCCACGTGAGTCACACTAGATTTTGAAGAAGTCAATTTCTTTTCATTAGAAATGGTTTGCTGTTAAAGAACATATAATTATGTCTTTTGTTCAGTATATTTCAATGAAATGAACTTGAATATAAATTAAAGAGATAAATGATTTATTTTAAAAATGGAAAAAACTAAAAAGGGAGGGGGGGGCTCAGCTTTTTTAAGCCCCTTAAGAGTAGGGGCCTCTTTGTATATGTAAATATTTTTGTTCTCAACTGCATAGCATGGTGGCAGGAATGTAATAGGTGCTTAGTAAATATTTGTGGAATGAAAGCCATTCCCTACCGACATTCAGTGATATGTGCCACTTCAATCCCATTGAACTCCTGTAAAAGAAAAAATCACTGTCTAATTGACAATTACTAATCTGTGTTTTGTAGTATTTGTATGCCTGCAGATTTCTTAAGTGATAGTTTAATTGGGTTTAGAATTCTAGGTTGACGGTTTTTTTCTCCCAGCATGTTGAAGATACTCTCATTATCTTCTCTTGGTGGTGGTGATGGTGGTAGTGGTAATGAGAAGTCTGCCTTTAGTTTGATTATTATTTCTTTGTGGGATAGCTTATTTTTCTCTGGTAGTTTTTAAGATATTCTCTTTATCTGTGATATAACAAGGTACAGATTTATTTTCATTTTTCACACTAGAGATTCTCTCTCCTTTTTTAGTTTGAGGATTCATGCCTTCTTCAATTCTCTGCTATTACTTCTTTGACATTATCTCTTCCATTTTCTGTTATCTCCTTCTAATATTTTAGAAATGTTGGTATGTTTTCTGCCATCTTCTGTCTCTTAATTTTTCTTTCTTGTCTTTCTTTCTTGTCTGTCTTCCTTCCTTTCTTTCTTTCTTTCCTTCTTTCTTTCTCTTCTTTCTTTCTTCTTCCTTCCTTCCTTTCTTCCTTTCCTCCTTTCCTCCTTCCTTTCCTCCTTTCCTCCTTCCTTTCTTCCTTTCTTTCGTCCTTTCTTCCTTTATTCCCTCCTTCCCTCCTTCTCTCCTTTCTTTCTTTCTTTCTTTCTTTCTTTCTTTCTCTCTCTCTGCCTAGCATTCTGAGTAATTTTACTCTACCAATTTATCAACTATCATTGTAAGGCTGTGTAGCCTGCTGCTTAACCCATATTTTAAGTTTGTTTCTATGTCTATTTTTTTTCAAACCTATATTTCTTTTCTAGAATTTGTATTTGGTTCTTTCTCAGATCTGGTATTTTACAATACCCAGTTCTTCCTTTATCTTTCTGGATATGCTAATGATTTAAAGTCTCTTTCAGATTGCTTTGTTATCTATAATTCCTCAGATATGGATTCTCACGTTTGTTGTATCTGTCCACTTTCATGGCAGTGGGCTTTGTATGTTCTTTATAATTTTTACCTGAACTCTTTTCCCCCTCCCCCCAGCATTGGAATCACAAGCATTCTCTAGATTTAAAAAGTGTTCCTATGTTATATTTTTGTATTCACCCCTCATTGAGATCTATGGTTTTCACTGGTTCTGGGCCAGTTTTTTATGTTGGTTTTTAGCTTAGATTTTTCCATACAATGCAAGTGCTACAAAATCAGATTCCACAAATGACACAGGCTGGACATTCCATGTTTTCACCAGTGATTCTATCTAGAATAACAAGGGAGCCTGTTTCTATCCTGTGCCCCCAGTTTGGGCTTTCCTAGCTTTAATTTGAAAACTGGATATCCATTTAATTCCTGCTGTGTTTTCATTTTGTTTGTTTGTTTGTTTTTTAATTCAGAGAGTTAAATCATTTCCATTTTCCCTCTACACATGGAATCCTGCAGACTAGAACTTAGGACCCTATCCCTGGGGCTGCTGAGCTTCAGCTCCCACTTACCACTATATTACTTGGTTTTGGCATCTAGAGATTTTCCTTTCTTACTTTTGAGCTCAAATATAATTTTGTTGTTGTTGTCAAATTGCATCCAGTATTTCTCTTTTTGGAATAAGATGGGGACTTTCCACATACTCACCTTACCATTTTGTCAGGGAAAATGGAACCATACAGTTTAAAATTATTTTTTTCTTGACTCACTATTTTTAACAATTTGTGTTATGCAAGACACCCTTAGTCTGTAAAATAAATATGATTCTATCTGTAATTTCAACCACCTCTAGTTAACATCTTAACAATCACTAAGTAATTCATGCAACCCACTGGAGATTGAAGTAGGATTTACAAAACCTAGTGTATTTCATTATTATATAAAGGTTGTTATTTCTTAAAAGTTTGACTACTTATATAAGATTAAATAACTGAAAGTCTGCTTAATAATATTGAGAGAAATTGCTGAATTAAAAATTTTAAATATACCATTTTTATGCCATTATTTATATAATCATTAATTTTTATCCTTGTTTAGGAGAGTGGATGCCAGCATGTGTATCAGTATACCCGTAGTCTTGACAGTAGAAACATCATATTACCATTTCTTTTATTGTATCTTTAAGAAAGGTATATCTTTAGCATATATCTTAAACAATGAAAAGAGAAACATCACATTACTGCTACAAGTAATATCTTTTTAAAGATCTAACAAGATCTGACAGTGATATCACTTGGAGAATATGATATACTAGATTGTAAAGAATACTGGGAAAAAGTAAGACAGTCTCCTTATTTGACCAAAAATGACTGTTTTTTCAGAGTTTTTGCTTTCATCCTTTTTTCAGACATATAAGGAAAAAATGAAGGAAGATACATCGACACATACAAAGGAATGCCAACAACCAAGTGAAGGCAGCATTTCCTTTCCCCTTTACATTTCACACCCTGTAAGCCAGAAGAAGAAAAATGTCTACCGAACAGGCCAGACCACCTTCATAATTGGAGAAACACCAAAAGGGATCCGCAGGTATGTCATCTATAACAACACTGGACTTTATGAATGATTCTCAAAAGAAATATAACTACCTAGTAAAATATACAAATTATTTGAATTTTAACTATACCTGGCATCTGAATATTTCAGAGAAATATGAATTTGTACACTTTAAAAAATAAATCCCGGAATTCCCTGGTGGTCCAGTGTTTAGAGCACTTTCACTGCAGTGGCCTGGGTTCAGTCCCTGGTCGGGGAACTAAGATCCCACAAGCCACGCAGCACAGCCAAAAAAAAAATCCCAAATGTTTTAGTGTTTTCAGAAAGCTAATCCCCAAATTGATAAAACATGAAATTATTTTATATAAATGAAATACTTAAGTGCATTATATTCATTCACTCATTGAGTATTTATTGAGCATCTAATATGCACTCAGGCATTTTGCTAGATGCTAAATATACAGTGTAAAAAAAGAGGCATAGAGCTTACAGTACAGTGGGATGGGGGTTGGCATCAAACCGTAAAATTTTCAAAAGTAAAAAAACTTATAAATAAATAATTATAAAATGGTGTGTTATAGGAAAAAAGTAGACAGGCCCCCTTTATAGAGAATAATGGGATCGGGAGGGATATAACTCCCTTTCTAGTGGGTAGTCAGGGAAGACCTCTCTATACGAGTGACAGTTAAGTTAAGACCTGAAGGATAATGAGGCAAAGAACCAAAGTAAGAACTTTCTGAAGAGGAAGGAGGTTTTGAGAGAAGACTGGTGTACTTAGTGCATAATAAATCAAGCAGAGAATGGCATGAGATGAAGGGAGAGACATAGATGGGGCTGGAGCATGCCAAGCCTTGTAGATTGTAGAAAAGAATTTGGATTTTGTTCCAACTGCAGTAGAAAGCTGTTGAAGCATGACATGATCTTATGTATGTTTCTAAAAGATTTTTCCAGCTTCTTCATGGAAGAGGGCAGAGTGGACTAAGGGAAACCATAAGGAACTAGGTGATGGTGGTTTGCAATAGAGTAGTTGCCATGGAGACAGAGCTGAATGGATAAATTCAGTTTGATGTTGAACTGGTTTTTGGGAAGGGGAGAAGACAGGATTACTCCCAATTTTCTGCCTTAAGCAGCAGACTGGATTCACTGAATGGGGAAAACTAGGAGAGACACAAGTTTGGAGTAAAAAAAAAAATCAAGAGTTCTCTTTTGCTCATATTAAATTTGAGGATATAGGGAAATGTCACATGGGCAGTGGATATGCTACTCTGAGATTTGGAGACTGGAGGTCTAAATTTTGAAGTTATCAGCATAGACATTATAAATAGATTACAGATAGTTTTTATAGCCATAGACTGTGTGAACAGCTTAGGAACAGAACACAGAGAGGAGAGGAGAAGCCCCAGTACTGAGCCTGGAGAGTGACTGTGGCCTACTGGGTAGGAGGCCCAGTGCAAAGTCCTAAAGTCCAAGACAAGTGAGAGTTTCAAAAAGGAGGGAACACTTAACTTTATTGACTGCTGCTGAGAACCAGAATCAGAAGAAGTGGGAAAGCCCCTGGAGCTGAAGAACTCTTTGGTCACCTTTCCATGAGCAGTCGAAGTAGGCAGATGCCAGGGTGAGGTGGGCAAGCAGTGAAAGGGCAAGCCCCTGGGACTGCTCCTTAAGTTTGGACGTGGAAACTAGCAGTAGCTGGAGGGCATTGTGGGATGAAGTGTAGTTTGTTTTTAAGTTGGGAAGATAATAGAACCTGTTTGTGTGTTGAGGAAAAAGACTAATAGGAAAAAAAAAGATCATGCCAGAGAGGTGATAACAGAAGAAGTGAAGTCCTGGAGGCAGGAGAGGGTGGGATCCAGACCACAGGCGGAAGATCTAGCCTTTGAGAAGTAGTAAGAGAAAGGGATAAAGAAAGGCACAGATACAGCGATATTTCCTCAATTAATTGAGAATTAAAGTCATCAGTACAGAGGGAAAGAGATTTGGGGAGAGAGAAATTATGAAAGAAGTCATTAGTGGAAGTCATAAAGTAGGAAAGCAAGCTTAGTGGGCCTAGACTTCCTGGGTGATGTTAAGTTCCTATTTGAGAGTAATTCCAGTAAAACCATCTGTGCAGTGGTGCAGACTTCATTCAGCAAGCTTCAGTTGTTCAGTTGCAGACACAGAATAGGGAAACAGCTGAGTTTTACCAGGAGAAGGAGAGAGAAGCAAGGAAGCTAAAGGATGTTTGCAAAGAAACGATTATAAAATTGAACATAAGCTGGAAAAGGGGAGGCTGATGTTAGTGAGAAAGCAGAAGAGTCAGCAAATTGGAGGACTTGATGAGATGAAGGGTATATTCCAGCATTGTTGTCATTGGGATAATTGAGCAGTTGAACTAGAGCATGATATGATTGAATTCAGGGATTTGGAGGTTGTGCAGTTAATGGTAATGACATCAGTGGTATATGACTTTGGGAATAGGAGTTGGGTGGGACATGGAATCGAGTCTGTGGAGGTGAGGTCAAGAAACTGGTGAGCCAGGAGTTGGGTGGGACATCCACATGGATACTGATGCTATCAAGAATGATGGCAGGAGATGGGAAAGGAAGCAACATTAATCCAGGATCTTGAGTGTTCAGTCACTATCAGGAAGCAACTAGGAAGTCAGTTAACAAGGTGGGGTGAGGGTGAGAATGGTTAAGCTGGATAGCACAAACCTTAAAGAGGGGAAGGAGTTTTTAAGAAAAAATGATCTGGAAGCAGCAATGGGAAGCATGAACACTGAGGTTTAAGGATGTGAGGTATAAGATCTTGACTTGTGAGGGCTGCAGTGGGGAGGCAGTATCAGGAGGAGACAGAGGGCTCCTTGGGTAGAAGACACAGGACAGTTAGTAGATCATAGCCTGGTTCCAGGGGCACCGAGGAATGGTCTGGAAGGATGAGGGATTGGATTAGATCAGGGATGTAGAGACTAGCAGGGGGATGAGCAGCCAGTGGTTATGTGTAACTGAGAAGTAGTGACTGAGGTAAGCAGGGAGAGGAGGCATGGTCCAGTTGGTCCTGACAACTTCTACGGACAACAGGAAAATGGTGGTTGCTCTGCGTGTTCCAGATGCTTCCCTCGGGTTTTGGCAACTCCCAAGCAACCTGTCCCTTAGCTCCTCGGGTGCTGGTGTGGCAGATTGGAGCACGCCTCTCAGCTGCCCACCGTTGCCCACAAAGGTGAACACCCCACACTGCTATAGCAACACAACTCCTCACAAACAGATTTACAACAATGATTTTGGGTAAATTGCGGTTAATTTTCATCGGGCAATTATTTTTGCTAGGAGACCAACCATATACATTTTACCAGTCTTTAAGCACAAGCGTCTTATCCCCTTTAGCACTGTATATAAAAATAAAAGTATTAACAGTAATTAGTTTTTGCCTCTTTTTTTTTTCTCTACTTAGCCTAGGGATAAATGCCTCATGCTAAATAAAAAGGTGAAGGGTGTCTAATATTAGAATGCCAACATCTGAACTAGGGATCAGTGTCCAAACTGCTAGCACCTCTTTCCTGCTAACCATCCTACTTTATGTGAATCAAGAATTTGTACCATGCTGTAGCCCCATGGATTATCTGAATGAAGTTTCAGTCCTACCTTCACTTCAGAAAGCTTAGGCAGAAAGAACATGGTTTTAGCTGTGTTCCATCCCTTCTCCTTCAGTTCCTCGAGAAAAAAAGGAGAAAAATTGAATTTTTTCCATGATACATAAATACTATTGATACACTTGCTGAAAGACTGAAAGATACCTAACTTTGATTTCCTTTGCCCCACTGCTGCCCCTTTCTCTAAATGGATTATGAGTGTCTACAAAATTTTCTTCACAAAGTGGTGGCTAGCTTATATCCCCGGGTTGTACCTTGCAATTCGTTGAGTGTTTAGAAAGACCAAGAATTACAAAAGCAAGTTTAGAAGGCAAAAATAAAATGAATTGTAATCATAGCTCATCCTGTAAAGGGCAACCACACAGCCCAATTTACTAGCATACTACTCAGGTAGAATAAGGTCTGAAGCACCTCTCCTCCCAGAGGTGACAGATTTGCAGGGTCATGGGTGAGGTCAGCACAGCAAAGGTGAAAGTACTTTGGCAACTGCTGAAACACTACCAAGTCTTGGATGAATAAAAGACATCAGCCTGTAACCCTGCCAATAACTTAATCTTCACAGCACAAATATTTATGAGAAAGGCCATGAAAATGATTCAGAGATGATTAATAAACAAAATAATGACACTTCATTACTTCATGTGAAGTTAAAACTGGAACCTTTTAAGAACATACTTGTTGCTTTCCAACAAAGAACACTGGCCATATCCAGGACAGAAATTTGGAAACTTGTTTTTGTGTTATTAACTATTTTGTTGGCAATGAGAGTGGCTGTTGATCAGGCATAGATAGTACCTGGATTTGGAACAAGTAGCAGGACCGGTGTGGTGAGGACTAGAAGCCAGGGTACTCGTCTGAAGCCACATGAGAAAGTCATGAATTTGCAGCATGGGTTGCCACTAAAATCAAAGGAAACACAAACTTTATATAACCTGGTCTGAGTGGCAAAAATAATAGTGGCTTTAAATAAAGCTCCTGTTTACGTACATTTAAAAAAATCATTTTTTACCCTCAGGATTCTCTGTTGTATACAGGATAAAATTCAAACTTCTGAAATTGGCGTACGGATCCCTCATGATTTTCAGCCTTTTTCTTGGCAGATTCTCCTGCCCCTATGTGCACCAAGTCTTCTTGGAACTGGGCCCGTGCACGTTCCCTCTCTCCCTAGAAGGCTTCCTGGCTCATCTTTACCTGACTGGCTTGTGGTGACAGCAGAGAAGCCTTCCCTGCCACCTTGTCCACTACCAGTCACTGGCTTAGGTACCCCTTCTGTGGGTGCCAACAGGGTGCCGTATTTACCTCCATCATGGGGTTTATCACTCCCTTCTGGTTTGATTTTCATGTATCTCTCTCCCCCAACTAGACTATAAACTCCTTGACGACAGGGAACTGGGGTTTGTTCACTGTTGTATAGTTTCTTTTACAGTGCCTAGCAAATAAGAGGGCTCTATAAATATTTGTTGAGTGGATAAATGAATGTTGTAAGGAAATATTATATAAAAATAGATATAATTCTACAATTTGGGGACTTTTAATCATATGCTGCAGCACTATCTATGGCTTTTGTTTAAAAGAACATTTATAAGCATTGGGGTCTCCTGACTCATGGCCTAAACTCAGCATCAGCAAACCAATACCCTCTGTCTTAGTCTGCTATAACAGAATACCACAGACTGCGGCTTAAAAGACGGAAATTTACTTCTCACAGTACTGGAGCCTGGGAAGTCCAAGATCAGGGTGCCAGCTGATTTGGTTCCTGGTGAGAGCTCTCTCCCTGGCTTGCAGATGGCCACCTTCTCACTGTGTCCTTTCATGGCAGAGAGAGAGCTCTCTGGTGACTTTTTATGACCTCTTTTAACCTTAATTACCTGCCAAAGGCCCCATCTCCAAATACAGTCACACTGGGGTTTAGGGCTTCAACTTATGAATTTTGGGGGAGGATACAGTTCAGTCCATAGAACCCTCACCTAGGGAAAGGAGCAGAGTCTAGTGCCCAGGGTTCCTAAACAACCTTTCCACTTCCATCTTAGCAGGGTTTCAGAAGGCTCATTTCCTCACACATGCATATGACAGCTTTTATTAATATCTTATACTAGGACTGAAACGCATTTCTTCAAATAGCATCTGACTTATTAGTTTAGCTATCTGTACTGAAGTCAGATCAATACTGAAAAAGAATCTAGGTTTATCAGTTTAGAACTTTCCTTTAGGCTCATCAAAAAATACAATTTCTATATTGTATTGATATTTGTGGAAGGAGAAAAGAGTAGATAGATGAAAAAAATTCCTGTCTTAATTTTTCAGCATTTTCTCTTTTCTATTTATTAAGACCCTTCTTTGATAGTTTTATTTCATGGATCTTGAATGCAATATAGATTTCCAAATACAGATTAGATAAATTATGATTTTCATGTAAGGCATAAATTGGCTGACTGGAGTAGCAGCATGCTGGGATCACACAATTCCCAGGAAATGCCTGATAGTATAAGTCAGAATAACTTAAAAAGCTGGTAATTTCATGAGCTAGAATATTTTTTTCAATAGTGTAAGGAAAGAGATCACATTATCCTAAGTGTAAAATGCATGTTCATTATGGAATTAAGCTAATATATGCTAAAGGAATACGATTACATTGCTTTGTTGCTACATAGCATAACACTGAAAACAAGCTCTTTAAAAATAAAATGTAATAAAAATAACCACTGGTTTTGTTCATTAAATCTTCAGAAAACAATTTGAAGAAATGGCTTCTTATTTTAAGTTGTCTTCTGTACAGGAATTTGCTAAATATATAACTAATGCCACATCAGAAGAACGACAGAAAATGCTAAGAGACTTTTATGCTTCTCAGTATCCAGAGGTAAAAGAATTTTTTGTGGATTCCCCTTCAGAATGCATTAAATCTGCCTATGAGGAAGGAGAGAGAGTCAGGAATCTGTCTGAAAAAAGAGAGTCTCTTATAAAAGAAAGGGTGTCAGATTCTGTAACTTTGTCATTTAAAAATTCTACCAAAAAATTTTCTCAAATTTGCAGCCCAAAAATATATAAAGAAAAATCAATTAAGTTTCGAAATCACAGTTTCTATAGAGAAGAGGTGCTTTCTAATGATGTGGAAACTAAGAAATTACCTATAAGCTCTACCCAAGAGACGAACAATGGGAAAAACAGCCAAGCATCCAAAGATACTGTAGCATCCTGTTTCCTGAACAGTAAGTCTGGAGCGTATGAGTTGGAAAAGTTGGAAAATACCATGAAAAACCGACAGAATCTCACAGGATTGGATGTTTCAAGAAATGGACCCCTTTTCAAAGTGGAAAACAAAAAGATAGAAAATCCAGTGTTAGAAAACACTTCTGTGGTAAGCTTACTTGGTGACACCTCTATTCTTGATGACCTCTTTAAAAGTCACGGGAACAGTCCCACACAACTACCAAAGAAAGTTCTTTCAGGGCCCATGGAGAAAGCAAAACAGAGACCAAAAGATTTCTGGGACATCTTGAATGAACAGAATGACGAGAGTCTTAGTAAACTCACCGACTTGGCAGTAATAGAGACTCTGTGTGAAAAAGTGCCTTCTGCTGCATCCTCCAAAAGGAAAGAGGATCTTGAAGCTCCTCTTTGGAAATCAAATGAGAAATTTTTGTGGAAAAAATTTAACTCCACTGATACAGATGAAAGCACAACTAATACACAAGAGTAATACATAAACACACAAATTACTACAACCAATGAACTTCTGCCATCAACGTTTACAACACTGTATTCCACACTAATTATGTTACACAGTTGTCAACATATATTTTTAATAAACTCTTGCTCTAGGGTTTTCTTTTTAAGTCTAAAATGTTATCATGTATTGGTTTTCCTTGATAGCTGATTTGATCTTTTAAAAAAATATGATTGTATTATAGTATAAACCTCTTTTATGAAATGGAAAATATTCTGGATTTGTTATCAGGAGACCTGGGGTATCTCTCTTATTGTATAATTATGTGACCTTAGATAAGTCATTTAGGCTGGTGTGCAACCATTTCCTAACATGAAAGACGAAGGGCTTGAACTTGATCCACTTGAGTGTCCTTCCAGTTTAAAAAAGCTTTGTTTCACTCTCCTAGATTCCATTAAGTCATAGGCCAAATTATGCTCACCCCCCAAATCAAATGTATACTAATGAGTTTCTTTCTTACTACCATTTGGAAAATTATTAACTTTTATTTTCCCTCAGTATCATGTACTACTATTATGAAATTATTTATACAAAAGTAATAACTAGTACTGAATACATGATGTGTATTAAAATAGTAAGCTTATAAACTCAAAATCAAAGGGTTAATGTTGTATCACTTTGATATATGTTGCAGTAATACAATAAGTATACAATTATTATCATTAGCCACAGAACACCAATGCGTCAACTTTTTGTACAACTATATAAAGCTTTGTATAGTACTTTGCATTTTTTTAAGTATGAATAAATGAGTAAACATTTGATTTTATTTAAAACTCTTATGTTTTGTTGAACTTAACTTATATAGTTTATAACCAATGGAATGTGCTTGTTGTTGAATTCACTTATTTGGAAACATTCACTCAGCCCCTATGGGTGCTGTGCTAGGAGCTCGAGATGTACAGGTGAGGCACTGCTACCAGTAAAACAAAGGAAACCATATGTATAAAGAGTCGGGTCTGTAAAGCCCCTGGCATCATGCCTGGCACATGGTAGCAGGACCTGAGGCTTCTACTGACCCACACACAGATACGCTGTGGCAACTTTCCCTCAGTTGAACCCGCAGGGCTATGATGGGAGGAAATATCCAGAAAATAGCAGTGAACCAGGAAATGGTGGTGCTCGGAGATCACTGTGAATTGTTACTGTATTGAGGGGAGGGGGCCTTTGGAGTACCCAGCCATCGCAGTGTGGAGCCATTGCTCAGAAATGGGGAAAAAAAGAAAGAAAAATCTTTTCTTAAGGGACTGAATGGCCAAGTATGTTTTTCTCTAGGGCAGTGTTGAGAGCTGTGAAATATAATTTCATGACCCAGTACACGTGTTAATACATATATATGAATGAAAATGTTTATGAAATAATATTTACCCTTAAGGCATGCAACATATTTTGGTATTTTCTCTTCTATTGCACTTTTGCCTCTTGTATATGTATGTTTTTTAATGCTTTCATAACCCACTAAATTGATTTCATGACCCACTAATGACTGGGAACCGCAGTTCAAAAATTCTGTTTTAGGTTATATAGACTTAGTCTTTTTTTTTTTTTTTTTTTTTTGCTGCTCGCAGCTGAGTTGTGTCCAGACTTATTAGATGCTACATTTCACCACCAGGAGCTTGCTACAAAATGAATGTGCTGTGCAGTGTGTGATAGACTTGACATATAAATGTTAGACTGCTGTGGGATCAGCTGTACGAGGAGCTCAGAAAGAAAGTAGATGCATCTTCATCTCAGTTTATATATCAGACAGTAGAGTTCAGTCATTTTAATCAAAGTGTATCTTTCATAAAGTACCTTTTAATTTTTTTACATAGACATGACCTTAGAAACATAAAATGATGTTCATACAAATATTACCTCTATACTCTTCAAATATAATTAAATGCTATTTAATTTTAGATTTTTATCAGTGCTGGTCAAAATGGGAGCAAAAGTACACATCTGGAGTTTAAACATTAGTTTCCAACAGTTGTCAGTGAAATGTTTGTCATAATTATCATGTAGGAATGGTTTGCCAAGCAGAGTATGAGGTTCAGTATGGAAATGAGCCACTCAGAACGTTCCAGAAGGGTAACTTTAAGGGTTGACCTTCCTTGCAGTGGAGCAGTGGGAAGATTTGGTTCAACTATTGATGAATGTGAGAACAGACACTGTAATAAGAATCCTTCCTTCCCCACTCCACTAGTGTCATGCCACCAAGTTCTCCCAACTAAGAAGGTGACCACAGGCAAATCCCAGGGTTTATTTCAGCATCAGTTTCCCCTTTAAATTTGAGATGGACTGTATCGGTAGTGTTCAAGCATTTTTTTTTTAATTTTTTATTTATTATTTTTTTAAATTTTTGGCTGTGTTGGGTCTTCGTTTCTGTGCGAGGGCTTTCTCCAGTTGCGGCAAGTGGGGGCCACTCTTCATCGCGGTGCGCGGGCCTCTCACTATCGCAGCCTCTCTTGTTGCGGAGCACGGGCTCCAGACGCGCAGGCTCAGTAGTTGTGGCTCACGGGCCTAGTTGCTCCGCGGCATGTGGGATCTTCCCAGACCAGGGCTCGAACCCGTATCCCCTGCATTGGCAGGCAGATTCTCAACCACTGTGCCACCAGGGAAGCCCCCAAGCATTTTTTTAAGCAAAGGAACTCTACCGTAATTAGAGGCTCAATTATTTATAAGAATTAAAATGGAGGTCTGTTGATTCAAGCAGCACCACTGTGGCTCCGTGGAGCATTAGTTTGAAAACGACAGGGATGAGATCATTGCCAAAAAATCTTCCAACTTCAAGTTTCCATGATTCTATTTGCCACAATCTGTATTTTTTACTTCTCTTCAAAGCAGCAATAGAGTTTCTGGCTGCTAGCAC
This sequence comes from Balaenoptera musculus, assembly GCF_009873245.2. Taxonomy (NCBI): domain Eukaryota; kingdom Metazoa; phylum Chordata; class Mammalia; order Artiodactyla; family Balaenopteridae; genus Balaenoptera; species Balaenoptera musculus. Next base: position 28,512,591 of record NC_045790.1, on the reverse strand, counting down.
TCAAAACATAATTATCAGTATTGGAAACTGAGGCAAGATACTGTGAGACCATTGCACTTGAACTCTTCAGAGTTCCCTTCAAGCCCTGAAACCACTTTTTTGGGTAAATTAACATCATCTGCAAGCAGTGCAGCTGCTCCTAAGTGTTCAAGGTGAAAGAGCCTTAGTTTGCAGAGATGAGTTGGTGATAAACTTTTCATCAATCCATAGAAAATGAGAAAGCCAAGGACAGTATAGGGTTGTTTTTAAAGTTGAATGAGCAGTTTTAAGATTCTGAAGTTATCCTTCATGATATAAAATAGTCATCTTTTATGAAATGATAGCATATCATAGTTTTTCGCCTATTTCATTGTCCTTACTTGATATAAAAATTGATAACCATATGTCAGTTCCCAAAAGTTTTGACATTTACTAGTCTATAAAATCCAAAAGAATGGGTTCACTGCCTGCCTCAAAGGTCATTTTTCACATATGAGGCAATAGAGCTCCACGGTCACTATGTCATAAACCCAGTTAACAGTGGGTCTAGAACCCACCAAGGATGCCAGTGAACCTATAAGATCCTATAAGATGCATCGGCCTTCAAAGAGCCCAGAGTGCAGAGCACTTTTTAGGCTCCTCACCTAATTCTCATTTAATCATCACTGATGTGATCTTGTTTCCCAGTTCTATCCCCACCTTTTGCAAAGCATCCTCCACCCAGCGCTTCTGGAGGGCCTTAAAGGGAAGGTTCGTAAGCTGAGGAACAGGTCTTGGCACTGGTGACACTGCATTTGCCCTGGGTGACAGCCCCATGCACTGCCCTGTCTCCACACCTCCCCCAGTGCTGGCTCCATGTGGTGTTCGTGGCAGGTGGAAAGAACACCGTTGCCTCACAGGATCTTGCAGGGTATTAAGTATGAAAACAGCCACTTGGGTGTTTACTTTCTGCCCCTACGGGGAGAGACTCGGACTGACCTTCCCTTCAGAAGTCTAAGTCTGTGTGGTCCCCAGCCCTGAAGTGGCAAGTCAGAACTACCTGCAGAGGCTTTTCCACACACGGGTGCCCAGGTCCCTCCCCAGAAGATTCTAGTTCAGAAGGTCTAGGATTCAGCATAGATACCCATTTTTATTTTTAAAGTTTCACAATAATTCTGATATGTTAATGTTTTGTCTGAGACTTTGTTGCTGGACAGGACTCACTTGACTTCTCCAGTGAGCCCCCAACCCACGTGAAACCAGTGGACATGCAACTGAGCTCACGCTGGAGCCATCCTGTATTTTTTTTTAGGCCCCAAAGTGGTTGTTATGTTTCCATAAAAATACCCAGGGGAGGAGAGAAGATGGCGGAAGAGTAAGACGCGGAGATCACCTTCCTTCCCACAGATACAGTAGAAATACATCTACACATGGAACTGCTCCTACAGAACACCCACTGAACGCTGGCAGAAAACGTCAGACCTCCCAAAAGGCAAGAAAATCCCCACGTACTTGGGTAGGGCAAAAGAAAAAAAGAAATAACAGAGACAAAAGAATAGGGACGGCACCTGCACCAGTGGGAGGGAGCTGTGAAGGAGGAAAGATTTCCACGCACTAGGAAGCCCCTTCGCGGGCAGAGACTGCGCGTGGCAGAGGGGGGAAGCTTCGGAGCCACGGAGGAGAGCGCAGCCACAGGGGTGTGGAGGGCAAAGCGGAGAGATTCCCGCACTTCCCGCACGGAGGCTCGGCGCTGACCAGCACTCACCAGCCCAAGAGGCTTGTCTGCTCAGCCGCCGGGGCGGGCGGGGCTGGGAGCTGAGGCTCGGGCTTCGGTTGGATCGCAGGGAGAGGACTGGGGTTGGCGGCATGAACACAGCCTGAAGGGGTTAGTGCACCACAGCTAGCCGGGAGGGAGTCCGGGAAAAAGTCTGCAGCTGCCGAAGAGGCAAGAGACTTTTTCTTCCCTGTTTCCTGGTGCGCGAGGAGAGGGGATTCAGAGCGCCGCCTAAACGAACTTCAGAGACGGGCGCGAGCCGCGGCTAACAGCGCGGATCCCACAGCAACAGGGGCGCAGAGGGAAAAACAGAGAGACTCCCGCACAGAGGCTCGGCGCCGAGCAGCGCTCACCAGCCCGAGAGGCTTGTCTGCTCACCCGCCGGGGCGGGCGGATCGCAGGGAGAGGACTGGGGTTGGCGGCATGAACACAGCCTGAAGGGGTTGGCGCACCACAGCTGGCTGGGAGGGAGACCGGGAAAAAGTCTGCAGCTGCCGAAGAGGGAAGAGACTTTTTCTTGCCTCTTTGTTTCGCGGCCCGCATGGAGAGGGGATTCAGAGCGCCGCCTAAAGGAACTCCAGAGACTGGCGCGAGCCGCGGCTATCAGCGCGGACCCCAGAGACGGGCGTGAGACGCTGGGGCTGCTGCTGCCGCCTCCAAAAAGCCTGTGTGTGAGCACAGGTCACTCTCCACACCGCCCCTCACGGGAGCCCGTGCAGCCCGCCACTGCCAGCGTCCCGTGATCCGGGGACAAGTTCCCCGGGAGAACACACGGCGCGCCTCGGGCTGCTGCGACGTCACGCCGGCCTCTGACGCCGCAGGCTCGCCCCGCCTCCTCTGTACCCCTCCCTCCCCGCGGCCTGGGTGAGCCAGAGCCCCGGAAGCAGCTGCTCCTTTAACCCCGTCCTGTCTGGGCAGGGAACAGACGCCCTCAGGCGACCTACACGCAGAGGCGGGTCCAAATCCAAAGCTGATCCCCAGGAGCTGTGCGAACAGAGAAGAGGAGGGGAAATCTCTCCCAGCAGCCTCAGAAGCAGTGGATTAAAACTCCACAAACAACTTGATGTGCCTGCATCTGTTGAATACCTGAATAGACAACGAATCATCCCAAATTCAGGAGGTGGACTTTGGGAGCAGGATATATTAATTTTTCCCCTTTTCCTTTTTTTTTTGTGAGTGTATATGTATATGCTTCTGGGGGAGATTTTGTCTGTATAGCTTTGCTTTATAATAGCTTTATTTTACTTCACTATATTATAGCCTCTTTCTTTCTTTCTTTCTTTCTTTCTATTTTTTCTCCCTTTTACTCTGAGCCGTCTGGACGAAAGGCTCTTGGTGCTTCAGCCAGGCATCAGGGCCGTACCTCGGAGGTGGGAGAGCCAACTTCAGGACACTGGTCCACAAGAGACCTCCCAGCTCCACGTAATACCAAACGGCAAAAATCTCTCAGAGATCTCCATCTCAACATCAAGACCCAGCATCACTCAATGACCAGCAAGCTACAGTGCTGAACAACCTATGCCAAACAACTAGCAAAACAGGAACACAGCCCCATCCATTAGCAGAGAGGCTGCCTAAAATCATAATAAGGCCACAGACACCCCAAAATACACCACCAGACGTGGACGTGCCCACCAGAAAGACAAGATCCAGCCTCATCCACCAGAACACAGGCACTAGTTCCCTCCACCAGGAAGCCTACACAACCCACTGAACCAACCTTAGCCACTGGGAACAGATAACAAAAACAATGGGAACTATGAACCTGAAGCCTGTGAAAAGGAGACCCCAAACACAGTAAGATAAGCAAAATGAGACGACAGAAAAACACACAGCAGATGAAGGAGCAGGGTCAAAACACACTAGACTTAACAAATGAAGAGGAAATAGGTAGTCTACCTGAAAAAGAATTCAGAATAATGATAGTAAGGATGATCCAAAATCTTGGAAATAGAATAGACAAAATGCAAGAAACATTTAACAAGGACGTAGAAGAACTAAAGAGGAACCAAGCAATGATGAAAAACACAATAAATGAAATTAAAAATACTCTAGATGGGATCAATAGCAGAATAACTGAGGCAGAAGAAAGGATAAGTGACCTGGAAGATAAAATGGTGGAAATAACTACTGCAGAGCAGGATAAAGAAAAAAGAATGAAAAGAACTGAGGACAGTCTCAGAGACCTCTGGGACAACATTAAACGCACCAACATTCGAATTATAGGGGTCCCAGAAGAAGAAGAGAAAAAGAAAGGGACTGAGAAAATATTTGAAGAGATTATAGTTGAAAACTTCCCTAATATGGGAAAGGAAATAGTTAATCAAGTCCTGGAAGCACAGAGAGTCCCATACAGGATAAACCCAAGGAGAAACACGCCAAGACACATATTAATCAAACTGTCAAAAATTAAATATAAGGAAAACATATTAAAGGCAGCAAGGGAAAAAAAACAAATAACACACAAGGGAATCCCCATAAGGTTAACATCTGATCTTTCAGCAGAAACTCTGCAAGCCAGAAGGGAGTGGCAGGATATACTTAAAGTGATGAAGGAGAAAAACCTACAACCAAGGCTACTCTACCCAGCAAGGATCTCATTCAGATTTGATGGAGAAATTAAAACCTTTACAGACAAGCAAAAGCTGAGAGAGTTCAGCACCACCAAACCAGCTTTACAACAAATGCTAAAGGAACTTCTCTAGGCAAGAAACACAAGAGAAGGAAAACACCTACAATAACAAACCCAAAACATTTAAGAAAATGGGAATAGGAACATACATATCGATAATTACCTTGAATGTAAATGGATTAAATGCTCCCACCAAAAGACACAGGCTGGCTGAATGGATACAAAAACAAGACCCATATATATGCTGTCTACAAGAGACCCACTTCAGACCTAGAGACACATACAGACTGAAAGTGAGGGGATGGAAAAAGATATTCCATGCAAATGGAAATCAAAAGAAAGCTGGAGTAGCAATTCTCATATCAGACAAAATGGACTTTAAAATAAAGACTATTACAAGAGACAAAGAAGGACACTATATAATGATCAAGGGATCGATCCAAGAGGAAGGTATAACAATTGTAAATATTTATGCACCCAACATAGGAGCACCTCAATACATAAGGCAAATACTAACAGCCATAAAAGGGGAAATCGACAGCAACACAATCATAGTAGGGGACTTTAACACCCCACTTTCACCAATGGACAGATCATCCAAAATGAAAATAAATAAGGAAACACAAGCTTTAAATGATACATTAAACAAGATGGACTTAATTGATATTTATAGGACATTCCACCCAAAAACAACAGAATACACATTTTTCTCAAGTGCTCATGGAACATTCTCCAGGATAGATCATATCTTGGGTCACAAATCAAGCCTTGGTAAATTTAAGAAAATTGAAATCGTATCAAGTATCTTTTCCGACCACAACGCTATGAGACTAGATATCAATTACAGGAAAAGATCTGTAAAAAATACAAACACATGGAGGCTACACAATACACTACTTAATAACGAAGTGATCACTGAAGAAATCAAAGGGGAAATCAAAAAATACCTAGAAACAAATGACAATGGAGATACGACGACCCAAAACCTATGGGACGCAGCAAAAGCAGTGCTAAGAGGGAAGTTTATAGCAATACAAGCCTACCTCAAGAAACAGGAAACATCTCGAATAAACAACCTAACCTTGCACCTAAAGCAATTAGAGAAAGAAGAACAAAAAACCCCCAAAGCCAGCAGAAGGAAAGAAATTATAAAGATCAGGTCAGAAATAAATGAAAAAGAAATGAAGGAAACAATAGCAAAAATCAATGAAACTAAAAGCTGGTTCTTTGAGAAGATAAACAAAATTGATAAACCATTAGCCAGACTCATCAAGAGAAAAAGGGAGAAGACTAAGATCAATAGAATTAGAAATGAAAAAGGAGAAGTAACCACTGACACTGCAGAAATACAAAAGATCATGAGAGATTACTACAAGCAACTCTATGCCAATAAAATGGACAACCTGGAAGAAATGGACAGATTCTTAGAAATGCACAAACTGCTGAGACTGAACCAGGAAGAAATAGAAAATATGAACAGACCAATCACAAGCACTGAAATTGAAACTGTGATTAAAAACCTTCCAACAAACAGAAGCCCAGGACCAGATGGCTTCACAGGTGAATTCTATCAAACATTTAGAGAAGAGCTAACACCTGTCCTTCTCAAACTCTTCCAAAATATTGCAGAGGGAGGAACACTCCCAAACTCATTCTACGAGGCCACCATCACCCTGATACCAAAACCAGACAAAGATGTCACAAAGAAAGAAAACTACAGGCCAATATCACTGATGAACATAGATGCAAAAATCCTCAACAAAATACTAGCAAACAGAATCCAACAGCACATTAAAAGGATCATACACCATGATCAAGTGGGGTTTATCCCAGGAATGCAAGGATTCTTCAATATACGCAAATCAATCAACGTGATACACCATATTAACAAATTGAAGGAGAAAAACCATATGATCATCTCAATAGATGCAGAGAAAGCTTTTGACAAAATTCAACACCCATTTATGATAAAAGCACTGCAGAAAGTAGGCATAGAGGGAACTTTCCTCAACATAATAAAGGCCATATATGACAAACCCACAGCCAACATTGTCCTCAATGGTGAAAAACTGAAACCATTTCCACTAAGATCAGGAACAAGACAAGGTTGCCCACTCTCACCACTATTATTCAACATAGTTTTGGAAGTGTTAGCCACAGCAATCAGAGAAGACAAAGAGATAAAAGGAATCCAATTCGGAAAAGAAGAAGTAAAGCTGTCACTGTTTGCAGATGACATGATACTATACATAGAGAATCCTAAAGATGCTACCAGAAAACTCCTAGAGCTAATCAATGAATTTGGTAAAGTAGCAGGATACAAAATTAATGCACAGAAATCTCTTGCATTTCTATACACTAATGACGAAAAATCTGAAAGTGAAATTAAGAAAACACTCCCGTTTACCATTGCAACAAAAAGAATAAAATATCTAGGAATAAACCTACCTAAGGAGACAAAAGACCTGTACGCAGAAAATTATAAGACACTGATGAAAGAAATTAAAGATGATACAAATAGATGGAGAGATATACCATGTTCCTGGATTGGAAGAATCAACATTGTGAAAATGACTCTACTACCCAAAGCAATCTACAGATTCAATGCAATCCCTATCAAACTACCACTGGCATTTTTCACAGAACTAGAACAAAAAATTTCACAATTTGTATGGAAACACAAAAGACCCCGAATAGCCAAAGCAATCTTGAGAACGAAGAATGGAGCTGGGGGAATCAGGCTCCCTGACTTCAGACTATATTACAAAGCTTCAGTAATCAAGACAGTTTGGTACTGGCACAAAAACAGAAATATAGATCAATGGAACAGGATAGAAAGCCCAGAGATAAACCCACACACATATGGTCACCTTATCTTTGATAAAGGAGGCAAGCATATACAGTGGAGAAAAGACAGCCTCTTCAATAAGTGGTGCTGGGAAAATTGGACAGGTACATGTAAAAGTATGAAATTAGAACACTCCCTGACACCATGCACAAAAATAAACTCAAAATGGATTAAAGACCTAAATGTAAGGCCAGACACTATCAAACTCTTAGAGGAAAACATTGGCAGAACACTCTATGACATACATCACAGCAAGATTCTTTTTGACCCAGCTCCCAGAGAAATGGAAATAAGAACACAAATAAACAAATGGGACCTAATGAAACTTAAAAGCTTTTGCACAGCAAAGGAAACCATAAACAAGACCAAAAGACAACCATCAGAATGGGAGAAAATATTTGCAAATGAAGCAACTGACGAAGGATTAATCTCCAATATTTACAAGCAGCTCATGCAGCTCAATAACAAAAAAATGAACAACCCAATCCAAAAATGGGCAGAAGACCTAAATAGACATTTCTCCAAAGAAGATATACAGATGGCCTACAGACACATGAAAGAATGCTCAACATCATTAATCATTAGAGAAATGCAAATCAAAACTACAATGAGATATCATCTCACACCGGTCAGAATGGCCATCATCAAAAAATCTAGAAACAATAAATGCTGGAGGGGGTGTGGAGGAAAGGGAACCCTCTTGCACTGTTGGTGGGAATGTAAATTGATACAGCCACTATGGAGAACAGTATGGAGGTTCCTTAGAAAACTACAAATAGAACTACCATACGACCCAGCAATCCCACTACTGGGCATATACCCTGAGAAAACCATAGGTCAAAAAGTGTCATGTACCACAATGTTCATTGCAGCGCTATTTACAATAGCCAGGACATGGAATCAATCTAAATGTCCATCGACAGATGAATGGATAAAGAAGATGTGGCACATATATACAATGGAATATTACTCAGCCATAAAAAGAAATGAAATGGAGGTATTTGTAATGAGGTGGATGGAGTTAGAGTCTGTCATACAGAGTGAAGTAAGTCAGAAAGAGAAAAACAAATACAGTATGCTAACACATGTATACGGAATCTAAGGAAAAAAAAAAAAAGGCCATGAAGAACCTAGTGGCAAGACGGGAATAAAGACACAGACCTACTAGAGAATGGACTTGAGGATATGAGGAGGGGGTGGGGTGAGATGTGACAGGGTAAGAGAGTGTCATGGACATATATACACTACCAAATGTAAAATAGATAGCTAGTGGGAAGCAGCCGCATAGCACAGGAAGATCAGCTCGGTGCTTTGTGACCACCTAGAGGGGTGGGATGGGGAGGGTGGGAGGGAGGGAGATGCAAGAGGGAAGAGAAATGGGAACATATTGTATATGTATAACTGATTCACTTTGTTATAAAGCAGAAGCTAACACACCATTGTAAGGCAATTGTACTTCAATAAAGATGTTAAAAAAAAAAAATACCCACACACAGAATTGTTTCTCTGATTAAACTTTACCAAAAATACTTCATTTATTTATTTTTTTTACTGTAGGTTAACAATTTTTGTGGTAATATTTATCCCCTAAATTTCCAAATTTAAGACCAATCTTATTTCTATGAGCATGATGCCCTTATGTCACTGATATGGATAATGCCCAATGGACATTCTTGGTTTTGTACTGCTTTCTCTCATAGTTAAAAATCAAGAATGCCTCTTTCTACAGATGTCTTTTTGCGCCCCTTCCTCTCATAGAAAGAAATAACTGAAACTCAATTTATATTGTTTATATATTTAAGCAAGGGGGAAAGTGTGCATCTTGGATGTATAGGAAATCTTGGAATTTCCTATACATCTCTAAGGAAACTCCAGTGAGTCCTCTTGTCAAATATGAGTTTTTGTCCCCCTCCCCATATCTTTTAACTTTGGGTTTTTCTTTATTTTTTGTAAAGTGAAACTTTGTAAAGTGAAACTGAACTGAAAGATGGACTTCAAAAGAAGCCTCATAATAGCTAATTCATATATATTTTCTTCTTTCCTAAAGCCATTATAAAAGTATTGATAAAAACAAAAAAAAAAATCTTAATTTTTCAAAACATAAATGTCAACATGTGGTCATGGGAACTTCTGATTTTGCATGATCAGAGTCTGCCTGGCCTGCCCATCTGCCAGCGTCCTCACTATGCTTCCAACAGTCAACTCTGTCTCACTGTATCAGCCAGTACTCACTGCCTTCCTGACCCAGTGCCAATGCCCTGAGTGGCCTCCCTTCAGCACTGCCTGGCAAAACCCCAGGTTTTTTCCAGGTCAGTCCTTACCCACCCCTCCCTGCCCCCAAGCATCCTGCTCACCAGTATCAATGGAGCCCCCAGTGCCCTGCCCAGCAACCTAATAGCTTCCCCTCCTCAATCAGCTTTCCCCACTCTCCGCAAACACTACATCAAACCTGCATCTCAGACTTCTTAACTCCCCAATTTCCCTATTTAGTAGATACCTCACCCTCCGGCTTCACATATTGGGAAATGCCATCAGCAAAGGAGCTCTGAATGTCATATGTGGGACACTGCAGAGGCCCTATCACCAGGCAAGTCAACCCCAGAGGCAGGAATTCACTGACCTCCCATGAAAAGGGAAAACCAACCAGTTAGTGGGGCCCTTGCAGAGGTGCCATTCACCACCTGAAATGGCCCAGAGCTGCCACATTGCCCTGAAAGGCATAACAGCCCCTATAGTCCTAAAAGACACCCTAGGGCACAGCAGTGTGCTGGGGGATGTTGGGGAGGACAGCCAGGTCTCAGGAAGACTGGAGGGTCCCCTAGGAAGGTATGTGGGTAAGGGAACAAGAGCCGCCAAGGAACCCAGGCACAAATGACGGGTGCTCTCTGAGTGAAGCATGATTTGGGCTGGAGTGATAAGAGCAGGTCACCCCCAAATTCTGGAGATGGGTCGGTGGCCAGACCTGAAAGAATGGGAAGGCCAGAACATCACTTCCTCCCTTGGCCTTTAAAACCCTAAATGAGCAGGAACGTGGGCCTAGTAGAGAAGTTGGAGCTTTGGACTGCCAAACATAAAAATGCTTCTGACGACTTACCTAACCTCCAAAATATGTAAGAGGGGCGGGGAACAAGAGGACGGAGGGGGAGACTGAGAGCTCGGGTGTCAATGACTGCAAGTCCTGAGTGTCGGGGCACTGGCAGCACCTCGCAGATTTCCGTCTCTGGGCAAGGGGAGGTTGATGGGCTTTTCCTCCCTCGCCTGTTACTCTGTGGGATGGTGTCGGGCACGTGGAGCCGCGGTGCGGCTTGCGGTGCTGGGTAGGACCGCGGACCCGAGCACGAGCGCGCGCTCTGCCCTGCCCCTCGCCCCCGCTTTTCCCCAGCCCTGCACTCCCTTTCCCAGGAGCGCTGTCGGGGAATCCACCTTACTCCCGGCTCTGCCTTCCCATCCCGCCCGGCAGGCAAATATTAGAGAGTGTATGTAGAAATTGCTTCAAGTAAAGCTCATGTGAATTTTCCTCAGCGAGTTTCCAGAAGGCCACCTGCCGCCGCTGAGGATCGTCGCTGGAAACCCCCGCTGCAGTGCCACAAAACGGGAGAGGGGGTTCACCGCCCCCCAAGCAGTGGAGACAATCTGTTCCTCCGAATCAGGTTTATTTTCTCCTTTTGGGGGAAAAAAGAAGGAAAGCTAATTACATTACGCTCTGGCTGTATTGACGGAAAACATGGAAGCAAACTGCAGGGATTGCGCCTCGAGGGCGCGTGATCTTCCACTAGCCGCAAGCCTCAGGAAAGTCCCCGAGCCCCTCTGTAAGCAGGAAACGATGGGTGGCCGATCTCCACCGCGCACCGGGGTCTCGTCCACCGCGAAAAGTGAGGCAAGGAAGGCGGAGGGGCGGCCGTTTGTGGGGTCCTGCTTACCCTCGAGCTTCGGGTGCAGGGAGCGCTTGATAATCCCCCAACCCTGGTCTGGGGGACCAGGCGGGAGCTTGCGACCCCGCCGGGGACAGACAGGGGCGAGAGATGTGGGCTGGCGGCGGCGTGAATTCCCCCCGCGCGCACACGCCACAGTTAGCTGCGCGCAGCCCGCGATCGCCCAGCACGCAGACACCGCTCGGGCAGGCGGGGTCAGCACTCTGCGGGTTGTGAAAGGCGAGACCCTCTGCCGGCCGCGCCGGGGCTGGGGGATCGAGCCGACAGGGGCCCCTCCCCGCCGCCTGCGCCCATCCCGCCCTGGCCGCGGAGGGCGCGCGGCCACCGGGTGTGAAGGGCGACGGTTTCTGCGGTCTGGCTGGCGGCCGGCCGAAAGATCAGCCTCAGCTTGATCCCCAGCGCGTCTAACTGAGGTCAAGCAAAGCAGGAGGGCGGAGGCGCCGGGGAGGTGGGCGGAATGGGAGCTCTGACGGAGGACGGTGAGGTGCGGAGGGAGGGAGGAAGGAAGCCAGCGGCTAGATGGAACTCCTCCTGGCGGGTTCCAAGCTCGGTACTTGCGAGTGCCCCTGGCCGGCTCGTCCAGGCACACCCGACAGCCGCGAAGCCGACGGTCCGGGGAGGAAATGGGGCCTAGCACCTACTTGCACAGCACCTAGACCAGAGCCAGCTGCTCCAGAAGCAGGCCCCCAACGTGTAAAAATACTCCACCTCCTGCCCGAACTCCATCCCTGCACTCCCCGCCTCCTCTGGGCCTGCTGCTTGTCCCAAACTGCACGTGTCGTACCCTCCCCCCCAAGATCATCCCTGCACCTGCCTTCCCTACCTTCCATCTTCCTCCCTCCATCCAAGCCTGGTGCTTGACCAAGGGCCCTTTCCCAGCCTAGAAAGTCAAGAGATCAAGTCCTGGAGATTATTTCTCCAAAGTAACGACTCAAACTGCCAAGGACCCGAGGTCCCGCCCCTCCACCTCCCATCTGGATGCCTGCAGACTTCTCCCTGGATTCCTACTCTCGCTCCTCCTCTCTCCCTAATCCGTTTTTCACACTGCTTCCAAGAGCCTGTTGAAGCACAAGGGGACCCTGGTGGTGGTAAACCGCGTATTTCCTCTGTTAAGCAGGCTAAGGGTGCTTGGGCTGGGGAATAAATGTTCTGAGGACTTCGGCTCACATTTATTGAGTGCTTACTATGTCATTTGTTAAACACTTCAAGTGCATATTCTCATTTGACTGCCCAACAACCCTTCCGGATAGGTATTATTAAGTATTGTTATCTATTATTATTATCATCTATTATTATGAAGGAAGAAACTGAGGCACAGAGGATCACACAGCTTATGAGTAGCAGAGGCAATTTGGAGTCAGGCAGTCCTCCCCCACTCCCCATGCGGCCCCCAGTCAATTTCTCCACCACTGCAGAAAGCCCTGACATTCCTATCAGGGATGGAATGACCCACAGCACCTGCTCCCTTTCCAGGACCCACACTGGCACCGCAAGAGTCCCTAGCCCCCATTTCCTGTCTACGACTTAGGGGTGATTCCTCTCCACTGGCCTTTCTATGACCTAGGTAAGATGGGCAGACACTCGAGACGGTAAACAGGAACCATCTGATTGCCATTTGCTCAAGTGAATCCCTGCTTTTTATTTCTGTGAACTGAACTATTATGTAATACTTGAACTATTATGTAATACACTACTAAATAACCAGGAGATCACTGAAGAAATCAAAGAGGAAATCAGAAGATACCTAGAAACAAATGACAATGAAAACACGACGACCCAAAACCTATGGGATGCAGCAAAAGCACTTCTAAGAGGAAAGTTTATAGCAATACAATCCTACCTCAAAAAACAAGAAACATCTCAAATAAACAACCTAACCTTACACCTAAAGCAATTACAGAAAGAAGAACAAAAAAACCCCAAAGTTAGCAGAAGGAAAGAAATCATAAAGATCAGATCAGAAATAAATGAAAAAGAAATGAAGGAAACAATAACAAAGATCAATAAAACTAAAAGCTGTTTCTTTGAGAAGATTAAAAAAATGGTAAACCATTAGCCACACTCATCAAAGAAAAAAAGGGAGAAGACTCAAATCAATAGAATTAGAAATGAAAAAGGAGAAGTAACAACTGACACTGCAGAAATACAAAGGATCATGAGAGATTACTACAAGCAACTATATGCCAATAAAATGGACAACCTGGAAGAAATGGACAAATTCTTAGAAAAGCACAAACTTCCGAGACTGAACCAGGAACAAATAGAAAATATGAACAGGCCAATCACAAGCACTGAAATGGAGACTGTGATTAAAAATCTTCCAACAAACAGAAGCCCAGGACCAGATGGCTTCCCAGGCGAATTCTATCAAACATTTTGAGAAGAGCTAACACCTATTCTTCTCAAACTCTTCCAAATTATAGCAGAGGGAGGAACACTCCCAAACTCATTCTACGAGGCCACCATCACCCTGATACCAAAACCAGACAAAGACGTCACGAAGAAAGAAAACTACAGGCCAATATCACTGATGAAATTAGATGCAAAAATCCTCAACAAAATACTAGCAAACAGAATCCAACAACACATTAAAAGCATCATACACCATGATCAAGTGGGGTTTATCCCAGGAATGCAAGGATTCTTCAATATACGCAAATCGATCAATGTGATACACCATATTAACAAATTGAAGGAGAAAAACCATATGATCATCTCAATAGATGCAGAAAAAGCTTTTGACAAAATTCAACACCCATTTATGATAAAAATCCTCCAGAAAGTAGGCATAGAGGGAACTTACCTCAACATAATAAAGGCCATAAATGACAAACCCACAGCCAACATCGTTCTAAATGGTGAAAAACTGAAACCATTTCCTCTAAGATCAGGAACAAGACAAGGTTGTCCACTCTCACCACTATAATTCAACATAGTTTTGGAAGTGTTAGCCACAGCAATCAGAGAAGAAAAAGAAATAAAAGGAATCCAAATCGGAAAAGAAGAAGTAAAGCTGTCACTGTCTGCAAATGACATGATACTATACATAGAGAATCGTAAAAATGCTACCAGAGAACTACTAGAGCTAATCAATGAATTTGGTAAAGTAGCAGGATACAAAATTAATGCACTCTTGCATTCCTATACACTAATGGTGAAAAATCTGAAAGAGATATTAAGGAAACACTCCCATTTACCACTGCAACAAAAAGAGTAAAATACCTAGGAATAAACCTACCTAAGGAGACAAAAGACCTGTATGCAGAAAACTGTAAGACACTGATGAAAGAAATCAAAGATGACACAACAGATGGAGAGATATACCATGTTCTTGGATTGGAAGAATCAGCATTGTGAAAACTACTATAGTATGCAAAGCAATCTACAGATTCAATGCAATCCCTATCAAACTACCACTGGCATTTTTCACAGAACTAGAACAAAAAAATTCACAATTTGTATGGAAACACAAAAGACCCCGAATAGCCAAAGCAATCTTGAGAAAGAAAAACGGAGCTGGAGGAATCAGGCTCCCGGACTTCAGACAATACTACAAAGCTACAGTAATCAAGACACTATTGTACTGGCACAAAAACAGAAATATAGATCACTGGAACAGGATAGAAAGCCCAGAGATAAACCCATGCGCATATGGTCACCTTATTTTTGATAAAGGTGGTAAGAATATACAATGGAGAAAACACAGCTTCTTCAATATGTGGTGCTGGGAAAACTAGACAGCTACATGTAAAAGAATGAAATTAGAACACTCCCTAACACCATACACAAAACTAAACTCAAAATGGATTAAAGACCTAAATGTAAGGCCAGACACTATAAAACTCTTAGAGGAAAACATAGGCAGAACACTCTATGACATAAATCACAGCAAGATCCTTTTTGACCCACCTCGGAGAGAAATGGAAATAAAAACAAAAATAAACAAATGGGACCTAATGAAACTCAAAAGCTTTTGCACAGCAAAGGAAAACATAAACAAGACGAAAAGATAACCCTCAGAATTGGAGAAAATATTTGCAAATGAAGCAACTGACAAAGGATTAATCTCCAGAATTTACAAGCAGCTCATGCAGCTCAATATCAAAGAAACAACAACCCAATCCAATAATGGGCAGAAGACCTAAATAGACATTTCTCCAAAGAAGATATACAGATTGCCAACAAACACATGAAAGTATGCTCAACATCACAAATCATTAGAGAAATGCAAATCAAAACTACAATGAGGTATCACCTCACACCAGTCAGACTGGCCATCATCAAAAAATCTACAAACAATAAATGCTGGAGAGGATGTGGAGAAAAGGGAACCCTCTTGCACTGTTGGTGGGAATGTAAATTGATACAGCCACTATGGAGAACAGTATGGAGGTTCCTTAAAAACCTAAAAATAGAACTACCATATGACCCAGCAATCCCACTTCTGGGCATATACCCTGAGAAAACCATAATGCAAAAAGAGTCATGTGCCACAATGTTCACTGAAGCTCTATTTACAATAGCCAGGACATGGAAGCAACCTAAGTGTCCATCAACAGATGAATGGATAAAGAAGATGTGGCACATATATACAATGGAATATTACTCAGCCATAAAAAGAAATGAAATAGAGTTATTTGTAGTGAGGTGGATGGACCTAGAGTCTGTTATACAGAGTGAAGTAAGTCAGAAAGAGAAACAAATACCTTATGCTAACACATATATATGGAATCTAAAAAAAAGAAAAAAAAAAGGTTCTGAAGCACCTAGGGGCAGGACAGGAATAAAGAGGCATATGTAGAGAATCGACTTGAGGACACAGGGAGTGGGAAGGGTAAGCTGGGACGTAGTGAGAGAGTAGCATGGACATATATACATTACCAAATGTAAAATAGGTAGCTAATGGGAAGCAGCCACATAGCACAGGGAGATCAGCTTGGTGATTTGTGACCACCTAAAGGGGTGGGGTAGGGAGGGTGGAAGGGAGATGCAAGAGGGAGGCGATATGGGGATATATGTATATGTATAGCTGATACGCATGTTTATAAAGCAGAAACTAACACACCATTGTAAAGCAATTATACTCCAATAAAGATGTCCAAAAAAAATTTTTTTTAATTAAAAAAAAAGGAAGGGAGCATGGTGTGCTTCTGGCTGCAGCTCTGCAGTCTCCCTCTAGTGCCCCCTATTGGCAGAGCCAACGGGGCCAGTGACAGAGGGGAGGGTCAGAGTCCTATGATGGCCCCACAGGACAGAGCAGAGCAGAGTTGACTGGATTGGGAGCTTAATAACTGGCACAGGGGAGAAGGGCAAAGAGAAGGGAGACTGGGAGCAGGAATCACCAGCAGGGGAAGAGACATAGCTATGGGAGAAGGTGGGAGAGTTCTCCCCAGTCACCTCTTCTGGGGCATCAAATGGAGAGAAGATAGAATACCCTTGAAACAAACAGTGTCAGATGGGCTGACTTTGCCCCAAGCCCATTACCTGCCACTTCACACGCCAGAGTTAGTAACACATACCAACACATACATATATACTATACAGACCATACACCACACACACACCACACACACACCACACATAGCACACACACACACAGCACGCACACACACCACACATACACACACCACACACACACCACACACACACCACACACACCACATAAACACACCACACACACACACCACACACACCACATAAACACACCACACACACACCACATAAACACACCACACAAGCACACCACACACACCACATAAATACACCACACACACCACATAAACACACCACACACACCACATAGACATACCACACACACACCACACACACACACCACACACACCACATACACACACCACATACACACCACACACACCACATACACACACCACATAAACACACCACACACACGACACACACACACCACATAAACACACCACACACACCACATAAACACACTACACATACACACCACACACACCACATAAACACACCACACACACACCACATAAACACACCACACACACACAACACACACACCACATAAACACACCACACGCACAACACATAAACACACCACACACACACCACACACACCACATAAACACACCACACACACACCACATAAACACACCACACACACACAACACACACACCACATAAACACACCACACGCACAACACATAAACACACCACACACACACCACACACACCAGATAGACACACCACACACACACCACACACACCACACATACACCATGCTTTTGCTCATGAGATTCCTCAGCCTATGTCCAGTTCTCCAGAAGTGGGTCTGGGACAAGGTTTGGTCTGCATGTGATATATTAAAGAAGTGCCACCAGGGGAGGGGGAGGAGGCAGGAAGCCAAGCAAGGATGTGATTTCAGGCTGCATCCAGTGGATGTAGCTTCAATCTGAATTTGCTGGGGACTCTGGAGGCTAAGTTGTACCCACAGCCATCCTGACCTGAGGCCAGAGAGCCTGGATTTCATACTCCTGCACTTAGGAGTCAGAGTCAGCAGTGTCTGACCCTCCTCTGCCCTGGCGACTCTTAACCAATGGCTGACCCTGCAGTTCCATTCCAGGTCAAGATAAGTGGTATTCAGAGTTGCCACTCTTAGATGGCCTTCCTCCCTTCCTCCCTCCCTTCCTTCCTTCCATCCTCCCTCCCTTCCTTCCTCCCTCCCTTCCTTCCTTCCTTTCCTAACACTTGTGGGGCCTGGGTAGCATTGCATGTGGAGGCTCCAGCCCACAGCTTACCCTCCTTCTCTCCCTGCCCATGGCTCCATTAGTCACTGAGAGGGGCCTCACATGTAACTGTGTGGACATCCCAGCTCTGTGCATATAACTTCTAGTTCCACCGAATACATACCCTTTGGCCACCCCTCAGGCCCAGGAGTCCATATATCAAGTGTACACTCCAGGAAAGAGATATGCCTGAGCCTTGGAAACAGTGGAGTATTTTTATCATTTCGGTTTTTATCTCTCCTTGGGTAAAAGCTGAACACGCTACTTTCCTTATTTTGTTTCCCTAAACATTTTAGCATGCGTACTAAACAGACCAAATCTGTGGGTAATCAATATTTTTATCCTCCTCCTTAAATCCAAGGACCTTAGAACATTTTAACTCTGAGTCTCCCTTCCCAAATTGTGTGCTCTTTTTATTATGTTTTATCTCTTTAAAAACCCCACAGAACATTATTGTTATTTGGGTTTGATACAGGTAATTCTGTTTACATTTATGCCCATATTTTTATTTTCTTTGTTCATCAATCCTTATTGCTTCTTTGACCGTCCATCCCTTTTTCCATCTATCTGAAGTGCATCCCAGAATTTCCTTTTGGTAGCTTCTGTTGGGGGGAAAGAAACCCCTAAGTTTATCTTTTTCTGAAAAGTGCTGATTTCAGCACCTTATTAATTCTTTCATATCCTAAAGGGCTTTTGAACAGTTTTTGTATCATCTGGTAAGGGTGGTAAAGAAAGTGAGGAGTTGAAGACTTTCCAATAAATGGAAAAGAGGAGGCAATGTTAATCAACTTGCTTTTCTTTGGGTGGTCCTTTATGCAAAGACATCAAAAAAAAATACAGCTTTGAGAAAGATGTACCTACAAAAGAGAAAATGATTCATCATTATTACTTTGATTTTCTTTTTTATGGTTCTCACCTCTTCTGAGGACTACAGGATACTTACAAAAAGTTTCTGTCCTCGAATGGCCTAAAGCATTTGGGCCATCCAAGCCTCCTAAAATTGTTTATACACTCTGGTTCCATTTTATCAATTTCTACTCAATATTAATTCACCCTAGTCTGGCTTCCAGCCTCATAATTCTATCTAAACATCTCTCACTGAAGTCACCAATGGCCACTGTGTCAATTCAGGTACTTCTAGAAGCAGACTCTGAGATAGAGTTAGAGGTGTTTCATTGGGGCTAACTAACACCTGTGAAAGATAAAGCAGGAAGAAGGAGCAGGCAGGGAGAGCCCCCTACCACACTTTGATGTAGATCTGACACCTGTAAAGGAAGAGAGGGCAGGAAGGGGAGAGGGTAAGAAGGACACTGGGCTTCGGGGAGTCTGAGCCCTAGCACTACCACTCTGGTCAGCCACTGGTTGAGGGCTGCCCTGGAGGAACAGGACTTGTTCAAATGCTGAGGCAGATCCTGAGGGCACCACAGCTAGAGGGTGTCAGAAACTGCACTCCTTGGGCCAGGTCCTCCCTGGCAGGGGGATCTGAGTGGTGTACTGACATGTGACCATGGCCACTGTGGCAATAAACCCAGGGTCGTCCTCCAGCCTTGATCTCACCTGACTTCTCTGAACATCAAGATTTTTGACCCGTCCCTTCTTCTGAGACTCTATCTTGCCTTGGCTTCTGTATCTCAGTATTTTCCTGGTTTACCTGAGATGTCACTGGATGTTCTTTCTGAGAATTCTTTGCAGGTTCATCTTCATCCACATGACCTTTATACATGGGTATTGTCCAAGCCTTACTCTTAGGTCTTCTGTTCCACATTCTCCCAGGTGATCTCACCCACACCCATGACTTAAATTACAATCCTGATCTAGAACCCAGTCTCAAATTGGCAACTATCAGAGAGTCCTCTGACAGCTTGATTCAGTTTTGCACATGAGCCTCAGTCCTCCTCTGTCCCTCCAACCCTCAGCTTTCTCAGAGCACATTGCATCAATAATCAATTCTGTAATCTGGACTAATAACTCCCACCCTCAGAGTTGACTGGGGTAATGTACTTGAAGATACTCTGTAAACTGTAAAACACACAAAATAATGTTGTTATTGTAACACTTTTCAAAGTTCTCTATTTTCTAGAAAAAACATCCCAAATCCCTCTTTGCATTAAAAATTCAGCCCGAAGTGTATTTTCTACTACCCCATTCATTCACACTCTGCTCTGCATAAACATATCCCAAAGCTGTCTTACTTGGAACACTAGTATCCCTTAAGATAGAAGTTGATGCTCCATGAAAAAAGTCAAGTTTGAGAAATATTGCTCTCCTGGAAAGTTAAAATATACTCTGTTATATTAAAGGTCCTGAGAAGCATAACCTTTTTAACCACTTTTTTCAACTGCCTTAGCCATAGGGCCTTTTTTTTTTTTCCATGCCACACTATAAAATTCCTGTGGGCCACTAGTGTTCACACAACAGGTAGAAAACTTTGCTCTATGCAGGTGGGACAACTAACTATTCCACCTAAAGAGGTCATCCACAAGTTCTCCCTACCAAGATCCCCCCGCTAGTAGGGGGAGACCTGACTCACATCCTTTTCAAAGCCTGGCTGTTCCCTCTCTTCCTTCTATTCTGTGAGCTCCTTAGAATGGTTCCAATAAACCCACCTTTTTGAACCAAGTTGTCCAGTGTAAGTTCTGTTGGTCAAAACTGAAATGCTGCCTGACACACCAGTGGGCAAAAAGTCAGTGGAGGGGCCAGAGTCCCAAACTGGAAGTTTCCCGAACACCCCTTACATTTGAATGGATAAATAAATTGTGGTGTATCCCTACAATGGGATACTGTACAGCAATGAGAATGGACTGTCTTCCACATGGGCAATAATATGCATGAATTTCACAAATATAATTAGACAAAAAAGTGAGGCATAATATGAATCCTTTTTTATGAAGGTAAAAAACAGGCAAAACTAACCAATGCTATTAGACGTCAGGATGGTGGTTGCCATTGGAAATGAACAGGGTACAAGAGGGCTGGTTTCCTGGGTGTGCTCACTTTGTGAACATTCATGAGCCTGTACCTTATGATGGATGCATTCTTCTGTATGTATGTTATACTTCAGTAAAAAATTTTGGAGGGGTGGTGTCAGAAAAGGTCATTCCCCACTGACAATTCCATTGGCAAAACCACCCAGAGGGAACATGTTGATTTCAGGACCAATATAAATGATAGCTCCAATATGATAGCCCCAGTTGTCTTAGCTCACTCTGTGTTTGGTTATCACATTTGTCTAAACATCTGTACCCATAACTTTTACATTTCTATGCATGTCAAAGAGTCATTCTGTATTAATCATGTTTTACGTTGTCTATATTTTATGATACTTTGACATCTCAGGACTTTGGGGACCCAGTGAGGGACTGCACCTCCCAGGATTAGCTAATTCCTCCAGACAGCAAACAACTTACCTGCATATCTTTCATATGCAAACTAACCCATCCAGAGCCCACACTCCAAACCACCTCCTCTATCTGGATTTTACACTCCTAGAGGCAATACACTCCTAAAGCCCATGCTTTACCCTCTCTTTCTGCCTCCTGATGGACCCTGGTGCTTCCCCACATGGCCCTGCTATGCCTTCAGTTTCTAGGGATCTGTGAGTATAGACTTCTTCTTTAATGACAGTCATTTCCACATGTCTTACCAACCTGATAAAAACAAATCCTGTGTACATTTCAAAGTACATTCATTCATTCCACAATTTTTTTTAAGCACCAGCTATATTTCAGGCATAGTTTTAGATGCCAAGGATAGAGCAGTGACCATACAAACAAGGTTTGTGCTCTCATGGAGCTCATGTCTAATGAGACAGAGATAATCAACAAGCAAAGAAATAAATATTTCCAGATAGAGTTAAGGTGGTATGAATGAAATAGGGCAGGATGGGTCATTTTATGTTGTTTGGTTTTTGTTTGTTTGTTTTTTAGGAAGACTGGTCAGAGAAGTTCTCCCCTTAAGGAGGTGACACTTGACCCAGGGCCTGAATAGGTGATTGTATACCAAGGGCACCCAGAGATCTGTGATGGGTGCCTGGAGTCATCCAAAATAACCAGAATGACGTATCTGCTGCCAATACTCATCCAGAACAAATTTTCTCCCTTTCTCAACAAGCAAAGGAGGGCTTGAATCCAACAAAAAATAATTTACCCGCATCAGCAAAGTCCACAGCCTGCTCCAATCAAGTTGCCTTCCAAATGCTATAAAGCTGAGGTGCCCAAGCACCAGGACCCAGGGGATGGTTGGGCTACCTGCCTAAAACCTCAGGGCAGCAACCAGCTTGCATATGTGTTTACATAACTGTTTGCAAATAGAAAGGAAGTGTGTAGAGCCCTGAGCCCTCTTTGCTCTCCATCCCTGGGCACCCACTGCCTGGTTCAGCTCCGCACTGACAAAAGCCTTCCCTGGCCACTGCAGACCTGACTGCCCTCCCACCTGCCCCCTGCCCCAGGCCCACCCCAGGAAGGGCAGGCTGGCCATCCACCATCCACATTAAGAGCAAACAATATTTCCACCATTTTTTTTTTAAGATCCAACTTACTTTGGACAACATTTGAATCAAATAAGGGTAGAAAAATGAAATCTCAGGGCCCTCAACTCATCAGTGGCACAATACGGGTCATTGACATGATGCAGGTCTGTCCAGGGGCCTGCAGCTAAGGGATGCGTATGCCTGGGGGCAGAGAGGGGCTGGCAGCTTCCACATTCCCCTTCCTCAAAGCTCCCAGGCTGGGCCTGGGTATTTCGCACTGGGAACCTTACACACATACCCTGGGCCCCAAGGCCAGCGCTACACATACCTCCCTTCACCAAGGAAGAGCCAGGGACCCCAGATCTGAGCATGTCTCCCACTGGAGCCTCCAGGAAAGGGCAGATCCATTTCACTTGGGGCAACGGGAACTGGGCCGAGCGAGGCCTGCTAAGTGGAACCTGCACGTAGCATCTCGCTCAGGCTCTGTTTCCATAGCCTCTCTCTCCCCAGAGGGTTTGTGCCAGTGCCAGCTCCTCAGAGAACATTTCCTAGGAGCCCCGGCGGTGATTTGGCTCTGGCGCTGAAACTGGCTTGTTTATCTTTGCCTCAGATTCCAAGTTTGTCTCCCACCATATATCTCCCTGGCGGGTTTGTTTGGGTACTCATACAAACACAGCCCTTCATCTTTGATAGTCATCCTTCCGGAGCCTTTTTATATGTCAGTAATGTCATGCTTCGGAGCTATGAAAACTCGAAAGAACCCCATTATACCTTGCAGCAATTTAAAAACAGCAGAGATCTAATGGAGAGCCTGAGGCTGGCAGGGCCAGAGGGAGCTTCTCTGTGGCCAAGATACAATGCTGACCACCTCTAAAATGTCATTGTCCTCCACAGACTCCATCAGGTACTTGATGGCCTGTGAAAAGGGCAATTCCCTTGTATGTAGGTCAAATCTCAAAGTCTCAAGTCTCCCAGCTGGCTTACAAATCAAGCAAGAATCTTTCTACTTATCAAGCATTCTGTATTTCCCTATTTAATCAGAAAGCCTGCAGAGGCACGGCCCCCACTTCCTGTTTAATCAAAGAACCAGGCCTCAAGGGTCACAAGTTGGCTATTTAGCAACCTTTATGCATAAGTGCCTTTTAGATAAAGCTTCCATGGAAAGTGCCTAAATCCTATAAAAGTAATTTATTTGCTTACCCACAAAATTATAATATTCATTTTGTTTGTGTAAACCTGCCAGTCCCTAGTCATTACTGTGAACCACAAAAAACTGTTTCAAGTAGGATTTCATCCCAGACATAGTTTCCAGTTTGAATCTGACATATTATACCTGAGAGGATTACAGGAAACCATAGATAATTCCTAATTTCTACTTTGGGTCTTCATATAATAATTTTTCTTTTTCTCTTTTTTTTTTGCTATTTGAAGAATTGCCCCACACAGGAAGAGGCTGGGAACTAGGTATCCGGGAAGGAATGCTGGCCTTGGGACGACACTGCCCCTTCTTGTAGCCATCACAAAATAAAAGAGATGCCCCTTTCTGTCAGCAGTTATCATTTGGACAGATTACAAAAATGTATTTGGGGGTTTGGGCACATGGTTTGAATCTAGGCACCCCAAGCAGGGTGCGGGCCAGCGCTGGCAGGAAGCCCCAACCCCCATGCAGGATGGAGCAGGGAGGTCAAGGCCACTGCAGGACCTCGGGCGGGAAGCAACCATGGAAGGGCCAGCTGTCCGTGCAGCCCAGCTGCTGAGTTGTGGCAGCCAGCTCTGCCCGGGCCACTCCCCACTCGCTGGGAAGCACATCCGAAACCTGTCCTGAAGCCTCTCTCTCTTCTCCCAAGTTGAAAGGAAAGACAGCAACCTTCAGGGGCCTGACAGGCCCAGGGGACCCTGCACTGTCTGCCCTCTCCATGCGGCGCAGGGTGGGGACAGGGCGGGGCCCGGCTGGGAGTCCCCAGAGGTTCACACCCTCAGGGCCCTGTTGTCTGACACCAGCCACATGCCTGTAGCCCGCTGGCTTTGAAGAACCCCTGATTTGCTAAAGAATCTGGAGGAGGAAACAGTGAGAGACACAAAAACACATGGCAAGTGGCGGAGGACCTTCCAGGCATCATTTGGGGAGTGTCAAGTAGTGGCTTGCTTAAAGCTTCCCTCCTATAGCACATCAAAGTGCCTGACCTCTTACTTTACAGCTTCTTAAATTCGTGTCCATGCCAAGGAAGCTCATTTTCCCATGGTTAATCATACTCCTAGTGGTTTCCTAGACTTTCAGAGGAGGCTTCTGGGAAAAGATGGCCTTTGACAGGCAAGCCAGAATTAGGTGGATGGGACACAGAGGCAAAGGCATACAAGCAAAAGGGCAGCCAGTGCCCCCACCAGGAGATGCAGAGCCCCCTGGGATGCTCAGAAGATTGGCAGATCCATCCATGGGTGAGGAGCC
Source organism: Balaenoptera musculus (assembly GCF_009873245.2). NCBI lineage: Eukaryota > Metazoa > Chordata > Mammalia > Artiodactyla > Balaenopteridae > Balaenoptera > Balaenoptera musculus. The sequence goes on along the minus strand of NC_045790.1, from coordinate 28,487,769 downwards.
GTGAGGCTGGGCAAGGGCACAGACTGGAGCCCAGAGGAGTGCCCAGCTGAGGGGTTGGAGGTTTTTCTCAAAGCAAGCAAAAAACGACTGAACAACTTTGCCCAAGACAGACACAATGTTAGACTTGCCCTTTAGAAAGATCACTGTGGCCACAGGGTGAGAAATGGATTGGAGAGGGGTGAGAGTGCAGGCAGGCAAACCAGTAAGGAAGGGTGGAGAGCCTGACCCAGGGCAGAACTTCTGGAAGCATCTGTAGTATGCACTGGAAGACCCATTTGTTTTGTTTCCAATCCTTCTTGGACAGATACTTTTATAAAACATATTACCAGAGAAAGTAAAATTTTAAAAGAACATACAAAATATAAGCCCTAATTTTTTATCAAAACAGTTTTTAAATTGGGATCAAATATACACAACATAAAATTTACCATCCTAACCATTTTTCATCATATATAGTTCAGCAGTATTAAGTACAGTCACACTGTTATGCAACCAATCTCCAGAACTTTTCCATCTTGCAAAACTGAAACTACCCATTAAACAACTTTCTATTCTCTCTTGCCCCAGCCCATGGCAACCACCCTTCTACTTTCTGTCTCTGAATTTGACTACTCTGGGTACCTCATTCAAGTGGAATGATACAGTACTTGTCCTTTTGTGTCTGGCTTGTTTCACCCAGCATAATGCCCTCAGATTTCATCCATGTTGTAGCATGTGGCAGAATTTCCTTCCTTTTTAAGTCTGAATAATATTCTACATTTTGTTTATCCTTTAATCCTACAATGGACACTTGGGTTTCACCTATCTTTTGGCTAATGAATAATGATACTATGAATATGGGTGTACAAATATCTGTTCAATCCCTCCTTTCAATTCTTTGGGGGATATACCCAGAAGTAGAATTGCCAATTGTATGGTAATTTTTAAAAAAATTTTTACTAACTGCAATACTCTTTTCCACAGTGGCTACACCATTTTACATCTGCACCAACAGTGCACAGTGTTCCAATGTCTCCACATCCTCACCAGCACTTGTTATCTTCTGGTCTTTTGATAGTGGCCCCAATGGGTGTGAGATGAAGCCCCAATTTCTCATCATTAGATTCAACCTGTATAAAATTATCCATCAGACCCTATAACAGTTTAGAACACTTCAGGGTTAAAACAGTTTAAAACAGTTTAACACGCTTACTCTCAACTTCTGAACTTATCTCGTTGCAAGTCAATGACAAGTATTTCCCAAACTGGCCCCAGTCTGTGGACCAGACCTTGAGTAGCACTCCTAGGCCATGTCTATCCCTGGGGGTGAAGAGCAGTGGCCACTCTCTGGCACTACGTGCATTCATCACGAAACCAGCACAACATCCCTATGAAGTAGATACTGTTATTATGCCCAGTTTACTGGGGAGAAAGCAGAGGCACAGAGGTGACGGGCCTTGCCCCATGCCAGCAGGTCAGGAGGTGGCCGAGGCAGCTGTGAACCCCGGCACTATGGCCTCAGCCATTTTTGTAATTATTATTGTTTTGTTTGTTTCCCAAGATTACTTAATTGATTGGTCATATGGAGGGTAAGACGGAAGGCTCCCAGGTTCTGGTTTGAGTGACCAGGTGGACAGGGATGCCAAGTTTGGGAGGAAATGTGATCAGTCTAGCTTTGGACGTGTCAAGGTCAAGGTTCGCATGTGACATCCAGGTGGAGCAGGGCCATGGACCGCTGGGCAGTAAGTTGTGAATTCCTTAACAAGGACGGGGCTAGAAGTGCAGCTGCGGAAGGCCAGGGCAAAGGTGACATGAGTTTGGTGAGATACCTCAGAGAGACCAAAAACATTCTAGGAAGAAAGAAAGGAGCCAGAGGAGAATAAGGAGACAGACAGGAATGAGGAGAGAGTGTCAGAGGGAATGACGTTTCGACAGGGAGTCCAGGGCTACGTGGAGGCCACACAAGACAGGATAATCTGTGGAGCTGGCTGTGTGGTGGCCCCCAGGGCATCATGGAAGCCAGGGAGGGGAAAGCTAGGTTGCCAAGGGTTGAGAGGTGGGTGGTGGTGGGAAGGGTGGAAGAAGAGACCAAGAGTGCAGACCACCCTTTCTAGAAGCTCAACTGTGAAGTAGAGGAGACACAAGACCGTCCAACTATGGGTGTCTTGTGTGGTAGGGGGGAGACTGGGCCAAGGGTGGATTGTTATTTTGTCTCACCTTTTAAAAAAAAAGGTTGGAACAAACATGAGTTTGTTCTTAGTTTGGGGGTGAGAGGGGCAGGGGAACCCAGTAGAAAGGTGAAGGATTGAGAGGAATCTGTGCTGATTGCTGGAGGAATAGGGCATTGGATCAGGCATGGTCAAGCTTGAATAAAGGAGAGAAGCCCCTTTTCCCCTAAGAAGGGAGGGAAGGCAGTTTATGATACAGGTTCATTTGTGAAAGAGGGAGGAAGCTGATGCCATCAATGAAGCGGGAGGCAACTGCCTGCTGAGAGCATGTGGTGTGAGGGTCCGGAGGAGGGAGGCGGACTTTGGATGTGCCACCAAGAAACAGCAGTGAGAGTCACCTAGGGCGGCAGAGAAGATGCACCAGAAGCAGGAAGAGCCCAGTGAGGTTGGAGAAAATGCGTCAGCATGAACCCCATCGCCCATTTGTGAGATTTTTCTTCATCAGGGCTCAGTTGCCCATGCACAGAAGAGAAGGTGGATGACAAGATTGATCCCAGTCAAGGTTTCACAAGTTGCTCTGACTGTAGTCAAGGAGGCAGGAAAGTGGAGTGATTGCTGTCATGAGGGGAAAGGAATGAAGTGAGTTGTGGTGCTTTTTAAAAATGTCCACATGCTCCCAACACTCCTCCCTTCAAAAGGTTGAGTCTAATTCCCCTAACTTTGAGGGTGGGCTGGACTTAGCAACTTGCTTCTAAGGAATAGAATGTAGCAGAAGTGCCAGTGACAGTGTGTGACTTCCAATTCTAGGTCACAGAAGATTTGTGGCTTCTCCTTTGCTCTTTCTCCTTCTTGGATCACTTGTTCTGGGGGAAGCCAGCTGTCATGTCCTGAGGATGCTCAAGCAACCCTATGGAGAGGTCCTTGTGGCGGGAGCTGAGGCCTCCTGTCAATAGCCACACAGGGAGCCCTTGGAAGCAGACCCTAAAGCCCTAGTCAAGCCTTCAGATGACTGCAAACCTGGCCAACATCTTCACTGCAACCTCCCGAGAGACCCTGAACCACAGCCACCCAGCTCAGCCCACAGAGACTAAATAAAGAAAACTAAGTGTTTGCTATTTTAAGCTATTAAGCTTTGGAGTAATTTGTTAGTAACAATTGATAACCAATAATTGCCCAAGTGTGAGAGCAGAGAAGGCAGACGGTGAGACTGATCCAGGGTCAGGGTTTGGCAGGTGGGCCCTGGTAGAGGTCAAGGGGCAGGAAAATAGGGTCATTAGTGGCATGAGAATAGAATGAAGTAGGGCCAGGAAGCGCCTCTCAGGTGAGAAGGTGATGGAGAAGGCACAGGCCTGGAGGAATCAAAGAGCATATGTATAGGAGTAGGGGTGAGGGGGTGAGGTATAGGGGAGTCAGGTAGTGGGATTTCTTGTTTGAGGAGCACATGTTCAGGCGGACAGGGTGAAGGTTAAGGAAAGTTGAGGACAGTGGAGTTAAGGTTCGTGGACAGAAAAGGCAGTCAGGACAGAGGCAGGACTTAAGGTGGAGAGAAAGACCTACCTTCAGATGCCAAAGGTCTTAACATGCATGGGGGAGTGTCAGGCCGATAGGTGACAGGGGGTAAAGGTGGCATCTCTGGGTAGCTTGAGGCTTCAGGGAGGTTTTTCCAAAGAGTAGAGACATAACAGCCTGTGCAGAGCCAAGGATGGCACTCAGGATGCCCCCACCCCAAGAGGGCTGCAAGGAAGATGGTGTGGCCAGGAGAGAGCAGGCCACAGATGGGCATGGAGTCATCCCCAGTGTCGAATCCCACCATCTGCAGGATGCCAGGGACGCTGAGATGAAGACGTGTCCTAACCTAGGGGAGAAACAGACAGCAAAGGGAGAAAAACCCAGAATGGGAATCGGGCTCCAGAGAAACAAAGTCCTGCCGGCCCCTCCCAGCAGGTCTGCCTCCTATTCCTGTGTCACGTGTGCTGTGCTGGGATGAGGGGACTCTTCATTCATTTACTGTTCTCCCCGTCAGAGGCAGGATCCTGTTCCTCCTCACGTCCTGTTTCCTCCTCCCATACGCAGTGTTTCTTTATCCTCGGGTGCCCCTCCCACACCGTGTGCCACCACCACTGCTGTTCTTCCTTCTCCTGGCCACACCCCCTTTTTTCTGGGGCTTGCTGTGTTCCCCAGGCACTACCTCCTGCCGAGAGTCTGTGCTACTGAGTCACCAGGTAGGCCTAAGGCCACTCTTTTCTCTGGACTGGCTTGTCTGCTAGATTCCATCTTCACTGACATGAGTCTTTCCCAGGAGGCCCTATAGTTCCTCATGTGAGTAAATCTCAGCAAGACCTTGCCATCAGTTCCAGCAAGTCTGAACCCCAGAAGGAGGCAGAGCTTATTGCCAAGACCCTTACTTGAGCTCTGTACATTTGCCCTGAAATCCTAATATCTGTCTCTATATCATTAAATTCACTAAGGTTCCCAGGTCCAGGTTTATCCACCAGGCCAAATGCCTTTGAAAGGACAATGGCAACTCTTCGGGTGGCCCCCTTGACCCTTTCTGCTGTCTATACGCATGCGTAGTCCACAGCCACACCTTCCCTGTGAAGTGACACGAGTGGCAGCATTTGCAGGAAAGTGAATATTGCCAAACAAACACACAACAGAGCCAAAAACACATTTTGCAAAAAATGTTAGGAGTAAAATGACAGGCTTGTAATGGTCTTGGACATCAGTTCTTATCCCTCTGCTTTTGCAGTTGTTTAATGTTGAAACAAGTCAACTTGAAGCTGTATAATAAATGAATTCCAGCTTGAGTCTTGGCAGGATTTGTTTTGCTTGAGGGAAGTTGTTTATGCCCCTAGTTGTTATGCGGGGGGGGGGGGATGTTTAAACTATGCCCCCCCTGCATCATTTGATTTATGTTATACAGAGTCTTGTCCGTCATCTGATGCTGCTGTAAACAAGATTATCCTTGTCTACCAGGAATGAGCCCGATGCCAATAACTTTAAATAAACACAAGCACCAGTTTTGTATTTACATTGTCTGAGGTAACCGCTGGCAAGAGTTTTTAATGGCGCCATCGGCCCCTCCCTGGCTAAGGTAGTGTGGGCTTTTGGGACTGACCTTGTTTGTGGAGGACTCACTCAGGGGAAAGATTTCTTACTTGGCAGATGAGTGCTACACCCAGGCCTGATTCTTATGTGTGGTTTTGGCATTTTCCTTTCTGTCAAGTTTGCATTGCCTCTTTTTGTGCTGGATGGAGCAGGACAGGGGTGGGGAGGCGGGGAGCCTTAGATGTGTAAAGTGAAATCCTGACCTGGAGCTACTGAAACCATCAATGGAAAGGCTTGAGTGAAAGGGGGCTCCGAGAATTGTGTTATTCATAGGACTAATTATTAGAAAATTATTCTTGTTGACCTACTCTCTGGAAGACATCAGTGCATTCAGTTGCATTCCACGCAGAAAATAATTGAAATTTTGCAGAAGTCTCAGTGTCTGTTGCAGTTCCAAACCAAGAAACCACAGAAACATACAATTCTTCAAAGAGTGATAAATTATCTCTGTGGAGGAGTGAAAAGAAGAGCAATCCCACCCTGCTAATCTCCCCTACAAAGAAAGCAAGAACTATGTAGTGCACACTCCAGCCCTCTTTAGGAACAGACTGAGAATGTCTTTTGCAGTAGCACTATTTGGTTAATATTCCAGACTTCAAATGCAGGACATAAAGAAATCAGTTTCTAAGAGCTAAACAGGCTTCTTATGGAATATCATTCTGCTGGGGGATGGTGTAAGGGAGGGGTGGAAAAGAGCCTGACTATGTGGAAAAACATAATGGGAGAGAGAGATTTATGGTCCCTTGTTTGAGTTCAGGATTCAAAATCTCTCAGGAAAGTTATTTAATTCACCTGTGACTCCATTTCTTCTTCTGTATGATAGGAGTGATAATAGTACTTTGCTCTTAAGGCAATGGAGAGGATTAACGTAACTTTGGTGCAGCACATTGAGAGCCATTCTAGTACTTCTCTGATGGACTCCTTCTTGCCTAGTACAATGTGAACTCATAGCAGATGCTCAAAATAGATCGATCCTGTAGAATAGCTGTATCAGTGGGGGCTCAGTTGCAGAGAATAGAATCCACTCTAGCTAGTGTAAGTGAGTTGGGCTTAATTAAGCAAAATGGCTTGTAAAATCAGTGGGAGGTGATTCTGAAACCACCTCTAGGGAGAGATTTCAGAGGTGATTCTCAAAGCCACTCTGCAGAATGGAGCCACCAAAGGGCTGCTGCCTCTTCTGTAATCAAGAAACAGCCACTACAGAGGCAGGCTCCAGAAATCACACCTGTTCGCTACCAGCTACCCCAGCTAAATGGAAGGCGCCCATGGCTCCTGATGTCCGCAAGCCTGCAGAAACCGCAGACGTCAGCCCTGCCTCACTCCCATCTTCCAAGCCTGTCTCAGATGTATCTGAGTGGTTAACTTGAACTCATGTGAAAACATTCAGGTACAAGAGAGTTTGGTAAAGTTGTTTAGTGCTCCGGCCCCAGCAGATCAGGAGTGTGAGAAGAAGGTGGGACAAGGGCCAAGTCCCAGCCACCATGCTACCACGGTGGTCATGAGATAAATGCCTAAGGACAGGGAGAAGGGAAATGGGACTTCTGTCTCCTTCTCTCCCTGCCTTCCTTGTCCTTGGGTTCCTCAGCATCTGTGGCCATGGATGAACCCCAGTGTGGTTCTAAAAGCTGTGTTCATTTAGACCAGTGCTGTAGAGAGTACTGAAAGATTCAAGGAATTTCTAGGAGAGAGGAAAAATGGAAAATATAGGGGGAATCCAAGCAGATATTGCTGGACATCTAGAAATATTGGAGGGTAAATATAGATTCTATAATAATTAGAAAAACCCACAAGGTTTTCTGTTGTTGAGCTAAAGTCATTTGTCTATGCTGGTAGGATTCTATGGGATAGCAGTACAGTATGAAAATCACTTTATTCTTGCTGGTTAAAAAGGAAACAACAGAAGGGAATACAACAAAATGTTAGCAGCGTTCTGGGTCACGGGAATAAGAGTGACTATTATTTTCTCCTTTATGTAATCTCTTTATATATCCATCAATATCTATATATTAATTTTACTATCTGTTTAAAAAGCCATTTATATGATTTTTAAGGTAATCAACCAAAACCAAACTTTTTCTCTCCTTTTTTTTTTTTCTTTCTTTCTTTTTAATCTTTCAAATCATTTGCTGATATTTTAAAAGCCCTCACCAGTAGGTAAATCCTTACCTGCGCAACTAATAGACCATTAAACATTTTCAAAATATTATAAACACACAACATTTGAACTAAATTCATCTGCTTGCTAATGGCTGGATTTTATCCCATCTCTTGAGTGAATTTGTCTCTCAGCATCTTGAAACTGAAATGCTGACTTAGAAGCTATTTTAAAGTCGTCTGCTTTAACTTGTTTCTCTAAAGACAAATGACAATGGCAAAAACCAAGAAATACATTTTGTTAAAGATTACAGTTATTTTTAACCCTCAAAAATATCAAGAGTATTCTCTATCAGGTAAGCTAAAAACTGGTATTTGTTTATTTGCTTATATAGTATAAGTGTGTGGCCTACACAAATTCCTCTCGTATAGGATCTCCTTTAGCCTCATAAGGCCCTTAAGGAAGGTATTATGCTCTTTTTTTAATTGACGACAAGGAAACAGGCTGAGAGAGGTTGAGTGGCTTCTCAAAAACCACACAGCCCTCTGATTGCATCCATGGACCCACGTTAGCCTTAGACAAACACCTGTCAGCTAAGGATCGTGACACAGGTTATATCAGCTTGCCTCCTGCAGCCATCCCGTGGTTGCTCACAGCCTGGGGCCCCCACTCCTCAGCCCAACCCAAGTACTAATCAGGGAGCCGACCTGAATGGGATGATAAGCCCCTGTCATCGACACCCTCACATCTCCATGATTCTCAGTTGGGCTGTGTCCTTCAGGACCCCTGGTCCCCTCAGTAGCACCCTGAGGTTGCCAGCCTCTGGCTGCCATGCAGGTGATGCTCTGGGGAAGCATGTCCATGGTACTATTTGGCCCAGAGCATTGTTTCCCACAGGCTGGAACTTCATGGACCAGGAAAATGTCAGTTTGCCAACTTTTCGTTTTTTCTCAAAAGGACATTTCATACTATTTAACATCCCCTCCCTCAAATTGCAAAGGCATACGTTCAGAATTACAAATTTTTTTCTAAAAATAGCTTCATAGGAAAATCATTACATTGTTATTTTTCTCATTTTGCTGTGGACCAGTGTGGTAGGTCTGATGGCTGGAACCAGTAAATGTGTTACCTTATCTGACAAAAGGGAATTCAGGTAGCAGACAGGATTAAGGTCGCTCACAAACAGACCTTAAAATGGGGAGATTATCTTGGATTATCCAGGTGGGCCCAATGCAATCACAAGTCCAGTGTAATCTTAAATGGACGAAGGAGGCAGAAGAGGAAGTTGGAGTGATGCCATATGCAAAGCCCTCCACCCACTGCTGTGGCTGTGATGACAGAGGAGGGGCCGTGGGCCGAGGCAAGAAGGCGGCCTCTTGAAGCTGGAAAGGTTAGGGAAGGGATTCTCCTGCAGAGCCTCCAGGAAAGCACGCAGCCCAGCTGACACCTGGATTTTAGCCCAGTGAGACCTGGAACCTACAGAACAGCAAGATATAATGCATTCATGTTGTTTTCAACCACTAAGTTTGTGGTAATTTGTTACAACAGCAGTAGAAAACTAGCACAACCAGTGAAACTTCATCATGGCCTGACTGAGGTCTGGGGGGGCCCTAGCTTTAGAAACCCATCCTTGAAAGAGCCTGTCAGAATTTCCCATTCTACAGAAGGACATTTCGTATAACCAGGTAAGACGATGTACACGAGAACTGTGCCCAGTGCCTGGCATGTAAAGCCATTCGGGAGCGGGTAAAGCCCAGGCCCCACCTACATGTTTCCGAGGTCACAGCCTCAAATGAGGGACACAGTGCCCCAAGAGCAAGTTGTGGAGGGCTGAGGGGAAGAACTGCTGCCTGGTGGAGCATGACCTGCCCAGGAGGGTTGGGGGAAGAGCAGTTCAGAAGGTGCTGGGCTTGGAAATGCCAGCACAAACCCTAGGGTGAAGGCTGAGGTCGCTTATGAGTGTCTCTAGGAATATAATAAGTGCTTGATGAATGGCAGCTATCATTATTAATAACAGCATCACTACCATTTTGTCATTGTCATTATTGTTGTTTTTTAACCAAGGCAAATGATCAGGTCCATTTTTAGAAAAGGTCGCCCCAGAGCTAAGATAGAGAATTACTGCGAGACCAGAAGAGTCAGATCACAAAGAGAACAAGGAGGAGGCTGCTGGACACACAACCCCCAATCTCAGCTGCACAGGTAATTACACGTATATGTACCTCACTTCTTTACTCCCTAGTCTTGCAGCAGAGGAGAATGCGGCTTAGAGAAGTCCAGTGACTTAAACTCCAAACGCCAGTAAGTGCTGAAGTGGGAGTCAATCCCTGGTTTGCACACAGGCAGAAAGATGGGGTAATTTCTCAGCAGTAGAGACCAAAATAGTATCATGGGAAAGTCAGCACAACTTGTCAGTTCCCTGTGGAACCTGAATTTGGGTTAAAGTCCCAGATCCTCAACGTGTCATTAGTCAGGGTAAGTAGAAGTGACTGCAGTAACAAACAATCCCCAGACATCAGTGCTTTAACACAAGAAAAGTTTTTTCTTGATTACATCTCAGCCCAGTATGGGAGGTTGAGGGAGTGACTTTGCAGCACACGGCCATTCAGGGGCACTTTGGGGTTTGCTTTCCTCTGTTAATCTTTCTCAGTGATGGAAGATCACTGGATCATGTATCTTAGGGGTATTTGGGGGGGTCCAGTAAGTAAACTTGTTGTTTTGAGACAATTGTAGATTTACATGAAGTTGTAAGAAATAATACAGAAAGAACCCATGGACCCTTCGCCCAGTTTTTCCCAATGGTAACATCTTATAAAACTCTAGTTCAAGATCACAGCCAGTGCTGACATCAATACTGTCAAGATAGAGAACAGTACCATCACACAAGGATCCTTCATGTTGCCCTTTTACAACCACACCTGCTTCCCTCCCACCTCCATCTCCTCCTTAATCCCTGGCAAGCTAATCTGTTCTCCAGTTCTATAATTTTGTCGTTTCAATCATATTGTATATGTGAAATCATATAGTACGTAACCTTTTTAAAAATTTAGTTAGTTAGTTAGTTATGGCTGTGTTGGGTCTTTGTTGCTGTGTGCGGGCTTTCTCTAGTTGCTGCGAGTGGGGGCTACTCTTCGTTGTGGTGTGTGGGCTTCTCATTGCGGTGGCTTCTCTTGTTGTGATTGTGGACTCTAGGCACGTGGGTTTCAGTAGTTGTGGCACACGGGCTCAATAGTTGTGGTGCATGGGCTTAGTTGCTCCACGGCATGTGGGATCTTCCCAGACCAGGGATCGAATCTGTGTCCCCTGCGTTGGCAGGTGGATTCTTAACCACTGCACCACCAGGGAAGCCCCAGTATGTAACTTTTTGAGACTGGATTTTTTTCACTCAGCATAATTCCTGTGGAGATTCTTCCAGGTTGTTACATGTAGCAATAGTTTGTTCTTTTTTATTGCTGAACAGTGTGCCATGGTATGATGTGCCACAATTTGTTAACCATTCACCCACTGAAGGAGATCTGGGCTGTTTCCAATTTTTGGCTACTATGAATAAAGCTGCTGTAAACATTTGTATAGAGGTTTTTATGTGAACATAAGTACATAAGTCTCCATTTCTCTGGGATAAATGCTCAGGGGTGGAATCGCTGGGGTAGAAGATATTTGCATGTTTAGTTTTTTTGTTTTTGTTTCTGTTTTTTTAAGAAACTACCAAATTGTTTTCTGGTATGGTTATCTCATTGTCATTTTAATTTGCATTTCCCTAATGGTTAATGATGCTGAGCATCTTTCATGTGCTTATTTGATTCTGTATATCCTTTCCAGTGAAATGTCTCTCTTCATGTTTTTTTGTCCATTTTCTAGTTGGATTGTTTGCTTTTTGACTACTGAGTTTTGAGAGGTTTGTATGTATTCTAGATATATGGATATATGGTTTACGAATATTTTCTCCCAGTATGTAGTTCGTCTTCTCATCTTCTTAACAGAGTCTTTCTCTGAACAAAGGCTTTCATTTTGATGAAGTCTAACTTAGGAAGTCTAAAGGATTTTTTTCCTTTTATGATTTGTGATTTTATGTCAAGCCTAAGAACTCTTTGCCTAGCTCTGGATTCCAAAGATTTTCTTCTATGTTTTTTTCTAAAGGTTTTATAATTTTATGTTTTATGTTTAAGTCTGTGATCCACTTTTGAGTTCATTTTTGTAAAGTGTGGGAAGTTCTTATGGGCTGGGCCTGGATGTGGCACACATCACATGCTCACATCTCATTGGCTGGGACCCAGTCACATGGCTCCACCTGACAGCAAGGGAGGCTGAGACTGTATTCCAGGGGTGTGCGCAGCAGGAAGAGGGGATCACAGGGATGAGGTATTGATTGGCGAGCACTACAGTCTCTGCCACACCTAGTTATAATGTTCAAAAATGTTACTCCTTGCTCTGCTAATGTGTTCCAGAATATTTACCAAGTAACTGGGAACTGGCAATGTTTCTGTACCTGGAATGTAATAGATTTTTTTTTAAGTTATTTAATTATTTATTTACTTATTTTTGGCTGTGTTGGGTCTTCATTTCTGTGCAAGAGCTTTCTCTAGTTGCGGCGAGTGGGGGCCACTCTTCGTCGTGGTGCGCGGGCCTCTCACTATCGTGGCCTCTCTTGTTGCGGAGCACGGGCTCCAGACGCGCCGGCTCAGTAGCTGTGGCTCACGGGCCTAGTTGCTCCGTGGCATGTGGGATCTTCCCAGACCAGGGCTCGAACCCATGTCCCCCTGCATTGTCAGGCAGATTCTCAACCACTGCACCACCAGGGAAGCCCCTGTAATAGATATTTGATAAATATTGGTGGACTTTAAAAAAGGGAGGATCTTACTTTTTTCACATTGTCCTGCAAGATCAGACTCATGATCTCTATTTTACTGCTTGGGGAAGCTGTATTTTTCTGTCCCTCCTGGGAGGCCTGTGGAGGAGGGTTGACCTGGGTGTGACACCCTGGGCCACAGGTGAGAGGCTGGCTCTCCAGGAGGACGCGTGGATGCTATAGGCCCAGCCCTCTGTTCACCTGGTGTTCCGGAGGCAACAGCAGCAGGAGTGGGAGGGGTGGAGGTGCAGGAGCAGAGATGCCGGGGGAGCAGAAGGTTGGGTGTCTATTTAGCAAGGGAACAAGGACGTGAATTCCCAGCGGTGCAGAGCAGAAGGATTAAAGCGCAGCTCTTGAGTTAAAGTATGAGTGAGTTTACTGTGGGAGGTGACACCATCACCTGAAGCGGGAGCTGGCTCTAACAACCCAGGATGCAGGGAGGAAACCTTCCTGGATGTGAAGTGACCACTCAGCCAGGAACCTTTGGCCCTTGTTCCATCTCTGTGGTTTGTGCTCTGGGCTAGGGAAGCCGAGGTCAATAATTTCACCAGCATGGTCACAGACTAAGAGGAAGTTTCAGGAAAACCCCAAGAAAGCTCGGAAGAGAGAACTCATTCTCCTGACCGTCTGCACTGCTTGAGGTTAAGAATTTGTGTACCCCATTAAGACATCCTGGAACTGTGTGGTTCCCGTTCCAAACCAAACTAGAACCCCTGGGCTTCCAACTTTGTACCTATTCTTGGCAAAATCATTTTCTCCTTTCAAAAAGTGTGAGTGTAAGAAGAAAGAAGGCACACCACAAGTCTTCCCTCCAGGTCACTCTCCTTGAAGCACCCTAGTGTGAGAGGCAAGCGGGGACAACCTTAGGAGGCGCCGGCAATCTGCCTCCCACGCCGCCCCCGGGACAGCCACTCCACGGTGCGCGGAGGGGCGGGGGTGGGCAGTGGATGGTGAAGGAAAAACAAAAACCGTGAAAAAGCGTGGCAGTTTTTGCCAAGCTAGATGTGGCAGTGATGTCTGCCTGGGACCGGGACTCGGGGTGGGGGCTGGGGGCTGGGGCTGCCCTCCCTCACCCTGCCCAGCTCGCCTCTAACCCACCCAGTTAACCGAAGCGCCATAAGTGCTTCTTGAGTGTAACTGCCTCGTGCTCCTTGGATGCATTGGAACCTATGTCTACATAAAAGTTCAAAAGGGAAAAAAAGAAAGCCTAAATCTTCTAAACTTCAAACAGGGCGCTAGTCGGGTTCAGTTTACCCTGCATGAAGTTTGCAGTCAGTGACAGGGAAACAACAATAATTTTGCCCCGATGTCTCCTGCAAGAAGCATACTCCTAGAGCCCTCATAATCTCATTTAGGGGGGCCCACATTTCAAGAAGTGGGGCCGGGGGGAAGGGGCATCCCCTGGACTCGTGGAACTCAGGGCAAGTTTTCACAAAATGGACCTCATTCGGGGGGAAAAGTTGTGTGTTTCTTGCCTCCCCACACAAAATTGATTTCAACAATTCCATTCGGCTCCGTTTTCTTCTCTAACAGCTGTGTTTAGGTGGCGCTGGCTTTTGTGTGAGCTCTCTTTAGGATGGGGTGCACACACTGTAGTAATCCATTTTTTTCATCAGCTTGTTGCTAACAAAGGGCCGCCTAAGCCTGGGACACCCCTTCACATTCGGCTGTGGATGCCAATGAGCTTTCCTGCTGTCAGTTGGGGCCCTCTGTCAGGGCGAGGAGAGGGGAGTGTGTGTGTGTGTGTGTGTGTGTGTGTGTGAGATGGGGGCAGGGGGGAGGGCAGGCACCGCAGGTTCAGAACCATCTCTGTGTGTGGTCTGAGGCTACTCCTCATTTCATGAAATCCAGGCTTCATTCCTGGCTCCGGTCAAACTTGCACGTCACTGAATGAGTCCCTTGTCCACTTTCCCAAACACCGCTGAGGTTTGAAAGGGCTCTGTGGGTAGACTGTTACTATCAGCAAAAGCAAACAAGCCGCCGTATTTAGAGAAGCATTTTCGAATATTTAAACATAATAAGCTTCAACTAGTCGTGCGCAGTTGTGGCCAGGGGAAAAGCTGTGAATGTTCCTTCCTCACAGTGACCTTGACATTCCTCTGAGGGGCTGGCCCTGGGCGGGGCTGAGCTGCCTGTGCCTGGAGCTGGGAATGAGGGCCTGTCCCGCCTCCAAGGCCTCCAAGGCAGGGAGAGCCCGGGGGCAGTTTGTGTGGCAGCTTGAGTGTAATTCTCTCAGAGCCCCTTCATAATCAGATGTGGTCTGAGGCTAAGGTAAGGTCGTTTTTCCCACCCTTGGAAAAATAAAAAGCTCTGGGCAGCCCCTCCTTGTATAAGAAAGAAAGCTCTATGATTGCTGCATAAATAAAAGGCTAAACTGGGTAGCTGTGGTGTCCCAAGCAGGTACAGCTAAGATTGTCCCTGTGGATGCGGCCTGGCACCCTCTGGGGCTGCTGATGGCTCTAGAATCACCTTCCCTGCAGCCACCCTCCCACGGCAGGATGGCACCAGACACCCGCCCACGAGGCCCCATTCCACCAGCTCAAAGTGGCTTTCTGGTGTATGGGGCAAGACAGAACCGTAAAGTCAGTCCTTCTCATCGGCCGGAATAAGGTCAGCGCCCTCCCCCACTTGAGCCAAAGGAGGCTTCCAGAGGCCACTCCAACCCCCCTAACCAGGCGTGGGGTCCAGGCTCCCAGGCCAGACTCTTCCTGTGCCACCCCAGGACTCTGAATGGGCTCCCTGTCTGCCAGAGCAAACAAGGTCCCCGTGGTGGGGAGGAGGTTACAAGGGACATGTAGGAAGACAGGGGACTTTTTCTCTCTGGATGTTCCATTAGGGAAAGCCTGCCAAGGGATTTGTCAGAGTCCAATCTGCTCCAGTGTTATGGATTCACCAGTAAATAGCCCCATTCAAGGAAGACAAGGCCCAAAGGGCTCTTATAATGCCGCTGTTTCTCGCTCCCCAGCCAGAGCCACCTCCTGGCCACCCCAGGCTGCCACCCAGGTTTCCTCCCCGCTTTGGGCTCACACAGTTTGTCTGCCTGCCTTATACGTGCTCCGGGTTCTGGAGCACACAGTTGACTTACTTTAGCTTCTATCTTCCTATCTGTAAAATGTGAGTATTGATAGCTGACTTGCAGGGCTGTTATGGGGTTTAGAAAAGGGCCCGACTTAGATAGTGCCTGGCCTCAGCAACTGCCCAATGAATGCCTGCCTCATTCAAACTTTGAAGCACTTTGGGGAGCTCCCATAGCCTTGCTAACAACCCAGGAGTTCGATGGGAGCAAGGGGCCTGGGGCTGTGTTACTTGCTGTCAATCCACCTCTCAGAGCCCATTTCCCATGGGGACTGGTGGGGTGGCGGTGGGGACAGGACATGGGTGTCTGACTTCTGACTGCCTATCCTTCCTCCTTCAGTATACAGCCCCTGGAGAAACCAGCATGCTGTCTTCACCCTGCCCCAGGGATCTCTAAGTTCCCTCCCCTCCAAGCCCCCTGTGGCCTGAGCCCTGGTGCAGCCTCCAGCATCCCAGCCTCTGAAACACTCAGCACTGAAGCTCAGAGTGCAACCTGGAGAAGCCCTGGGCTCATTGCATTGGCAGGAGACCCGTGAAGGCACAGAGGACCCACGTCACTACCAGCCCCCCTCCTCAAGCCACTTGTCCTATATGTCAGGAGGGCATCCTGTGATTTCCTCCCAAGGAGACCTTGGAAAGTTGGACTTCTTTTTTTTTTTTTTTAATTGAAGTATAATTGATTTACAATATTGTGTTAGTTTCAGGTGTACAGCAAAGTGATTCATTTATACATATATATACTATTCTTTTTCATATTCTTTTCCATTATGGTTCATTACAGGATATTGAATATAGTTCCCTGTGCTATACAGTAGGACCTTATTGTTTATCTATTTTCTGTATAGTAGTTTGTATCTGCTAATCCCAAACTCCTAATTTATCCCTCACCCAAACCCTTTCCCCTTTGGTAACCATAAATTTGTTTTCTCTGTCTGTGAGTCTTTCTTTTTCTGACTTACTTCACTTAGTATGATAATCTCTAGTCCACCCATGTTGTTGCAAATGGCATTATTTCAATTCTTTGTTATAGCTGAGTAGTATTCCACTATATATATGTACCACATATTCTTTATCCATGCATTTGTTGATGGACATTTAGGTTGCTTCCATGACCTGGCTATTGTAAATAGTGCTGCAATGAACATTGGGGTGCATGTATCTTTTCGAGTTAGAGTTTTCTCCAGACATATGCTCAGGAGTGGGATTGCTGGATCATATGGCAACTCTATTTTTAGTTTTTTAAGGAGCCTCCATACTGTTTTCCATAGTGGCTGCACCAATTTATATTCCCACCAACAGTGTAGGAGGGTTCTTTTTCTCTACACCCTCTCCAGCATTTGTTATTTGTAGACTTTTTAATTATGGCCATTCTGACCGGTATTAGGTGGTACCTCATTGTACTTTTGATTTTCATTTCTTTGATAATTAGTGATGTTGAGCATCAAGAAGACAGACTTCTTGAGTCTGCGGCCCAATGGGCATGATTTGAGACCATGGAATCTCTTAGACAACCGTGCCTCCCATTTGGGAAGCTACAGGATAAGGAGAAAAAGAAGTGTTCTGCAAAGAGCAGGTGCTCAATAAAAACTTCTTGGCCTCATTTAGTTTATCCAGAAAAGAGAGGGCAGAAAAAAAGAAAAGAGTGGCTAAAAGGAGAGCAAAGTGAGGTTGGGAAGAAGAGAATTTCAAACTTGGAATTAACAGAGAAGCGATCCCTGGCATGTGCCACTAGGACAAAAATAGTGTTGACCCATGGCAGGCGACTTAGCGCCGGTGCTTCAGTCCCCACACCCATAGGGGCTGATGATACCTCCCCCTGTGATGAGGAGGAGGGGCCACGGCCTGTGCAAAGTGGCTGGCTCAGAGTCAGAGCACAATGAATTGCTGGTCCATGCCCCTTGTGTTTCTTACTCTTCTGTAGAGGTAGGACCAGAGCCCATGGCTCAGGCTCCCAGAGAATGTTCTCCCTGCTCCCTCTGGAGGTCTTGTGTGTTGGAGCCCAATTACCTTTTTCTGCACCTCTTTAGCATGCAGTGCCTGGGCCTTGTCCCTCCTGTGGTGGGGCCTCGCTGCAGGAGGGAACATCTCTGAGAGTCCGTGGGCTCAGCGCCTGGCTGGCAGACTCCTTAAGCAGGACCAACATGCCAATGACTGCCAGGGCCCGCATTCCAGTCAGGAGACTTCTGCCACTGAAGCTGCCACGCGAAAAACTGCAAATCACCACAACAACTATAAACAGAAAACTGATTGAATAAATTAGATGCAACCATATGATGGAATACAATACAGCCATTATAAAGAATGAACTAGAGTGATCACATGCTAATTTGAAAGAGCTCTAATGTGTAGAAAGTAAAATCAGCAAGGGCCAGAGTTGTGGATAGAGAGAAATTACTTTTATATAAATAAAAAGTATATAATCTTTCCTGGTTTAGGAGCTGACATTTTTCTGTAAATGTCCAATCTCTGAAAGTTTCTTTTGGGGGGAACAGCTGGGATTTTATTGTACACTTCTCTGTACTGTTTTGTTTTGTTTTGTTACTCTATGTACGTACTGCTTTTAGTTTAAATACTGAGCATTGCATGTGGTGGTTACCTGAGATTAAGGACACTTGGAGGGAGTTTTGTTTAAAATAGAGCAGGAGTTGATTGGTGGGAAGGAGATAAGAGACCCTGACGGAGTTCAGCATGTTTGTGACAGTAGAGGCAGTTTCAGCTCGAGCTGTTTCTGATTAATCCCGGTCCCCTCCAGATGAATGGGATGTAAACCACAGACCGATTATGAGAATCCCAAGAAGGAAACTCCCTCTTCCTTCTATCTATCCACTCACTCATCTGCCCACCCACACACAGGACTGTAGTGTCTACCCACCACCCCACAAAAAAGGGGGGTAAAAGGGAGAAAGCAGTGCTGCTGCTAATAATAAATTATCCCTGTGGACAAATCCCCTCTATGTTTCCCCCTTTCTCTCCTCTGTGTTGCAGCCCAGCACTCAGTGAAGGGAGATTTAAAAGATGCAGGGGAGCTGCTTACTCACATGTTAAAAAACCACGATTGGCAATGAAGAGAATCATTTTCCCTGGCACTGAAACAGAACACATGCGGTGGAGTCCCTGAGAGCTGGCAGCACACTAAAAGGTAAACAGCTATTGTGAAATGCATGAAATGCACCTCCCAGAAAGGCTCCACCCAAAAGTGTGGGCTGTTTTTCCAAATGTGCTCCAACTACTTAATTTCCCTGCGCTCTGAGTCAGCCCATATTTCCTGAGTGTTGCCCACATCCAGCTCTGCCCCTACCGCATGGGGTCAAAAATAACCAAAACTATCGCACAGCTGACTAGACCCAGCTGACAGGTCAGATCTGTTGTCTGACAGTGTCTACTCTGGGTCGGGACACCTGGATTTTACTCCTGGGGTGACGACCACTAGCTGGAGGCTAATTTGAAGAGTCATTTTTCCTCTTTTGGTCTGTTTGCTCTCCCACAGCATGTGGGGCAGTATATCCCACATATGTGCATAGGTTTATGTGTGTTTATTTGGGGGGGGGGTGGCTTTTGGAACAATGGGGAAAACCCATGTCCACCAAATCTAGGTAGGTAGGAACAGGAGGTAAAAATGAATCTGGATCAGAGAGGGCTTACTGGATGGAAAGGTAAAATTCTATGAAGAAAAAGGAGCATGGGTGGGTACAAGGAGAAGGGAAGGAGCTTGGAGGCCTAGGCCTCACTCTGGTAAGAAGATGGATCTGAAAGTTTGGAGTGTATGGAGAGAAGGTATGGGGAAAGAGGACCGACAGGAAAAGATCCTTGAAATCTTAAGTCTATCAGACGCAGGAAGAGAGAAGGATCCAAGGTCTGGGCAGAACAGTGAAATGGCACTTAAGGAGCTGAACACTTTATTTTGGGAGATGCAGGGCTGAAGACCCTCCTCTCTGTTGTCCAAATGCCACGGGTCTCTGATGCTCTGCTGGCCCCTAGAGGGATGCATTATAATAAATGCCACCAAACAAACATCCAGATTTGTGCTCTGATCCAGAGCTCCACAAGTCAGCCAAACTGTGTCTCCAGCTGATTTTCTAAGGAATTCAGAAATCACAGCAGGGAAGAATGCATAGAGAGGATGACAGAGCAGGTGACTGAGTCTCAGAAAAAGTTCAGGGCAATGTTTTCATGCTCTAGGGCTCTGCAAAGTTGCAAAAGCTTTCTGCTCTGTGAAAATCTGTTATTAAAAGCCAGACTTAGCAAAGAGACAAATGAGGGAGGAAAGTTGGGGCTCAGGGTCAACTGAATCTTATTATCAAGGAAGGTGGCATATCCCTGAAGGGACTACATGGTCTGCTCTAAAAATATTAGCCAACATTTATGTGATCAGCCACTTCTATGACAGGTGCTGCTTTAGGCATGTTACAGCTCACCCATTTCATTCTTACCCCAGCCCTACAAAGCAGAAGTGTATAATTATTATCCTAATTCCAGTTTTAAAGATGAGGAAACTGAGACATAAATTGGTTTAGTAACTTCCTTGCAGTCACACAGTTAGTAAGTATATCATTATCTTTTGTTGCCTAACAAATTACCACAAAGTCAGTGGC
Organism: Balaenoptera musculus; assembly: GCF_009873245.2. NCBI lineage: Eukaryota > Metazoa > Chordata > Mammalia > Artiodactyla > Balaenopteridae > Balaenoptera > Balaenoptera musculus. The sequence continues at coordinate 28,467,906 of NC_045790.1, read as the reverse complement.
TCAAAACAAAGCTCATTTATTACCTCATTTATTATCTGATATTATTTATTATTCTTGTGTCAGGAACCAGGCACAGCTTACCTGAGTGATCTGGCTCAAGGTGTCTTATGAGGCTGCAATCAAGGTATCAGCCAGGGCTGGGGTTTCATCTGGAGACTTGACTGGGGAAGGATTTGCTTCCAAACTCACAGGGTTTTTGGAGGTGGCAGATCCTTGAGTACTGTTGGGGTGAAAGCCTCAGTTCCCTGCTGACTGTTGGCCAAATACCACCTCATTTCCTTGTCTCATGGGCTTCTTTTTATGATGACTCACAGCATGGCAGCTTGCATCATCAAAGCCCGCCTGGGAGAGGGTCTGCTAGCAAAGAAGTTACAATCTAATGCAACATAATCACAAAAATGGCATATTCTGTTAGTTAGAAGAAGTCACATGCTCCCACTCTCAAAGGGAAGGATTGCACAGGGCCAGAATGCAGGAGGCAGGATCACTGGAGGCCATCATCGAGGCTGGTTACCACAGTAAGCACAGTGCTTTATCTGAATGCAGGCAGTATGGCACCAAAGCTTACACGCCTAACCACTATGATCTGCTACCACTGATGGCTTTGCCATTTCTGTCTAGCACCCAGATCCTTGATGCCCTTCCTCTTTTGTGTGTCCTTATCTTTAATTCACAGAGCCCTTGAAAGAAATAGCAAAGCCTCCACTGGATTCTAGCCACCAAATTAAAGAAGGATGCAATCTACTGTCAAATGATTCCTGAACCCTCCAGACTTTATCAGACAGGGACCCAACAGGAAAGAGAAGGCACACACAAATTACAACAATTAGAATAGGGTTTCTTTACAAAGGTACTATTTACAAGGTGTAGGCTAAGGCAGTGGAGCTGTTATCACCACCAGACCAAATGGGATGAGGAAAGGAGAAGTTATGGGCTCCTGGAAGGAGAGAGTTGTGTGGAGGATGCCTTCCTGAGAGGTGACTTTGCAGGGAGGAAGCCAGAGAAATGAATACCCTGGACCCCTCTCCCCCCCTCCCTCTGATCTCCTGTTGGGGCCCCCATTGGCCAAGCCCACCCAGAAGCCTGAGGGACTGGCAGCTGTAGAAGGCAGTCCATACAAGCCAGCCTCCTAGGACGGGGTCAGTTGGGAGGGTGAGGGTGGATGGCGAGAGGGGGAAGGTGGCAAACAGGATGCCCAGCACTTAGACCAATCCTTTAGGAGGTTCCCCTGGAAGGTTTAAGTGTTTGCCAAACCTTAGTATCTCGGGAGAACTTAAAACTAAAGTTTTAAGAGCAGAGAAAATTGAACACCAATCAGAAAGGAAAATAGAGCCATTTCCAAGTTTAAGTGTGAATTTATGATTTAATTTATTAAGCCTTTATTTTGTCCCAATCTTTCAGTAGCACAAACAGCTAAAGTGAAACAAGCTATTGCTTTGTGTAATTCTAAATCTTCTATAGGTTCCCACTGTAGACCCATAGTCTAGAACTTAATTTATAATAAAAATGCTATTACTATTGTGTTGTTACCATTATCATTATTATTATGATTATATAGCAATTTTATATCTCACAGATCACTTTAAATGCGTTATCTCACTTAGAAATTATCTATTTCAGGAAGCCATTAATTTCACTGAAGCTTAAGGGAACCATCAGAAATAAGGAATTCTTAAACAGGATTCAGTGTTTACTTGGCATGGGACCACTGTTTTTCCCAGTCCTCCTTTGTATAGACCCCTATTTCTTTCTGAAAATTTGGGAGATGAAAGATGGATGTCTAACAGAGAGCCCTGTTCTGGCTCTGCCCAGGAGACTCAAAAATGTGTTACTCTGATTATAATTATTAGTCTAATATACTACCCACTTGAAGGTTGTGATACATCCCTGGGATGGAATACTAAGCAAGCACTAAAAATGATGTGCATGATGCAAAAGAACTTATGTATAAAACAGAAACAGACTCACGGACATAGAAAACAAACTTATGGTTACCAAAGGGGATAGGGGGAAGGAGTGATAAACTGGGAGTTTGGGATTAGCAAATACAAACTACTATATAGAAAACAGACAAACAGATTCATCAAGAAAAAAAGGGAGAAGAATCAAATCAATACAATTAGAAATGAAAACGAAGTAACAACTGACACTGCAGAAACACAAAGGAGCATGAGAGATTTCTACAAGCAACTATATGCCAATAAAATGGACATCCTGGAAGAAATGGACAAATTCTTAGAAAGGTATAACCTTCCAAGACTGAACCAGGAACAAATAGAAAATATAAACAGACCAATCAGAAGCACTGAAATGGAGACTGTGATAAAAACTCTTCCAAAAAACAAAAGCTCAGGACCAGATGGCTTCACAGGCAAAATCTATAAAACATTTAGAGGAGACCTAACACCTATCCTTCTCAAATTCTTCCAAAATATAGCAGAGGGTGGAACACTCCCAAACTCATTCTACGAGGCCACCATCACCCTGACACCAAAACCAGACAAAGATGTCACAAAGAAAGAAAACCACAGGCCAATATCACTGATGAACATAGATGTAAAAATCCTCAACAAAATACTAGCAAACAGAATCCAACAGCACCATTAAAAGGATCATACACCATGATCAAGTGGGGTTTATCCCAGGAAAGCAAGGATTCTTCAATATATGCAAATCAATCAATGTGATACACCATATTAACAAATTGAAGGAGAAAAACCATATGATCATCTCAATAGATGAAGAGAAAGCTTTCAACAAAATTCAACACGCATTTATGATAAAAACCCTCCAGAAAGTAGGCATAGAGGGAACTTTCCTCAACATAATAAAGGCCATATATGACAAACCCATAGACAACATCGTCCTCAATGGGGAAAAACTGAAACCATTTCCACCAAGATCAGGAACAAGACAAGGTTGCCCACCCTCACCACTATTATTCAACATAGTTTTGGAAGTTTTAACCACAGCAATCAGAGAAGAAAGAGAAATAAAAGGAATCCAAATCAGAAATGAAAAAGTAAAGCTGTCACTGTTTGCAGATGACATGATACTATACATAGAGAATCCTAAAGATGATACCAGAAAACTACTAGAGCTAATCAATGAATTTGGTAAAGTAGCAGGATACAAAATTAATGCACAGAAAACTCTTGCATTCCTATACAGTAATGATGAAAAATCTGAAAGTGAATTTAAGGAAACACTCCCATTTACCATTGCAACAAAAAGAATAAAATACCTAGGAATAAACCTACCTAAGGAGACAAAAGACCTGTATGCAGAAAATTATAAGACTCTGATGAAAGAAATTAAAGATGATACAAATAGATGGAGAGATATACCATGTTCTTGCATTGGAAGAATCAACATTGTGAAAATGACTCTACTACCCAAAGCAATCTACAGATTCAATGCAATCCCTATCAAACTACCACTGGCATTTTTCACAGAACTAGAACAAAAAATTTCACAATTTGTATGGAAGCGCAAAAGACCCCGAATAGCCAAAGCAATCTTGAGAAAGAAAAACAGAGCTGGAGGAATCAGGCTCCTGGACTTCAGACTATACTACAAAGCTACAGTAATCAAGACAGTATGGTACTGGCACAAAAACAGAAATATAGATCACTGGAACAGGATAGAAAGCCCAGAGATAAACCCACGCACATGTGGTCACCTTATTTTTGATAAAGGAGGCAAGAATATACAATGGAGAAAAGACAGCCTCTTCAATAAGTGGTGCTGGGAAAACTGGACAGCTACATGTAAAAGAATGAAATTAGAACACTCCCTAACACCATATGCAAAAATAAAGCCAAATTGGATTAAAGACCTAAATTTAAGACCAGACACTGTAAAACTCTTAGAGGAAAACATAGGCAGACACTCTATGACATAAATCACAGCACGATCCTTTTTGACCCACCTCCTAGAGAAATGGAAATAAACAAATGGGACCTAATGAAACTTAAAAGATTTTGCACAGCAAAGGAAAACATAAATAAGACAAAAAGATAACCTTCAAAATGGGAGAAAATCTTCACAAATGAAGCAACTGACCAAGGATTAACCTCCAAATTTTACAAGCAGCTCATGCAACTCAATATCAAAAAAAACAACAACCCCATCAAAAAATGGGCAGAAGACCTAAATAGACATTTCTCCAAAGAAGATATACAGAGTGCCAACAAACACATGAAAGAATGCTCAACATCATTAATCATTAAAGAAATGCAAATCAAAACTACAATGACATATCATCTCACACCAGTCAGAGTGGCTATCATCAAAAAATCTACAAACAGTAAATGCTGGAGAGGGTGTGGAGAAAATGGAACCCTCTTGCACTGTTGGTGGGAATGTAATTTGATACATCCACTATGGAGAACAGTATGGAAGTTCCTTACAAAACTAAACTTAGAACTACCATACTGCCTAGCAATCCCGCTACTGGGAATATACCCTGAGAAAACCATAATTCAAAAAGAGTTATGTACCACAATGTTCCTTGCAGCTCTATTTACAATAGCCAGGACATGGAAGCAACCTAAGTGTCCATTGACAGATGAATGGATAAAGAAGACGTGGCACATATATACAATGGAGTATTACTCAGCCATAAAAAGGAACAAAATTGAGTTATTTGTAGTGAGGTGGATGGACCTAGAGTCTGTCATACAGAGTGAAGTAAGTCAGAAAGAGGAAAACAAATACCATATGCTAACACATATATTTGGAACCTTAAAAAAAAAAAAGGTTCTGAAGAACCTAGGGGCAGGACAGGAAAAAAGAGGCAGACGTATAAAATGGACTTGAGGACACTGGGAGTGGGAAGAATAAACTGAGACGAAGTGAGAGAGTGGCATGGTCATATATACAGTATCAAATATAAAATAGATAGCTAGTGGGAAGTATCTGCATAGTACAGGGAGATCAGCTTGGTGCTTTGTGACCGCCTAGAAGGGTGGGATAGGGAAGGTGGGAGAGAGATGCAAGAGGGAGGAGATATGGGGATATATGTATATGTATAGCTGATTTACTTTGTTATAAAACAGAAACTAACACACCATTGTAAAGCAATTATACTCCAATGAAGATGTTAAAAAAAAAAGAACACATACTATGAAACTCAATTTTTGAAGAAATTATATGTGCCTCTGTGTGTGTGTATGTGAGTTAGAGTATATTTTTAAGTCATGGAGAGTAGATGTGAAAATATTCTCAATAGTTAACAGGTGGAATTCTAGGTCATTATCACTTTTTTTTGTTTTGTTTCTTGCACTGTTTAAATCAACATGTAATTAACATGTAAGAAAATTGTTAAGGTATTAAAAAATATCCTGCTTATAACACCTTGGGGACAGACCAAAGCCCCAGGGTCCCCACAGGGCACAGCTCTAGACACTCTTGTCATATTGTGTCCTCTGCACACTGTGCAAAGGGGACCCCTTAGAGTCTTCATTCCACCCCTTGGCTACCCTGGTGTTTATTATAAATATGCATTGTTTTAGGTAAGAACAAAAAGGCTGGCCTCTGTGTCCCAACAGAGAAAGCCAAGGTGAGCCACCCTAGACATGGCAGTCCAGTCTAAGCTAGGCCTTATCTCTATGCCTTTTACTTTTTTCCTTCCCATGGCCTCTGGGGTCAGGGGCTAGTGGGTATAGTGTTGATATGGGCTCTGGAATTCTGATTGTATAACTTAAATCTGGTGTGGTCCCTGCCTTCTTTATGTTTCACTTCCTATTTGCAAAATGGTGATGCTGTTTTCTCATCCAGGAAAGAGGCCCTTCTAGATATCCCTGGACTCCTTCCTGCACCCCATCCTGTTCCAGCTGGGCTCCAGATGAGAAATATTAACCAACACTTCCTCTGTGTAAAATCATTGCCAGTGATGCTTTCATTAAAGATATTCCCAGATCATATAAGGTCTTCTTGGTTCCCAGCAAATCACCTGAAGTGACCTCATTCTGGAGATGTATGACCTGAGCTCTCCACACGTCCTCTTCCATATGAAAAACACTCTTTTGGGATGTCTCCTTTCCCCAATATTTCTCTCCTGAAGGCAGTGACCTTTGCTTCTTTTCACTTGCTTTCCCAGTTCCAGATTCTATTATGTTCCCTAGCAAGTCTGTAAAATTTCCCTTTTTGGAAATGTTTCAGGTTGAGGAAGGTTTTTACAGGCATGGTACTCCTGATGATGAATGGATTCACTTCTCAGCATCTGTTTTTTACCTCCCTTCAAAGGGATGGAAAGCTAGAGAACATTTGATGGCTAAAGGCCCAAGTGTTGAGGAACTGAGCCCATGTCTTTTTCCTCCTAGTGATCATTTCCCTACTTCTGGAATATCTTTTCCCTGCCTCATTAGACTGTTTCACACCTTGGCCTCAACTTTGGTATTCTCAAATCAGAACCAAAAAAGTGAAGCAGAGTCAATCCCCAAAGACCAGTGTCAGGGGGAGGCAGGGAGTACAGAGGAAGCCCCCCATCTCCTATAGACTGTGAGCTTAATCACTGCTCTCCACCAGAGCTCTCACTGTTTCAAGTCATCACGAGCCACTGCCACCAGCCTAAGGGAATACTCCTGAGTGAAGGAATGTCCAACGAAGTCCACAGAAAGGCAGGAAAGGAGGAGAAACAAAAGACGTGGACAGAGATACAGCACAGGTCCTAATACCTAGTGCAGTATCTCCTTTAAAAGGCACCACACCCTTAGGTGCAGATGACAGGGCCTGGGTTGGCACCTCACCTGAGCAGTTCATTAGTTGGGGGAATGAGTCACATAAAAAGCTCCACTCCAAGCATCAAGACATTGCGGTCCTGAGACGAGGCAAGATGGCGGAAGAGTAAGACGCGGAGATCACCTTCCTTCCCACAGATACAGTAGAAATACATCTACACGTGGAACTGCTCTTACAGAACACCCACTGAACGCTGGCAGAAGACGTCAGACCTCCCAAAAGGCAAGAAAATCCCCACGTACTTGGGTAGGGCAAAAGAAAAAAGAAATAACAGAGACAAAAGAATAGGGATGGGACCTGCACCAGTGGGAGGGAGCTGTGAAGGAGGAAAGGTTTCCACACACTAGGAAGCCCCTTCGCGGGGAGAGACTGCGGGTGGCAGAGGGGGGAAGCTTCAGAGCCACGGAAGAGAGCGCAGCCACAGGGGTGCGGAGGGCAAAGTGGAGAGATTCCTGCACAGAAGATCGGTGCCGAGTAGCACTCACCAGCCCGAGAGGCTTGTCTGCTCAGCCACCGGGGCGGACGGGGCTGGGAGCTGAGGCTCGGGCTTCAGTGCTAGCCGGGAGGGAGTCCGGGAAAAAGTCTGCAGCTGCCGAAGAGGCAAGAGACTTTTTCTTGCCTCTTTGTTTCGCGGCGTGCAAGGAGAGGGGATTCAGAGCGCCGCCTAAACGAACTCCAGAGACAAGCATGAGCCGCGGCTAACAGCGCGGACCCCAGAGGCGGGCAGGAGACGCTAGGGCTGCTGCTGCTGCCACCAGGAAGCCTGTGTGCAAGCACAGGTCACTCTCCACACCACCCCTCCCGGGAGCCGGTGCAGCCCGCCACTGCCAGGCTCCTGTGATCCGGGGACAACTTCCCCGGGAGAACGCACGGCGCACCTCAGGCTGCTGCAATGTCACGCCGGCCTCTGCTGCTGCAGGCTCACCCCACATCCGTACCCATCCATCCCACCGTCCTGAGTGAGCCAGAGCCCCCGAAGCAGCTGCTCCTTTAACCCCGTTCTGTCTGGGGGGGGGAACAGACGCCCTCAGGTGACCTACACGCAGAGGTGGGTCCAAATCCAAAGCTGAACCCCGGGAGCTGTACGAACAAAGAAGAGAAAGGGAAATCCCTCCCAGCAGCCTCAGAAGCAGCGGATTAAAGCTCCACAAACAAGTTGATGTGCCTGCATCTGTTGAATACCTGAATAGACAACGAATCATCCCAAATTCAGGAGGTGGACGTTGGGAGCACGATATATTAATTTTTCCCCTTTTCCTTTTTTTGTGAGTGTATACGTGTATGCTTCTGGGTGAGATTTTGTCTGTATAGCTTTGCTTTCACCATTAGTCCTAGGGTTAGGTCCGTCCGTTTTTTTTTTGTTGTTGTTTTTTTCTTGTTTTACTTAAAAAATTTTTTTTCCTAATAAATGTTTTCTTAATAATTTTTTACTTATTTCCTATTTTTAGAAATTAAAAAAAAAATTTTAATACGTTTTTTCATATTTTTTATTTTTAAAAATTAAAAATTTTTTTTCTTAATAAATTTTTTCTTAATTTTTTTCTTATTTTTTATTATAAAAAATTAATAAATCTATTTTTAAAAATTAAAAAAAATTTTTTCTTAATAAATTTATTCTTAATTTTTTTTTCTTATTTTTTATTATAATAGTTTTATTTATTTTATTTTATCCTCTTTCTTTCTTTCTTTCTTTCTATTTTTTTCTCCCTTTTATTCTGAGCCATGTGGATGAAAGGCTCTTGGTGCTCCAGCCAGGCATCAGGGCTGTGCCTCTGAGGTGGGAGAGCCAACTTCAGAACACTGGTCCACAAGAGACCTTCCAGCTCCACGTAACACCAAACGGTGAAAATCTCTCAGAGATCTCCATCTCAACATCAAGACCCAGCTTCATTCAACGACCAGCAAGCTACAGTGCTGGACACCCTATGCCAAACAACTAGCAAGACAGGAACACAGCCCCATCCATTAGCAGAGAGGCTGCCTAAAATCATAATAAGGCCACAGACACCCCAAAACACACCACCAGACGTGGACGTGCCCACCAGAAAGACAAGATCCAACCTCATCCACCAGAACAGAGGCACTAGTCCCCTCCACCAGGAAGCCTACACAACCCACTGAACGAACCTTAGCCACTGGGGACAGATACCAAAAACAATGGGAACTACGAACCTGCAGCCTGTGAAAAGGAGACCCCAAACAAAGTAAGATAAGAAAAATGAGAAGACAAAAAAACACACAGCAGGTGAAGGAGCAGGGTCAAAACACACCAGACCTAACAAATGAAGGGGAAATAGGCAGTCTACCTGAAAAAGAATTCAGAATAATGATAGTAAAGATGATCAAAATCTTGGAAATAGAATAGACAAAATGCAAGAAACATTTAACAAGGATGTAGAAGAACTAAAGAGGAACCAAGCAAAGATGAAAAACACAATAAATGAAATTAAAAATACTCTAGACAGGATCAATAGCAGAATAACTGAGGCAGAAGAACGGATAAGTGACCTGGAAGATAAAATAGTGGAAATAACTACTGCAGAGCAGAATAAGGAAAAAAGAATGAAAAGAACTGAGGACAGACTCAGAGCCCTCTGGGACAACATTAAATGCACCAACATTCGAATTATAGGGGTCCCAGAAGAAGAAGAGAAAAAGAAAGGGACTGAGAAAATATTTGAAGAGATTATAGTTGAAAACTTCCCTAATATGGGAAAGGAAATAGTTAATCAAGTCCTGGAAGCACAGAGAGTCCCATACAGGATAAACCCAAGGAGAAACACGCCAAGACACATATTAATCAAACTATCCAAAATTAAATATAAAGAAAACATATTAAAAGCAGCAAGGGAAAAACAACAAATAACACCCAAGGGAATCCCCAGAAGGTTAACAGCTGATCTTTCAGCAGAAACTCTGCAAGCCAGAAGGGAGTGGCAGGATATACTTAAAGTGATGAAGGAGAAAAACCTACAACCAAGGCTACTCTACCCAGCAAGGATCTCATTCAGATTTGATGGAGAAATTAAAACCTTTACAGACAAGCAAAAGTTGAGAGAGCTCAGCACCACCAAACCAGCTTTACAACAAATGCTAAAGGAACTTCTCTAGGCAAGAAACACAAGAGAAGGAAAACACCTACAATAACAAACCCAAAACATTTAAGAAAATGGGAATAGGAACATACATATCGATAATTACCTTAAATGTAAATGGATTAAATGCTCCCACCAAAAGACACAGACTGGCTGAATGGATACAAAAACAAAACCCATATATATGCTGTCTACAAGAGACTCACTTCAGACCTAGAGACACATACAGACTGAAAGTGAGGGGATGGAAAAAGATATTCCATGCAAATGGAAATCAAAAGAAAGCTGGAGTAGCAATTCTCATATCAGACAAAGTAGACTTTAAAATAAAGACTATTACAAGAGACAAAGAAGGACACTATATAATGATCAAGGGATCGATCCAAGAGGAAGGTATAACAATTGTAAATATTTATGCACCCAACATAGGAGCACCTCAATACATAAGGCAAATACTAACAGCCATAAAAGGGGAAATCGACAGCAACACAATCATAGTAGGGGACTTTAACACCCCACTTTCACCAATGGACAGATCATCCAAAATGAAAATAAATAAGGAAACACAAGCTTTAAATGATACATTAAACAAGATGGACTTAATTGATATTTATAGGACATTCCACCCAAAAACAACAGAATACACATTTTTCTCAAGTGCGCATGGAACATTCTCCAGGATAGATCATATCTTGGGTCACAAATCAAGCCTTGGTAAATTTAAGAAAATTGAAATCGTATCAAGTATCTTTTCCGACCACAACGCTATGAGACTAGATATCAATTACAGGAAAAGATGTGTAAAAAATACAAACACATGGAGGCTACACAATACACTACTTAATAACGAAGTGATCACTGAAGAAATCAAAGGGGAAATCAAAAAATACCTAGAAACAAATGACAATGGAGACACGATGACCCAAAACCTATGGGATGCAGCAAAAGCAGTTCTAAGAGGGAAATTAATAGCAATACAAGCCTACATCAAGAAACAGGAAACATCTCGAATAAACAACCTAACCTTGCACCTAAAGCAATTAGAGAAAGAAGAGCAAAAAACCCCCAAAGGTAGCAGAAGGAAAGAAATCATAACGATCAGATCAGAAATAAAGGAAAAAGAAATGAAGGAAACAATAGCAAAAATCAATGAAACTAAAAGCTGGTTCTTTGAGAAGATAAACAAAATTGATAAACCATTAGCCAGACTCATCAAGAGAAAAAGGGAGAACACGCAAATCAATAGAATTAGAAATGAAAAAGAAGTAACCACTGACACTGCAGAAATACAAACGATCATGAGAGATTACTACAAGCAACTCTATGCCAATAAAATGGACAACCTGGAAGAAATGGACAGATTCTTAGAAATGCACAACCTGCCAAGACTGAACCAGGAAGAAATAGAAAATATGAACAGACCAATCACAAGCACTGAAATTGAAACTGTGATTAAAAATCTTCCAACAAACAAAAGCCCAGGACCAGATGGCTTCACAGGCGAATTCTATCAAACATTTAGAGAAGAGCTAACACCTATCCTTCTCAAACTCTTCCAAATTATTGCAGAGTGAGGAACACTCCCCAACTCATTCTACAAGGCCACCATCACCCTGATACCAAAACCAGACAAAGATGTCACAAAGAAAGAAAACTACAGGCCAATATCACTGATGAACATAGATGCAAAAATCCTCAACAAAATACTAGCAAACAGAATCCAACAGCACATTAAAAGGATTATACACCATGATCAAGTGGGGTTTATTCCAGGAATGCAAGGATTCTTTAATATACGCAAATCGATCAACGTGATACATCATATTAACAAACTGAAGGAGAAAAACCATATGATCATCTAAATAGATGCAGAAAAATCTTTCGACAAAATTCAACACCCATTTATGATAAAAGCCCTGCAGAAAGTAGGCATAGAGGGAACTTTCCAAAACATAATAAAGGCCATATATGACAAACCCACAGCCAACATTGTCCTCAATGGTGAAAAACTGAAACCATTTCCACTAAGATCAGGAACAAGACAAGGTTGCCCAATCTCACCACTATTATTCAACATAGTTTTGGAAGTGTTAGCCACAGCAATCAGAGAAGAAAAAGAAATCAAAGGAATCCAAATCGGAAAAGAAGAAGTAAAGCTGTCACTGTTTGCAGATGACATGATTCTATACATAGAGAATCCTAAAGATGCTACCAGAAAACTACTAAAGCTAATCAATGAATTTGGTAAAGTAGCAGGATACAAAATTAATGCACAGAAATCTCTTGCATTCCTATATACTAATGATGAAAAATCTGAAAATGAAATTAAGAAAACACTCCCATTTACCATTGCAAGAAAAAGAATAAAATATCTAGGAATAAACCTACCTAAGGAGACAAAAGACCTGTATGCAGAAAATTATAGGACATTGATGAAAGAAATTAAAGATGATAGAAATAGATGGAGAGATATACCATGTTCTTGGATTGGAAGAATCAACATTGTGAAAATGACTCTACTACCCAAAGCAATCTACAGATTCAATGCAATCCCTATCAAACTACCACTGGCATTTTTCACAGAACTAGAACAAAAAATTTCACAATTTGTATGGAGACACAAAAGACCCCGAATAGCCAAAGCAATCTTGAGAACGAAAAATGGAGCTGGAGGATTCAGGCTGCCTGACTTCAGACTATATTACAAAGCTACAGTAATCAAGACAGTTTGGTACTGGCACAAAAACAGAAATATAGATCAATGGAACAGAATAGAAAGCCCAGAGATAAACCCACGCACATATGGTCACCTTATCTTTGATAAAGGAGGCAAGCATATACAGTGGAGAAAAGACAGCCTCTTCAATAAGTGGTGCTGGGAAAATTGGACAGATACATGTAAAAGTATGAAATTAGAACACTCCCTGACACCATACAGAAAAATAAACTCAAAATGGATTAAAGACCTAAGTGTAAGGCCAGACACTATCAAACTCTTAGAGGAAAACATAGGCAGAACACTCTATGACATTCATCACAGCAAGATCCTTTTTGACCCAGCCCCTAGAGAAATGGAAATAAAAACACAAATAAACAAATGGGACCTAATGAACTTAAAATCTTTTGCACAGCAAAGGAAACCATAAACAAGGCCAAAAGACAACCCTCAGAATGGGAGAAAATATTTGCAAATGAAGCAACTGACAAAGGATTAATCTCCTAGATTTACAAGCAGCTCATGCAGCTCAATAACAAAAAAACAAACAACCCAATCCAAAAATGGGCAGAAGACCTAAATAGACATTTCTCCAAAGAAGATATACAGATTGCCAACAATCACATGAAAGAATGCTCAACATCATTAATCATTAGAGAAATGCAAATCAAAACTACAATGAGGTATCATCTCACACCAGTCAGAATGGCCATAATCAAAAAATCTAGAAACAATAAATACTGGAGAGGGTGTGGAGAAAAGGGAACCCTCTTGCACTGTTGGTGGGAATGTAAATTGATACAGCCACTATCGAGAACAGTATGGAGGTTCCTTAAAAAACTAAAAATAGAACTACCATATGACCCAGCAATCCCACTACTGGGCATATACCCTGAGAAAACCATAATTCAAAAAGTGTCATGTACCAAAATGTTCATTGCAGCTCTATTTACAATAGCCAGGACATGGAAGCAACCTAAGTGTCCATCATCGGATGAATGGATAAAGAAGATGTGGCACATATATACAATGGAATATTACTCAGCCATAAAAAGAAATGAAATGGAGGTATTTGTAATGAGGTGGATGGAGTTAGAGTCTGTCATACAGAGTGAAGTAAGTCAGAAAGAGAAAAACAAATACCGTATGCTAACACCTATATATGGAATCTAAGAAAAAAAAAAAAAAGGTCATGAAGAACCTAGTGGCAAGACGGGAATAAAGACCTACTGGAGAATGGACTTGAGGATATGGGGAGGGGGAGGGGTGAGATGTGACAGGGTGAGAGAGTGTCATGGACATATATACACTACCAAATGTAAGATAGATAGCTAGTGGGAAGCATCCGCATAGCACAGGGAGATCAGCTCAGTGCTTTGTGATCACCTAGAGGGGTGGGATAGGGAGGATGGGAGGGAGGGAGATGCAAGAGGGAAGAGATATGGGAACATATGTATATGTATAACTGATTCACTTTGTTATAAAGCAGAAACTAACACACCATTGTAAAGCAATTATACTCCAATAAAGATGTTTAAGAAAAAAAAAAAAAGACATTGCGGTCCTGACATAAAGATAAATTTGCAAATCAAAGGGATAGAATTGAGAATCCAGAAACAAACCCATGTATCCATGTTCAATTGATTTTGGACAAGGATGCCAAGACAATTCAACGGGGAAAGAATTGTCTTTTCAACAAATGGTGCTGAGACAAAAGCTTGATGACTTGAAACAGTAAAAGCCCCAGTGGAGGGCAGTGATTAAACTCACAGTCTACAGGAGATGGGGGGCTTCCTCGGCACTTCCTGCCTCCCACTGACACTGGTCTTTGGGGGTTGACTCTGCTTCACTTTTTTGGTTCTGATTTGAGAATACCAAAGTTGAGGCCAAGGTGTGAAACAGTCTAATGAGGCAGGGAAAAGATACTCCAGAAGTAGGGAAATGATCACCACATGTAAATGAACCTACACTACAGACAAAAATTAACTCAAAATATATCAAAGATCTAAATGTAAGAGCTAAAACTGTAAAACTCTTAGAAGAAAACATAGGGTTAAATCTTCATGATCCTGGATTTTGCAGTGGATTCTTAGATATAGCACCAAAAGCTTAAGCAACAACAACAAAAAAATACATAAATTGGACATCAACAAAATTCTAAACTTTTGTGCTGATCGCCAAGAAAGTAAAAAGACAATCCATGGAGTAGAAGAAAATATTTCAAAATCATATATCTGATAAGGAAGTTGTGTCTGGAATATATGAAGAATTCTTACAACTTAATAGTGAAATAACCTAATTTAAAAATGAGCAAAGAATATGAATAGACACTTCTCCAAGGAAGATATACAAATGGCCAATAGCACATGAAAAGATGCTCAACATCATTAGTCATCAGGAAAATGCAAATCAAAACCACAGTGAGTTACCGCTTCACACCCACTAGGATGGTTATAATAAAAATGTCAGATAATAACAAGTGTTGGTTAGGCTGTGTAATAATTGGAACCCTTGTACACTGCTGGTGGGAATAGAAAATGTTGCAGCCACTTTGGAAAACAGTCTGGAAGTTTTTCAAAGGATTAAACATAGAGTTACCCTATGTCCCAGCAATGCTACACCTAGCAAGAGAAATAAAAATAAGTGTTCAAACAAAAACTTGGACATAAATGTTCATAACAGCCAAAATAATAGTCTAAAGGTGGAAACAACCAAAATGTCCATCAAGGGATGAATGGATAAAGAAAATGTGGTCTATCCATACACTGGAATGTTATTCAACAATAAAAAGGAATTATAGAGGTTATGTGAGATTTGAGGGGTGGGGATGGAGGAAAAAGAGATGACCGTAAGAGGCAGTAACACACAGCAAGATTTTTTGGGCAGCGTTTGGACAGGATTCAATAAGAAGGGAAGTTCCTCACAACATGAGACCGTGCAGAGGCTTATGACCACCCCAAAGGGGAGGAGGGCAAGGGAACCCCAGGGAGGGGGGCCAGAACAAGGGCATATGTGTCTAGGTGACCTTTCTTAGAAGCACAGCAATGAGTCTTTGAATTGGAGAGCTCTGAAGGGCAGTTAGCACCTTGGGGCCTTAAAACCACAAGGCTCTATCTTGTCAATGGTCAGCAGAAGCTGGGTGTAGTTTCCCAATGTATGCAAAACAGGCAGACCCTATATGGCTAAAAATCTGCTTGTTTGCGCTATTCTTAACTAGACGTAAAAATTTGAGTGTGGCACCTGAAGACTTTGGATATTAGGGGTCTCAGACTGCTGTGAAGAAATAAACAAGCTAGGACTACCTTGGCTCATTTGTACGATAGGAATGAAGTACTGATGTATGCTACAACATGGATGAACCTTGAAAACATTATGCTAGGTGAAAGAAGCCAGTCACAAAAGGCCACATATTATATAATTCCATATGAAATGCACAGAATAGGCAAATCAATAGAGACAGAAAGCAGATTAGTGGTTGCCTTGGGCTGGGCTGAGTGAGCGTTGAGGGGATGAGGGTGATAAGGATGAAGTAAGATGTATGGGGTTTCTTTTGGGGGAGATGAAATTGTTCCAAAATTGACAGCGATGGTGGCTGCACAACTCTGTAAATATGCTAAAAGCCATTGAATTGTACACTTTAAATGCATAAATTGTATGTATGTGAATTATATCTCAATAAAGTGTTCCAAAAAGAAAAAAAAAATTAAAACTTAAAAAAAAAAAGGCTCCACCTGCAGACTGCCTTCTCCACCTCTAATGTTTCAATATCAATTGAGCAGACTGGCCCTTCCACATCAACATATTACCACAAAAGCAGTTAAATAAGCCTCGCGATTAGTGAAGATACACTCCTGCTCTGCCTCTTAACTAAGTCACTAGGTCTGAACTTTCCAATGACATGAAATTGTGCCCAGGTTGATAATTAATGATAAAGCACATACTGTATATTCGTTTGTAATTCAAACTTACAGAAAATTCAGAGAAAATTTGTGGGAATAGTATAAAGAACTCCATATAACGTTCACCAGATTCATTTTGCCAAATTTGCTTTATCTCCCTACATCTATATCTATATTTGTATCTATCTCCACCATTTTTTTAGAACTAGTTGAGATATCCTTTTAAACTTAAATCATGCCTCTGTACCCTTAATACTATACCGTTCATTTCCTCAGAACAAGAACATTCTCTTATATATCATAGAAGTCAGTAGATTTTTTTTTGTTTCCTTTTTTTCCACAACTCACACACACACACTGTATTTTATTTTTACAAGAGATAAATAAACTGACACCAAGCCTTGTAAATGGATGACCACAACAAAAGCAACAATGATTGCAATTACCAAACACGAAACACACTCATCCTATGTCATAATATTGACATTCAGTCCAGTAATCCTCCACTGTAACAGCTCCTTTACTTTGCAGTGAAAATTGATTTGTATATTTTTTGCCTGAGACCTTGTGAGATTTTTTTTTTTATTCAAACAGAAAGTCACAAAAATTATAATCATCCTCATCAGTTCACTCAGTCCCATGTCATTAATTTTTTTTTCATCTTGATCTTTTGTTAGCACTTTTATGAATTCATTAGAGTTCTGAAAATGCTTATTCATTCAGTTCAGCAGTATAGTCAGTTACCAGAAACCTGTACTTGTCAGTCTTTTCCATGAATTCCTTGAAGATGAAACCCTTTTATAGGAACATTTTTGTGAAATCATCAGAGTACACCCAGAACTGTCTGTAAATGACAAAAGACTTTAAAATGACCACAGTTAAAGATTTGATGAAAGTTCATAATAATGCAATTGACAAGGAAATTTAGTTATTTCTGAGATATACATTTTAAAGTAATAACTAGAATTATGACTTATAACATTATACCAGAACATATAAGATTTTTAGAAATTTCATGTAATGTCTGAAACACTTATGTTAACATATTTCCATACAAATAACCCAAAGAAAGTTTAGTATTAGTTGTTTTTTTGTTTTTTGGTTTGTTTTTTTATACTGCAGGTTCTTATTAGTCATCAATTTTACACACATCAGTGTATACATGTCATTCCCAATTGCCCAATTCAGCACACCACCATCCCCAACCCACCGCAGTTTTCCCCCCTTGGTGTCCATATGTCCATTCTCTACATCTGTGTCTCAACTTCTGCCCTGCAAACCGGTTCATCTGTACCATTTTTCTAGGTTCCACATACATGCATTAATATACGATATTTGTTTTTCTCTTTCTGACTTACTTCACTCTGTATGACAGTCTCTAGATCCATCCACATCTCTACAAATGACCCAATTTCGTTCCTTTTTATGGCTGAGTAATATTCCATTGTATATATGTACCACATCTTCTTTACCCATTCGTCTGTCAATGGGCATTTAGGTTGCTTCCATGACCTGGCTATGGTAAATAGTGCTGCAATGAACATTCGGGTGCATGTGTCTTTTTGAATTATGGTTTTCTCTGGGTATATGTCCAGTAGTGGGATTGCTGGATCATATGGTAATTCTATTTTTAGTTTCTTAAGGAACCTCCATACTGTTCTCCATAATGACTGTGTCAATTTACATTCCCACCAACAATGCAAGAGGGTTCCCTTTTCTCCACACCCTCTCCAGCATTTGTTGTTTGTAGATTTTCTGATGATGCCCCTTCTAACTGGTGTGAGGTGATACCTCATTGTAGTTTTGATTTGCATTTCTGTAATAATTACTGATGTTGAGCCTTTTCACGTGCTTCTTGGCCATCTGTATGTCTTCTTTGGAGAAATGTCTATTTAGGTCTTCTGCCCATTTTTGGATTGGGTTGTTTGTTTTTTTAATATTGAGCTGCATGAGCTGTTTATATATTTTGGAGATTAATCCTTTGTCCATTGATTCATTTGCGAATATTTTCTCCCATTCTGAGGGTTGTCTTTTCATCTTGTTTATGGTTTCCTTTGCTGTGCAAAAGTTTTGAAGTTTCATTAGGTCCCATTTGTTTATTTTTGTTTTTATTTCCATTACTCTAGGAAGTGGATCAAGAAAGATCTTGCTGTGATTTACATCAAAGAGTGTTCTTCCGATGTTTTCCTCTAAGAGTTTTATAGTGTCCAGTCATAAATTTAGGTCTCAAATCCATTTTGAGTTTATTTTTGTGTATGGTATTAGGGAGTGTTCTATTTCCATTCTTTTACATGTAGCTGTCAAGTTTTCCCAGCATCACTTATTGAAGATACTGTCTTTTCTCCATTGTATATCTTTGCCTCCTTTGTCATAGATTAGTTGACCATAGGTATGTGGGTTTATCTCTGGGCTTTCTATCTTGTTCCATTTATCTATGTTTCTGTTTTTGTGCCAGTACCATATTGTCTTGATGACTGTACCTTTGTAGTATAGTCTGAAGTCAGGGAGTCTGATTTCTCCAGCTCTGTTTTTTTCCCTCAAGACTGCTTTGGCTATTCGGGGTCTTTTGTGTTTCCATACAAATTTTAAGATGATTTGTTCTAGTTCTGTAAAAAATGTCATTGGTAATTTGATAGGGATTGCACTGAATCTGTAGATTGCTTTGGGGAGTATAGTCATTTTCACAATATTGATACTTCCAATCCAAGAACATGGTATATCTCTCCATCTGTTGGTATCATCTTTAATTTCTTTCATCAGTGTCTTGTAGTTTTCTGCATACAGGTCTTTTGTTTCCCTAGGTAGATTTATTCCTAGGTATTTTATTCTTTTTGTTGCAATGGTAAATGGGAGTGTTTCCATAATTTCTCTTTCAGATTTTTCATCATTAGTGTATAGGAATGCAAGAGATTTCTGTACGTTAATTTTGTATCCTGCAACTTTACCAAATTCATTGATTAGCTCTAGTAGTTTTCTGGTGGCATTTTTAGGATTCTGTATGTATAGTATCATGTCATCTGCAAACAGTGACAGTTTTACTTCTTACTTTCCAATTTGTATTACTTTTATTTCTTTTTCTTCTCTGATTGCTGTGGCTAACACTTCCAAAACTATGTTGAATTATAGTGGTGAGAGTGGACATCCTTGTTTTGTTCCTGATCTTAGAGGAAATGCTTTCAGTTTTTCACTATGGAGAATGATGTTTGCTGTGGGTTTGTCGTATATGGCCTTTATTATGTTGAGATAGGTTCCCTCTATGCCCACTTTCTGGAGAGTTTTTATCATAAATGGTGTTGAATTTTGTCAAAGGCTTTTTCTGCCTCTATTGAGATGATCATATGGTTTTTATTCTTCAATTTGTTAATATGGTGTATCACATTGATTGATTTGCATATATTGAAGAATCCTTGCATCCTTGGGATAAATCCAGCTTGAGCATGGTGTATGATCCTTTTAATGTGTTGTTGGATTCTGTTTGCTAGTATTTTGGTGAGGATTTTTGCATCTACATTCAGCAGTGATATTGGTCTGTAATTTTCTTTTTTTGTAGTATCTTTGTCTGGTTTTGGTGTCAGGGTGATGGTGGTCTCATAGAATGAGTTTGGGAGTGTTCCTTCCTCTGCAATTTTTGGAAGAGTTTGAGAAGGATGGGTGTTAGCTCTTCTCTAAATGCTTGATAGAATTCACCTGTGAAGCCATCTGGTCCTGGACTTTTGTTTGTTGGAAGATTTTTAATCAGTTTCAATTTCATTACTTGTGATTGGTCTGTTCATATTTTCTGTTTCTTCCTGGTTCAGTCTTGGAAGGTTATACCTTTTTGAGAATTTGTCCATTTCTTCCAGGTTGTCCGTTTGATTGGCATAGAGTTGCTTGTAGTAGTCTCTTAGGATGCTTTGTATTTCTGCAGTGTCTGTTGTAACTTCTCCTTTTTCATTTCTGATTTTATTGATTTGAGTCCTCTTCTTCTTTTTCTTGATGAGTCTGGCTAATGGCTTATCCATTTTGTTTATCTTCTCAAAGAACCAGCTTTTAGTTTTATTGATCTTTGCTTTTGTTTTCTTTGTTTCTATTTCATTTATTTCTGCTCTGATCTTTATGATTTCTTTCCTTCTGCTAACTTTGGGTTTTGTTTGTTCTTCTTTCTATACTTCCTTTAGGTGTAATGTTAGATCGTTTATTTGAGATTTTTCTCGTTTCGTGAGGTAGGCTTTTATAGCTATAAACTTCCCTCTTAGAACTGGTTTTCCTGCATCCCACAGGTTTTGGATCATCGTGTTTTCATTGTCATTTGTCTCTAGGTATATTTTGATTTCCTCTTTGATTTCTTCTGTGATCTCTTGGTTATTTAGTAACATATTGTTTAGCCTCCATGTCTTTGTGTTTTTTACGTTTTTTCCTTGTAATTGATTTCTAATCTCATAGCGTTGTTGTCAGAAAAGATGCTTGATATGATTTCAATTTTCTTAAATTTACTGAGGCTTGATTTGTGACCCAGGATGTGATCTATCCTGGAGAATGTTCCGTGTGCACTTGAGAAGAAAGTGTAATCTGCTGTTTTTGGATGGAATATCCTATAAATATCAATTAAATCTATCCGGTCTGTTGTGTCATTTAAAGCTTCTTTTTCCTTATTTATTTTCATTTTGGATGACCTGTCCATTGGTGTAAGTGAGGTGTTAAAGTCCCCCACTATTATTGTGTTACTGTCGATTTCTTCTTTTATAACTGTTAGCAGTTGCCTTATGTATTGAGGTGCTCCTATGTTGGGTGCATATATATTTATAATTGTTATATCTTCTTCTTGGATTGATCCCTTGATCATTATGTCATGTCCTTCCTTGTCTCTTGTAATATTCTTCTTTTTTTTTTTTTCTTGTAACATTCTTTATTTTAAAGTCTATTTTATCTGATATGAGTATAGCTACTCCAGCTTTCTTTTGATTTCCATTTGCATGGAATATCTTTTTCCATCCCCTCACTTTCAGTCTGTATGTGTCCCTAGGTCTGAAGTGGGTCTCTTGTAGACAGCATATATATGGGTCTTGTTTTTGTATCCATTCAGCAGGCCTGTGTCTTTTGGTTGGAGCATTTAATCCATTCTCATTTAAGGTAATTATCAATATGTATGTTCCTGTGACCATTTTCTTAATTGTTCTGGGTTTGTTTTTGTAGATCCTTTTCTCCTCTTGTGTTTCCCACTTAGAGAAGTTCCTTTCACATTTGTTGTAGAGCTGGTTTGGTGGTGCTGAATTCTCTTAGCCTTTGCTTGTCTGTAAAGCTTTTGATTTCTCCGTGGAATCTGTATGAGATCCTTGCAGGGTAGAGTAATCGTGGTTGTAGGTTCTTCCCTTTCATCACTTTAAGTATATCATGCGACTCCCTTCTGGCTTGTAGAGTTTCTGCTGAGAAATCAGCTGTTAACCTTATGGGAGTTCCCTTGTATGTTATTTTTCGGTTTTCCCTTGTTGCTTTCAATAATTTTTCTTTGTCTTTAATTTTTGCCACTTTGCTTACTATGTGTCTCGGCGTGTTTCTCCTTGGGTTTATCCTGTATGGGACTCTCTGCGCTTCCTGGACTTGGGTGGCTATTTCCTTTCCCATGTTAGGGAAGTTTTCGACTATAATCTCTTCAAATATTTTCTCGGGTCCTTTCTCTCTCTCTTCTCCTTCTGGGACTCCTAAAATGCGACTGTTGTTGCATTTAATGTTGTCCCAGAGGTCTCTTAGGCTGTCTTCATTTCTTTTCATTCTTTTTTCTTTATTCTGTTTCGCAGCAGTGAATTCCACCATTCTGTCTTTCAGGTCACTTATCCGTTCTTCTGCCTCAGTTATTCTGCTACTGATTCCTTCTAGTGTAGTTTTCATTTCAGTTATTGTATTGTTCATCTCTGTTTGTTTGTTCTTTAATTCTTCTAGGTCTTTGTTAAACATTTCTTGCATCTTCTCCATCTTTGCCTCCTTTGTTTTTCCGAGGTCCGGGATCATCTTCACTATCCTTATTCTGAATTCTTTTTCTGGAAGGTTGCCTATCTCCACTTCATTTAGTTGTTTTTCTGGGGCTTTATCTTGTTCCTTCATCTTGTACATAGCCCTCTGGCTTTTCGTCTTGTTTATCTTTCTGTGAATGTGGTTTTTGTTCCACAGGCTGCAGGATTGTAATTCTTCTTGCTTCTGCTCTCTTCCCTCTGGTGGATGAGGCTATCTAAGAGGCTTGATGGGAGGCACTGGTGGTGGGTAAAGCTGACTGTTGCTCTGGTGGGCAGAGCTCAGTAAAACTTTAATCCACTTGACTGTTGACGGGTGGGGCTGGGTTCCCTCCCTGTTGGTTGTTTGGCCTGAGGTGACCCAACACTGGAGCCTACCTGGGCTCTTTGGTGGGGCTAATGACAGACCCTGGGAGGGCTCACGCCAAGGAGTACTTTCCAGAACTTCTGCTGACAGTGTCCTTGTCCCCACAGTGAGCCACAGCCCTCCCCACCCACCTCTGCAGGAGACCCTCCAACACTAGCAGCTAGGTCTGGTTCAGTCTCCCCTGGGGTCACTGCTCCTTGCCCTGGGTCCCGATGTGCACACTACTTTGTATGTGCCCTCCAAGAGTGGAGTCTCTGTTTCTCCCAGTCCTGTCGAAGTCCTGCCATCAATTCTCACTAGGCTTCAAAGTCTGATTGTCTATGAATTCCTCCTCCCGTTGCTGGACCCCCAGGTTGAGAAGCCTGACGTGGGGCTCAGAACCTTCACTCCAGTGGATGGACTTCTGTGGTATAAGTGTTCTCCAGTCTGTGAGTCACCCACCCAGCAGTTATGGGATTTGACTTTACTGTGATTGCGACCCTCCTACCGTCTCATTGTGGCTTCTCCTTTGTCTTTGGATGTGAGGTATCTTTTTTGGTCAGTTCCAGTGTCTTCCTGTCAATGATTGTCCAGCAGCTAGTTGTCATTCTGGTGTTCTTGCAAGAGGGAGTGAGAGCACGTCTTTCTACTCTGCCATCTTAGTTCCTCCTCAGAAGTCAGTAGATTTAGCATTAGTGTATTACCATTATTTATTGTAGAATTAAATGTTTCCAGTTGCTCTGATAATGTCCTTGTGACATTCCCCACCTGCACCCATCCATGATCCCACCCAGGATTACACATGGCATTCGTCTGTCATGTTTCTTTAGTCTCAAACTAGTCCCCACTCTTTTTTTTTGTCTTTCATAACATCAATTTTTTTGAAGAGCACAGGTCAATTGTTCTGTAGAATGCCCTCAGTTTTGGTCTGTCTGATGTGTCTTCATGAAGCAATTTGGTTTTGTGTTTTTAGCAGGTGTTGAATAATGTTGATGAATGGCCTTCCAAAGATAACAGATCTTAATCCCTGGAACCTGGAAATGTTATATGGAAAAGGGACCCTTGCAGATGTGATAAAGTTAAGGATCTTGAGATGGAGAGCTTATCCTGAATTATCTGGGTGGTCCCTTAGTGCAACCATGTGCATTCTTATAAGAAGAAATCAGAGGGAGCTTTCACACTGACAGAAGAGGAGGAGGTGATGTGACCACAAAAGTAGAGATTGGAGTGATGGACTCCAAGCCAAGGAATGTCAGCAGCCAGCAGAAACTGGAAGAGGCAAAGAACAGATTTTCCTCTAGAGCCTCTGGAAGGAGCAGGGCCCTGCTGACACTTTGATTGTGGCCCACTGACACTGACTTCATACTTTTGGCCTCTGGAACTGTGAGAGAATAAATTTCTGTTCTTTTAAGGTGCCAAGATTGTGGCAATATTTTTTACAACATCCACAGGAAACTAATACAGCAGGAATAGCACAAAAATGCTGTTTTGTCCTTCTTACTGCATTGTATCAGGAGGAAAATAAGGAGGTTTGTCCCATTGCTCCTTTTGTTAACATTGATCCCTTAGTTAAGGTGATGTCCTCCACATTTCTTCACCATAGACTTACTATTTTTCCCTTTGAAATTAACGAATAACTTGTGGGGAGGTACTCTGAGACTCGATATAAAGATCCTGTTTAAGATCATATTTATAAATGATGTTTATAAAGATCATATTTTCCTCACTAGTTTTAGCACCTAATGATGATTCTTGCCTGAATTAATTATTACTGTGATGGTTCCAAAGGTGATTTTCAAAATCTAACTAATTATAACTTAAGTAGTTGGCATTAGACTATAAGAAAGCACGTTCCCTTCTCCGCAGTTGTTTATTTATCCACTTATTTCTATCAATATAGACTCAAAGATTACTCTTTTACTCAAATGGTTATAATCCATTACAATCGCTGTTTATTTTGATGTTCCTATTATCCTAGATTTAGCCACTGGGGGCCCCTTCAAACAGACTTCTGTGTCCTTTTTTTCTCCTCTTTTTTCTTTTCTCTCTCTCTGCTCCCTACCCCTACTCTGCATTCTCTCAATGTGTTCCTATCATTACATTCTAGCACAAAAATCTATTTCAGATGCATCTCATACTTTCTCTACCCTGTCCTAGAATCTGCCATTTTTTCAAGGAAGCCTGGTTTCACTCAATGGGGAATGGTATTTAGAAACCAATATCTGAGCAACAGGTGAAGACACACATATTCTCAAACGGTTTCCTATAGCACAGGCCTTTGCTGATGGATAGACTTTTAGAGCCGAGAGAAGGGGCTGACTCTCTTGTCAGCTTTTGCAAACTGTGTCTGGAGCTCTGTGTTTCCGTAGTGTTCCCCTAGGAGTCTCCATGAGAGCGGAATGGGTCAGAGCAGGAAAGGCTCTGTTATGGGTTGAATTGTATGCCCCTCCCACCCCGACCCCCTGCCAAATTCATGTAAGTCCCAACCCCCAGTACTTCAGAATATGAACTTATTTGAAGATAGGGTCTCTACAGAGGTAATCGAGTTAAGGTGAGGTCTTAGGATGGGCCATAACCCAACATAACTGGGATCCTTACAAAAAGAGGACATGTGGACACAGAGACATGCTTAGAGGAAAGACAATGTGAGGGGAGAAGACAGCCACCTCTGAGCCAAAGAGAGAGGCCTGGACACATCCCTCCCTCACATCATGCTCTCGGAAGATCGATTTAGGATGTCTGCCTCCAGAACTGTGAGACAATACATTTCTGTTTGTGGTCCTGTGTCATGACAGCCCTCACAGGCATCTTGCTCACCCTCCCCATTCCTCAAGTGAAATGTTTCCACCTGGCTTTGATTAACATTTTGTTTGAAAACTGACACCTATTGGCTTAAAACAAAAATTTGTAAATTTGTTGTTCTCATCCACACCTCTCCCATTTCACAGATGAGAATGTTGACGCCCACAGAAATGAGTGCTTTGCAGTCTCAAAGCCCTTTCCTGTGACTCACATTTTGCATTCTTGGAGGCTGAAGGAGAAAATGAGGGAAGAAAAGGAAGAAGCCTGGACTAGAGTCCCTGTGAGGCTGCATTATGGCTACCGAAGAAGGACCAGAGCTGCTTTGGCTCTGAGGATCGGCAACGGCTGCGAGCCCTGTTCTCCACTGCAGGGGACCAGACAGAGCTCTGAGTGGCGGCGGCAGCAGGGCCACCAGCTCCCAGGGGCACATGCAGTTCTCACCCTCTTCTGGTGCACAGCCTGGCATCGACCGCACTTACCATGTGTCCATTTGCCCCTGGGCTGCTCCTGTGACCTAGGACGTGTCCGGGAGGATTGACTGTTGGATTCCTGGGGATTGTCAACCTCCAGAGGTCCTGAGCAGCCATCTGAAGTTTATAAAGTTCTTTGGTTTCCTTCATCCCCTTCCATTCTCTTCTTCTCTCCTCTCTTTAAATCTTTCTTGCCCCACTCTCTGGTGTATTTGCAGTGCAAAAAGGTAAATATACCTCTGGTGCTTTGGGTTTTACAAAGCTCTGGGCCCAGCCAGTGCTGCCAAAGACTGGATCATGTTCTCTCTAGTAACTTTTCACACGTTTCTTTTGTTTCTTATGTCATTTCTTCCTCCCTGGGCATGAAAAACTTGCATCAATGGAAGTTCAACTTGTTTCAGGTTATTAGTGGGAACAAGTTAACTTAAAGAATGCTTGTTTGAGAAACCTACAGTGCCCCTGCTTTTTGTATTGACTCTATCCCAAGCCGCTGTTTCAGCGTGGGTGCCGAGGGCTGCTTTAGTAAAGTTCTCAGGTCTCGATGCCACAAGTTACTTGGGACTAAAATCCTTTACTCCAAGACTTCCTTATTTTGATAACATCTATTCAGATTCATCATTAATTGGGTTTCACCCTTGTCTTTATTCTGCATTCCTGACGGAAAGAGTGGGGATGCCTCTACCTCTAGAACAAAGTTCATGATGGAACTATGTGTCACCCTTTTCCTCCTAAAAATACTGTTACAACAAATGGACATGGCTGGGTGCCAATAAAGCTTTATCCACGAGAATAGGCCTGGGACAGACTTGGTCTGTGGGCTCTAGGATGTCCTCTTGTTGACACATCAGGGACTATAGGGGGACATTCCTGGCTGGACCCCCACTCTTTCCTCACACTGCACCTGCAGTGTGCTGAATGCCCTCCTCACACTGGGAAACTTTCCACTGGGGGATTTCTCTGCAATCCTGTTCCCTGGAGGGTCCCGAGTCCTTCAGACACTTGACTCTCACTGAGGCTTAAGTCCTTTTTAGTGGGATCCCAGGGAAACCAACAGATCTAGCTGGACACTAGTTTATGAGATCCTGAGAATTTGGTCACAATTAAGGTGGTTTTGTCGGCCCTGAGCAAACAGAGGTCCACTGGGAGCCAACACTCAACTCCACCTCCTACCAAGCCTGTCTGAAATCACCAAGACACTCCAACCTCATGTAAAGTGAGGAGATTTCCTCAGTTGTATCCTCAGACTCTGCAGCTCTACATGCCCAGGGTTTTCTATCAATAACTAGGAGGAGAAACAGCAAAAGATTAGAAAGGCTCTTTGCTGAATAACTAGTGCAGTGAGAAGAAAGGCATAAAGCTCTTTCTAGCTGAGTCAAGAACTCTAGATTTGGAAGCTTAACATATCCCAAGTTTGGGCTCCTCCCAATAATTAGGCCTGGACCAGTTTCACCTGAAGTGAGAGTACTACAGGGCCTGGAAGAGGGAATGTAGAGCCATGTGATTCTGGAACTCATTAGGTAGTCATGTTCAGAGCTCACGCAGAACATTCCTTTCCCTCTTCACTGGACCAGCACTTGGATGACACCCGGAGCTTTCTCCACCTACAGAAATGTTGCACAACTAACATACGCATGCTCAGGAGCCATCATGTAAGGCTTCTCATTATGCACATGTTAAAGTGTCCAACATTTAGGTTCTCAGACTTTATACAGCCTGCCAAGTGGAGAGAGCACTTTCTGACCCTTCTATATGCCAAAGCATATTGTAGGCCAGGAAATACAGGGAAAATATCTCCTCTCTGGCTTGGAAGGTATGATTTTTTTTTCCTGTCACACCTTCTGTCTCCATACCGCTCCACCAAACAACAAAACCCAGGCACCTAGGGAGACTCCATTCAGAGGCTTCCTGCTAGCTGCCAGCTGTGTTTGTTTTCATTAGGAATATTCATTACAAAACTTGAAAAATTAAAACATTGAAACTGGCTGTATCATTTAATTATTGCTGGGAAAGAAACCACCCCAAAACTTAGTGGCTTAAAACTACAATGTCATATTATTTCTTTGGATTCTGAAGGTTGGTTTCTCTCTCTGCTGGCTCACTTAGACTCACTCACATGGCTGCATTCATCTGGAGGGTCGCCGAGTCTGGCAGATGTCACTGGCTCTTAGCGTAGTGCTTCAGCTCTCCTCCACCTGGCCTCTCATCCACCAGGAGGCTGGGCTGGCTTCCTTATATGGTGACCTCAGGGCAGCACTCCAAAATGGCAAGAGCAGAAGCCACAAGGACTTCTAAGGCCTAGCCTTGGGGGTCACATACCCCACCTCTGGTGTAATCTATTGGTCAAAGTAAGCCACATGTCATGTCTAAATTTAAGGGAAAAGGAAACAGACTTTGTCTCTTGATGCAAGGAGTGGCAGGGTCCCATTGCAAGAGACCACGGGATAAGTTACTGCCGCATCTTTGAAAACATCTGGAGTAGCAACACAGGTATGAAGTCCTCCTGAACAATCCCTGCCTTGTGGAAAAGGCCATGAGGGAAAGACTTACATCCCTCTCTAGACAAAGGCCTTCTTTGTTGATAAAAAGGCAAAAGGGCTCTGAAATCTTTGGTTTAGGGCTCAGAGTTGAGCTTCTGCCTCTACTAGTTAGAAGTATCTAAGTTGTAAGTGACAGAAACCCCATTCAAAATGCTTCAAACAAAAGGAGAAATGTTACAGAGATCGTGGATCTCACACAGGAAGGTGGTGGTCTTTGGGAACATTACAAACCAGAGGCTCAGTGCTTCAGGACTCTTGGTCTCTCCTTCCCATTTCTCTGAGGACCTGGCTTCCTTCCTCTCTCTGGCTGTTGAGTGCTTTCTCCTTGTGGTGGCAGACGGGGCTGCCAATAGCTCCTGGATTTTACAATTATTGGAGAGAAATAGACCCTGACTCCTTACTAATTTCAAGTTTGAAAACCCTGGGGAAAAAGTCATAAACTGATGAGTCAGGGGCACATTCATAGACCAATGACCTAAGGTTGGGGCAGGGTCATGTGAGAATACAAACCATGTTGATGGAGTCAGCCAGGGGTCTCCAGAAGGAAAGAGTGGGATGCTGGACAGGCAAAACCACAGCATCAACTTTATGACCCCTAGACACAGGGCAGGGAGGTGGGCATGGGAACAAGGTCCACAGGCCGACTGCCTGGGCTGGGCTCCCAATTCCACCACTCCTTAGCTGGGTGTCTAAACTTAGATCCTAAATCATCTGGGCCTCCCTTTCCTCATTCATGAAATGGACATAGCTGTTCCTATACAGTTGTAAGAGTAAAAATGGGTTAATATATGCAAGCTTCTTTAAACAGTGCCTGATTGCATAGTGTGTGCTCACAGTGTTAATTCTTATCAATAGCAGGAACAGATTTCATTACATTTATATGATATGAGACAGCGTACAAAAGGTCACAGAAGATTTTTATTTCCTTGGAACTGAAATAATGAATCTGGGGCAAAATGTGTATTAAGGGTCTTTTGCCTACTTCAGAAATGCTTCCTGGAAGTTCACAGGGGAGACATTTATGCTTTCTCTTGTTCAACAAATATATTTGGAGTGCCTGCCTGTGCCAGCTGCTCTGGGCACAAGGCGGACCCCACTGGGGAGGCAGGGCAGACTGCCTGCCCTCATGAAGCTGGCATCCAGTGATGGACCATACACCTAGTTTAACAAGAAAATGAGGTTTTCTAGAAAAGTGAAATTCCATCAGGCCAAAGATGGTTGTGTCAACCATAGCGATTTCCAAAATTGCCACAGAGGATGGCCTACACTAGATTCTGGGCTGTACATCGCAGCAAACATTCTCTTCTGGTCTATTTGGAAACAGTTATTGGCTCCCATTTCCCCAAATCCCCTCAACCTCCATCCCCAAACAACCTCACAGAAATACCCAAAATTAACCCAGTCTATTCTCCTATGGGTCCAAGGAAGGGAGAGAGAATTCCTGAGCGATCCCTGAGGCGAATACCACAAACTTCAAGATACCCTGGGGTACGAGTTTCACAGGGAATTTGGCCTCTTGACTTTTTCACTAAATCATACATAGTTTGTGTCCATTTCTCCCTCCAGTACCAAAATGAATTGTTCTTGAATTGTCTTGGGGAAGAAAATCTGTATCTCTAAAGGGGATAGCTCTTTACCCAGCTACCATGTTTCATTATCCTCACTGGGTTGGAGAGGCCTCAGACAGGGCTGGGGGCCGGTCCAAACACAAGTAGGACCCACACAGAGCCACTTCAGGCCCTCGGGAGAGACAGCTGAATGAGGTCTGAAGGGTGCTCATCCCTTCAGAAAAATATTTGAACACAGCTGTTACCCTCCTTCCTGCCACCCATGTGGTTGTGTTTTTAAATATGGCTTGAACATGAAGCAGTTTCCATTTATAAAAATTCTTTAGCAAAATGCTCTTTCCAATAACAATATTCCCATGTGTGCCTTTTGCTTCTGATATTTTCTTTATAAATGAATCTGCTAAAACTGAGTTCTCTTGTCCTTTGGTTTTTTCTGTTTGCAAACTCTATTGCCACCACCATGTAGTTTTGAGACCTCTTGCTTTGACATAAGAACCCAGAAAGGCAGGCTGCCCTCTTTTCATTCCTGGGAGCTTATCTTACACTATTACGACAGTCCACGTGGGGATCCAGGCCAGTGTGTGGTGGGGTCCACACAGGCAGGGCCACTGGCTCCCTGAAAGAATGCCTGGGCCTGAGGTCCCCAGATGACCCCACATGTTCCCTGTGCTGTTTCTCTCCACAACCTTCCACTCCAGAGAAAGAGACAGATTGAAGACAAGCTATCTTGGTAGTTTCTGCCCCCAAATACCAAGTACTTCTCAGCTGATGACCTCACTGCAGTGGTTTCCAACCTTGGCTTGACCTCGCCCATACCAGTCAGGGAAAACTCTGCAGGTAGCACCCTGACAGGAGTAGTTTTGGAAGCTCCTCAAGTGATTCCAATGTGCCAATAAGGTTCAGAACCGCTGCCCTAGGCGACACCCCACAGCACACCGACCTCAGGATGCAGGGTATCACACTGGGGCACTAACTGAAATGGGTGTTTGCCAACAACTGTTTCCATAAAACTGATTAAGTCCTGTAGGGATTTGGCTGCCAGGGTAGGTTTCTCCCCCAACAGATGTTTTCCGTCTGCTGCATGGGGATTTGGGTCAAGTTAACTCCAAATGGTCTTATCACTAGAATTATATAATATTGCTCACTTCCAAAGGGCGACACCCTCACAGGCTTAGAGTTGAGAAAATCATTGGGACACTCCTCTTTCAGTCAGTACAAAATTCCACACATTCACTGAGTTGTGAAATCTAGAGCCACAAACCAGTTAATGTTTTCATTTCTTTGTTAATGTTGCATTTTTTCTAATATGAAGAAAAAAGAGGCACAAACAGAAATATATATATATATATAATATATGCACATACACATATATATGCATATGTGTGTATAATATATATTGAACATACATATATGAGTACATATGCATCTATATATACACACATATATATGTATGTATACACACATGCCTAGAAAAGATTCCAGAATGACAGTGGATTGGATCAGAATTTTGGAATTGGAGCCTGGGCAGTTGACACTCTCTCCCCAAAGTGAGGAGAATCATCAGTGGCGATGCTGGGATTTTTAAACCAAGGAAAACTGTAGTAAGGTAGGTTGAGCCCAAAGAATATCATCTGCAGTTGAGCAATGACCGAAAAGCCTTTTTTTAAAAATCTGAAACGTTTTATAATAGTGGAACTTGTTGAATTAGACAGAGGATGTCATTTCAGGGATGGAACTTAAATCTGCAAAGGGAAGCCAAAAGGTGGGGTGCTTGGCCTGGAACCCTTCTGCCCTCCCAGCACTGACGGCACCGAGCGGCAAGAAGGAGTCCTCCTCTGCTGGCCAGTGGACCCCAAGTTCCCTGCAGGCCCAGACCACTTCTTCATCTTGTTCTCATTGCTCAGCAAGCGTCCAGCATTGAACGAGATGCACACTCAATATTAGTTGGAAAAGTAAACAAACGATTCAAACACTTTCAAATGTTCATAACTAAGCTTATGAATTAGGTTTCAGGTTTAGAAATAGATTTCAAAATATTAAGTGTTGCCTGCCCCCTCACACTTTTCCACACTTCCCCTAACCAATTAAACCATTTTCCTCTCTCATTCTTTCCTCCTAAAGAGCTATTATGACAAAATTACTGAAACAACTTTATCTATAAGGGCAAAAAATAATTTGAAAAGAGAGTAACCATGAACTACCTTATATTGGGTTCCAACATTAAGGAGGGTGAAGGTATTTTTTCTTGAGATCTGAGCCTCTCCATAAAACAGTTGTCCAACTATCTACTTCCTACCTATAATGTGGGCATTACAGGGAAAAGGAGAAGCTATATGCCTATGCATTTATAGAGGAAAGATATTTTAAATGTTTTTCGACCAATAATATTGTGAAAGTACCCAGGAGACTTGTGATGTGGAGCCAGAAGGAGTCTATGAGGTGAGGTTATGTCTGCCCTAGTCCCCTTTGAAACACTTAGCAATGTTGCAAATATAGAATAAACCCAATAATCTGGAAAGGTAGAAAATGGGAGGGTCTTTACCCTCTGTGACTTGGGTTTGGTTTGTCTTTTGAAGGGAAAGCAAAGTGTGTATCTAAGAAAGAAACATTTATCTTGAGATAAACCTCAAGCGATTTGTTATTAAGGGATACATAGGCCTGATGGAAGCACTGCAGTCTCCTCTAAGTTGGGACTGAAAAACCAACAAACAGAACTGAAGAGTCTTTATTTCTTGTACAGAAATGTTTGGGTTTTTTAATGCCCTGCCTACATTTATAGACCTGCTTAGGCCACCCGCAGCTTGCAAATAAGACATGCTCATAAGTTTATAAACAGGTTATTTGGAACTTGGAAGGCATACTAGGTCTTGTATCCTCTGGCCATAACCTACTTCATCAGCCTAGATGACTTTCCCTTTTTGTATTTTATACTCCAGTATCACTGAATTTGCCATTCCTCTAACTGGCTTTGTCTTTCATGCCTCCATGCATTTGTCCATGCTGTTACTTCTGCCTGGAATTCCCTTCCTCCACTTCTCCACTAAGCCAAACACTTAGTCTTCTTTCAAAGCCTGGTTTCACCTTTACTATGAAGGCTTCCTTGATACCACAAATAGATTTCACTGCTCCTGCTCAGGCACTGCCTCACACTTTAGCTATGAGAATGTATAAGTGCATTTAAGTATTATTACTCATCTTTCTACATGTCTGTCTCCATCACTAGGCTGTGAAACCCTTCGAGACAGGAATATATATTATATTTCATTCATCTCTGTATGTCTGGTTCCTAGTCGAGTACCTCTTTGTTGCTAATCTAGGAGTAATCAGTAGGGAAGTTCTATCAAAATGTGGAATAAATGAAGAAAGAAGAAGATATGGAACACTGGAAACAATGCCTCCAACCCACAAGAGTTGAATGGCAAGTCCAAGGATGACTGTTGAGCAGCAGACCCTGAGATCAACCAGTAGAGGATGAGACCAAGGAACAGAAGGTCCAGGAATAAGGGCCTTTGTGAGGCAGAAAAAAAGGAAGCATACCTGAAGTGATAGAGATTTAAGGGCAGAGTGGGGGTGGAGAAAAGCTGAAACTATAATAATGACAGATACTAGCAAAAAAAAAAAAAGGCTAGTTAAAACTCTAGGAAAGAACAAAAAGTTTATGAGATGTTCTTTATAAGAAAAGAAATGATTCATTTCTTGTAGCTGGAGTAAACAATATTTACACAATCATTAAAATAGAAACTTTGATTATTAATTACAAATAGTGATATATCTATATCAGGACAGAGGTGGAGAAGAGATGTAACTAAGTTAGGGCCAATGAAATCTGAGTCTAAGTTGTTGGTAGGACTTATGGAAAAGCTCCTTAAAAGGTCAAAAAACATGTGAGAGCATTCCCCTCTTCCTTTCCCTTGTCTCCTTTCCAGCCAGATGTAGAGAGTCTGGGATTTCTATGGTGGCTCTGTAATCATTTGGAATCTAAGTTCCTTCTATCTTTCTGCTCCCTGTGTCTGGTTTCTCTTATGTGAGAGATAAACAAACCTTTATCTTGTTTAAACAGATTTTGCTGGGTCTCTGTGCTGGCAGCTGAACACAATCCCTATCTGATACAAAAAATATAGAATTTTATTTAGAGGTATGGAACTAAGCAATTAAATAAGTCCAGCCCTCTCCAGCTGTGTTAAACAACTTGGGACACGTACAGGTGGAGGGGGGTGTGTGAGAGGCATATTGGTACTATTGACTGCTTATGCACTCCACATCGAGAGGTGATGAGTGAGCACGTGGGGAGAGCCAGGCCAAGTCAAGGGGTACGTCCTCACAGCAGCAGCTTTGCCTAATTTGTAATAGGATGCATATGTCTGGCCATTGATTTAAAATGCAGCTTGAATTATGGAATCACCCTTTGAATGAACCTGGGCTGGATGATGCTGATTAAACTCCAGGGCTGATGTTCTTCCTATCCCCTCATCCCCGCTCCTCTCCCAGTTAGGTGTCCCAGCTGCCACAAATTTCTGCGTCCCTGCTCTCCCCAGCAGGAATACTGTGAACAGTTAGTTGTTCAAATCGTGCACTAAACTAGTCATTTACTTTTTGTTTTAACTTGAGAAAGGGGTGCCTTTTTTGAAGTCACTGGAAACTACTGTATGGACTAGTGGCTCCTATCTCTCATTGCCCTTAAAATCCAAAGTGCCTGTCATGGCCAGCAGTGGCTTCCACGGTCTATCCCCACCTATCTCACTGATCTCAAGGTGATTCCTCTTGTTCATGCCACCCAGCCACAGCACACTTCTCTCTTCTTCACCGTCCTGAATCATATTTGCATCTCAGAACCCTTGCACTTGTCTTCTGGTGGCATCTCACAGTATCCACTACATCCATCTTTTTCATCACTGCATCCTAAGTGCCTATAATAAGACATGGTCCCCGGGAGGTACTCAGTAAGTTTTTGACAGATAGATGAATGCTTCATGAAGGTCTTAGTGGCTTCACAGTCAGCTTGTCTCCTTCAAGTAACCATTACATATTACCACTCCAAACCACTATGTTTAATCTTGAATTTCAACCCCCACAGGACATGTTATTTCATTAATCTTGGAGCCGACAGGGAACAGATCTTCACTATCCCAAGTGCCTTACTGCCACACCAGAGAGCCTGACAGAGACACACGCTATCAAATACTCCATGGCCCCGCTCCCCCAGAGGTGCACTGCTGACCCTCACAGGCAGCTCCATGTGGCAAGCAGGCTCTCCCTGGAGCTCTGCTGTGCCATTGGCTTTGGACCTGCTCTTGCATAATGCAAAGCAAAGGTGCTTCTATTCAGGGAATTCCCTTTGGCAACTCTTAACCATGTCAGCCTCTCACTCCGACACCTCTGCCTCACCAAGAATATTCTATTGTAACAAGGTCCTTCATTTAACATAGAAGATGACTCATCACAGAACACAATGCAGGCCTTCTTCATATATTATAGCTTTTTTATTCACAGATATTAAAATAAACTCAGAGGAAGAGTAATTTTAAATAAAAATATATAATGTTAGGCTTGAGAATTTGAAGTGTATTTTATTAGGAAGTTAAACTAAAAAGAGATAGTCAGAAACTTTGAAGATAGGCATTATCATGTGACTTGTTCTGGCCAAAGAAATGTGAGTGGAAGAAATGTGTGTCATTTCTGGGTCAAAGCTTTGAGAACCAGTGCAAAGGATTCTCCGAGCATCCTTTGTCCTGTCTGGATGGTGGTAGCAAGAGTCAAGATGGAGCCCCCATCAGCCTAGGTCCCCAAATGACTATGATGCTGACATGCAATGGACAAGCAGTTCAGCAAGAAGCAGACCTTTGTGGTTTCAACCACAGGGATGTGAGAACTGTCTGTTACTGAAGCGTAACCTCAGCCATCCTGACCAGTCGTCAGTGCTCTCTCTTTCTTGGGCTTCTTTTTCACACTAATCACCCTTGTAAATGCAGATTGACTGGGCTTTCAATGTGCTTCCCATGTGTTTTGTTGCCTCCTCTACTTACCCTGATCTCTCTCCCCAGCCACCTCAGGGATGATCTCTCCTGCTTCAAGAGCTCATAAGTTTCTACAGTTTTCTGCCTTTTCCAAATATTCAAACTCTGGCCCTGGCTTCCCATGCCTGTCTCTTGGTGCCAACTTCTCACAGTAATCCTGATTCTGGAAACAGCCCAGAGACAGGAGGGGGCTCACTGGAGCAACTTCCCACCAGTTTCTGCCATCTGATCTCTCACACTCCACCTGCCTTCCCCTCATTAATCTCAGAGGTAATATATTTTCCTAAGGACAGAGAAAGATTCATCTGTCTTGCTTTAAAATTCACATTTGTGACTAGATCATTCCTTTTCCCAGTTTCCTGTCCTCACTCTTAACTTCAATGCATGGTTCTAACTTCCTTTAAAATATGACTCCAAACTCACCTTGTTCAGGAAACATTTCAGGACTGATTGCACATGAATTGAGTCATTCCTTTGCTTGCTGTTCCCCGGAACTTAGCTATTCCAGGGGACTATTAATGTTCCCTTGTTGATGAGCCCTTTTGTAAATGTGTTCTTTGGATTTCTATGCTGCCTTTTCAGACTAGATTTTACATGTAGGATTAGCAAAAAGAGTTCAGAGTTGAAATACAAGGGGATAAATTAATCTTTCACTGAGAAATATTAAAACAGCTTACTTTAGAAACAATAAAGAAGTCATTTAATTGGAACCTTCTCAGAGCCCAAATCTTCTATTTCATCAGGAAGTGTGCCAAACTCATGGATCTGTACATCTTAAGCATTCAACAAACATGTTTAACTGGCTTAGGAGACAAATTTTCTGAAGCAAAATTTTCAATTATTTTCAGTGAGTTACTTACACAGAAAACATTTTGACACAAGCATTTCATTGCATAACGCAGTTGATGCCTGATGCTGTTGCTCATCTGTTTGCTTGTTAATTCAGTTATTAAAAAGCACTCAATAAACATTTACTGGCAATACGGCACCCTGTGGGTAAGACAAGGTTCATAAAAGAAAGTAGAAGCCTTGGTGCCTATTTCTGTGGAACATGCCATTTGTTCATTCAAACAAGAGGAGGAGGGAAAAGAGAAGCAGCTTCAAGTTGCCAGTCACCCTCTTCTGGCTGACAGGTCAGCCAATTTGGACATTGAATTTTACCAAGTGCAATATGTGGCTTCCCACTCTTGAAGCTGTTAGATACAGAGTAGGGATCAAGGTGCAAAGCCAGGGGCAGGTGCCATGTTACTAAACTAAGTAAAGAGTGAAAAAAATTAAGCTACAGTTGGTCATTTCCTCTCCTTTGTTTCCTTTATTATGTCTACTACTACCATTAATAGCTTACATTTTTTGACTATCATAAGCACAGTCTGGGATGACTGCCTGGCTTACAATGATTTCCTCTATCTCTCTTTTGAAAGATGAGCATGTGACCCAGAGTAGGACACTCAAGGTAAGTCAGGTCTCTGAGTACTGTGAGGGGCACAGGTGAGGGCACAATTTGAATGGAACTCATCAGAGACCTTCTTGGGCTTTGTTGAATTGGGGCCAGGAGAGAGGGCCCATTTTCCTCTCTACTTGTGCAATTGTCAACACATGTATCAGGAGCTGCTGGCAGTCATAGTGGCAGGTTTGTGAGACAGCTGGAGTAGTAGAAGAGGAATCCAACAAACAGGGGTCCTCATTGCACTCACACCCTCCTCACCCCTCCTTGTTCTCCTCCTGGCTTGGTTACACAGACCAGTAAAGCAACCTCCACCTCCTTTTTTTTTTTCATAAGTAAGTTCAAACTGGGCTTCTATCACTTTCAAATTAACTGTCTTTTTTTTTGGCCACACTACACAGCTTGCAGGATCTTAGTTCCCCAACCAGAGAATGAACCAGGGCCCCTAGCAGTGGAAGTGCAGAGTCCTAACCACTGGACCACCAGGGAAATCCCTCAACCTAACAATCTTAATTAACTGTACTGACTGAGAAATGCTCAACACTTTACATAGTCTTATCTAATCCTCACAAAAAACCTAGGAGGTAGTAATTATTAACTCCATTTTAGAGATAAAGAAACAAAAACTCCAGGAGATTATACCTCACATCTTTACTATCACAGTACCTTCCCTGCTTTTAAAAGTGTTTTTGATTTGATTTTTTAAAATTTGATTTGATATTTTAAAAATTCAGTTGACTTACAATGTTGTGTTAGTTTTTGGTGCACAGCAAAGTGATTCAGTTATATATATATCTATATATTCTTTTTTATATTCTTTTCAATTATGGTTTATTATAAGATGCTGAATATAGTTCCCTGTGTTATACAGTAGGATCTTGTTTAGGTCCTATAGTAGGATCTATTTTATATGTAGTAGTTTGTATCTGCTGATCCCAAACTCCTAATTTATCCTTCCCCTACCCCTGTTCCGCTTTGGTAACCATAAGTTTGTTTTCTATATCTGTGAGTCTGTTTCTGTTTGATAAATAAGTGCATTTGTGTCATACTTTAGATTCCACAGATAAGTGCTATCATATGGTATTTGTCTTTCTCTTTCTGACTTACTTCACTTAGTATGATAATCTCTAGGTCCATCCATTTGCTGCAAATGGCATTATTTCATTCTTCTTTATAGCTGAGTAATATTCCATTGTATATATACCACATCTTCTTTATTCATTCATCTGTTGATGGACATTTAGGTTGCTTCCATGTCTTGGATATTGTAAATAGTGCTGCTATGAACATTGGGGTACATGTATCTTTTAGAATTAGAGTTTTCTCCAGATATATGCCCAGGAGTGGGATTGCTGTATCATATGGTAATTCTATTTTTAGTTTTTTGAGGAATTTCCATAGTGGCTACACCAATTAACATTCCCACCAACAGTGTAGGAGCACCTTCCCTGCTTTTCACTAAAGAGCCTCTATTTTATTGAATTTTCAAATTAAACTCTTTCATTTAAATGTGCCTAAACAGCTTCTTATATCCTCCATCATTTCTCTTTAATTTCTCCTATTTCTATATGAGACACTTCCTTTAACTTCTGTCTTATTCAGAATAACATGTATTGAGCAACTACGATGGGCCAGCCACTGTGCTAGATTCTGTTGTCACCATAGTGAGCCAGATGGACACACTTGCCATCTGCTCAAAACTGAACGTCCCGTAGGGAAGAGATACAGCCATGTAGTCACGGTCTAGGTCACTGTAAACGATGATGGAAGCCCATAGGAGGGGCACTTTTTTCTAGAAGGTCAGGAAGGGATTTCCAGAGAAGGAACGATCCAAAGCAACACCTGAAAGACGTCTCTTTGTTTTTGTTCCTTACTATTTGTCTCTTACTATTATTTTTCATCACCTGTATTTTGTATGACATTTGTTTTTTTCTTATACTTGTTCTTCCATTCGTAGCTTTCAGACCTGAGTCCAACAAACACTTATGGAACATCTACTATGGGTTAGAAACTGCCCTAGGGACAAATTGATAGATTAATGGGGGAGACAGTGTCTCAAAGAACATTTTGGGGACTCTGAACCTTCTGATGAAAGTTGATCGGGACGCTGGGAAAGCACAGACAAGGGCTTCTTCCTCTTCATGATGCTCTGCTCTGCACAGCCCTTTCTCTGTGGCTTCCTCTCCTCCTTCCCTCTTTTCTTGGTCCATCCTCTGCTGCATTTCCCATTTAATTCCCACCCTTGTTAATGCTCTTCATTTTTACATTTACAGAGCTCACCATTCTTCTCATTTCCTAATCCCTCCATTTTTTCTATTAAAGTGAGGAATATGAAAATAAAGCAATCAATTTTATCCTTTTTTTTTTTTTTTTAAGAAGGCATCAAAAACACACTTAGGCCAACAACCAGATTTGAAAGGCATGAAATATGCCATTCTGAGATTTGATTGTGTTGAACTGGAAAAAATAATGTTCCTTTTTCTAACTCCTCTGTCAGCTTCATGCCTTAGTTTGACTCCTCTGTGTTTCCCCTTATTCATTTAATTCACGCGGTTGTTTTTATTTTGATGTTTTGTTATCTCCTAATCTCTCCTGAAAGTGATAATAGGATGGAGGTAGCATGAATAAATGAATGAGTGAATGATGTATTGAATAGGATATTTGGGATATGCAAGAAGGGATAAAGAGGATATGAAATCAACTTTGCCCTACTTAGTCTACTGTTCATTTATTTTTCTCTGTCCTTGGTTTCTATTAGTTTGGCTCCTCCCAGGTCTCCATAGTTTGTTTAATTAGGTTTCTTCCCTCTCCCCGCAGGCCCCTGCTTGCACTGAGTTGCTCTGTCTGTTGTTTCTGAGACAAGAGTCACTGACTCCAAATCTGCAACATAACTGACGAGGGAGGAAGGACAGCTCGTTTTAATGCAGTTCATGTTGTCTACATAACCTTGGCGTCTCCATTAAACTCTTCCTGGTATTCAAAACATGTGATAGCTGAGATAAGATTTTTAAAATATTAACAAAACCCAGGCCTCAACACAGCATAATCCAATGGAAATAATATGCAGAGCAACAGCCCCACCAGGGTTCACGAGCCACAGCTGAAATGTTATTATTGTGCAATGAAAATCTGCAGCCTCCCCATTATGGAATCAGAGCATGAGCTTTAACTAAGTCACACTCTGTTTTGCTTAAACACCAAGGACAACCTAATCACACTGCAATACATAAGAACTCTTTTCTTTCCTTTCCTTTTCTCTTTTATGAAAATAAAACTATTAGCTTTAAACTCAAAGTTGACGGCAAAAAAAAAAATTTTTTTTTTTACTTTCACCTCCTTCAACAGAAAATTGTTGTCTTCACTGTACTGCCATGGCTGAGTGTGAAGTGGTGTTAAATCCCACTTATAGCTTCTAAGCCAGGCCATTTGCTTTGTATATTATTGGAATTAAATTATCCCAGTAGCCTGAAATCTAAGCATGTGGAGGAAGAGGAGGAAGAAAAGGAGGAAGAGGGAGGAGGGGGAAGGAGAGGGAAGGGAGCGGAGTGAGGAGGGAAAGTAAGCTGGAAAAGAGGAAGAAAAGAATTTCTTAAGCCATCAGGACTGCAAGGGGAGGTGAGATTCAGTTGGCTTGGAAACTATTAAGAAATATTTTAGCTCCAGGTCAGATGGAGCAGTTGATATTTTGGGCAAAGGAAATTCTGGTCACTTATTTGATGTGAAGGATTGATAAAATCGTAGAATCTGAATTGGGAAGGGTGGTGAAGGTCTTTGAGCCCAACTGGCCATCTCATCCTGGAATCTTCCCACTTCCGTTCTCATCAAGAACTGGAATTTTAATCATTCTGTTCACTTCTTTTCTCAGTTTTTGGAATTTGATTCTTATCCTTCCAGAATTTATTCTTTCCAAGGTATTCATGACAACTTTGTTCTCCTGTTTCTAGAATATTTGGTGTTACCTATTCTTCCTGATTCCTACTTTTCCTGGAGTTTTCCATATGATCTGCTCACCTCTCAAAGTTGTCACCTTCTTCCTTAAGGTGGCTTGCTCTGAGCCCAGCCACCCACATTTTCCAGAGTCCTGGAATGCGCAGTCATGCTTGTTTGTAATCATGGAAATGACTACCCACTAAAGATGAGCACCCTAGTTCTCATCATGTGTCCAGAAGATAATGCCAATGTGAATCATTCCTAAAAGATAACTAGTCATGGGGATTACCCCATGACACTGGAGAGATGCCTGGAAGACTTACCTCAAGCTCACCTGGCTAAACAATCATTTACCCTCCTGCACATCTCCTCCCATATTCCACTGGGAGGCCAAGATTTTTACTGCCCAGCATTTCCAAGGTATTAATCAGTGTCATTTAACCTTAAGGAAGATGCCCAGGGCACTGCACTGACCATGTAGGACATAAGGAAATCAAGAGCAGAAGTGAATCTGACCACCGTTCTGTGGATATATAGGTCATGGCATAAGCCTTGAGAGTGTCTCCCTTGACAGGCAGCATGGCAAGGTGATTAGTCAGGCTCTAAGCTTAGACTGCTTGGGTTTAAATCCCAGTTTTACAGCTGACTATCTAGTTGACCCAGACAAGTTACTCAAACTCCCTGAGCATTCATTACATCATATGGAAAATGCTTCAAATAGTGTATGGTTCCTGGCAGGTGATTAATACATGCTTGCTATTTTTATCACTGCCCACTTCATCACCTTTGGATAAGATTATGAGCTTAGTTAATGAATAATTAATTAAACTGCAAACTTTTTTCTACCAAATAACAATTATTAAAATAACTAATTCATGTTTGCAGAGCACCAGCTATGTGCCCACTAGCTGAGCACTGTGATAAGGACCCAGCAGCCACCAGTATTTAATGTTTTCAATGATGCTAAGAAGTAGGGACTAGGATTAGCCCCCTTCTACATAAAGGGAGTGGAGATAAAGGGACAGTCATTAACTCCCTAAGGTCATTCACTAGTGTCAAAAAAGGACCTTTATTTATACCCAGTGATCAGGTTCCATAGGACATGCGCACAACACTATGAGTTCCTGCCTTCCTATATACCAGCTCACATGCAAAGCTGAGTCAATACATCAGGGATTAATGAAATTTAGCAAGGACAAAATTGGGTATGGCTTTGTGTCTGCCATGTGTATTTGCTTAAATCAGATTTATCAACTAAGAAAAACATCTTAAGCATTTCATTCTCAGACACTGGATCAGGCCTATAAGAAAGAGATGTCCAGGGGGACATTAACAAAACTCTCCTGCACCAGCAAAATAGCCCCAGGAATGAAAGCGGGCTCCCAGATTCAGTCTGTGCACCCATAGTCATCTTTGCAGTCTCCGGCACTTGGTTCTCATACACAAGGTTAATTTGTTCTGATTGTTTAAGTAGCTATTGAAACTGTTCTCAAACAACAAATTACACCACAGTTCTTCAGGTTTTTCCTGAGTGAGTTCTCTCAGAACACAAATGGAGTCAAATCACAGGGGGGAATGAGAAGGGTGTTCTCTCAGAACACCACTGGATTCAAACTACAGAGGGGACTGAGAACGATGTTCTCTCAAAACACCATTGGAGTCAAATCACAGGAGGGACTGAGAACGCTGTAACTCAGAACACAATTGGAGTCAAATAACAGGAGAGACTGAGAATGCTGACCTCTCAGAACACCATTGGAGTTTAATTGCAGGGGGGAATGAGAACGCTGTTCTCTCAAAACACCATTGCAGGCAACTCACAGGGGAGACTGAGAATGCTGTAACTTAGAACACCATTGGACTCAAATCAAGGGGGGACTGAGAACGCTATAAATCAGAAACCATGGGAATGAAATCACAGGAGGGACTGAGAAAGGTGTTCCTTCAGAACACCACTGGAGTCAAATCACAGGGGGGACAGAGAACCGTGTTCACTCAGAACACTATTGGTTCCAAATCAAAGGGAGGACTGAGAACAGGGTGCTCTCAGAACAAAATAGGAGTCAAATCACAGGAGGGGACTGAGAACAGTGTTCTCTCAGAACAAAATTGGAGCTTAATCACAGGGGGGACTGAGAACGCTGTTCTTTCAAAACCCCATTGCAGGCAACTCACAGGGGTGACTGAGAATGCTGTAACTTTGAACACCATTGAAGTCAAATCAGGGGAACTGAGAACGCAATAACTCAGAAACCATTGGGGTTAAATCACAGGAGAGACTGAGAACAGTGTTCTCTCAGAACACTATTTGGTGTCAAACCATAGGGGGGACTGAGTACGGTGTTCTCTCAGAAGACCATTGGACTCAAACAACAGGGGGGACTGAGAATGGTGTTCTCTCAGAGTAACATAGGATTAAAATCACAAGGGCGACTGAGAAAGATATTCTCTTAAAACACCATTGGATTCAGATTACAGAGGGGAATGAGAACGAGGTCGTCTCAAAACACCATTTGAGTCAAATCACTGAGGGGACTGAGAATACTGTAACTCAGAACAACATTTGAGTCAAATCATAGGGAGTACTGAGAACTTTGTATTCTCAGAACACTATAGGATTCAAATCACAAGGGGGACTGAGAATGCTGTTCCCACAGAACACCATTAGAGTAAAATCACAGGGGGGAATGAGAATGCTGTAACTTAGAACACCATTGGAGTCAAATCAAGG
Source organism: Balaenoptera musculus (assembly GCF_009873245.2). Taxonomy (NCBI): domain Eukaryota; kingdom Metazoa; phylum Chordata; class Mammalia; order Artiodactyla; family Balaenopteridae; genus Balaenoptera; species Balaenoptera musculus. The sequence continues at coordinate 28,423,626 of NC_045790.1, read as the reverse complement.
GGGACTAAGAATGCTATATTTCAGAAAGAATTGGAGTCAAATAACAGGAGGGACAGAGAATGTTGTTCATTCAGAACACTATTGGTGCCAAATCACAGGCGGGACTGAGAACAGTGTTTTCTCAGAACAAAACTGGAGTCAAATCACTCAGGGGACTGTAAACAGTGTTCTCTCAGAGCAACATAGGGGGAAAATCAGAGGGGGGAATGAGAATGATGTTGTCTGAAAACACCATTGGAGACAAATCCAAGGGGGGACTGAGAATGCTGTTAGCTGAGAAAACCATTGGAGTCAAATCTAATGAGGGACTGAGAATGGTGTTCTCTCAGAACAGGATTGGAATCAAATCACGGGATGGGGGACTAAGAACGGTGTATTCTCAGAACACCATTGGAGTCGAATCACAGGGAGGACTGAGAGTGGTGTACTCTCAGAACACCTCTGGTGTCAAATCAAGGTGGGGGCTGAGAACGGTGTTCTCACAGAGCAAAATAGGAGTCAAATCACAGGGGGCACTTAGAACTATGTTCTCTTAAAACACCATTGGATTCAAATTACAAAAGTGACTGAGAACGATGTTGTCTCAAAACACAATTGGACTCAAGTCACAGGGGGTACTGAAAATGCTGTAACTCAGTATTGGAGTCAGATCACAAGGATGACTGAGAACACTGTTCCCACATAACAGCATTGGAGTCAAAACACAGGGTGTACTGAGAATGGTGTTCTCTCAGACACAATTGGAGTAAAATCACATTGGGGACTGAGAACAATGTACACTCAAACACCATTGGAGTCAAAGGCAAGGGGAAACTGAGAATGCCATTCACTCAGAACAACACGGGAGTCAAATCAAAGGGGAGAATGAGAACGGTGTTCTCTCAGAACACGATTGAAAGCAAATCATGGGGGGAACTGAGAATGGTATACTCTCAGAACACCATTGGAGTTGAATCACAAGGGGGATAGAGAATGTTGTACTCTCAGAACACCACTGGTATCAAATCACAGGGGGGACTGAGAATGGTGTTCTGCTGAACAAAATTGGAGTCAAATAACAGGGAGGACTGAGAACGCTGTTCTCTCAGAACACCTATGGAATCAAATCACAGGGGGGAACTGAAAACCCTGATCTCTCAGAACACCATTGGACTCAGATCACAAGTGGGACTGAGAACGATGTTCGATCAGGGCACCATTGGAGTTAAATTACAGGATGGACTGAGAACGGTGTTCTAACAGAACACCTTTGGAGTCAAATCACAGGGGGAACAGAGAACGATGTTCTCTCAGAACACAACTGGAGTTATCAGAGCGGGTATTGAGAACGGTGTACTCTCAGAACATGATTGGAGTCGAATCACAAGGGGGACTGAGAATGGTGTACTCTCACTGTATTGTATTAAAATCACAGGGGGGACTGAGAACGGTGTTCTCTCACAACACCATTTGAGTCAAATAACAGAGGGGACTGAGAACACTGTTCTCTCAGAACACCATTGGATTTAAAACACAGGGGGGAATGAGAATGGTGTTCATTCAGAACACCATTGGAGTCAAATCACAGCAGCAACTGGGAACGCTGTTCTCTCAAAACACCATTGGAGTCAAATCACAGGGGGGACTGAGAACAGTGTTCTCTCAGAACTGCAATGGAATCATATCACAGAGGGGACTCAGAACGGTCTTCTGTCAGAATACCACAAGAGTCAAATTGCCAGAGGGACTGAGAATTCTGTTCTCTCGGAACACCGTTCGATTCAAATAAAAGAGGGGACTGAGAACACTGTTTTCTCAAAACACCATTGCAGGCAACTCCCAGGGGGGAGTGAGAACGCTGTAACTTAAAACACCATTGGATTGAAATCAAGGGGGGATTGAGAATGCTATAAATCGGAAACCATTGGAGTCAAATCAGAGGCGGGACTGAGAAAGGTGTTCTCTCAGAACACAATTGGAGGCAAATCACAGGGGGGGACAGAGAATGGTGTTCGCTCAGAACACTACTGGTTCCAAATCACAGGGAAGACTGAGAACGGGGTTCTCTCAGAACAAAACAGGAGTCAAATCACAGGGGGGACTGAAAACGGTGTTCTCTCAGAGCAACATAGGATTCAAAACACAAGGGAGACTGAGAAAGATGTTCTCTTAAAACACCATTGGAGCACTCCAGCGCACCGAGCGGCCGCGGCTCTTGGCAGATGCGCTCGCCCCAGCCAGGGCCTGACGAACGCCTTTCCACGGAGTCTCCCCGACGCCCCAAGGAGGAGGTAGTGGCCGCGCCGCGCTAGATCAGAGGCTGAACAGCGCCCCCGTCCGGTGCCCAGAGGCACTGCCTTCTAAAACTGAGCAGGTCAGTGACTTGCTGAAGGTGAGCGGCAGAGATGGTTCTAGAGCTCAAGTTCCTGGCACACAAGCCAAGCTCTTTTGCAAACTGTCAGGGATGAAATGAAGATCACAATTCAGATTGGAAGCTGAATTTCTGTCCAGATGCAGAACGAGACCTTCAGTTAAGAAAGAAAAAAAAAAGAATATTTTGAAAAATGTGTATATATATATATCTGAATCACTTTGCTGTACAGAATAAATTAACACATAGCAAATCAACTATACTTCAATTTAAAAAAAGAAAGTAGTGTGACATTAGACCCTCTACAGTCACCAGCTCTTTCCAGCTATTCCCCTCACCTGCTGCACACCTGTGTGCTTTCCAAGACTTCAGCCAAATATAAATTCCTATATAAATACACTATGGAAAAGGTGCCAACAATTCTCCCCACCTCAGCTCTGGACATAGAATGGAGACTTTTCAGTTAGGTTGTTCAGTGAGCTATTGCTTTCATAACCAATTTTTTTAAAATTATTTATTTATTTATTTATTTATTATTTATGGCTGTGTTGGGTCTTCGTTTCTGTACGAGGGCTTTCTCTAGTTGCGGCAAGTGGGGACCACTCTTCATCGCGGTGCACGGGCCTCTCATTATTGCAGCCTCTCTTGTTGCGGAGCACAGGCTCCAGACGCGCAGGCTCAGTAATTATGGCTCACGGGCCTAGTTGCTCCGTGGCATATGGGATCCTCCCAGACCAGGGCTCGAACCCTTGTCCCCTGCACTGGCAGGCAGACTCTCAACCACTGCGCCACCAGGGAAGCCCCATAACCAATTTTTGACATTTAAGAATTAGACCTTCTTTAAAAAAAAAAAAAAAAGAAGAAGAAGAAGGAAAGGAAGAAAGAGAAAAAAGAGAGAAAGGAAGGAAGGAAAGGAGGGAGGGAGGAAGGAAGAAAGAAAAGAGAATGTTTCCTATTACAAGACAGGGACAGCATTTCAAAATCAATGCACAGAAATCTCTTGCATTCCTATACACTAATGATGAAAAATCTGAAAGAGGAATTATGGAAACACTCCCATTTACCATTGCAACAAAAAGAATAAAATACCTAGGAATAAACCTACCTAGGGAAACAAAAGACCTGTATGCAGAAAACTACAAGACACTGATTAAAGAAATTAAAGATGATACCAACAGATGGAGAGATATACCATGTTTTTGGATTGGAAGAATCAATATTGTGAAAATGACTATACTACCCAAAGCAATCTACAGAGTCAATGCAATCGCTATCAAATTACCAATTGCATTTTTTACAGAACTAGAACAAAAACTCTTAAAATTTGTATGGAGACATAAAAGACCCCGAATAACCAAAGCAGTATTGAGGGAAAAAAACGGAGCTGGAAGAATCAGGCTCCCTGACTTCAGACTATACTACAAAGGTGCAGTCATCAAGACAATATGATACTGGCACAAAAACAGAAACATAGATCAATGGAACAAGATAGAAAGCCCAGAGATAAACCTACGCACCTATGGTCAACTAATCTATGACAAAGGAGGCAAGGGTATACAATGGAGAAAAGACAGTCTCTTCAGTAAGTGGTGCTGGGAAAACTGGACAGCTACATGTAAAAGAATGAAATTAGAACACTCCCTAACACCGTACACAGAAATAAACTCAAAATGGATTAGAGACCTAAATGTAAGACCGGGCACTATAAAATTCTTAGAGGAAAACATAGGAAGAACACTCTTTGACATAAATCAAAAGAGGATATTTTTTGATCCACCTCCTAGAATAATGGAAATAAACACAAAAATAAACAAATGGGACCTAATGAAACTTAAAAGCTTTTGCACAGCAAAGGAAACCGTAAACAAGAGGAAAAGGCAACCCTCAGTATAGGAGAAAATATTTGCAAACAAATCATTGGACAAAGGATTAATCCCCAAAATATATAAACAGCTCATGCAGCTCAATATTAAAAAAACAAACAACCCTACCCAAAAATGGGCAGAAGACCTAAATAGACTTTTCTCCAAAGAAGACATACAGTTGACCAAGAAGCACATAAAAAGCTGCTCAACATCACTAATTATTAAAGAAATGCAAATCAAAACTACAATGAGGTATCACCTCACACCAGTTAGAATGGGAATCATCAGAAAATCCACAAACAACAAATGCTGGAGAGGGTGTGGAGAAAAGGGTACTCTCTTGCACTGTTGGTGGGAATGTAAATTGATACAGCCACAATGCAGAACAGTATGGAGGTTCCTTAACAAACTAAAAATAGAATTACCATATGACCCAGCAATCCCACTACTGGACATATACCCAGAGAAAACCATAATTCAAAAAGACACATGCACCCCAATGTTCATTGCAACATTATTTACAATAGTCAGGTCATGGAAGCAACCTAAATGCCCATCAACAGACGAATGGATAAAGAAGTTGTGGTACATATATACAATGGAATATTACTCAGCCATAAAAAGGAACGAAATTGGGTCATTTGTAGAGACGTGGATGCATCTAGAGACTGTCATACAGAGTGAAGTAAGTCAGAAAGAGAAAAACAAATATCGTATATTAACGCATATATGTGGAACCTAGAAAATGGAACAGATGAATCGGTTTGCAGAGCAGAAATTGAGACACAGAAGTAGAGAAAAAACGTATGAACAACAAGGGGGGAAAGCGGCAGCAGATGGGGGTGGTGGTGTGATGATTTGGCAGATTGGGATTGACATGTGTACACTGATGTGTATAAAATGGAAGATTAATAAGAACCTGCTGTATAAAAAAATAAATAAAATTAAATTAAAAATAATAAGAACACCATTGCAACAAGTCACAGTGGGGAATGAAAACTTCCTTGTCTCAGAATACTATTGGAGTCAAGTCACGAGGAACATAGAATGGTTTTCTGTCACAACACCATTGGAGTCACATCACAGGGCCACTGACAATGGTGTTATTTCAGAACAACATTGGTGTCCAGCCAGAGGGGTGACTGAGAAATGTATTCTCTCAGAATATAATTGGAGTCAAATCACAGAGGACTGTGATCTGTGTTCCCTCAACACACCATTGGGTGAATCACAAGTGGGACTGAGAACGATGTTCTCTCATAACACCATTTAAGTCAAATTACAGTGAGGACTGAGAATGGAGTTCTCTCAGAACACCATTTGAGTCAAGTCACAGGGGAGTGAGAAATGTGTTCTGTCAGAACACCATTTTTTTCCACTAAGAGGGGAGACTGAAAACCGTGTTCTCCAAAACCCGGTTAGAGTCAAATCACAGAGGGAACTGAGAATGGAGTTCTCTCAGAATACCATTGGAGTCAAGTCACATGGCAGTGAGAACTGTATTCTATCAGAACACTATTTTTGTCCACTTACATGGAGACTGAAAACCGTGTTCTCCCGAACATGGTTGGCTTCAAATCACAGGGGGTACTGAGAACGCTGTTCATTCTGAACACCATTCGACTCATATCACAGTTGGGACTGAGAATGTAGTTCTCTCACAACACCTTTGTAGTGAAATCACAGGTGGGACAGAGAACACTGTTTTCTCAGAACAACAAAGGTGTCAAATCACAGGGGGGTACAGAACACTATTCTCTCAGACCACCATTATTGTCAAATCACAGGAGAGACTGAGAACTTTGTTCTCTCACAACACCATTGGAGACCAGTCAGAGGGGGGACTGAGAGGTGTTCTCTCAGAACACCATTGCTGTTCAATCACAGTGGGGACTGAGAACGGTGTTCATTCTGGACCCCATAGGAATCAAAATATGGGGGGATTCAGAACCTTGTTCTCTCAGAACAATGTTTGTTTCAAATCACAGGGGAGTTAAAAATGGTCTTCTCTCAGAACAATATTGTGTCAAATCACAGGGTGGACAGGGAACGGTGTTCTCTCAGAATACAATTGGAGTCAAATCACAGGTGGGACTGAGAATGGTTTTCTAGCAGAACACCATTGGAGTCAAGTCACAGTGGGGACTGAGAACAGTTTTGTCTCAGAATATCATTGGAGTCAAATTACAGGGAGCTGACAACGGTGTTCTCTCAGTAAACAATTGGAGTCAAATCACAGTGGGCACTGAGAAAAGTGTTGTGACAGAACACCATTAGAGTAGAGTAGAGTCACAGTGGGGACAGAGAAACGAGTTCTCTCAGTACACCATTAGAGTTAAATCACAGGGGGAATGAGAACAATGTTCTCTCAGAACACCTTTGGAGAACAGTCACAGGGGGGACTGAGAACTGTTTTCTCTCAGAACATCATTGGAGTCAAATCCCAGGGGGAACTGAGATCAGTGTTCTCTCAGACACCACTGGAGTCAAATCACTGGGGGCACTGCGAACAGTGTTCACTCAAAAAACCATTGTGGTAATATTACAGGGGGGACTGAGAACTGTGTTCATTGTGAACTGCATTGGAGGCAAATCACAGAGAGAACTGAGAATGGTGTTCTCTCAGAACACCATTGGAATCAACTCACAGGTGTAAGGAGAACGATTTTCTCTCAGAACACCTTTGGACTCAAATCAGAGTGGGTCTGAAAATGTTGTTCTCTGAGAACAACATTGGTGTCCACTTATGGGGGGACTGAGAATGGTGTTCTCTTAGAACAGTGGGGTTGAGAGTGGTGTTCTCTCAGAACACCATTGGAGTCCAGTCACAGGGAGGTCTAAGAAATGTGTTGTCTTAGAACACCACTGATGTCCACTTACAGGGGGGAGTGAGAACCGTGTTCTCTCAGAACGTGATTGGATTCAATTCACAGTCGGTACTGAGAACAGTGATCATTCTGAAGACCATTCGACTCATGCCACAGGTGGACTGAGAACAGTGTTCTCTCACAACAGCATTGGAGTGAAATCACAGGAGGGACTGAGAACACTGTTCTCTCAAAACGCAATTGCTGTCAAATCACAGGAGGGACTGAGAACGTTGCTCTCTCACAACACCATTGTAGTCAAGTCACAGGGGGGACACAGACGGTATTCTCTCAGAACACCATAGGTTTCCAATCACAGGGGAGAATGAGAATGGTGTTCTCAAAACACCATTGCAGTTAAGTCAGAGGGGGAAATAAGAACTGTATTCTCTCAGAACACTTTTGGAGTCAAATCACAGAGGGCTGAGAACAGTGTTTTCTGAGCACACCAATGGAGTCAAATCACAGTGGGAACTGACAAATGTGTTCTCTCAGAACACCATTTGTGTCCATTTACAGGGGGGACTGAGAATGGAGTTCTTTCAGAACACCATCAGAGTCAAGTCACAGGGGGGACTGCGAACTATGTTCTCTCAGAACTCCTTTGAATTCAAACAACAGGGGGGACTGACAAAGGTTTTCTCTCAAAATATCATTGGAATCAAATCACAGGCAGCTGAGAATGGTGTTCTCTCTGTACACAACTGGAGTCAAATCACAGGGGGCACTGAGAATGGTGTTCTCTCAGAACACCATTAGAGTCATATCACAGGGGGGACTGAGAATTGTTTTCTCTCAGAATACCATTGGATTTATAACACAGGGGGGATGAGAAGTGTGGTCTCTCAATACACCATTGGAGTGAATCACAGGGGTGACAGAGAATGGTGTTCTCTCATAACACCATTGAGTGAAGTCACAGGGGGGACTGAAAATGATGTTCTCTCAGAACATCATTGCAGTCAAATCACAGAGGGCTGAGACTGGTGTTCTCTCACTACATCACTTGAGTTAAATCACAGGAGGCATTGAGAAAGTTATTCTCTCAGAACACCATTGGATTCAACTTGCAATGGAAACTTAGAACTGAGTTCTCTCAATACACTATTGGAGTTACATCACAGAGGGAACTGAGAACGGTCTTGTCTCAGAACACCATTGGATCAAATCACCGGAGGGATGGAGAACGGATTTTTCTCAGAATATCATTAGAGTCAAATCACTTGGAGCTGAGAAGGGTGTACTCTCAGTACACCACTGGAGTCAAATCACAGGGAGCATTGAAAATGATGTCTTCTTGGAACACCATTGGAGTCAAGTCACAGGGGGCACTGAGAACCGAGTTGTCTCAGTACAGCATTGGAGTCAAATCACACGAGGGACTGAGAACAGTGTTCTATCAGAATACCATTTGAGTCAAATCAGAGGAGAGACTGAGAACGGTTTTCATCTGAACTCGAATGCAGTCAAATCACAGGGAGCTCAGTACAGTGTTCTCTCAGGCCACCATTAGAGTCAAGTCACAGGGGGCACAGAGAACAGTGTTCTCTCAGAACACCATTGGAGACAAATCACAGGAGGAACTGACAACGGTGTTTTCTCTGAACACCACTGGTGTCCAGTCACAGGAAGGACAGAGAAAGGTTTTCATTCTGAACACCATTGGAGTCAAATCTGAAGGGAGACTGAGTACTGTGTTCTCTCAGAACACCATTTCATTAGAATCACATGGGGAACAGAGAACGATGTTCTTTCAGAACACCACTGGAGTCAAATAACAGAGAGGGCAGACAACATGTTCTCTCAGAAAAGCATTGGAAGTAATTCACAGGCGGGAGTGAGAACTGGGTTCTCTCAGAACAACATTGGTTTCAAATCACAGAGAGTTCTGAGAATGGTGTTGTCTCAGAACACGATTGGATTCAAAGTACTGGGGGTACTGAGAATGGTATTCATTCTGAACACCATTTGACTCATACTAAAGGTGGGACTGAGAACAGTGTTCTCTCAGAACACGATTGGAATGAAATCACAGGTGATACAGAGAACACTGTTCTCTCAGAACACCAATGGTGTCAAATCACAGGAGGATCTCAGAACACTGTCCTCTCAGACCGTCACTGATGTCAAATCACAGGAGGGTCTGAGAATAGTGTTCTCACATAACACAATTAGACTCAAGTCACAGGGGGACTGAGAAAGGTGTTCTCTCAGAACACCATTTGTGTCCTATTACCAGGCAGACTGAGAACAGTGTTCATTCTGAACACCATTGGAGTCAAATCACAGGGGGGTTGCAGAACACTGTCCTCTCAGACCACCACTGCTGTCAAATCACAGGAGGGTCTGAGAAGGGTGTTCTTACATAACACCATTGGACTCAGGTCACAGGGGGGACTGTGAAGCGTAGTCTCTCAAAACACCATTGGTGTCCAGTTACAGGGCAGACTGAGAACAGTATTTATTCTGAACACCATTGGAGTCAAATCATAGGGGGTTCTCCGAACACAGTTTTCTCAGAATGCCATTAGAGTCAAATCACAGGGAGGGCTGAGAACGGTGTTGTCTCATAAGACCAATGGACTCAAATCACAGGAGGGACTGAGAACAGTGTTCTCTCAGAATACAATTGGAGTCAAATCACAGGGGGTGCTGAGAACATTTTTCACTCAGAATATCATTGGCGTCAAATCACAGGAAGCTTAGAACGGTGTACTCTCAGTACATAATTTGAGTCAGTCACAAAGGGGCACTGAGAAAGGTGTTGTGACAGAACACCATTGGAATCAAGTCACAGGGGAGACTAAGAAGGCTGTTCTCTCAGACCACCACTGGCATCAAATCACAGAGGGAACTCACAATGGTGTTCTCTCAGAACACCATTGGTGTCCACTTAAAGGGGGGACTGAGAACGGTATTCTCTCATTACACCATTGGAGTCAAGTCACATTGGGGACTGAGAACTGTGTTCTCTCAGAACACCATTGGAGTCATGTCACAGGTGGGTTGAGAGTGGTGTTCTCCCAGAACACCATTTGAGTCAATTCACAGGGTTGACTGAGAACTGTGTTCTTTCAGAACACATTGGAGTCAAACTACAGGGGGGACTGAGAATGGTTTTCTCTCAGAATATCATTAGACTCAAATCACACTCAGCTAAGAACGGTATTCTCTCAGAGTGCTATTTGAGTCTAATCGCAGTGGGGGCTGACAACAGTGTTCACTCAGTATACCACTGTTGTCCAATCAAAGAGTGGATTGAGAATGTTTTTTTCTGAGAACACCATTGGAATCATATCGCAAAGGGGAATGAGAACACTGTTCTCTCAGAGCACCACTGGACTCAAATGACAGAAGGTCTGAAAATGGTGTTCTATCAGAACACCTTTGGAATCAAATCACTTTGGTGACTGAGAATGGTGATCTGCAAAACACCATCTGAATCATATCATAGGGGGTCTTAGAAGGGAGTTCTCTCAGAACACCATTGGAGTCTAATCACAGTGGGGAATGAGAATCATGTTCTCTAAGAATACCATCAGAGTCAAATCACAGGGTGGACTGAGAACGATGTTCTCTCTAACAACATTGGAGTGAATTCACTGAGGGGACTGAGAACGGTGTTTTCTCAGAACTCATTGGGGTCAGATCTCATGGGGAGAATGACAACTGTGTTCTCTCAGAACACCATTGGTGTCCACTTACAGGGGAGAATGAGAACAGTGTTCTCTCAAAACTCTATTGGAGTCAAGTCACAGGGGGAACTGAGGACCGTGTTCTCTCAGAACACCACTGGAGTTAAATCACAAGTGGGAGTGAAAACAGTGTTCTCTCACAAAACCATTTGTGTCAACTCACATTTAGGAACGAGAATGGTGTTCTTTCAGAAGAACATTCGAGACATATCACAGGGGTGAATGAGAACGCTGTTCTTTCAGAACTCTTTTGAAATCCAATCACAGGGGGACTGAAACGGTTTTTCCTCAGAATACCTTTGGAGTCAAATCACAGGGGGGCTGAGAACAGTGTTCTCTCAGTACACGATTGGAGTCAAGCACAGGGGGAACTGACACTAGTGTTCTCTTATAACACCATTGGAGTCAAATCTCAGGGGAGACTGACAACTCTGTTCTGTCAGAACACCATTGGTGCCCAAACACAGGGGGGATTGAAAAGGTGTCATCTAACAACACCATTGGATTCAAATCACAGGGGGGACTGAGAACAGTGTTCAACTGAACACCATTGGAGTCAAACACAGGGGCAACTCAGAACCGTGTTCTTTCAGAACAACATTGGTGTCAAATCACAGCGGGGTTTTGAGTGGTGTTCTCTCAGAACACAATTGTAGTAAAATCATGCGGGCACTGATAACGGTGTTCTCTCAGAACACCAATGGAGTCATATGACAGGGGGAACTGAGAACGGTTTTCTCTCAGAATACCATTGGAGTAAAATCACTGAGAGTCTGAGATCAGTGTTCCCTCATTACACCATTGGAGTCAAGTCACAGTGGGGACAGAGAACGTTATTCTCTCAGAACACCATTGGAGTCAAATCACATGGGGGACTGAGAAAAGTGTTCTATCAGAATACATTTGGAGACAAATCAGATGTGAAACTGAGAAGAGTGTTCATTCTGAGCTCCACTGGTGTGAAATCACAGGGGAGACTGAGAACTCTGTTCATCTGAACACCATTGGAGTCAAATCACAGGGAGTACTGAGAAAGGTGTTGTCTCAGAACACCATTGCAGTCAAGTCACAGGGTGGACAAAGACCCAAATTCTCTCAATACACCATTGGAGTCATATCACAGGCAGAACTGAGAACAGTGTTCTCTCAACACCATTGAGTCAAATTACAGCAGGAACTGAGAATGTTCTCTCAGAACACCATTGGAGTCAAACCACAGGGGTGATTGAGATCAGTGTTCTCTCAGAACACCTTTGGAGTCAAATCACATGGGGGACTGAGAAAAGTGTTCTATCAGAATATATTTGGAGACAAATCAGATGTGAAACTGAGAAGGGTGTTCATTCTGAACTCCACTGGTGTCAAATCACAGGGGGGACTGAGAACTATGTTCATTCTGAACACCATTGGAGTCAAATCACGGGGGGACTGAGAACTGTGTTCACTCAGAAACCATTGGTGTCAAGTCACAGGGGAGACAGAGAACTGTGTTCTCTCAGAACACGATTGGAGTCAAATAACAGGGAGGACGGACAAGGGTTTTGTCTCAGAGCACCATTGGAGTCAAGTCACAGAGAGAACTGAGAACCTTGTTCTCTCAGAACAACATTGGTTTCAAAACAGACGTTGGTTGTGAGTGGTGTTGTCTCAGAACACGATTGGAGCCAAATCACAGGTGGGATTGTGATCAATGTTCTCTCAGAACACCATCTGAGTCAAGTTACAGGGTGCACTGAGAACTGTGTTCTCTCAGAACACCACTGGAGTCTAATCACAGGGGGGACTGGAAAGGCTCCTCTCTCAGAACACCATTACACTCAAATGACAGGAGGTCCCCAAACGGTGCTCTACCAGAACACTCTTGCAGTCAAATCACAGGGGAGATTCAGAAGGGTGTTGTGCAGAACACCATTCGAGTCATATCATAGGGGGGTCTTAGAAGCGTGTTCTCTCAGAACACCATTGGAGTCATATCACAGAGGGGAATGAGAATGCTGCTCTCTTAGAACACCATTGGTGTCAAAAAACAGGGGGGACTGAGAATGGTGTTCTCCCATAAAACCATTGGAATCAAGTCGCCGGGGGCATGGAGAATGGTGTTCTCTCAGTACACCTTTGGAGTCAAATCACAGGGGAAATTGACAATGGTGTTCTCTCAGAACACCATTTGTACCAAATCACAAGGAGCACTGAGAATGGTGTTCATTCTGAACACCACTGGAGTCAAATCACGGGGGGACTGAGAACTGTGTTTGCTCAGAAACCATCGGAGTCAAGTCACAAGGGACACAGAGAATGGTGTTCTCTCAGAAAACGATTGGCGTCAAATAACAGGGAGGACGGACAAGGGAGTTGTCTCAGAACAACACTGGTCTCAAAACAGAGGTTAGCTGTGAGTGGTGTTCTCTCAGAACACAATAGGAGTCAAATCCCAAGGGGGACTGAGATTGGTGTTCTCTCAGAACACCACTTGAGTCAAGTCACAGGGTGGACGGAGAACTGTGTTCTCTCAGAACACCATTGGAGTCGAAAGACAGGGGGCACTGAGAAAGGTGTTCTCTCATAACACCATTGGACTCAAGTCACAGGGAGGTCAGAAAACGGTGTTCACTCAGAACACCATTGGAGTCCAATGACAGAGGGACTGACAATGGTGTTCTCTCAGAACATGATTTGACTCTAATCACAGGGGTGACAAAGTGTTCGCTCAGTATACCATTGTTGTCCAATCACAGGGCAGACTGATAATGGTGTTGTCTAAGAACAGAATTGGATTCTAACCCCCAAAGGAAGGAGAACATTGTTCTCTCAGAACACCATTGTAGTCTAATCACAGGGGGCACGGGGACTGCTATTCCCTCAGAATACTGCTGGACTCAAATGACAGGGTGTCTGAAAACGGTGTTCTATCAGAGCACCTTTGGAGACAAATCACAGTGGGGACTTAGAACGATGTTCTGCAAAGCACCTTTCAAGTCATAACATAGGGGGTCTTAGAAGGGTGTTCTCTCAGAACACAACTGGAATCACATCACAGGGGCGACTCAGAAAGGTTTTGTCCTGGAATACAATTGGAGTGGAACCTCAGGGGGGCTGACAATGGTGTTCTCTCAGTACACCTTTGGAGTGAATCACATGGGGGACTCAGAACGGTGTTCTCTCAGAACACACTTGGAGTCAAATCACAGGAGGAACTGACAACTGTGTTCTGTCAGAACACCATGGATGTCCACTTACAGGGGGAATGAGTACGGTGTTCATCTGAACATCATTGGAATAAAATCACAGGGGGAACTGAGAAATGTTTTATCTATGTATAACATTGGTGTCAAATCACAGGGCGGGACTGACAATGTTTTCTCTCAGAATATCATGGAAGTCAAATCACAGGGAGCTGACAACAGTGTTCTCTCAGTACACCATTGGAGTCAAATCACAAGGGGAACTGAGAACAGTGTTCTCTCAGAACACCATTGGACTGTAATCACAGGGGGGACAAGGACTGCTGTTCCCTCAGAACACCCCTGTACTCAAATGACAGGGGGGACTGAGAACGGTGTTCACTCTGAACTCCATTGGGGTCAAATCACAGGAGGTACTGAGAATTCTCTTCACCTGAACACCATTAGAGTCAAATCACAGGTGCGGCTCAGAACCGTGTTCTCTCAGAACAACATTGTAGTCAAATCACAGGGGGAACTGAGAACGGTTTTCTCTCAGAATACAACTGGGGTCAAATCACAGGGCGGCTGAGATAAGTGTTCCCTCTTTGCACCACTGGAGTCAAGTCACATGGGGAAATGTGAGAGTTGTTCTCTCAGAACACCATTGGTGTCCAGTTACAGGGGAAACTGAGAATGGTGTTCTCTCATACCACCATTGGATTCAAATCACAAGGGGGACTGAGATCAGAGTTCTCCCAGAATACCACTGGAGTCAAATCACAGGAGTGACTAAGAACAGTGTTCTCTCAGAACACCATTGGTGTCTAATCACAGGGAGGTCTGGAAACGCTATTCTCTCAGAACACCCTTGGATTCAAATGACAGAGTGTCTGAAAACAGTGTTGTATCAGACGTCTTCGGAGTCACATCACAGGGGGCCCTGAAAACATTGTTCTGCAAAACACAATTCGAGTCATATCATAGGGTGTCTGAGAATCGTTGTTCTCTCAAAACACTATGGGAGTCATTACACAAAGGGGAATGGTAACGCTGTTCTCTCAGAACACTATTGGAGTCTAATCATAGGGGGAACTGGGAACATTGTGCTCTCAGAACACCATTGGTCTCAAACCACAGGGGGGGACTGTGAACTGTATTCTATGTGAACACCACTGTAGTCAAATTACAGGAAGGATATAGAACTGTGTTTTCTGAGAACACCACTGGAGTCAAATTGCAAGGGAGACTGACAACAGTGTTCTCTCAGAACACATTTGGAGTTAAATCACGAGTGGGAATGAAAACGGTGTTCTCTCACAACACCATGGCTGTCAAATCACAGTGGGGAATGAGAATGGTGTTCTCTTAAAACAGCATTCGAGACATATCACGGGGGGGGGGACTGAGAACGCTGTTTTCTCACAACACATTTGAAGTCCAATCACAGGGGGGACAGAAACGGTTTTCACTCAAAATGCCTTTGGAGTCAAATCACAGAGGAGCTGAGAACGTGTTCTCTCAGTACACCATTGGATTCAATCACAGGGGGGACTGAGACCGGTGTTCTCTCAAACACCATTGGAGTCAAATCTCAGGAGGGATTGACAATGGTGTTCTCTCAGAACAACATTGGTGCCAAAGCCCAGGGGGTACTGAAAAGATGATCTCTCACAACACCATTGGATTCAAATCTCAGGGGGAACAGAGAACTGTGTTCTCTCGGAACACCATTGGAGTCAAGTCACAGGGGGCAGAGAACGGAGTTCTCTCTGAACACAATTGGAATCAAATCACAAGGGGGACTGACAACAGTGTTCTCTCAGACAACAGCACAGTGACACCACAGGGGGCACTGACAAGGATGTTCTCTCATAAAACCATTGGTGTGAAGTCACAGGGTGCACCGAGAACAGTGTTCTCTCAGAAAACCTTTGGTATCCAAACACAGGGAGGACTGAGATTGGTGTGCATACTGAACACCATTGGAGTCAATCATGGGGGGGACTGAGAACTCTCTTCTCTCAGAACACACTTGGCGTCAAGTCACAGGGGACACAGAGAACAGTGTTCTTTCAGAACAGGATTGGCGTCAATTAAGAGGGAAGATGGACATCAGTGGTCTCTCAGAACACCATTGGAATCAAATTGTAGGGATCTGAGAACGGTTTTCTCTCACTAAACCATTGGAGTAAAATGACAGGGAGCACTAAGAAAGGTGTCTGTCAGAACACAATTGGAGTCAAGTCACAAGTGGACTGAGAACCGAGTTTTCTCAGTACACCATTAGAATCAAATCACAGGGGGGACTGAGAATGGTATTCTCTCAGAATATCATTGGAGTCAAATCACAGGGATGACAGAAAATGGTGTTATCTCAGAACACCATAGTTGTCCACTTTCAGGGGTCACTGAGAACGGTGTCCTCTCATAACTCCATTGGAGTCAAGTCAGAGGGGGGACTGAGAACCATGTTCTCTGAGAACACCATTGGAGTCAGATCAGATTGGGGACTGACAA
Source organism: Balaenoptera musculus (assembly GCF_009873245.2). Lineage (NCBI taxonomy): Eukaryota > Metazoa > Chordata > Mammalia > Artiodactyla > Balaenopteridae > Balaenoptera > Balaenoptera musculus. Next base: position 28,407,168 of record NC_045790.1, on the reverse strand, counting down.
CGGTGTTCATTCTGAACTACATTTTATTCGAAACAGGGGGGACTGAGAATGGTGTCCATCTGAACACCATTGGAGTCAAATCACAGGGGGGACTAGAACCATGTTCTCTCAGAAAAATGATGTCAAATCACAGAGGGTTTGAGAGTGGTATTCTCTCAGAACACCATTGTAGTCAATTCACAGGGGGGACTGAGAATGGTTTTCTCTCAGAATACCTTTGGCATCAAATCACAGAGGCATGAGAATGATGTTTTCTGAGTACACCATTGGAGTAAATCACAGAGGTGAATGAGAACAGTGTTCTCTCAGAACACTGATGTTGTCCAAACCAGGGGCACTGAGAATGTAATTTTTTCAAAGCAACATTGGAGTCATAACACAGTGGGGCCTGAGAACAGTTTTCACTCAGAATACCATTGGACTCAAATCACAAGGGCCTGAGAACAGTGTTGTCTCAGTACTCATTTGGAGTGAATCCCAGGGGGGAGTTAGAACGATGTTCATTCTGAACTGTATTCTCTCAGTAAACCATTGGGATCAAATCACAGGGGTCACTGAGAACGATGTTCTCATAGAACGCCATTAGAGTCAAATCACAGGCGGGACTGACATCAGTGTTCTCTCCAAACACCACTGGAGTCAGGTCACAGAGGGGACTGAGAACCATATTTTCTCAGAACACCATTAGACTCAAATCACAGGAGAGATTGAGAACAGTGTTCATCTGGACACCATTGGAGTCATATCACAGGGGGGATTGAGAATGGTGTTCTCTCAGCACAACATTGAAGACATTACACAGGGAGAATGAGAACACTGTTCTTTCTGAACACCATTGGTATCAAATCACAGGGGGGACTGAGAACGGTTTTCTCTCAGAATATCATTGGAATCAAATCAGAGGGGGCTGAGAATGGTGTTCTCTCAGTAGACCATTGGAGTCGAATCACAGGGGGCACTGGGAGAGGTGTTCTCTGAGAATTCCATTTGAGGAAAGTCACAAGGGGGACTGAGAGCACAGTTCTCTCAGTACACCACTGGAGTCAAATCACGAGTGAGACTCAGAACGGTGTTCTCTCCGAACACCAATGGAGTTAAATCACAAGGGGAAATGACAAAGGTGTTCTCTCAAAACACTATTCGTGTCCACTTACAGGGGGTCTTAGAACGGCTTTCTCACAGAATATCATTTGAGTCAAATCAGAGGGGGCTGAGAATGGTGTTCTCTCAGTAGACCATTGGAGTCAAAGCACAGCGGAGATTCAAAACCATATTCTCTCAGAACATTGGTGTCAAATCACAGGGGGGACTGAGAATGGTGTTCTCTCAGAATACCATTGGAGTCAGATCAGAGGAGGGATTGAGAATGGTTTTCATTCTGAACTCCTTTGGAATCAAATCACAAGGGGGACTGAGAATGGTGTTCATCTGAACACCATTGGAATCATGTCACAGGGGTGACTAACAACGTTGTTCTCTCACAACACTATTGCAGTCATATCACAAGGTTGACCGAAGACAGTGTTCTCTCAGAATACCTTTGGAGTCAAGTCACAGGAGGTACTGAGACCTGTGTTCTCTCAGAACACAATAGGAGTCAAATCACTGAGGGGACTTAGAATGCTTTTCTCTCACAATAGCATTGGAGTCAAATCACACGGAGTTCAAAATGGTATTCTCTCAGTACGCCATGGGAGTCAAATCACATGGGGCATTGAGAAAGTTCTTTTCTCAGAACACCCTTGGAGTCAGCTCACAGGGGGGACTAAGAACCGAGTCCTCTCAGTACCCTTCTGGACTCAAGTCACATGGGGAACTGAGAACTGTGTTGTCTCAGAACTCCATTAAAGTCAAATAACAGGGAAGACGGGCAATGGAGTTCTCTCAGAACACCATTGGATCACTCAGGTCGAGTGAAGGAGGGGTACAGAATGTGGGGTGAGCCTGCAGCAACAGAGGCTGGCATGGCATTGCAAGAGCCTGAGGCGTGCTGTGGGTTCTCCCTGGGAAGTTGTCCCTGGATCACAGGACCCTGGCAGTGGCAGGCTGCGCAGTCTCCTGGGACGGAAGCTGTAGATAGTGACCTGTGCTTGCACACAGGCTTCTTGGTGACTGCAGCAGCAGCTTTAGTCAGAGCTCCGCAATCAGCTGCAACTTTAACCCTGTACTGTCTGAACAAAGAACAGATGCCCTCAGGCAACCTACATGCAGAGGCAGCGACAAATCCAAAGCTGAACCCCAGGAGCTGTGCGAACAAAAAGAGAAAGGGAAATTTCTCCCAGCAGCCTCAGGAGCAGCGGATTAAAGCTCGACAATCAATTTGATGTATGCTGCATCTCTGGAATATCTGAATAGACAAAGAATCATCACAAAATTGAAGCACTAGATATGTGGAACAACTCTAGATTTGGGGTTTGCTTTCTGCATCTAATGTGTTTCTGGTTTTATGTTTATCTTAGTTTAGTGTTTAGAGTTTATTATCATCGGTATATCTGTTTATTGATTTGGTTGCTCTCTTCCCTTTTTTAATATATACAATTTTTTTTTCCTTTTTCTCTTTTTGTGAGTGTGTATGTGTGTGCTTCTTTGTGTGATTTTGCCTGTATAGCTTTGCTTTTACCATTTGTCCTAGGGTTCTGCCTGTCCTTTTTTTTTTTTTAGTATACATTTTAGTGCTTGTTATCATTGGTGGATTTGTTTTTTGGTTTGGTTGTTCTCATCTTTCTTTCATTTTATATCTTATTTTTATTACTTTAAAATTTTTTTATTTCTAATAATTTTTATTTTAATAACTTTATTTTATTTTATTTATTCCCTTCTTTCTTTTTTTCTCCCTTTTTTACTGAGCTGTGTGGCTGACAGGGCCTTGGTGCTCCAGCCACGTGTCAGGCCTAAACCTCTTAGGTGGGAGAGCCGAGTTTAGGATACTGCTCCACCAGAAACCTCCCAGCTCCATGTAATAACAAAACGCAAAAGCTCTCCCAGAGATCTCCATCTCAATGCTAAGACCCAGCTCCACTCAATGACCAGCAAACTACAGTGCTAGACACTCTATGGCAAACAACTAGCAAGACAGGTACACAACCACACCCATTAGCAGAGAGGCTGCCTAAAATCACAATAAGGTCACAGACACCCCAAAACACACCACCAGATGTGGTCCTGCCCACCAGAAAGACAAGATGCAGCCTCATCCACCAGAACATAGACACAAGTCCCCTCCACCAAGAAGCCTGCACAACCCACTGAACCACCCTTAGCAACTGGGAGCAGAAACCAAAAACAATGGGAACTACGAACCAGCAGCCTGTGAAAAGGAGACCCCAAACATAGTAAGTTAAGCAAAATGAGAAGACAGAGATATACACAGCAGATGAAGGAGCAAGGTAAAAACCCACCAGACCAAACAAATGAAGAGGAAAAAGGCAGTCTACATGAAAAAGAATTCAGAGTAATGATAGTAAAGATGATCCAAAATCTTGGAAATAGAATGGAGAAAATACAAGAAACATTTAACAAGGACCTAGAAGAACTAAAGAGCAAACAAACAATGATGAAAAACAAAATAAATGAAATTAAAAATTCTCTAGAAGGAATCAATAGCAGAATAACTAAGGCAGAAGAACAGATAAGTGACCTGGAAGATAAAATAGTGGAAATAACTACAGCAGAGCAGAATAAAGATAAAAGAAAGAAAAGAATTGAGGACAGTCTTTGAGACTTCTGGGACAACATTAAACACGCCAACATTCGAATTATAGGGGTCCCAGAAGAAGAAGAGAGAAGGAAAGGGACAGAGAAAATATTTGAAGAGATTATAGTTGAAAACTGCCCTAATATGGGAAAGGAAGGAGTCAATCAAGTCCAGGAAGTGCAGAGAGTCCCATACAAGATAAATCCAAAGAGAAACATGCCAAGACACATATTAATCAAACTATCAAAAATTGAATACAAAGAAAAAATATTAAAACAGCAAGGGGAAAACAACAAATAACATACACGGGAACACACATAAGGTTAACAGCTGATCTTTCAGCAGAAACTCTGCAAGCCAGAAGGGAGTGTCAGGACATATTTAAAGTGATGAAAGGGAAAAACCTACAAATAAGATTACTCTATGCAGCAGGATCTCATTCAGATTTGATGGAGAAATTAAAACCTTTACAGACAAGCAAAAGCTAAGAGAATTCAGCACCACCAAACCAGCTTTACAACAAATGCTAAAGGAACTTCTCTAGGCAGGAAACACAAGAGAAGGAAAGGGACTACAATAACAAACCCAAAACAACTTAAAAAATGGTAATAGGACCATACACGTCAATAACAACCTTAAATGTAAAAGGATTAAATGCTCCCACCAAAAGACACAGACTGGCTGAATGGATACAAAAACAAGATCTGTATATATGCTGTCTACAAGAGACCCATTTCAGACCTAGGGAAACATACAGACTGAAAGTGAGGAGGTGGATAAAGATATTCCATGCAAATGGAAATCAAAAGAAAGCTGGAGTAGCAATTCTCATATCAGACAAAATAGACTTTAAAACGAAGACTATTAAAAGAGACAAAGAAGGACACTACATAATGATCAAGGGATCAATCCAAGAAGATGATATAACAATTGTAAATATTTATGCACCCAACATAGGAACACCTCAATACATAAGGCAAATGCTAACAGCAATAAAAGGGGAAACCGACAGTAACACAATCATAGTAGGGGGCTTTAACACCCCACTTTCACCAATGGACAGATCATCCAAAATGAAAATAAATAAGGAAACACAAGCTTTAAATGATACATTAAACAAGATGGACTTACTTGATATTTATAGGACATTCCATCCAAAAACAACATAATATACATTCTTCTGAAGTGCTCATGGAACATTCTCCAGGATAGATCATATCTTGGGTCACAAATCAAGCCTTGGTAAATTTAAGAAAATTGAAATCGTATCAACTATCTTTTCCGACCACAACACTATGAGACTAGGTATCGATTAGAGGAAAAAATCTGTAAAAAATACAAACACATGGAGGCTAAACAATACACTACTTAATAACAAAGAGATCACTGAAGAAATCTAAAGAGGAAATCAAAAAATACCTAGAAACAAATGACAATGAAAACACGACGACCCAAAACCTATGGGATGCAGCAAAAGCACTTCTAAGAGGGAAGTTTATAGCAATACAATCCTACCTTAAGAAATAAGAAACATCTCAAATAAACAACCTAACGTTACACCTAAAGCAATTAGAGAAAGAAGAACACAAAAAAAACACCCTAAGTTAGTAGAAGGAAAGAAATCATAATGATCAGATCAGAAATAAATGAAAAAGAAATGAAAGAAATGATAGCAAAGTGCAATAAAACTTAAAGCTGGTTCTGTGAGAACATAAACAAAATTGAAAAACCATTAGCCAGACTCATCAAGAAAAAAAGGGAGAAGACTCAAATCAATAGAATTAGAAATGAAAAAGGAGAAGTAACAACTGACACTGCAGAAATACAAAGGATCATGAGAGATTACTACAAACAACTATATGCCAATAAAATGGACAACCTGGAAGAAATGGACAAATTCTTAGAAAGGCACAACCTTCCAGGACTGAACCAGGAAGTAATAGAAAATATGAACAGACCAATCACAAACACTGAAATTGAAAATGTGATTAAAAATCTTAGAAACAAACAAAAGCCCAGGACCAGATGGCTTCACAGGTGAATTCTATCAAACATTTAGAGAAGAGTTAACACCTATCCTTCTCAAACTCTTCCAAAATATAACAGAGGGAGGAACACTCCCAAACTCATTCTACAAGTCCACCATCACCCTGATACCAAAACCAGAAAAAGATGTCACAAAGAAAGAAAACTACAGGCCAATATCACTGATGAACATAGATGCAAAAATCCTCAACAAAATACTAGCAAAGAGAATCCAACAGCACATTAAATGGATCATACACCATGACAAAGTGGGGCTTATCCCAGGAATGCAAGGATTTTTCAATATACGCAAATCAATCAGTGATACACCATATTAACAAATTGAACAAGAAAAACCATATGATCATCTCAATAGATGCAGAAAAGCTTTCGACAAAATTCAACACCACGTATGATAAAAACTTTCCAGAAAGTGGGCATAGAAGGAAACTACCTCAACATAATAAAGGCCATATATGACAAGCCCACAGCCAACATTGTCCTCAATGGTGAAAAATTGAAACCATTTCCACTAAGATCAGGAACAAGACAAGGTTGCCCATCTCACCACTATTATTCAACATAGTTTTGGAAGTGTTAGCCACAGCAATCAGAGAAGAAAAAGAAATCAAAGGAATCCAAATCGGAAAAGAAGAAGTAAAGCTGTCACTGTTTGCAGATGACATGACACTATACAAAGAGAATCCTAAAGATGCTACCAGAAAACTCCTAGAGCTAATCAATGAATTTGGTAAAGTAGCAGGATACAAAATTAATGCACAGAAATCTCTTGCATTCCTATATACTAATGATGAAAAATCTGAAAGAGAAATTAAGGAAACACTCCCATTTACCATTGCAACAAAAGAATAAAATATGTAGGAATAAACCTACCTAAGGAGGCAAAAGACCTGTATGCAAAAAATTATAAGACACTAATGAAAGAAATTAAAGATGATACAAATAGATGGAGAGATATACCATGTTCTTGGATTGGGAGAATCAACATTGTGAAAATGACTCTACTACCCAAAGCAATCTACAGATTCAATGCAATCCCCAACAAATTAGGACTGACATTTTTCAAAGAACTAGAACAAAAAAGTTCACAATTTGTAGGAAACACAAAAGACCCCAAATAGCCAAAGAAATCTTGAGATAGAAAAATGGAGCTGGAGGAATCAGGCTCCCTGACTTCAGACTATACTACGAAGCTACAGTAATCAAGACAGTATGGTAAAGGCACAAAAACAGAAATACAGATCAATGGAACAGGATAGAAAGCCAAGAGGTAAACCAACGTACATATGGTCATCTTATCTTTGATAAAGGAGGTCAAAATATACAGTGGAAAAAAGCTTCTTCAATAAGTGTTGCTGGGAAAACTGGACAGCTGCATGTAGAAGAATGAATTTAGAACACTCCCTAACACCATACACAAAAATAAACTCAAAATGGATTAAAGACCTAAATGTAAGGCCAGACACTATCAAACTCTTAGAGGAAAACATAGGCAAAACACTGTATGACATAAATCACAGCAAGATCCTTTTTGACCCAGCTCTGAGAGAAATGGAAATAAAAACAAAAATAAACAAATGGGACCTAATGAAACTTAAAAGCTTTTGCACAGCAAAGGAAACCATAAACAAGACAAAAAGACAACCCTCAGAATGGGAGAAAATCTTCACAAATGAAGCAACTGACAAAGGATTAATCTCCAAAATTTACAAGAAGCTCATGCAGCTCAATATCAAAAAAACAGGCAAACCAATCTAAAAATGGGCAGAAGACCTAAATAGACATTTCTCCAAAGAAGATATACAGATTGCCAACAAACACAAGAAAGAATGCTCAACATCAGTAATCATTAGCAAAATGCAAATCAAAACTACAATGAGGTATCACCTCTCACCAGTCATATTGGCCATCATCAAAAAATCTAAAATAAATAAATGCTGGAGGGGGTGTGGAGAAAAGAGAATCCTCTTGCACTGTTAGTGGGAATGTCAATTCATACAGCCAGTATGGAGAACAGTATGGAGGTTCCTTAAAAATCTGAAAATAGAACTACCATACTACACAACAAACCCACTACTGGGCATATACCCTGAGAAAACCATAATTCAAAAAAGAGTCATGTACCAAAATGTTCATTGCAGCTCTATTTACAATAGCCAGGACATGGAAGCAACCTAAGTGTCTGTCAACAGATGAATGGATAAAGAAGATGTGGCACATATATACAATGGAATATTACTCAGCCATAAAAAAAACCCGAAATTGAGTAATTTGTAATGTGGTGGATGGACCTAGAGTCTGTCATACAAAGTGAAGTAAGACAGAAAGAGAAAAACAAATACTGTATGCTAACACATATATATGGAATCTTAAAAAAAATGGTCATGAAGAACCTAGGGGAAAGACGGGAATAAAGACAGAGACCTACAAGAGAATGGACTTGAGGATACGGGGAGGGAGAAGGGTAACCTGGGACAAAGTGAGAGAGTGGTATGGACATATATACACTACCAAACGTAAAATAGATAGTTAGTGGGAAGCAGCCACATAGCAGAGGGAAATCAGCTCAGTGCTTTGTGACCACCTAGAGGGGTGGGAGAGGGAGGGTGGGAGGGAGGGAGGAGCACGAGGAAGAGATATGGGGACATATTTATATGTATAACTAATTCACTTTTTTATAAAGCAGAAACTAACACACCATTGTAAAGCCATTATACGCCAATAAAGATGTTTTTAAAAAAATGCAAAAAATAAAATAAAAATAAACAACCTAACCTTACACCTAAAGCAATTAGAGAAAGAATAAAAAAAATCCCAAAGTTAGCAGAAGGAAAGAAATCATGAAGATCAGATCAGAAATTAATGAGAGAGTGGCATGGACTTATATACAGTACCAAATGTAAAATAGATAGCTAGTGGGAAGCAGCTGCAGAGCACAGGGTGATCAGCTGGCTGCTTTGTGACCATTTAGAGGGGTGGGATAGGGAGCATGAGAGGGAGACGCAAGACGGAGGAGATATGTGGATATGTGTGTATGTATAGCTGATTCACTTTGTTATAAAGCAGAAACTAACACACCATTGCAAAGCAATTATACGCCAATAAAGATGTTAAAAAAAAAAGAAAGTAATGAAAAAGAAATGAAGGAAACAATAGCAAAGAGCAATAAAACTAAAAGCTGGTTCTTTGATAAGATAAATAATAATTACATACCATTAGCCAGACTCATCAAGAAATAAAGGGAGAAGACTCAAATCACTAAAATTAGAAATGAAAAAGGAGAAGTAAAAACTGACACTGCAGAAATACAAAGGATCATGAGAGATTACTACAAGCCACTATATGCCAATAAAATGGAGAACATGGAAGAAATGGACAAATTCTTAGAAAAGCACAAGCTTCCAGGACTGAACCAGGAAGAAATAGAAAATATAAACAGACCAAGAACAAGCACTGAAATGGATACTGTGATTAAAAATCTTCCAACAAACAAAAGCCCAGGACCAGATGGCTTCACAGGCGAATTCTATCAAACATTTAGAGAAGAGCTAACACCTGTCCTTCTCAAACTCTTCCAAAATATCACAGAGGGAGGAACACTCACTAACTCACTCTACAAGGCCACCATCACCCTGATACCAAAACCAGAAAAAGATGTCACAAAGAAAGAAAACTACAGGCCAATATCACTAATGAACATAGATGCAAAAGCCCACAACAAAATACTAGCAAACAGAATCCATTAAAAGGATCATACACCATGATCAAGTGGGGTTTATCCCAGGAATGCAAGGATTCTTCAATATAAGCAAATCAATCAATGTGATACACCATATTAACAAATTGAAGGAGAAAAACCATATGATCATCTCAATAGATGCAGAAAAAACTTTCGACAAAATTCAACAGCATTTATGATAAAAATCCCTCCAGAAAGTAGGCATAGAGGGAACTTACCTCAAAATAATAAAAGCCATATATGACAAACCCCCAGCCAACATCATTCTCAATGGTGAAAAGCTGAAACCATTTCCTCTAAGATCAGGAAGAAGAAAAGGTTGTCCACTCTCACCAGTATTATTCAACATAGTTTTGGAAGTTTTGACCACAGCAATCAGAGAAGAAAAAGAAATAAAAAGAATCCAAATCAGAAAAAAAGAAGTAAAACTGTCACTGTTTGCAGATGACATGATACTATACATAGAGACTCCTAAAGATGCTACCAGAAAACTACTAGAGCTAATCAATGAATTTGGTAAAGTAGCAGGATACAAAATTAATGCACAGAAATCTCTTGCATTCCTATACACTATTGATGAAAATTCTGAAAGAGAAATTAAGGAAACACACTCATATACCATTGCAACAAAAAGAATAAAATACCTACCTAAGGAGGCAAAAGACCTGTACAGAAAACTATAAGACATTGATGAAAGTAATTAAAGATGATACAAACAGATGGAGAGATATACCATGTTCTTAGATTGGAAGAATCAACATTGTGAAAATGACTCTACTACCCAAAGCAATCTACAGATTCAGTGCAATCCCTGTCAAACTACCAATGGCATTTTTCATAGAACTAGAACAAAAAATTTCACAATTTGTATGGAAACACAAAAGACCCCAAATAACCAAAGCAATCTTTAGAAAAAAAAACGGAGGTGGAGGAATCAGACTCCCTGACTTCAGACTATACTACAAAGCTACAGCAATCAAGACAGTATGGTACTGGAACAGAAACAGAAATATAGATCAATAGAACAGGATACAAAGCCCAGAGATAAACCAATGCACATATGGTCAACCTATCTTTGCTAAAAGAGGCAAAAATATACAATGGAGAAAAGACAGCCTCTTCAGTAAGGCTGTCAGAGCAAGATTTGTGTCAACTTTCATGGGGAAATGAGAATGGTGTTCTCTCAGAACACCATTGGATTCATATCACAGGGGGATTGAAAATGGTGTTCTCTCAGAACACCATTCATATCCAATCACATGTGGGGCTGAGAATGGTGTTCTCTCATAACACCATTGGAGTCAAATCAAAGGGGGTACTGAGAATGGTGTTCTTTAAGAACACCAATGGAGTCATATCACAGGGGGTCTGAGAAAGTTTTTCTCTCAGAATACTATTGGAGTCAAACCACAGGGGGTTGAGAATGGTGTTTTCTTAGTACACCATTGAAGTGAATCACAGGGGGACTGAGAATGGTATTCTCTCATAAGACCATTGGGTTCATGTCACAGGGGTAACTGAGAAGCAAGTTCATTTAGAACAATATTGGAGTCAAATAACAGGAGGGAGTGAGAATGGTGTTCTCTCTGAACAAAATTAGCATCAAATCACAGGGGAAAAGACAACAGTGTTCTCTTAGAACATCATTAGCCTCCAGTTACAGGGGGACTGAGAACGATGTTTTCTCATACCACTATTGGAGTCAAGTCACAGGGGGGACTGATAACAATGTACTCTTAGAACACCATTGAGGTCAAATCACAGGGTGGCTGAGATTTGTGTTCTCTCAGAATACTTTTGGAGTCAAATCTCAGGGATACTGAGAACAGTGTTCTCTCAGAACACCATTGGAGTCAAATCTCAGGGTGGACTGACAAAAGTGTTCTCTCAGAACACCACTGGTGTCCAATCACAGGGGGCACTGAGAACGTTGTATTTTCAAAACAGCACAGGAGTCATATCACATGGGTGACTGAGAACAGTTTTCACTCAGAATACCCCTGGAGTCAAATCACAGGGGTCTGAGAACAGTGTTCTCAGTACACCTTTGTAGTGAATCACTGGGGGGACTTAAAAGGATGTTCATTCTGTACTCCATTAGAGTCAAATCACAGGGGGGACTGAGAATGGTGTTCGCTAAGAACAACATTGGGTCAAATAACAGGGACCACTGAGAAAGGTGTTCTCTCAGAACAACATTGGAGTAAAGTCACAGGGGGAACTGAGAACTTAGTTCACTCAGTACAATATTGGGGTCAAATAGGAGGTGGTCTGAAAATGGTATTCTCACAGAACACCACTGCAGTAAAATCACAGGCAGGACTGACATTGGTGTTCTCTCTGAACACCACTGGAGTCAAATCACAGGGGGGAATGAGAACAGCGTACTATCAGAATACCATTGGAGTCAGATCAGAGGGGGACTGAGAACAGTGTTCATTCTGAACTCCATTGGTTTCAAATCAGAGGGGAGAGTGAGAACGGTCTTCATCTGGATACCACTGGAGTCATATCACAGCAGGGACTGATATGGTGTTCTCTCAGAACACTATTGGTGTCAAAACACAGGAAGGACTGAGAATGGTGTTCTCTCAGAACAGCACTGAAGACATATCACAGGGAGACTGAGAACACTGTTCTCTTAGAACACCATTGGAGTCAAATCACAGGGGAGACTGAGAATGGTTTTCTCTCAGAATATCATTGGAATCAAATCAGAGGGGGATGAGAACAGTGTTGTTTCAGTAGACCATTGGTGTCAAATCACAGGGGGCACTGGGAGAGGTGTTCTCTCAGAACACAATCGGAGTTAAATCACAGGAGGAAATGACAATGTTGTACTCTCAAAATACTGTTGGTATCCACTTACAGGGGGTCTGAGAAGGTTTTTCTCTCAGAATATCATTGGAGTCAAATCAGAGGGGGCTAAGAATGGTGTTCTCTCAGTAGACCACTGGAGTCAAATCACAGCGGGGATTCAAAACCATATTCTCTCAGAACAACACTGGTGTCAAATCAAGGTGGGTCAAGATTGGTGTTCTCTCAGAACACCATTGGAATCAAATCACAGGAGGAAATGAGAATGGTGTTCTCTCAGAAAACCACTGGAGTCAAGTCAGAGGGGTGACAGAACTGTGTTCCCTCAGAACACCATTGGTCACAAATCACAGGAGGGAATGAGAATGGTGTTGTCTCATAACACGATTGGAAGAAACTCTCAGGGGGATTGAAAATGGTGGTCTCCCAGAACACCATTTGTGTCTAATCACAGGGGAGAATGTGAACCTGGTTCTCTCAGAACACGATTGGAGTCAAAACACAGGGCGGACTGACACCGATGTTCATTCTAAACTCCATTGGAATCAAATCACAGTAGGGAGTGTGAACCATGTTCTCTCAGAACATCATTGGAGTCATATCACAGGAGGAAGGAGAACACTGTTCTCTCAGAACACCATTGGTTCAAACACAGAGGGGACAGAGAATAGTGTTCTCACAGAACAGCACTGGAGACATATCACAAGGGTTTGAGAACATGGATCTCTCAGAACACTAATGGAGTCAAATCACGGAGGGGGGAACTGAGAACGGTGTTCTATCAAAATACCATTGGAGTCAGATCAGAGGGGAGACTGAGAACAGCGTTCATTTTGAACTCCACTGGAGTCAAATCACAGGGTGGAATGAGAACGGTGTTCATCTGAACACCACTGGAATCAGGTCACAGGGGTGACTAACAATGGTATTCTATCAGAACATTATTGTAGTCATATCACAGGGTTTACTGAGGACGGTGTTTTCTCAGAATACCATTGGAGTCAAATTACAGGGGGGACTTAGAACAATTTTCTCTCACAATATCATTGGAGTCAAATCACAGGGAGCTCAGAACAGTGTTCTCTCAGTACACCATTGGAATCAAATCACATGGGACACTGAGGAAGTTGTTCTCTTAGAACACCATTGGAGTCAGGTCACAGGGAGGACTGAGAACAAAGTACTCTCAGTACACCATTGGAGACAAATCACAGGTGAAATAGAGAAAGGTGTTCTCTCAGAACACAATTGGAGTCATATAAGAGGGATGAGGGACAACAGAGTTCTCTCAGAACACCATTGGAGGCAAGTCACAGGTGTGAGTGAGAACTGTGTTCTCTCAAAAAAACACTGGTTTCAAATCTCAGGGGGGGTTGAGAGGGGTGTTCTCTCAGAACACTATTGGACTCAAATCACAGGGGGGACAGAGATCTGTGTTCTCTCAGAATACTTTTGGACTTAAATTGCATAGGGAATGAGAACGGTGTTCTCTTAGTACACCATTGGAGTCAAGTCACAGGGTGGACTGAGCAATGTGTTCTCTCAGAACACCATTGGAATCAAATCACAGGGGGTATTGAGAACGGTTCCTCTCAAAATATCATTGAATCCAAGTCGCAGGGTGGATTCAGAATGGTGTTCTATCACAATACCCTTGGAGTCAGATCAGAGAAGCGACTGAGAACAGTGTTCATCTGAACTCCTTTGGAGTCATATCACAGGGAGAACTGAGAACAGTGTTCACCTGAACACCACTGGACTCATATGACAGGGAGGACTGACAACTGTGTTCTCTCAGAACACTATTGGTGTCCAATCACAGAGGGGACTGAAAAAGGTTTTCTCTTAGAAGACCATTGGAGTCAAATAACAGGGATGGCAGACAATGGAATTCTCAGAACACCATTGGAGGCAAGTCACAGGTGTGAGTGAGAAAGGTGTTCTCTGAAAATAGCATTGGAGTCAAATCACATAGGGGACTAAGACGGGGTTCTATCAGAACACCATTGGAGTCAAATCAGAGTGGGGACTGAGAACGGTGTTCATCTGAACTCCATTGGAGTTAAATCACAGGGGGGACTGATAACAGTGTTCTTCTGAACAGCACTGGAGTCTTATCCCAGAGGGGACTGACAATCATATTCTCTCAGAACACTATTGGTGTCCAGTCACAGTGAGGACTGGAAACACTGTTCTCTCAGAACACCATTGGACTCAAATCACTGGGGGGGACTGAGAATTGTGTTCTATCAGAACATCATTGGGGTCATATCACAGGGGGTACTGAGCACATTGTTCTCTCAGAACACAAATGGAGTTAAATCACAAGGGGGACAGAGGACAGTGTTCTCTCATTAACCATTGGAGTCAAATCACAGGGGGGTATGAGAACACTGTTCTCTCAGAACACACTTGGAGTCAAATGACAGGAAGGACTGATAACACTGTTCTCTCAGAACACCACTGGAGTTAACTCACAACTGGGACTGAGAATGGTGTTCACTCAGAACACCACTGGTGTCACATCATAGGGGGACTGAGAATGGTCTTCTCTCAGAACACTATTGGAGTCTCATCACTGAGGAGACTGGAAACCCTATTCTCTCAGAACACCATTGGACTCAAATGTCAGGTGATCTGAAAGTAGTGTTCTATCAGAACACCTTTGGAGTCAAAACACAGCAGAGACTGAGAACGGTGCTCTGAAGAACACCATTCAAGTCATATCATAGGGGTTTTTAGACGGGTGTTCTCTCAGAACACCATTGGAGTCATATCACAAAGGGGAATGAAAACGCTGTTCTTTCAGAACACAACTGGACTCAAATCACAGGGGGGACTGGGAACTCTGTCCTCTCAGAAAACCACTGACTCAAATCACAGGGGGGACAGTGAACTGTGTTCTCTCAGAACACCATTGGAGTTAAATCACAAGTGGGACTGAGAACGGTATTCCCTAAGAACACCATTGGTGTCAAATCACGGGGGGACTGGGAACTCTGTCTTCTCAGAAAACCACTGACTCGAGTCACAGGGGGGACTGGGAACTCTGTCCTCTCAGAAAACCACTGACTCAAATCACAGGGGGGACAGTGAACTGTGTTCTCTCAGAACACCATTGGAGTCAAAATGGAAGAGGGAATGAGAACTGTTTACTCTCAGAACACCATTGGAGTTAAATCACAAGTGGGACTGAGAACGGTATTCCCTAAGAACACCATTGGTGTCAAATCACGGGGGGACTGGGAACTCTGTCTTCTCAGAAAACCACTGACTCGAGTCACAGGGGGGACTGGGAACTCTGTCCTCTCAGAAAACCACTGACTCAAATCACAGGGGGGACAGTGAACTGTGTTCTCTCAGAACACCATTGGAGTCAAAATGGAAGAGGGAATGAGAACTGTTTACTCTCAGAACACCATTGGAGTTAAATCACAAGTGGGACTGAGAACGGTATTACCTAAGAACACCATTGGTGTCAAATCACAGGGGGGAATGAGAATGGTGTTCTCTCAGAACAGTAATCAAGACATATCACACGGGGGACTGAGAACTGTGTCCTCTCAGAGCACCATTGGATTCAAGTCGCAGGGAGGACTAAGAATGGTTTTCTCTCAGAACACCATTACATTCAAATTATGGGGGGGACTGAGAACGGTTTTCTCTCAGAACACCATTGGAGCCAAATCACAGGGGGGGCTGAGCAATGTGTTCTCTAAGAACACCATTGGAGTCAAATCGCAGGGGGGACTGAGAATGGTATACTCTCAGAGTACCATTGGATTCAAGTCGCAGGGAGGACTGAGAACTTTGTTCTCTCAGAACAATATAGCTTTCAAATCACATGGGGCTTTAGAGTGGTGTTCTCTCAGAACACAGTTGGAGTCAAATCACAGGGAACACTGAGAACAGTTTTCTCTCAGAACACCATTGCAGGCAAATTATAGGGGGGATTGAGAACAGTTTCCTCTCAGAACACCATTGGAGTCAAATCACTGGGGGGACTGAGCAATATGTTCTCTAAGAACACCATTGGAATTAAATCACAGAGAGCTGAGAACGGAGTTCTCTCAGTACACCATCAGAGTCATATCACAGGGCACACTGAGAAAGGTGTTCTCTCAGGAAACCATTGGAGCCTAGTTATAGGGGGGCTGAGAACCGAATTCTCTTAGTACAGCATTGGAGTCAAATCACAGGGGGGACTGAGAGCGGTGTTCGCTCAGAACATGATTGGTGTCCACTTTCATGGGGGATTGAGAACTGTGTTCTCTCAGACACCATTGGAGTCTAATCACTAGGGGATCTGGGAACGCTATTCTCTTAGAACACCCTTGAACTCAAAAGACAGAGGGCCTGAAAACAGTGTTGTATCAGAACTCCTTTGGAGTCAAATCACAGGGGGAACTGGGAATGGTGTTCTGCAGTACACCATTTGAGTCATATCATAGGGGTCTGAGAAGCATGTTCTCTTAGAACATCATTGGCATCAAGTCACAGGGGCGACTGAGAACTGTGTTCTCTTAGAACACCATTGGTGTGAAATCATAAGGGGGACTGAGAAAGTTGTTCTCTCAGAACACCATTGAAGTTAAATCACCAGGGATACAGAGAACTGTGTTCCATCAAAACAGCATTGGATTCAAATCACAAGCGGGACTGGGGATGGGGTTCTCTCAGAATACCATTGGAGTCATATCACAGGGGGTACTGAGAACGGTTTTCTCTCACAATATAATTGGAGTCAAATCCCTGGGAGCTGAGAACTGTGTTCTCTCAGTACACCATTGGAGTCAAATAAAAAGGGCCACTAAGAAAGTGTTCTCTCAGAACACCATTGGAGTCAAGTCACAGGGGGGACTGAAATCGGTGTACTCTCAGAACCTCATTGGACTCAAGTCACAGGGGTGACTGACAACGGAGTTCTCTCATAATACCATTGGATTCAAATCACAGGGGGTACTGAGAACAGTGTTCTCTAAGAACACTTTCGGAGTCAAATCACAGGGGGGAGTGAGAACTGTGTTCTATCAGAATACCATTACAGTCAAATCAGAGGGGGGACTGAGAATGGTGTTCGTTCTGAATTCCATTGGAGTCAAATCACAGGGGGGTACAGAGTGACGTTCTCTCAGAACACCATTGTATTCAAAGCACAGGGCAGACTGAGAAAGGTGTTTTCTCAGAATATCATTGGAGTCAAATCACAGCAGGCTGAGAACGGTGTTCTCTCAGTACACCATGGAATCAAAACACAGGGGGGACTGAGAACAGTGTTCTATCAGAATACCATTGGAGTCAAAGCAGAGGGGGAACTGAGAACGGTGTTCATTCTAAACTCCGTTGGATTCAAATCACAGTAGGGACTTAGAATAGTGTTCCTTCAATACCACTGGAGTTAAGTCACAGCAGGACTGAGAACTGTGTTCTCTCTGAACATCGTTGGAGTCAAATAAAAAGGGCCACTAAGGAAGTGTTCTCTCATAACACCATTGGATTCAAATCACAGGGGTACTGAGAACAGTGTTCTCTAAGAACACTTTTGGAGTCAAATCACAGGGAGGAGTGAGAACTGTGTTCTATCAGAATACCATTGCAGTCAAATCAGAGAGGGGACTGAGAATGGTGTTCATTCTGAATTCCATTGGACTCAAATCACAGGGGTTACAGAGAACAGTGTTCATCTGAATACCATTGTAGTCAAATCACAGGAGGGACTCAGAACCATGTTCTCTCAGAACAACATTGGTGTCAAATCACAGGGGGGTGCAGAATGGCGTTCTCTCAGAACACCATTGAAGTCAAAGCACAGGGCGGACTGAGAAAGGTGTTTTCTCAGAATATCATTGGAGTCAAATCACAGCGGGCTAAGAATGGTGTTCTCTCAGTACACCATGGACACAAATCCAGGGGGGATTGAGAACAGTGTTCTATCAGAATACCATTGGAGTCAAATCAGAGGGGGGACTCAGAACGGTGTTCATTCTAAACTCCATTGGATTCAAATCACAGGGGGGAATGAGAATGGTGTTCTCTCACAATAACATGTGAATTAAGTCACATGGGACTGAGAACTGTGTTCTTTCTGATCACCATTCGAGTCAAATAAAAGGGGGGAATGACAATGAAGTTTTCTCAGACCACCATTGGAGTCAAGATACAGGGGGGAGTAAGAACTGTGTTCTCTCAGAACAACTTTGGGTCAAATCACAGGGGATTTGAGAGTGGTGTTCTCTCAGAACACCATTGGAGTCAACTCAGAGGGGGGTTGAGAGTGGTGTTCTCTCAGAACATCATGGGAGTCAAATCACAGGGGAGACTGAGATAGGTGTTCTATCAGTAAACCATTGGAGTCAAATCACAGGGGGAACTGAGAATGGTGTTCAGATGAACACCATTGGACAAAATCACAGGGGGAACCGAAAACCGTGTTCTCTCTGAACAATATTGGTGTCAAATCACAGGGGTGTTGAGGGTGGTAATCTCTCAGAACACCATTGTAGTCAAATCACAGGGGGGACTGAGAACGGTGTTCTCTCAGAACACAAATGGAGTCATAGCACAAGGGAGTCTGAGAACGGTTTTCTCTCAGAATATGACTGGAGTCAAATCACAAGGGACTGAGCATGCTGTTTTCTGAGTACACCGTTGCAGTGAATCACAGGGGGCACTGGGAACAGTCTTCTCTCATAACACCATTGGCTTCATATCAGAGGGGTGACTGAGAATGAGGTTCTCTCAGAATACCTTTGGAATCAAACCAAGGGAGACTGAGAAAGGTGTTCATTCTGAACTCCATTGGAGTCAAACCACAGGGGGGGACTCAGAAACGTGTTCCTCAGAACAACATGGATGCCAAATCACAGCAGGGTTGAGAGTGGTGTTCTCTCTGAACACCATTGTACTCAAATCACAGGGGGCTTTCAAGTCCCCCCTGTTACTTGACCACTGGACTCAAGTAACAGAGGGAACTGACAACAGTGTTCTCCCAGAACACAGTTGGTGTCCAATCACAGGGGGCACTGAAAACTTTGTCTTTTCAAAACAGCATTGCAGTCATATCACAGGGGGGACTGAGAACAGTTTTAGCTCAGAATACCACTGCAGTCAAATCACAGGGGGCTTAGAACGGTGTTCTCTCATTACACCTTTGGAGTCAATCACAGGGGGGACAGAGAATGATGTTCATTCTGAATTCCATTGGAGTCAAATCACAGGGGGGACTGACAATGGTGTTCTCTAACAACACCATTGGAGTCAAGTCACATGGGGGACAGAGAACGGTGTTCTCTCTGAACAACATAAGAATCAAGTCACGGGGGGACTGAGAACTGTGTTCTTTCAGAACACCTTTGGAGTCAAATCAGTGGGGGGACTGAGATTGATGTTCTCTCAGAATACGATTGGAGACAAAGCACAGGGGTGATTGAGAAAGGTTTTCTCTCAGAATACCATTTAATCAGTCACAGGGGGCTGAGAACTCTGTCCTCTCAGTACACCATTTGGGTCAAATCACAGGGGGCATTGAGAAAGGTGTTCTCTCAGAACACCATTGGAGTAAAGTCACAGGAGGGACTGAGAACTTAGTTCACTCAGTACAATATTGGGGTCATATAACAGGAGGGACTGCAAACTGTGTTCTCACACAATACCATTGGAGTCAAATCACTGGCGGGACTGACATCGGTTTTCTCTCAGAACGCCATTGGAGTCAAGTTACAGAGGGGACTGAGTACCGTGTTCTCTCAGAACACCATTGGAGTGAAATAACAGGGGAGACTGAGAACGGTGTACTATCAGAATACCAGTGGAGTCAGATCAGAGGGGGGCTGAGAACAGTGTTCATTCTGACCTCCCTTGGAGTCAAGTCACAGGAGTGAGTGAGAATGGTGTTCTCTCAGAACACATTTGGAGTCAAATCACCTGGGGGACTCAGAATGGTTTTCTCTCAGAATACCATTGGAGTCAAATCAGAGGGGGGGACTCAGAATGGTGTTCTATAAGTACACCATTGGACTCAAATCACATGGAGCTGGGAATGGTGTTCTCTCGGTACACCAGTGGAGTCAATTCACAGGGGGGACTGAGAACAGTGTTCATCTGAGAACCATTGGAATCATGTCACATGGGTGACTAACAATGGTGTTCTCTCAGAACTCTATTGCAATCATATCACAGGGTTGAGTGAGGACAGTGTTCTCTCAGAATACCAATGGAGTCAAATCACAGGGTGACTAAGGATGGTGTTCCCTCAAAATACAATTGGAGTCAAGTCACAGGAGGTACTGAGAATGATTTTTCTCACAATATCCTTGGAGTCAAATCACACGGAGTTCAAAACAGTGTTCTCCCAGTACACCATTGGAATAAAATCACATGGGCCACTGAAAAAAGTCTTCTCTCAGAACACCATTGGATTCAGGTCACAGGGGAGACTGAGAACCGAGTACCTTCGGTACACCTTTGGAGTCAAATCACAGGGGAGACTGAGAACTGTGTTCTCTCAGAACACCATTGGAGTCAAGTCACAGGGGAGATAGAGAACAGTGTTCTCTCAGAACACCATTCTAGTCAAATAACAGTGATGACAGACAACGGAGTTCTCTCAGAACACCATTGGAATCAAGTCACAGGAGGGACTCAGCAATGTGTCCTCTCAGAACACCACTGGAGTGAAATCACATGGGGGACTCAGAACGGTGTTGTATCAAAATACCATTGCAGTCAAATCAGAGGCGGGACTGAGAACACTGTTCATCTGAACACCACTGGAGTCATATCACAGGGGGGACTGACCGTGGTGTTCTCTCAGAACACTATTGGTGTCGAATCACAGAGGGGACAGAGAATGGTGTTCTCTCAGAACACAATTGGAGTCATATCACGGGTGGAAAGAAGATTACTGTTGTGTCATAACACCATTGGAGTCTAATTACAGTAAGGGACTGGGAACGCTGTTCTCTCAGAACACCATTGGAATCAAATCAATGGGGTGACTGAGAACTGTGTTCTATCAGAACACCATTGTGGTCATATCACAGGGGGGGACTGAGCACATTGTTCTCTCACAACACAATAGGAGTCAAATCACCAGGGTGACTGAGGATGCTGTTCTCTCTAACATCATTGGAGTCAAATCACAGACGTGTCTGAGAACACTGTTCTCTCAGAATACCATTAGAGTCAAATCACAGGGGAACCGAGAACGGTGTCCTCTCAGAACACAATTGGAGTCAATTCACAGGAGGGACTGAGAATGGTGTTCTCTCAGAACAGCATTGAAGACATATCACAGGGAGACTGAGAACGCTGTTCTCTCAGAAAACCATTGTTGTCCACTTACAGGGTGGAATGAGAACGGTGTTTTCTCATAACTCCATTGGATTCAAGTCACAGGGGAGACTGATAACAGTGTTCTCTCAGAACACCACTGGAGGCAAATCAGCGGGAGGACTGAGATAGGTGTACTATTAGAATACCTTTGGAGTCAAATCAGAGGGGGGACTGAGAACAGTGTTGTCTCAGAACGACATTAGAATCAAATCACAGCAGTGTTGTAAGTGGTGTTCTCTCAGAACACCATTGTAGTCAAATCACAGGGTGGACTGAGAACAGTTTTCTCTCAGAATACCATGGAAGTCAAATCACAGGGGAGCTGAGATCAGTGTTCTCTCATACACCAATAGAGTCAACTCACAGGGTGGACTGAGAACCATGTTCTCTCTGAAAAATATTGGTGTCAAATCACAGGGGGAATGAGAACATTTTTCTCTCAAAACACCATTGGAGTCAAATCAGAGTGGGGACTGACAACGTGTTCTCTCAGAACACTATTGGTGTCCACTTTCAAGGGGACTGAAAACGGTGTTCTCTCAGAACACAAGAGAGTCAAATCACTGTGGGGCTGAGATTGGAGATCTCTCAGAACACCACTGGAATGAAATCACAGGGGGTACTGAGAATGGTGTTCTCTCATAAAACCACTGGAGTCTAGTCACATGGGGCACAGAGAACGGTGTTCTCTCAGAACACCACTGTAGTCAAAACACAGTGGGGAGTGAGATCAGTGTTCTCTCAGAACACCTTTTGAGTCTAATCACAGTGGGGATTGACAACGGTTTTTTGCTCAGTACACCATTGTTGTCCAATCTCAGGGCAGACTGAGAATGGTGTTCTCTCAGAACACCATTGGATTCATATCACAATAAGGAATGAGAATGCTGTTCTCTCAGAACACCATTGGACTCAAATGATAGGGGGTCTAAAAATGGTGTTCTATCAGAACACATTTAGAGTCAAATCACAGGGGGAACTGAGATCGGTGTTCTGCAGAACACCTTTCAAGCCATATCATATCGGGTCTTAGAAGGGTGTTCTCTCAGAACAGCATTGGAGTCATATCACAAAGGGGAATGAGAAGACTCTTTTCTCAGAACACCATTGGAGTCTAATCACATGGGGTAATGAGAACCATATTCTCTAAGAACACCATTGGAGTCAAATCACAGTGGGGACTGAGAACGGTGCTCTCTCACAACACCATTGAAATCATATCACAGGAGGGACTGAGAGCGGTTTTCTCTCAGATATCATTAGAGTCAAATCAGAGGGGCTGGGAAGGATATTCTCTCAGTAGACCATTGGAGTCAAGTCACAGCGGGGATTCAAAACCATATTCTCTAGAACAACATTGGTGTCAAATCACAGAGGGGTTGAGAATGGTGTTCTTGCTGAAAACCACTGGAGTCAAATCACACGGGGAACTGCGAACAGTGTTCTCTCAGAAAACCATTGGAGTCAAGTCTCCAGGGGAACTGAGAACTGTGTTCTCTCAGAACACCGTTGGTGTCAAATAACAGGGGGGACTGAAAACGGTGTTGTCTCATAACATGATTTTATGCAAATCTCAGCAGGGACTGACAAAGGTGGTCTCTCAGAACACCATTGGTGTCCATTCAGAGGGGAGACTGAGAACGTTGTTCTCTCAGAACACCATTGGACTCAAATAACTGGGGGGACAGAGAACTGGGTTCTATCAGAATACCATTGCAGTCATATCACAGGGGGGATTGAGAACAGTGTTCTCTCAGAACACAATTGGAATCAAATCACAAGGGGGCTGACAACGGTGTTCTCTCAGAACACCATAGGAGTGAAATCACAAGTGGGACTGAGAAAGGTGTTCTCTCAGAACACATTTAGTTTCAAATCACAAAGGTCCTGAGAACAGTGTTCTCTCAGAACACAGTTGGTGTCAAACACAGAGGGAACTGAGAGTGGTGTTCTCTCAGTACACCATTGGAGTTAAATCACAGGGGGGACGGAAAATGGTGTTCTATCAGAATACCATTGGAGTCAGATCAGAGAGGGGACTGAGAATGGTTTTCATTCTGAACTCCACTGGAGTCATATCACAGGAGTGACTGAGAACGGTGTTCATATGAACACCATTGTAATCATGTCATAGGGGTGACTAACAATGGTGTTGTCTCATAGCACTATTTCAGTCATATCACACGGTTGACTGAGGATGGTGTTCTCTCAGAACACCACTGGGGTCATATCACGGGGAGACTGAGCACATTGTTCTCTCAGAACACAAATGGAGTCAAATCACAAGGGGGAAAGAAGACAGTGTTCTCTCACACACCATTGGAGTCAAATCACAAGGAGGTATCAAAACACTGTTCCCTCAGAACGCAATTGGAGTTAAATCACAGGAGGACTGATAATGGCGTTCTCTCAGAACACCATGGACTTAAATCACAAGTGGGACTAAGAATGGTGTTCTCTCAGAACACCACTGTTGCCAAATCACAGGGGGACTGTGAACGCTGTTCTCTCAGGACACCATTGGAGTCAAGTCACAGGGGGGGATCTGAGAATGGTGTTCTCTCAGGACACAAATGGAGTCATATCAGAGTGAGGTGTGAGAACGGTTTTCTCTCAGAATACGATTGGAGTCAAATCACAGGGGAGTGAGAACAGTGTTTTCTGAGTACATCATTGGAGTGAATCACAGGGGGGACTGAGAACAGTGTTCTCTCATAACACCATTGGATTCATGTCACAGGGGTGACTTAGAATGGTGTTCTCTCAGTACACCATTGGAATCACATCACAGGGGGGACTGAGGGCCATGTTCTCTCAGAACATCGTTGGCGCCAAATCACAGGTGGCCTGTTAACGGTGTTCTCTCAGAACACCATTGGTGTCAAATCACAGAGGATGGACAGTATGTGTGAGGAGAAACAATGCTTTTTTAAAGTGGGTTTAACACATGGAAAGACTATTTTATGAATGATGAGTGTACTTTTTCCTGCTGCTGCTGTTATTAGTTACCACAAACTTAGAGGTTTAAAACAACACAAATTTATTGTCTTATAGTTTTTGACCCCAGAAGTCCAAAATGGGTCTTCTTGGGCTGAAATTGAGGTGTCGGCAGGCCTATGTTCCTTCTAGAGGCTCTCGGTGAGAATCCATTTCCTTGTTTTTCCATCTTCTAGACACTGTCACATTCCTTGTCTCTTGGCCTTTTCCTTCCAGAAATTGCATCATTCCAACCTCTGCTTCCATTGTCATATCTCCTTCTATGACTCTCCTGCCTCCTTCTTTCCTTTGTGGTTACCTTGGGCCCACCAGGATCATCTCCTCATCTCAGAGTCCTTAAGTTTCTTACAACTGCAAAGCCCCTTTTGTCATGTAAGGTAACATATTCATTCACAGGTTCTGGGGAACCTCTCTGGGGGTCATTATTCTGCCCACCTCAGTGGGTCTTCTATCTGTTCACTATAATCCCTGTGTATGTGCCTGGTCTATGGGACCTTCCCTCATGCTGGGAAGGAGCTTGTAGAACTCTTCCCTCCCCATAAACCCCAATATCAGCATGTGAGTCTATATGCCCTTCCTGAAAGGCCTTCCTGAATGCCTTAGAGTTGGGGGTGGGAGGGATCCAGATGGAACCCTGGTCAGAGCAGTTGCATCAGGGAGGAGCAAAATATTTCTGCCTCTCTTTGCCTCCTCTACTGCCTCTGCTTCAGTGGACCCAGAAGAAGAGAGGGATGAAGGCAGGGTCTCACCACCATTTTTACATTACGAGTCGATGACCAATCTCACAGGTGTCTCAGAAGGCCAAAAGCCCTGACTCTGAGGGAAGAATACAACAACCCATGCACCTGTCTACCTGGGGGCTGTATTAGTCAGGAAGGTCTAGGCTATGACCTGACCCCCTTGACGACCACACTGGGGCCTTCCCTGGTGACTGGTCTGGGCAAAGGCAGAGCACTGCCCTTTCTGGGAAACATCTGAATGGCTTTTTTTCCAGCCTGCCCATCATATACATGCCCTGTACTAGTGAACTGTCCTTAAGGCTGTTTCAATAATTTTCTTTTTTGAATGGGTGAGACCTCTGGAGATTATGAGTTGTGGTTGTTATATCACTAGCCTATGGATGATCCTAAATGGGAGTGGAACTGTCATCTACTTACCTATCTGTCATAGGAATCAGAGCTTAAGAAGTGGACATACAGGCTAAATCCCACTGTCACAAATAGAGTTACAGCAAGAGTCTCAGTGGACCCAAAACATTTCTAAAAACTTGAGTGTCCACTTGGAACTTTCTGCATGTGCTTTATCTGTAAGCTTAACATCTCTATGTTCTGAGAATAGCTTCAAGCCCTACATAAATAAATAGATTCACTCTCCTGCCCTGGAAACCACTTGGCTGCATCTGGGATTCTATTACTATCTCGTCTGGGCTTCTGTAGGCTCTGTTTGGTGTTGGCCACACAGCCTTGTCCTGTGGCGGCTCTGTTCTCGCTGGGAGGTTGTGTCTGTTGGAGGCAGGCTGCTGGACCACACAAGGACTGTTAATAAACTGTTTACTCCACACTGGTATTCAGGCCGGTACACCCACTGTGGTCCAACTCCACCTTAATGACCAGATCTCTGCAGCTAATACCCCCTAATCAGGTACCTCAGAACTGGCCAGAGTTTCTTTCTTTTGTCTGGCAAGGGCTTTCCTTTTCATCCTTTACCCTTACATCCTACCTGCTCATCCTTCCTGAATTTTCTGTCCAGCCACTCTGAAAAAGCAAAAAATTCAAATGTTGGACCTACCAAGTAGCTTTAAGTAGTTGCTTTTATTCCTGCATCAAAGGCTTTTGGGAAAACAAGACTGTGTTCTAAGCAACCCACTGAGTTTTAGAAATTACTTCGAGGGAAAAGGCCGGCTGTCATCTTTCAGGTAGGACAATGCTAAGGGGCCATGAACCGACAGCAAAGGGAAGCCAACCACCATCTTCCTTTCTAGAAGGTGTTTGGTCACATTTACTTTGTCACTTGCACACCCTAGGAAACTTCTTCAGAAACAGAGTATGAGGCCAAGACCCCTGGCCACTGAGGAAGAAAGACCTCTGTGGCTTGCCCCCTTGGGAGAAGGAAGTAGAGAAGGAGAGCCATCAGGCCCCTGCCATCCCCCCCACCCCCGCCTCCCTTCATGCCTTTCTCAGCCATTCCAAGGATGCTGACAGCCATAAAAAATCAGGCCTGTTAGCAACAGGAAAGATCACAGGCCTTGATTCCTGTTGAGCTCCTTCAACAACAGCTGCCATCTGGCTCACCATCACAGACAAATGCAGGCCCTGATTTATGGGGCAGCTCGGGTCAGGGAGTGGGCCACGTGCATTGCCTTTGCCCCCACAAACACCCCAGTGGGCCAGGGCCTGGGAGAGGGCTATTGCAGGTCATCAATAAATCCTGGGGATAGAACAATGCAGAGGTTATTAAACGGAGCCGAGAGGGGACTAATGTGAGTTATTCCAATTACAGGCATGGTTATCTTCTTCTGTGCAGTTCAAAGTGTATGTACCCTAATGCATTTCAGCAGCTAATAAAAGTACTAGAGGGCCTTTTTTTCTTTTCTTTTCTTTTTTTTTTTTTTTTTTTGGGAAACCCATAGTGCTTATAAATTATAGGGTAGAGGGGTGTGAAAGATACATAGTGGCTTTGAAGCCGCGCTGACAGCCTTAAATTAATTGATCATAAAAGGAAGTCAACTGCAGTAGATGATGAACCATTTATCTAACCAAAAATAGATGGTTCCCCTATGGGGATAGGAAGAAAGAAAAAAAACTAAAATCAGGGGTGGGCAACAGGGAATAAATGTAACATTTTTAGTGCTTCAGTTGCAGGCTCTAAAACCAGAGGCACTGCAGATGGGACTGTGGCTTTGCACTGGAAGACCAGGACAGCAGGGCCATGCCTATAAACACAGAGCAAGTCCAGACTACCACATCAGCCTGCAGGCAAGCTGATCAAAAGATTTATCTCTACATCTTTCCCCAGATGAAAATCTGACCAGAACCCTCACTTGTTGGCCACTAAGTCCCTCTAGCTTTTACTGTGCTAAAATGAACTTGGCTGGAGATTATAATTAAACTGCATTGATACAGGCTAATTGGGTGGGGTGGTAAGGAGAACACAGACAAAGATTTAGGGAAATGATGATGTCATACAATAAACATTAAAAGATGTAGCCACGTGGTCATGTAGTTTCCAAACTTAGCAGTATATATTCATGGAAAGCAGACCCTCTGGACAAACCTACTTTGATAAATAGGAAAAGTCCTCTGTATATCACATGTTGCTTTCACCCAAGAAATTGGTAAAGCATTCAAAAATGGTTTATTCTTTCAAATAAACACTTCCCAAGCCATCTTGTACATTTGCTTAAAGGCAATCACTTTTTTGTTTTTTTTTAAGGAAATATAACAAAAAGGAAGCTCTAGTCTGGTGTTTGAAATCCAGTCACTAACTACACTTTATCGGAACTTTACTATATGCAGGTTTGCATGAGGGCAGGTTGGAAAAAATTTCAGAGGGAGTGTGGCTCAACATTCTCACCATTTCCCTTTCTCCCCACCCCGCCCCATCTCTCCAGACCCTCCCAGGTTCACACACTGCCACCAGAGTTAACCGTACATTGGTTACATTGTGTCACTCCTCTACTATGACCTGCTGCCAGCAGGCTCCTCACTGACAGCTTGGTCAAGGCCACAGCCCTCTGGATACAGCATCCACGGCCCTTCCCAGTGCCCTTGGTCTCACCGCATTGCTGGGAGTGCCCACATTATCACTGTCCTGGGGCCATACTGCTGGACAGTGACCAGTCATGCCCTGCCATGCCTCCCTGCCTCCGCACAGGGGAGGCTGCCTTCCCACCTGGAGAGCATGTATCCTTCTAGATGCAGCCCAGCAGTGGCCAGCTTGCCACTCTGGCCCCTTGGCAGACTTTGCTGTCACACGGGACTGCAACGCTTTGCTTACAGCTTTGTACCCCACCTTGAGTCCTTGTTGCCTTCATCTTCGTTCCCCCAAATCGAAGTCCCCCCAGTGGGCCACCTTGGCTAGCTCACAGTGAACAGTGTTTCTTCTGTGTAGGAGAAAGGGGCAGAGTGAATGGATGAAGAGGAAGCTGGGCCCGGGTCACTCAGCTAACAAGCAGTAACCTGGGGACTTAGAGAAGTTTTCTGCCTCCAAGCCCAGCCTTGCATCACAATGTGCAGTCATTTATTTTCTCTAGACCTGGTAGACAGCCTGGTCCCATAAACTAAAATATAGAGTCTGGTGTAAGAGCTCCTCTAAGAGGCAGGTTTTCTGAGTTTGATTTTAGGCTCTGCCAGTTATGAACAGGGAAACTTGTGGGAGTGTCTTACCTCTGGGAGTAATAAGAGTACCCATCCTAGATGGTCACTGCAGGAATTAAATGACATAGTATATGCAAAGTTATTAAGATACAATCTGGCACAGAGTAAGAGCTCAATAAATGTTAGCTAAATAAATGTTATTAGTTATTAGTTACTTCTACTAATGTTCATATGCAAAATAAACTGTTTTCCCATTCAGTAATGAATATGCTACATAAATCTTACAAATAAGGATCCTGTCCCCAGAATTACAAATCTCATTCCTTCATATTTCCATATTTCTAATGCTTTTCCCACATGAATTTTACCCCACATAGTAAGGAATTTACTACAGAGTCTTAATTTCAAATATCTTGACCAACAGTCCTCATAAACCATCAAAATATTTGGAAAACAGCACATTCTCATCACAAAAACTGCATCTCCCAGACTGTATCTTTTCACCCAGAAGTGGAGCCAAAAAAAAAGTGTTTTTAGTTTAGACTCTAACTCTTTTTCACACTTGGAAAATATGACCACTGTACCCTTATGGCCCTCCAGCTCACTGAGGTCACGGGGACAGCATCCCCATCCCTTATCCACCTGGGTGAACCCTGACCTACAACCCCATCCCTCTGGGCTGTGAGGCCTAATCCTGGGAGTGAGCAGAGCCTGTGCACATCTCGGGGGCATGTGTGTTCCCCAGAGGCTGGAAAAAGCACCTGATCGTTTAGGCACTGAACGAACGCTTGAATGAACGAGTCGAATGACCAGATGAACAAACGCAGACCTACCCCCAGCACGTGCACAAGGAGGTGCTCTGTGGCAGGGAAGGTGGTGGGCAGGCGGGAAGAGATCCCTGCCTTCTCCTCCTACGTGGGAGCCCCTCAAGCAGACCCTCAGAGGACTATGCTGCCCCCACGGAGGCTCCCCTCCCCTCGAGATTCCCATCAGAAGTCAACAATGGTCCCGAGGCTTTAATGCTGGGAATTTTTGGTGTGTGCAGTGCTGCCAGGATTCAGATTTCAAAACTCTCTCTCCACCACCCACCACAGCCAATGTCAGTCTGGGGAGATTTGCAACATGGGTGTCTCTTCATTGTACTGAAGGAAGGATGGTTTTCATTGCTGAACTGAATGCTCTTTGGTGTCCCTGGTAAGAAAAGACCCCGGGCTTGGGAGTGGGGCTGGGAGGGTAGAAGGACCTCCTGCCCAGGTGGAGGGATCGCCTGGGGCTGATGTGGCTCTGCAGGGGCTGCCCTCATCTGCCTGTTCCAGACAGCAGTGCGACTCCCCTGGGACTGAGGCACCTCTCCTCCTCCTCCCTTCCCTTTGTCTTCCCTTCTCATCCCTTCCCTTGACTTCTCTGTCCTGGAATTTGATAAAAGCTGCAGGAAATAATTGGAAACCAACCCTCCCCAGGTGCTCATCATATAAAAAAGATTGTTCTTTCTGGCACAGCTGCTGTCACTGCCACTTCTCCTGGCCAACTGGAGACTTTGATTTATCATCCTATGCATAAACACTAGTAAATAAATGACAAAAAAGCCTTTTGCCCCTGGCAACTACCCAGCCTCACGATAATTAACTTGTTCTTTTCTCCCTCTCTTACCAACCACAAAACAGTGACATTCTCTGATGAATGAGCTGCCCATGACTGTCTTGCTGACAGGTGTTTCATACAAAAGACGAGCTGTCCCATGAAGACGTAAGGCAGATGTTGAAAACTGGAAGATCAAGGGTCACTTTGCCTCACGGAATATGACTGTAAAGGTTGAGCTCACACTGAAAAAGCAGAGACTTCACATGAAAATTCATAGTTTGCTCTTCTCTTGGATACTGGGAGGTCTTCTGGAGAGGGTGGACCTACATATCCACCTGGCAGTAGATGCCTGGGCATGCCTGCCCACAAATGCCATAGTCTCACCCTTCCTTTTATGTCTCTGAGATGAAGGCTGAATGTCACTTGCCATTTATCATTGTGTTTGCTCTGTTGTTTTCCCAACAGCAGAGACAGATTGAAGATGGCTGCAAATTCATTACCATTTCTTCCATGGAGAAGCGAAGTAGATTCCCCCTCCTCTTGAATTGGGCTGACCTGTGACTTGCTCTGTCCAACAGAATGTGATAGAAATGGTGCCATATAACTTCCGAAACTGGACCTTCAGATACCAGTGTCTGCTTGCACATACTTGGAACACTCCCTCTTGGAATTCAACTATCATGGTGTGAGAAGCTCACACCACTCATAGAGACCATCTGGAAAGAACTGGAACTTTCATTTCCACAACCCCAGTTGAGCTTCTAGCCAACAGCCAGCCCAACTGTCAGCCATGTAAGTGAGCAATCCTGGACGCTCCTGCCTAGTCAAGCCTCCAGATGACCACCACCCTGGCTGACACCACATGGAGCAAAAGAAATGCCCAGCAGAGCCCAATCCACTCACAGAATCCTTAGAGACAGTAAATGGCTGTGGTTGTTTTATACCTCCAAGTTTTGGGGTGTTTGTTCTGTAGCAATAGTTAACCAAAACACCTCATCTTTTTCAAAGTTTGGGACAAAAAAAAGGTGGGTCAGAAGGCTGCATGTCTCAAGAAAAAGAAAGTAAATCTTTTTGGAACTGAAGACTTCCTTGTATTCAAATACCCAGTTTGCTTCACAAATACAAACTAGCCAGTCTCCTAAGCACTTTGGTTGAGGACTCTGGCTCTAAGGGAAATCATTTTCATAGATAGAAAAACACGGGGCCTGCAGACCTGTAGGCACTGCTGCTCACCAGCTCTCTAATGGTGAGCGATCATCAACTCTCTGGCCTGCAATTTTCCCATCTATGAAAATGAAATAACAGTATCTGCTCTTTTAACCTTATGTGGATGTTTTATAAATTTCAAAAGACTGTGTAAATCCAAACTATTGTTATTTGCATTGTATACCCAACAATTTTTTTTATCTCTACAACTCTTTGGGACCCCAAAAGTATAATATATTTTTGTTTGATATGATGAGAGTTATTTATATTGAAGTTTTTCTATCCAACTAAACTTGAAGTCCATGTCTTTGGACCAGGGATGACAAAGAGGTTTCATATCATATGCCAAGTCCAGTTGTCTTTACTCCCTGGAGAATCGTATTGAGAATGATTCTGAGGCCACACCTGAGAAGGGAGAGGGGTACACGCAAGCCATGAATTTACCCTCCCAGCATTTGACAATCTTTTTTTTTTAAGGGCTTTTGTTTTGTTTTTAAAGAGCTTTCCAATGAAATAAAATATGAGTTAGAAGACATGGATTTGAGCTGTGTGACTGTGACCCTGGACTACACATAACTTCTCTGATCTCTAGTTATGTCATCTGAAAAAGATGATGATGATGATGATGATGATGATGATGGTAATGCATTTATTTAACATTGGCTCTATTTCATTCAATCTTCACAGCTTCTTAGAGGAAAGTCTGCTTTACCATTATCCCCATTTTATACATGAAGACACAGAAGCACACATAAAACCATAATTCAAAAAGAGTCATATACCACAATGTTCATTGCAGCACTATTGACAATAGCCAGGACATGGAAGCAACCTAAGTTTCCATCGACAGATGAATGGATAAAGAAGATGTGGCACATATATACCATGGAATATTACTCAGCCATAAAAAGAAACGAAATTGAGTTATTTGTAGTGAGGTGGATGGACCTAGAGTCTGTCCTACAGAGTGAAGTAAGTCAGAAAGAGAAAAACAAATACCGTATGCTAACACATATATATGGAATCTAAAAAAAAAAAAAGGTTCGAAGAACCTAGGGGCAGGACAGGAATAAAGACACAGACGTAGAGAATGGACTTGAGGACATGGGGAGGGGGAAGGGTAAGCTGGGACGAAGTGAGAAAATGGCATTGACATATATGCACTACCAAATGTAAAATAGATAGCTAGTGGGAAGCAGCCGCATAGCACAGGGAGATCAGCTCCATGCTTTGAGACCACCTAGAGGGGTGGGATAGGGAGGGTGGGAGGGAGATGCAAGAGGTAGGGGATATGGTGATATATATATACATATAGCTGATTCACTTTGTTATAAAGCAGAAACTAACACAACATTGTAAAGCAATTATACTCCAATAAAGATGTAAAAAAAAAAAAAAAGAAAGAAAGAAAGAAACGACCAAGACACACAGCTAGTAAATCAGGAAACCAGGATTTGAACCTTGATAGTCTAGATAAACGTTGGCAAACTTTTCCAATAAAGGGTCAAACAGTAGATGTTTTAGGCTTTGTGGGCCATATAGTCCCTGACGCAACTGCTCAACTCTGCTATTGTAGCTCAAACGCGGTCAGGGACAATATGTAGACAAATGGGCATGGCTGTGTTCTAATAAAGCTTTATTTACAAAAACAGGTGATGAGCTGGATTAGGCCTGTGGGCTGTAGTTTGCCAACCTTTGGTCTAGACAAGTGCTTTCCTATAGAAACAATGCAAGCCACAAATGTGAACCACATATGTAATTTAAAATTTTCTTGCCACATTTTAAAATGTTAAAAGAGACAGGTGAAATTAATTTTAATGCTACAGGCGTACCTCATTTTATTGCACTTCACTTTATTGCCCTTCACAGATATTGCATTTTTTATAAATTGAGTAAACTGCATTGGGTGAGTCTATTGGCATGATTCTTCCAACAGCGTTTGCTCACTTCGCATCTCTGTGTTGCGTATTGGTAATTCTCTCAATATTTCAAACTTTTTCATTATTATTATATTTGTTTTGGTGATCTGTGATCAGTGATTTTTGATGTTACTATTCTTTGGGCATTTTTTAGCAATAACGTATTTTTAAGTTAACGTATGAACATTGCTTTTTTTTTTTTTTACATATAATGCTATTGCACACTTAATAGACTTCAGTAGAGTGTCAACATAACTTTTACATGCGCTGAAAACAAAAAAAGTTCATGTGACTCACTTTATTGCAATATCTGCTTTATTGCTGTGGTCTGTAAACAAACCCGCAATATATCCGAGGTAAGCCTGTATATTTTTAAACATGATATATCTAAAATATTATTTCAATGTGTAATCTATACTTTTTAAGTTATTGAGATATTTTTCATTTTTTCACATCTTTGAAATCCAGTGTGTGTTTTATACTTAGAGCCCATCACAACTCGGACCACATGTGGCTGGTGGCTACGTAGAGGACCTCCAGGTCTAGAATCCAGAATCTTGCTATCTGCCTCAAAGGGGGTCACTAGGACCATGGAGCTAACACATAAGAACACAGGATAGAAATGCTAATTATTGTTCTTCAATTCAGTTGGGTCTCTTGGATGCGTCCCAGCTCCTACCTTGTATGAACCATTTTAAGAGTTTGATTTTAATTTATCCATTTGGAGCTCAGAATGCTTCTTTCCTTAGACACAACACTATAAATGGCCATCAGAGCCCTGGGTTCTCCCATAAATCCCTAGGTAACAGGCAGTACACCTGGTGAATATAGTGTAGCTTGAATTACCCCTAATGATCATTCAAAATGTTATTTTGTTAGCTCTAATTTTGAATGCCAGGAATGGCCCTGGGCAGCAGGATAAAGCAGATGCCCCCCTGAGCTTTTTAGGAGAGGCCGCTCTTGGAGATCTAATCATGGGCCAGTATAGTTGCCCCTTGTTGACGAGAGCTCTGATGCCCATTGGCTTGCCTTGACTCTGGAAAGGCTGCGTCCTAAGTCAGAGGCTGCCCAGCCTAATTTCTCTCTTCATCAGTGTCACATAGAGGGTCTAGTATGTGCCCTTCATTGCTTCCTGTAAGCAGAGGTTCAGGCCTGCAGAAAGCAAACAGCAGAGCATTTAGCAGTGATCTCCAAAATGGAATTTCATGGAACAATAAAATTTCAAAAAAACCCTGCAGAACCTACATAAGGTGGCCAACTTGTAATTTTTCCAAGTAAACACACTAAGGAAAAAAAACAAACAAACTACTACTCACTGGCACCATCATCTTAATGCCAAAGGATATTAAAATGGCATTTTAATGCCCCAAAGTGGGGGGAGTATCATCAGAATTAAGGACAGGTTTTTTTCAATTGAATAAATGTGGCTTTGTAGAAAAAACCCACCCCATTGCCTTTATTCTTTTTTTTTTTTTAATTTTTTTTTTAACTTTGGGTTTATTTATTTATTTATTTTTATGGCTGTGTTGGGTCTTCCTTTCTGTGCGAGGGCTTTCTCTAGTTGCGGCAAGTGGGGGCCATTCTTCATCGCGGTGCGTGGGCCTCTCACTATCGCGGCCTCTCTTGTTGCGGAGCACAGGCTCCAGACGCGCAGGCTCAGTAATTGTGGCTCACGGGCCCAGTTGCTCCGAGGCATGTGGGATCTTCCCAGACCAGGGCTCGAACCCGTATCCTCTGCATTGGCAGGCAGATTCTCAACCACTGCGCCACCAGGGAAGCCCGCCTTTATTCTTAACATTTTGCCAAGGACCAAGAAAACTTTGCCTTCAGGAGCAGAGGCTCTCAGGCTAGCATTTGGGAACCCAGGTGAGTAGAATTTTCATAGCAGTTGCATAGGGTAATGAAAGGTCTGGACAGAAAGGAGAGGGAGGGGTGTTGCAGCAGCTGGCAGTGCAACAGTTAGGTGAAGTTCTCATCCCTGGAAGGGTTTTGAGTGAGAGCAATGAACACAACATAAATCGTATCCTTTAATTGGCACTAATATCTCATACTTGCATTTTGTGATAGAGTTTAGAAGATATTTGCATATCTCTTTTTCCTCTTGATCCTCTCAGAAACTCTACAAAACAAGCAGGAAAGATACTCTGTGCATCTTACAGTACTAAGTACAGAATTACAAAGAGCACCAAAGAATTCTTTTTTCTTTCCTTTTTGGAGACTTTTTACTACAACCCATATTGAACACCCAAAACAATGTGTTTTTGAGGATCAGAACTCCTGGAATATATGCATGACTCAATCACTCATTCATTTTATAACCTTAGGCATTGAGGACCTCATTAATATCTGTAAAAGGTTCTTCAGGCTCCTCTGATGAAAGGAAAAGCAAAGTGGAAAGAATCCTTAGGATGTCACCAGGCCTTGGGTTTTCTGCTGAGTGATGGGCAGTTCCCCAACCATCTCCTCTCTGCTGCCAACAGGGGCCTGAACTGATCCTGGCCCTGCTCCCAGATCAGTTGCCATTTCCTTCCTAAAAGGCAGCTTCTACTCTCCTGTTTGCGATAATCCTGCATTACCTGTCACCACTTTGGCATTTTGTCACTGTCCACACACATGTAGGGTGGCAGATGTAGGCCTGGGTTTTGCAAAGTTGTTTTCATGATACTTCCTACATGAGCCTTTTTGGAAGGATAATTGCAATGGTAATATATCTCATGCCAGCGTTTTCCTGACTCTAAGCTGGAGAGCTCAGAACTTGTGTTTAAATTATTCCCAATTTTCAAAGATTTGAAATGAACATACCAGAAAAAAAGAAAAAAAGATATGCCAAATAAGGACACCAAAAAGCCAACTTCTTCTTGTGGCCATCTCCAGCTCAATAAATGAAGAATGTGGATATTCTGGGCACTACTGAAGTGGTCTGAGTCCATCCATCTCCTCACCCTCACCCTCTCTTCCCCACACTTTGTTTTTAAAACCATTGTTCTGTTACTAGTAGTTCCTTCTCAGCCCACCATCAGTGCTTTGAAGTAAGCATATAAGGCAATAGACAGGGTGCAAGCAAATGGCAGAGTACTGAGACTCTGAATGCAAAATTATCTTCAGCTTAATACTAATCTATTTTGCCTTTCACTCTCTGGAATTTAGACTGGGGATCAACGCTAGATGAAGAAGGCTTCCCTTCTCATGTTTGCGTCTAGCATGGTCTGTCTTAAGGTCCCCTCCCTTTTTCCTCAGGACTCCACGTGAAAGCACTTGGACTTAGTGGGCAGCAGCAGCAGCACTCGGAGGGTAAGGGAGTCTTATTGCCAAGTCTCCAGCCCCAGTTTCAGCAAAGCAGTGCATTAAAAGGGCCACAGGATGCTGAGGACTTGAACCAGGTTTGTCCTCAGGTCACAGGTTACCTTTGGGGCTTGAGGGTCGGGAAGGGGGAGGAGATAGTTGTCCACATCTTCAGCGGTTTTTATTGCAGAAGGTGCTTGCATTGACCTTCTTCCCCCGGGGAAAACACTTTCACTGCCTTTCTGTACTTCCTGCCTTCATTTTAACTTCCTTGATTTGTTGACCTCTCTGTCCATTCTCCTCTCCCTTTCCTCAAAGGGAAATATTTAAGAGTTCCTCTCTTTTTGTGGCTGCAGGAAGAGTGTGCTGTCGCTTTACATGTTGTAGATGGTGCTTCCGCAACCTTGTTAACACTCAGGTTCGGATTTGGGAAGTCTGGTAAGTGGGCAGAATCTGCACTTCTAACAAGCTCCCAGGTGACACCTGTGCAGCCAGCTCCACCCTCTCCCCACCCTCACTTTGAGCAGCAAGCTTCTAGATATTTTGTTTCTGCTTTTTCACTCAGAGCGGCTTTAAGAGCCTCCTCCTGGAAAGGTGTACACCTAATCTGTTGCGCCTCCACCAGCATATCTCACATTTTGTCTCCTGCACCCCCAGGCTGCACTGTAGAGAACCACGCAGTAGGGGTGCACGACCCATGGGAAAATTTCTTGGGCAGGTAGAAGCAAAATTGCTGGGTGTGGACCTTAGATGAACTTGATTTGATTAAGTGCTGCTAGATTGCCTTTTAAAACCCTCACATTTTAAAACGGTGTTCAGGCTTTCCATTATTATCACAAACTAAAACTCAGAACATGATTGAGGAGAAGCTCCTGGTGATGACAGTCTTAGGGAAACGTTGGGGAGAGGACAGAAGTGGCTAGCAAGGATTTTGCCTTCTGGCATATGACTTAAACACATCCTCTTTGTCTCCATGAAATTTTAAGTAAAATCCCTGCTGCTTGCTGCAGGTGTGTGGCTTTGGATTCTCTGGAGGAGCAGAGTCGAGTAACAGCGGTAGAGTGCTCACAGCTGGCTGCCCCTTTCAGGCACTTGTCTTGTGTCAGCTCACTTCCTCCCACCTCCCCTGTGAGGTAAGTACTAGCAGCAGTCCCTTTCCACAGATGAGAAGACAGGCCCCAGATCACTGGCATCCACACCCTTATTTCTATGATATACCGGCTCCCTGGGATAGTTGTCATATGAGAACAGAGACTTTCCCAGGGGTCCTGCCTCACAGGAGGAAATAACTTAATAACACACAGGTGAGGAAACCAGGGTGCAAAGGCATGCACATTGTCCCTGGGCCCCTTGTGTCCTCCAGCAGAGCTTGCTTGGCTTACTGAGATGCAAGAAATCCATTCAAAGCTGGATTCAGGTGAGCATTTGTCAATTTTGAGAGTGTGAGACCATTTGTTGTGTGACTCATCCATTGTTTTCTCTGATAGTTTCATTTCCACAGCCCACAACACAGGAAAGCTGTTGGTGCTCGATGCCTGTGAGCTCCTGGAGCTCCATCTGTACTCTCTTGATTTGTTCTCATTAAAGAAATTTTCCAGCTGGTACTCTGCATGAGAAGAAGACTTTGTGAGTGTACACCACCACCCTTGGCCCTCAGCCCGGGTTACTCAGGCATTTCGCAAGTGGAGCCGCATCGTGACAGCTAAAAGTGTCCCCTCACACTTCCAAACGCCTTTGGGAAGGGGCAAGGCTGCTCGCTGCTCCCCGCACCAAGCTGCCCAGCCTGCCTCGCCTGTGAGTGTTCACATGACTCAGGCAGAGCCTGGCTGAGCTTCTCAGGAATGAGGACTCGGGGGAGAAGAGGTGGCCTCTCTGACAAACCCGAGAAGTGTGAGCACATAAATGCCGGCCGAGGTTGTGTCTTCCCGGGACTGGGATACTGAAGCTGCCCAACCTCACCCTCCACATGACAGCAACGTCCAGCTTCTTGAGGGAAGCGTTCATGGCCGAAGCCCCATGTTCCAGGCCATCAGCAAGGCCTGGGCATCGTTCCTCCCAATGATACATTTAGTCTTTCCCCACAGCATCCCTGCTCTCCTAAGCCATCCAAGCACAGATGAGCTTTCTTTGCACCTAAATTGCCTTCATTTTTCTTCTTCATCTCCTCCTCCTCCTACTTCCCCTCCTCTTCTCCTTCTTCTTCTTGCTAGAAACACTTTTGCTATATTTCCAAACAGAACAAAGTATGTCTCATTATTATCAGATGCGTCTTCTTCCTCAGAGGTTGATATGTGATAAGCAGAAGCTGGACTTTTAACTATGTCCACACCATAGGGAAAAGAATAGTGTAGTTTCTGGAGCAGAAAATGTGGCTGGGTTAGAATGTTCACACATCCATGAATGCCTGGAGCTCATATGGCCCCGGATGTTGGTGACATCCTGAGATGCTAAATAATTTCCTCACACAGAAGTTACCCTGTGACCCACCCTGTTGTTAATCACCTACCTGCTTCTACTCATGGCTGCCTGAACAGAGCCAAATGCAGAGAACAAAGAATCCGATTCTTGAATTTTTCTGTGTTAAATGTGCTCTTGAAACTCAGAAACAATGGCCTTGGAAGCCCAGATCCTAATTTGTAAAAGTTGAGAATTTTGAGAGAAGAAAAGATGTGGAAGATTGAATTTCAAATGGCTGTCCCCTCTCAAAGCATGAAGGAAGAAATTTTGTGTCGTAACAACAGACTTGAAAGAGAAGTAGACAAAGGGCACATGCCCTGCTCCAGGGAGGCTGGATAAATTCAGTCTGCACTGGGGAGGAGGATCTGGGGAAGCAGGAAACAAGAAGGTGATTTATACATGTGGTGCCTCTGCTTGCCCTTCCCATTTGCCAGCTTAGTCCTGGAAAAGGAGAAATAATGGAATCCCTCTTCAAGTTTAGAGATGCCAGGGTGGACCCTACCTGTACCTTGTTTCCCAAGCAGAATCATCAGACCCCACAGAGAAGCCTCTGTTCCATCATGGTGATGTAGTAGTAAAGCTCACATGCCATTTATGGGTCCGGACATTAAAGAGTCAGCAAAAGCCCCATAATTTCCCCCATGTGAAAGCACTGGGATATTTCCTGAGCCCATGAAGGGGGATGAAGGGTGACCAGAGAGAGAGAGAGAGAAAGGGGGGAGGGAGAGAGGAAGAGAAAGAGGGAGGGGACTGCAGAGGAAGACAGACAGACAAGTCTGCATCTAGGACAAAGGGATGTTGGAGCCAGGGATCAGATGGGGCATCCTCGTATGTCTGTAGAACCATCCAAGGACCAGAACAGACAGGTTGAATCTATCTCAGTATAAAACAATCTAGAGTGGAGAAAGCTAGCTGAAGAATGTTAATACAATTTGGTGCCATTTATGTGGTATTTTTTTAAACACACAAAATAAATCTCTTTATTATGCATAGACACACATAAATGTAAGTTTTGATACGTGGGCTGGAATTGGTTCTATCTCAGGACCAAGACAGATCAAGATGGAGATGCAGAGGCCCCTTCAAACCAATGCCTTCAGTGTACCTGTGTGAACTCCCAGAGCTTAGCATCAAAGCATCAACCCCCAGAGAGAAAATGAGCAACAGGACAATCCTGAATTTGACTGTTTTCTTTGGGTACAAAAGGTTGGTTAAAATCTCTACCTATGTTGAAAAAGCTCTCACATATTTGGTTTTAGGCCATTCACACCTCCCTTCTGCAAGGGGACAGCCAGGTGCATGGTGGTGCCAGGTGCTGAAAGAGAGGTGAGCCACTCACTCCCTTCCTCCCCCAGCCATGGACAAAAGAAGCCACCTTTACCACCATGTTGCCGTGATTTATGTTAGTGCCTGCCTAGCACACACTAGCTCTCTTTTGGAAGAGACTTGTTTTTGCTCCACCCCCGGTGAATTAGACTTAGTAAGAGTGTCAGTCAGTGGTGCCCCAGCCTCCTCTGGTCAAGGGAAGTGTTCATGACCCAATCTCAGCCAATCAGATCTCTCCTTGGAATAGAGTGACAAGAGAACAGGTAAGAGTGGGAGCTGATCCATCCCAGTGACTCTCCCTTGGGTCCTGCCACCTGAATACCCCAAAAAGCCTGGTTCCCATCCTTTATGAGGTCTGGTTCTTCAGCTAATACTTCAATTTCCTCACTTATTTCTTAACCTTCCTAGAAATTACTTTTTTTTTTTCTTTTTGCTTAATTGGTCAGAAGCAATTTCTATCACAACAACAAAAATATTCTGACGGGCCCAGGAAGGCTGGAGAGAAGAAGTGACCTGTGGGATGTACAATAAAGAAGTAGGCAAAAAATGATAGTAGGAATGAGAAAAAATTCAGGGGCTGGGAGTCATCTAATTTCCATTAGCAAGTTCTTTGTTTCTGTGCAGGAATTTAATCTCTCTCCATTACCCAAACCTTCACTAAATTTCTGCTTTTGAAAGTTTTCTATTAGTTTACATTCCCAACATTATGTATGTTTCTGTTTTCCTACATTTTCCCCAAACTTTGAACGAAATTGGGTCATTTGTAGAGACATGGATGGACCTAGAGACTGTCATACAGAGTGAAGTAAGTCAGAAAGAGAAAAACAAATATTGTACATTAATGCATATATGTGGAATATAGAAAAATGGTACAAATGAACCTATTTGCAAAGCAGAAATACAGACACAGACGTAGAGAACAAACGTATGGACACTGAGGGGGGAAGGGGGTGTGCGATGAATTGGGAGATTGGAATTGACATATATACACTACTATGTATAAAATAGATAACTATTAAGAACCTGCTGTATAGCACAGGGAACTCTACTCAGTGCTCTGTGGTGACCTAAATGGGAAGGAAATCCAAAAAAGAGGGGATATATGTATACATATAGCTGATTCACTTCACTGTACAGCAGAAACTAACAAAACATTGTAAAGCAACTATACCCCAATTTTTTAAATTAATTAATTAATTAATTATCAAAGGATTGGGAAATAGCCTGCCCAGCGTATAGGTGGGGCCATGTGACCAAATGATGTGTGCCATTTCCAAGTGGTTAAAAGAGTATGCCTTCACATCCCCTTTTTCCTCTTCCACCAGCTGGATGTGGTCAAGCATGGCCACCTAGGAATTCCTATGGTGAGATCCCAAGAAAGAAGGAGGCTGATCCCCAAAACCCGCTTGGAGAATGGTGACGTACCAATCAGGATCATACGCTTTAGACTTTACTTGAAGGAGAAATAAGCTATCTTGTCTGAGCCATTATAAATTTGAGTTTGTTAGAGCATCTTGTTACCTTGGTCAGTACTCTGTATCCCAGTAATTCCAATTCTAGGAATAATAGCACAAGTGCACTATTTTTAATAGAAAAAGAAAGTACCCCAGATGTCCATTAGAGGAGAACTGGATAAATAAATTTGATTTAGTCACATGAAGGAATACTAAACAACAGTCAGAATGAATGACTAGATTTACATGTCTCAACATGAATGGAGCTAGAAAACAATCTAGAGTGGAGAAGGCTAGCTGCAGAATGTTAATACAATTTGATGTCATTTATGTGATATTTTTAAACACATCTCTTTAAATAAATCTCTTTGTTATGTATAGACACACATAAATGTAAGTTTTGATACATGGGCTGGAATGATACCATAGCAAGTGCTGGTGGGGAGGGAGGGAAAGAGAACTGGGAGGAGGGACTTCTTAGACTTCAAAATATGTATAATATTTTATTTAAAAAAAAAAGATTAGAAGTAAATGTATCTGAATGTTAACCTTTGTTCATTTAGTATGGCTGATTCTTGGATGCCTGTTAATTATCATCTCTACTTTTATGCTTTTCTTATTGATTTTTCAACAACAAAAATATCCAAGGAGAGAAAATTCCTGCCTGCTTCTCCAAGACCTGGAAGCAGAGAGCTCTCCACAGTAATAACTGCAGTTCCCTGCTAGGTATCACTTCATGGGGTCCTCAGAGGCTTCCTTTTCTATTTCATGGGGACATTTTCTGCTAAATATAGAAAATAACACCCTTTCTTGGGCACACAGCCTCTTTCCTTCCATCTTTCCTTTTTCCATTTCTTTCACCTGAAAGCATGATCACCACCAAAGATAAGAACATTCTTCCACTGTTTTCCCATCGTTGAGTTTTCAGCTAAAGAAATTCTAAGTTCAAATAGCAAGTTAATTCCCATGAGTAGTAAACATGTCGACCTTTTCTGGTATAGGAGCAAGGAGCACATGATACAAACGTATACCACCAAATAGAAGAGAAGGCATAATTTCAAACATGTAAAGTATTTATGAAGTTCAACGTGGGTTTCCCTCTTCACATAAAATAAACATTGGAGATTCCAGTGACATGGAGTTTCAGATGTACTGAGGATCTGTTGAAATCGTCGCAGTCTGCCATAGCAGAAAACCCCATTACAAATATTCATATCACTTAACTTTACATTTCTAATTGGTGAACCCTTTCATTGCACTGGTGTCATAAAAACAAGGACAAAAACCCACGTGAAATTAGGCGCAACCCAGGGCTGTCCTTTTGCAGCTAGAACATATCTTTCTATTTCTAGAATTTTCGGAGGTAATCTCACAAGTTTTTTATGAATCAGGTTGGGATGGTATTACTTTAGAAGGCAGAAACAGTTTCAAGAAGATGCTCTAGGTTATACGAGTTTCTGGGTCCAGAAGGACACATATCCCCTCCCTAAATTCCATCATATCTGCCCCTTAGTCCTATTGTTAGAGAAGTTATCACCATAAATTAGGCAGACAGAACTACCAGAAGGCCAATCTCAGAATGCAAATTTCTCAAACAGGACTACTATATAGCTTACTGCTCCATCTTACCTCCTAACCTTCCTTTCTCCCCAGGAAAGGTGCCAAACTTAGAAACCATGACTGTGAGTGGCTTGACTTGCAGTCAAACACATCTTAATTGATAAAGACCCTGCATCTAGAGAGATGGAGACATGCAGTGACGTCTGGTTTACCAGCTAAGATGTGTGGACTACATCTGAGTCCTGTGGAAAGAAAGAAAAAGAATTTTTAATGGCTATGTTTGAGATTGAATAATTGGGTTGAATAGTTGATGAGATGAGAGTGAACAGAAGCTGGAGTGAAATTGTTGCAGCCCTACTGGTTTGAGCTGTACTTCATGTGATGGTACTTACATTGCAATAGTCCAGATTTTGGGGACTGTTCTGTCTGACGA
The DNA here is from genome assembly GCF_009873245.2 of Balaenoptera musculus. Taxonomy (NCBI): domain Eukaryota; kingdom Metazoa; phylum Chordata; class Mammalia; order Artiodactyla; family Balaenopteridae; genus Balaenoptera; species Balaenoptera musculus. The sequence goes on along the minus strand of NC_045790.1, from coordinate 28,363,008 downwards.
TTATGAAGTTCTTATTGGGGGCATGGGTTAATACCACACCTTGTGGGTGGTTCTGTAGGGAATAGTTGTTGTCACACCCCTGGGAAGAGAGGTGTTCTAGTACAATGAATAGGGGTTCTAGAATTGGACCTTTGAGATGACATTATATAGTTCCTCCTCCCCAGGTTCTTAGGGTCATTTTGCCCAGAGTTTGAAGGATAGAGATGCTCAGAGCATTTTTGATGACAGGAGGAGGGAGTAGCCTGATAAAGAATCCTAGAAGGGCCCAGGCCTGTGCATTCACTGAAAGCCCTCCTCCTTGTATTTCCATCTTTTCTCAAACTTCAGTAAATTCTCATAAAAAGGTACAGTCTGGTCTCTTCTGTGCATGGAGAATTAAGGGGAAGGACTGGTCAGTGGTTCAGAGGAGAACAACGTCCCTCCCTCTGGTCATCACTGGGGACAGCTATGCCTGATGGTCAGTATTCTGAGGGCCATTGGCAGCAGCTGTAGTGGGAGAGCACAGGCCACAGCTGCTAAAGGACCTGCGCTGAGCCCTGCATCGACAAAGCTCTCTAGCCTCTGCATGAATCCACCCAAGTTCCTGCTCATCGCGGAAGAATGAAGACCCAACACTGAAGCATCTTTGAGGACATCAGAAAAATCAAGGAAGCAGTCCAAGGAGGTTCTGGATTTCTGGTTATTTCCATCAACTGGGCTTGAAGTTGTTTATGTGAAGTATCGTCTTTCTTAATATCCATTCTCCCCTTCTTTCTTTAATGACAGAACCTCTGAAATTTAGCTGGGTGTGTGGCCTCCCTTGTGATCATCAGCTTGAGCCTGAGCATTATTCATGTATAGATAAACAGTTAGGAAGGTTAGGTCAAGTAACAGATGGGCCCCTAAAATGTGATAGCTTAAACCAGTTAAAGTTTGTATGTCCCTCATGGAAAAAGTAGGAAAATTACTGGTGTGGACTGATATAGTGGCTCCATCCTTTAAGATGAGAAACACAGTATATGTGAAAGGGCAGAAGCCAAAATGAGTTCAGAGTCAGAGATAAAATGGTGCACGACATGTCTGGGGGAGAATAATCCACACAGCAGTCGCAGGAGGACTTTCCTCTCCAGGTCTTCCACAGCACATGGGGGTGTAAGTGGGGAATCTTGCTTAGAGCATAGAAAATGTTCCAAACAGAATCAGCCCACAAATAAATCAGTGGCGTATCCAAACCCAGAATCCAGGTTTTGCATGCATGGCCTCCAGCGTGAGTGGCAATGAGACAGGCTAATACTCCAAATGCAAACTTATTTATACTTAAAATAGCGAGGTACAGACTCATTGTCCACAAAGCAGAGTGATTTGTTCTCAAGCTCCTTAATGAGGTTGGGGAGGGGATGTGCAGGGAGGACAAGAAGTGTGTCTGAGTCCAAGTGTGTTTGAGGTTTGTGAATTATTTAGTACAATAATGGCTGGGTTTTTATTTATTATATTGAAGTGGAGCTTTTTGTATTTGAATCAAAAGCACACATAAAAGCCTATTGTAGAAAATCAGCCTCTATTATAATATAAATGTACATTATAGAAATCAAAAGAAAAGGAAAAGAAAAGAGTTTTTTTAAATTACAAATAAACCATGGAGCTTATAAATTGTGGGAGAGTTGAGGGTAATGGGAAGGATCCGAGATGGCTCTCCTGTTCTTTGCCTGACCAGAGTCTCCATCACCACAACCAGCTCTTGCTAAGAACACACTTCAGTTAGACAAATGGGAAATGAAATGGTTCTTTCTGCAGTCCTCAGAACCATGACTATCCCAATCCCATTAGATTTCCTGCTTCAGGTTTTATGGAGCTTAGTGGAGAAAGAATAACAGAATAGGAAGAAAACAACAAGAAGAAGGTAGATGGAGCTCCCCAAAGCATTTTGCATGTACTCAGTAACAGGAAGTGCATTAAAACAGCCCCCTCTTCTATCTTCAGCAATACTCCAATTTATAGGGATTTCCCAGATGGTTGCCCTGCATTGGTCTGCCTTTATTGTGAGACGGTGTATTAAATTGCTGGAGTTCTGGTGCTAGGCTATATTTTCACTCTGAGTAGTTTTTTTTTTTTTAGCAGTTTAATTACCAAATAGTTCACATATAATACCATTTAAAGTTTAAAATTCAAAAGTATATTCACAGATATGTGCAACCATCACCATAGTCAATTTTAGAACATTTTCATCAACTCAAAAAGAAACCTGGTACCCTTTAGCTATTACCTCCTACCTGCCAGCCCCACCTCCCCACCTCTAGGCAACCACTAATCTACTTTCCGTCTTTGTAAATTTTCCTCTTTTGGACATTTAATAAGAATAAAACATATAATATAAGATCTTTTGTGACTGACTTCTTTCACTTAGCATAACATTTTCAAGACTTGTTCATATTGTAGCAGGTATCAGTATTTCATTTCATTTTTATGGCTGAATAATATTCCATTACATTGTTATAACATATTCTGTTTATTCATGTGTCATTGATAGACATTTGGGTTGTATTCCCATTTTAGCTATTATGAATAATACTGCTATAAACATTCATGTACAAGCTTCTATGTGGTTATATAATTTTATTTCTCTTGGGTATATACCTAAGAGTGGCTGGGTTATATGGTAACACTATGTTTAATAATTTGAAGAACTACAAGATTGTTTTCAAAAGTGGCTGCACCATTTTATGTTCCTATCAGCAGTGTATGAGGGTTTTAATTTCTCCACATCCTCACCAACAGTTGTAATTATCTGACATTTTGATTATAAACAGCCTTACAAGTGTGAAGTAGAATCTCATTGTTTTGATTTGCATTTCCCTTATGATTAATTGGATTAAGTATTTTTTCACGTGCTATTGGCCATTTGTATATCTTCCTTGAAGAAATATGTATTCAGATTCTGTATTTTTTAATTGGGTTATTTGGTTTTTTTATTATTGAGGTGTAAGTGTTCTTTATAGATTCTGGATATAGGCCCCTTATCAGATATATGGTTTTAAAGTATTTTCTCTCATTCTGTGGGCTTTTTCACTTTCTTCACAGTGTCTGTTGAAGCACAAAAATTTATAATTTTGATGAAGTCCAATTTATTTTTTCTTTATTGCTACTTCTTTTGGTGTCATATCTAAGAATCCTTTGCAAAATCCAAGGTCACTTCTGTGTTTTCTTCTAACAGTTTCATAGTTTTAGCCTTACATTTAGGTCTTTGATCCATTTTCAGGTAATTTTGTATATGGTGTGAGGAAAGGATACAACCTGAAGCTTTTGCATGTGGCAATCCAATTGTCCCAGCAACATCTGTTGAAAAGACTGTTCTTCCCTATTGGACGGTCTTGGCACTCTTGTCAAAAAACAGCTGAGACAGAGAGGAGAAGATGGCGGAAGAGTAAGACGTGGAGATCACCTTCCTCCCCACAGATACATCAGAAACACATCTGCACGCGGAACTGCTCTTATAGAACACCCACTGAACGCTGGCAGAAGACCTCAGACTTCCCAAAAGGCAAGAAACTCCGCCACATACCTGGGTAGGGCAAAAGACAAAAAAAAAAAACAGAGACAAAAGAATAGGGATGGGACCTGCACCAGTGGGAGGGAACCGTGAAAGAGGAATGGTTTCCACACACTAGGAAGCCCCTTCGCGGGCGGAGACTGCAGGTGGCCGGGGGGAAGCTTCGGAGCCACGGAGGAGAGCGCAGCAACTGGGGTACGGAGGGCAAAGCGGAGAGATTCCCGCACAGAGGATTGGTGCCGACCTGCATTCACCAGCCTGAGAGGCTTGTATGCTCCCCCACCGGGACGGGCGGGGGCTGGTAGCTGAGGCTCGGGCTTCGGAGGTCAGACCCTAGGGAGAGGACTGGGGTTGGCGGCGTGAACACAGCCTGAAGGGGCTAGTGCACCACGGCTAGCCGGGAGGGAGTCCGGGAAAAGGTCTGGAGCTGCCGAAGAGGCAAGAGACTTTTTCTTCCCTCTGTGTTTCCTGGTGCACGAGGAGAAGGGATTCAGAGCGCTGCTTAAAGGAGCTACAGACACGGGCACGAGCCGCGGCTATCAGCGCGGACCCCAGAGGCGGGCAGGAGACGCTAAGGCTGCTGCTGCCGCCACCAAGAAGCCCGTGTGCAAGCACAGGGCACTATCCACACCTCCCCTCCCGGGAGCCTGTGCAGCCCGCCACTGCCAGGGTCCCGTGATCCAGAGACAACTTCCCCGGGGGAACGCACGGCATGCCTCAGGCTGGTGCAACGTCATACCCGCCTCTGCCGCCACAGGCTCGCCCCGCATCCGTACCCCTCCCTTCCCCCAGCCTGAGTGAGCCAGAGCCACCGAATCAGCTGCTCCTTTAACCCCGTCCTGTCTGAGCAAAGAACAGACGCCCTCAGGCGACCTACACGCAGAGGCGGGTCCAAATCAAAAGCTGAACCCCGGGAGCTGTGCCAACAAAGAAGAGAAAGGGAAATTTCTCCCAGCAGCCTCAGAAGCAGCGGATTAAATCTCCACAGTCAACTTCATTTACCCTGCATCTGTGGAATACCTGAATAGACAACGAATCATTCCAAATTGAGGAGGTGGACTTTGGGAGCAAGATATATTATTTTTTCCCCTTTTGCTCTTTTTGTGAGTGTGTATGTGAATGCTTCTGTGTGAGATTTTGGCTGTATAGCTTTGCTTTCACCATGTGTCCTAGGGTACTGTCCATCCATTTTTTTGTTTTGTTTTTTTTTTTTACTTTAAAAAATTTTTTTTCGTAATAATTATTTTTTATTTTAATAACTATTTTATTTTATCTTATTTTATTTTATTTTATTTTATCCTCTTTCTTTCTTTCTTTCTATTTTTGCTCCCTTTTATTCTGAGCCGTGTGGATGAAAGACTCTTGGTGTCCCAGCCAGGCATCAAGGCTGTGCCTCTGAGGTGGGAGAGCTAACTTCAGGACACTGGTCCACAAGAGACCTCCCAGCTCCACATAATACCAAACAGTGAAAATCTCCAAGAGATCTCCATCTCAACACCAAGACCCAGCTTCACTCAACTACCAGCAAGCTACAGTGCTGGACACCCTATGCCAAACAAATAGCAAGACAGGAACACAGCCCCATCCATTAGCAGAGAGGCTGCCTAAAATCATAATAAGGCCACAGACACCCCAAAAAACACAACCAGACGTGGACCTGCCCACCAGAAAGACAAGATCCAGACTCATCCACCAGAAAACAGGCACTAGTCCCCTCCACCAGGAACCCTACACAGCCCACTGAACCAACCTTAGCTACTGGGGACAGACACCAAAAACAACAGGAACTACGAACCTTCAGCCTTTGAAAGGGAGACCCCAAACACAGTAAGATAAGCAAAATGAGAAGACAGAAAAACATACAGCGAAGACAGAAAAACATACAGCAGATGAAGGAGCAACGCAAAAACCCACCAGACCTAACAAATGAAGAGGAAATAGGCAGTCTAACTGAAAAAGAATTCAGAATAATGATAGTAAAGATCATCCAAAATCTTGGAAATAGAATACACAAAATGCAAGAAACATTTAAAAAGGACCTAGAAGAACTAAAGAGTAAACAAGCAATGATGAACAACACAATAAATGAAATTAAAAATACTCTAGAAGGGATCAATAGCAGAATAACTGAGGCAGAAGAACGGATAAGTGACCTGGAAGATAAAATAGTGGAAATAACTACTGCAGAGCAGAATAAAGAAAAGAGAATGAAAAGAACTGTGGACAGTCTCAGAGACCTCTGAGACAACATTGAACGCACCAACATATGAATTATCAGGGTCCCAGAAGAAGAAGAGAAAAAGAAAGGGACTGAGAAAATATTTGAAGAGATTATAGTTGAAAACTTCCCTAATATGGGAAAGGAAATAGTTAATCAAGTCCTGGCAGCACAGAGAGTACAGGATACATACAAGATAAATGCATACAGGATAAATCCAAGGAGAAACATGCCAAGACACATATTAATCAAACTATTCAAAAATTAAATATAAAGAAAACATATTAAAAGCAGCAAGGGAAAAACAACAAATAACACACAAGGGAATCCCCATAAGGTTCACAGCTGATCTTTCAGCAGAAACTCTGCAAGCCAGAAGGGAGTGGCAGGACATATTTAAAGTGATGAAGGAGAACAACTTACAACCAAGATTACTCTACCCAGGAAGGATCTCATTCACATTTGATGGAGAAATTAAAACCTTTACAGACAAGCAAAAGCTGAGAGAGTTCAGCACCACCAAACCAGCTTTACAACAAATGCTAAAGGAACTTCTCTAGGCAAGAAACACAGGAGAAGGAAAACACCTACAATAACAAACCCAAAACATTTTAAAAAATGGGAATAGGAACATATCGATAATTACAATAAATGTAAATGGATTAAATGCTCCCACCAAAAGACACAGACTGGCTGAATGGATACAAAAACAAGACCCATATATATTCTGTCTACAAGAGACCCACTTCAGACCTAGAGACACATACAGACTGAAAGTGAGGGGATGGAAAAAGATATTCCATGCAAATGGAAATCAAAAGAAAGCTGGAGTAGCAATTCTCATATCAGACAAAATAGACTTTAAAATAAAGACTATTACAAGAGACAAAGAAGGACACTATAGAATGATCAAGGGATCGATCCAAGAGGAAGGTATAACAATTGTAAATATTTATGCACCCAACATAGGAGCACCTCAATACATAGACAAATACTAACAGCCATAAGAGGGGAAATCGACAGCAACACAATCATAGTAGGGGACTTTAACACCCCACTTTCACCAATGGACAGATCATCCAAAATGAAAATAAATAAGGAAACACAAGCTTTAAATGATACATTAAACAAGATGGACTTAATTGCTATTTGTAGGACATTCCACCCAAAAACAACAGAATACACATTTTTCTCAACTGCTCATGGAACATTCTTCAGGATAGATCATATCTTGGGTCACAAATCAAGTCTTGGTAAATTTAAGAAAATTGAAATCACATCAAGTATCTTTTCCAACCACAACGCTATGAGACTAGATATCAATTACAGGAAAAGATCTGTAAAAAATACAAACAAATAGAGGCTAAACAATACACTACTTAATAACGAAGCGATCACTGAAGAAATCAAAGGGGAAATCAAAAAATACCTAGAAACAAATGACAATAGAGACACAATGACCCAAAACCTATAGGATGAAGCAAAAGCAGTTCTAAGAGGGAAGTTTATAGCAATACAATCCTACCTAAAGAAACAGGAAATATCTCAAATAAACAACCTAACCTTGCACCTAAAGTAATTAGAGAAAGAAGAACAAAAATACCGCAAAGTTAGCAGAAGGAAAGAAATCATAAGATCAGATCACAAATAAATGAAAAAGAAATGAAGGAAATGATAGCAAAGATCAATAAATCTAAAAGGTGGTTCTTTGAGAAGATAAACAAAACTGATAAACCATTAGCCAGACTCATCAAGAAAAAAAGGGAGAAGACTCAAATCAATAGAATTAGAAATGAAAAAGGAGAAGTAACCACTGACACTGAAGAAATACAAACGATCATGAGAGATTACTACAAACAACTCTATGCCAATAAAATGGACAACCTGGAAGAAATGGACAAATTCTTAAAAATGCACAACTTCCAGGACTGAACCAGGAAGTAATAGAAAATATGAACAGACCAATCACAAGCACTGAAATTGAAACTGTGATTAAAAATCTTCCAACAAACAAAAGCCCAGGACCACATGGCTTCACAGGCGAATTCTATCAAACATTTAGAGAAGAGCTAACACCTATCCTTCTCAAACTCTTCCAAAATATAGCAGAGGGAGGAACACTCCCCAACTCATTCTACGAGGCCACCATCACCCTGATACCAAAACCAGACAAAGATGTCACAAAGAAAGAAAACTACAGGCCAATATCACTGATGAACATAGATGCAAATATCCTCAACAAAATACTAGCAAACAGAATCCAACAGCACATTAAAAGGATCATACGCCATGATCAAGTGGGGTTTATTCCAGGAATGCAAGGATTCTTCAATATACGCAAATCAATCAACGTGATACACCATATTGACAAATTGAAGGAGAAAAACCATATGATCATCTCAATCGATGCAGAGAAAGCTTTTGAAAAAAATCAACACCCATTTATCATAAAAACCCTGCAGAAAGTAGGCGTAGAGGGAACTTACCTCAACATAATAAAGGCCATATATGACAAACCCACAGCCAACATCGTCCTCAATGGTGAAAAACTGAAACCATTTCCACTAAGATTCGGAACAAGACAAGGTTGCCCACTCTCACCACTATTATTCAACATAGTTTTGGGAGTGTTAGCCACAGCAATCAGAGAAGAAAAAGAAATCAAAGGAATCCAAACTGGAAAAGAAGAAGTAAAGCTGTCACTGTTTGCAGATGACATGATACTATACATAGAGAATCCTAAAGATGCTACCAGAAAACTACTAGAGCTAATCAATGAATTTGGTAAAGTAGCAGGATACAAAATTAATGCACAGAAATCTCTTGCATTCCTATACACTAATGATGAAAAATCTGAAAGTGAAATTAAGAAAGCACTCCCATTTACCATTGCAATAAAAAGAATAAAATATCTAGGAATAAACCTACCTAAGGAGACAAAAGACCTGTATGCAGAAAATTATAGGACACTGATGAAAGAAATTAAAGATGATACAAATAGATGGAGAGATATACTATGTTCTTGGATTGGAAGAATCTACATTGTGAAAATGACTCTACTACCCATAACAATCTACAGATTCAATGCAATCCCTATCAAACTACCACTGGCATTTTTCACAGAACTAGAACAAAAAATTTCACAATTTGTATGGAAACACAAAAGACCCCAAATAGCCAAGGCAATCTTGAGAATGAAAAATGGAGCTTTAGGAATCAGGCTCCCTGACTTCAGACTATACTACAAAGCTACAGTAATCAAGACAGTATGGTTCTGGCACAAAAACAGAAATATAGATCAATGGAACAGGATAGAAAGCCCAGAGATAAACCCACGCACATATGGTCACCTTATCTTTGATAAAGGAGGCAAGCATATACAGTGGAGAAAAGACAGCCTCTTCAATAAATGGTGCTGGGAAAACTGGACAGGTACATGTAAAAGTATGAAATTAGAACACTCCGTAACACCATACACAAAAATAAACTCAAAATGGATTAAAGACCTAAACATAAGGCCAGAGACTATCAAACTCTTAGAGGAAAACATAGGCAGAACACTCTATGACATAAATCACAGCAAGATCCTTTTTGACCCAGCTCCTAGAGAAATGGAAATAAAAACAAAAATAAACAAATGGGACCTAATGAAACTTAAAAGCTTTTGCACAGCAAAGGAAACCATAAACAAGACCAAAAGACAACCATCAGAATGGGAGAAAATATTTGCAAATGAAGCAACTGACAAAGGATTAATCTCCAAGATTTACAAGCAGCTCATGCAGCTCAATAACAAAAAACAAACAACCCAATCCAATAATGGGCAGAAGACCTAAATACACATTTCTCCAAAGAAGATATACAGAATGCCAACAGACACATGAAAGAATGCTCAACATCATTAATCATTAGAGAAATGCAAATCAAAACTACAATGAGATATCATCTCACACCGGTCAGAATGGCCATCATCAAAAAATCTAGAAACAATAAATTCTGGAGAGGGTATGGAGAGAAGGGAACCCTCTTGCACTGTTGGTGGGAATGTAAATTGATACAGCCACTATGGAGAACAGTATGGAAGTTCCTTAAAAAACTAAAAATAGAACTACCATACGACCCAGCAATCCCACTACTGGGCATATACCCTGAGAAAACCATAATTCAAAAAATGTCATGTACCAAAATGTTCATTGCAGCTCTATTTACAATAGCCAGGACATGGAAGCAACCTAAGTGTCCATCATTGGATGAATGCATGAAAAAGATGTGGCACATATATACAATGGAATATTACTCAGACATAAAAAGAAACGAAATGGAGTTATTTGTAGTGAGGTGGATGGAGTTAGAGTCTGTCATACAGAGTGAAGTAAGTCAGAAAGGGAAAAACAAATACAGTATGCTAACACGTATATATGGAATCTAAGGGAAAAAAAAGAAAAGGCCATGAAGAACCTAGTGGCAAGATGGGAATAAAGACACAGACCTACTAGAGAATGGACTTGAGGATATGGGGAGGGGAAAGGGTAAGCTTTGACAAAGTGAGAGAGTGGCATGGACATATATACACTACCAAACGTAAAATAGATAGCTAGTGGGAAGCAGCCACATAGCACAGGGAGATCAGCTCTGTGGTTTGTGACCACCTAGAGGGGTGGGATAGGGAGGTTGGGAGGGAGGGAGATGCAACAGGGAAGACATATGGGAACATAGGTATATGTATAACTGATTCACTTTGTTGTAGAGCAGAAACTGACACACCATTGTAAAGCAATTGTACTCCAATAAAGATGTTTAAAAAAAAAAAAAAGGTGACCATAGATGTATGGGCTTATTTATGTAATCTGTGCCAGTACCACATTTTCTTGATTAATGCTGCTTTGTAGTAAGTTTTGAAATAAGGAAGTATGAGCCCTCCTTCTTTGTTCTTCTTTTTTAAGATTGTTTTGGCTATTCTGGGACCCTAGAAATTCCATTTGAATTTTATGTCAATTTCTACAAAGAAACCATCTTGGATAGTGATAGGGAGTGCACTGAATCTATAGATCATTTTGGGGATTGCTGTCACCTTAACAATGTTAAACATTCTGATCCATGAACATGAAATGCTTTCCCAATTATTGAAATCATCTTTAATTTCTTCAACAATGTTTTGTAGTTTTCAGAGTAGAGGTTATACACTACTTTTGTTAGGTTTATTCCTAAGTATTTTATTTTTTTGATGGTGTAAATGGAATTGTTTTCTTAATTTCATTTTCAGGTTGTTCATTGCAAGTGTATAGAAATATAATTCATTGCTGTGTATTGCTCTTGTATCCCACAAACTTGCTAAACTTGTTTATTAGTTCTAATAGTTTTTAGTGGATTACTTAGGTTTTTCTATATACAAGTTCATGTCATCTGAAAATAGATATTTTTATTTCTTCCTTTCCAATCTGTATGCTTTTTATTACTTTCTCTTGCCTAATTGCCCCAACTAGAACTTCAAGTATAATGTTGAATAGAAGTGGCAAGAGCAAACATCTTTGCTTTGTTCCTGACATTGGTAAAAAGCATCTAGTCTTACATCATTAAGTATGATGTTAGCTGTGGGTTTCTCATAGATACCCTCTGAAGAAGTTCTCTTCTATCCCTTGTTTGTTCTGTCTTTTTATCATGAAAAGTGTTGGATTTTGTCAAATGCTTGTTTCTGATATTTGTTTTTTATTCTATTGATAAGATGTTTTACATTAACTGATTATTGGATGTTAAATGAATCTTGCATCCCTGGGATAAATCCCACTTGGTCAGGGTGTGTAATTCTTTTTAATATGTTGCTGAATTTGGCTTGCTAATACTTTGTTGAAGATTTGGGGGTCCACAGTCATAAAAGATATTGGTATTTAATTATGTTTTCTTATGATGCCTTTGTCTGGTTTTGGTATCAAGGTAATACTGGCCTCATGAAATGAACTGAGAAGTATTTCCTCCTCTTCTACATTTTGGAAGAGTTTGTGAATAATTGGTATTAATTTTTCTTTAAATGTTTGATAGAATTCACTGATGAAGCCATCTGAGCATGAGCTTTTCTTAAAATTAGTAGTTTTTTTCAATTACTAATTCAATTTCTTCACTTAGCATAGGTCTATTCAGATTGTCTATTTTTTCTTGAGTCAGTTTCTTAGTTTGTATATTTCTAGGAATTTTCCCATTTCATCTAAGTTAATTTGTTGGAGTACAATAGTTTATAGTAGTCCTTTATAATGCTTTTTATTTCTATAAAAACAGTAGTAGTATCCTCCCTTTCATTTCTGATTTTAGTAAATTGAGTCTTCTCTCTCTCCTTTTTCTTCCACTTTTATTGAAATATAACTGATATATAGCACTGTATACATTCAAGGTGTACAGCACAATGATTTGACTTACATATATCACAAAATGATTATCTCAATAAGTTTAGTGAACATTCATCATCCCATATAGATACAAAATTAAAGAAATAGAAAAATATATAGTTTTCCTTGAGATGAAAACTCTTAGGATTTATTCTCTTATCAACTTTTGTATATAACATACAGCATTGTTAATTAGCTTTATCATATTGTACATTACATGCTTAGTACTTATTTATCTTATAACTGGGAGTTTGTACCTTTTGACTACCTTCATCCAATTTCCCCTCCCCCTACTCCCTGCCTCTGTAACCACAAATCTGATCCTTTTTCTATGCATTTGTTTGTCTTTGAAGTTTAATTGACCTACAACACTATGTTAGTTCCTGTTACACAACACAGTGATTTGATACATTTCAAAATGATCACTACTATAAGTCTAGTAATAATATGTCACAACACAGATATTACATAGTTATTGACTATATTCCCCACACTGTATATTTCATATCTGTGACTCATTTATTTTGCAACTGGAAGTTTGTACCTCAATCTCCCTCACATATTTCTTTCCTTCCCCTTCCCCCACCCCAGTCCCTCCCTCTCTGGCAACCACCTATTTGTTCTCTGTGTCTAAAACTCTGTTTCTGTTTTGTTATGTTCATTCATTTGTTTTGTTTTTTAGATTCCACATATACTTGAAATAGTATAGTACTTGTCTTTCTCTGTCTGATATATTTCACTTACCATAATACCCTCTAGGTCCATCCATGTTGTTGCAAATGGCAAGATTTCTCTCTTTTTTTTTTTTTTTTTAACATCTTTATTGAAGTATAATTGCCTTACAATGGTGTGTTAGCTTCTGCTTTATAACAAAGTGAATCAGTAATACATATACAATATGTTCCCATTTCTCCTCCCTCTTGCATCTCCCTCCCTCCCACCCTCCCCATCCCACCCCTCTAGGTGGTCACAAAGCACCGAGCTGATCTCCCTGTGCTATGCGGCTGCTTCCCACTAGTTATCTGTTTTACATTTGGTAGTGTATATATGTCCATGACACTCTCTTACCCTGTCACATCTCACCCCACCCCCTCCCCATATCCTCAAGTCCATTCTCTAGTAGGTCTGTGTCTTTATTCCCATCTTGCCACTAGGTTCTTCGAGGCCTTTTTTTTTTTTCCCTTAGATTCCGTATATATGTGTTAGCATACTGTATTTGTTTTTCTCTTTCTGACTTACTTCACTCTGTATGACAGACTCTAACTCCATCCACCTCATTACAAATACCTCCATTTCATTTCTTTTTATGGCTGAGTAATATTCCATTGTATATATGTGCCACATCTTCTTTATCCATTCATCTGTTGATGGACATTTAGGTTGCTTCCATGTCCTGGGTATTGTAAATAGAGCTGCAATGAACATTTTGGTACATGACTCTTTTTGACCTATGGTTTTCTCAGGGTATATGCCCAGTAGTGGGATTGCTGGGTCGTATGGTAGTTCTATTTGTAGTTTTTTAAGGAACCTCCATACTATTCTCCATAGTGGCTGTATCAATTTACATTCCCACCAACAGTGCAAGAGGGTTCCCTTTTCTCCACACCCTCTCCAGCATTTATTGTTTCTAGATTTTTTGATGATGGCCATTCTGACCGGTGTGAGATGATATCTCATTGTAGTTTTGATTTGTATTTCTCTAATGATTAATGATGTTGAGCATTCTTTCATGTGTCTGTAGGCCATCTGTATATCTTCTTTGAAGAAATGTCTATTTAGGTCTTCTGCCCATTTTTGGATTGGGTTGTTCGTTTTTTTGTTATTGAGCTGTATGAGCTGCTTGTAAATCTTGGAGATTAATCCGTTGTCAGTTGCTTCATTTGCAAATATTTTCTCCCATTCTGAGGGTTGTCTTTTGGTCTTGTTTATGGTTTCCTTTGCTGTGCAAAAGCTTTTAAGTTTCATTAGGTCCCATTTGTTTATTTGTGTTCTTATTTCCATTTCTCTGGGAGCTGGGTCAAAAAGAATCTTGCTGTGATGTATGTCATAGAGTGTTCTGCCTATGTTTTCCTCTAAGAGTTTGATAGTGTCTGCCCTTACACTTAGGTCTTTAATCCATTTTGAGTTTATTTTTGTGCATGGTGTCAGGGAGTGTTCTAATTTCATACTTTTACATGTACCTGTCCAATTTTCCCAGCACCACTTATTGAAGAGGCTGTCTTTTCTCCACTGTATATGCTTGCCTCCTTTATCAAAGATAAGGTGACCATATGTGTGTGGGTTTATCTATGGGCTTTCTATCCTGTTCCATTGATCTATATTTCTGTTTTTGTGCCAGTACCAAACTGTCTTGATTACTGAAGCTTTGTAATATAGTCTGAAGTCAGGGAGCCTGATTCCCCCAGCTCCATTTTTCGTTCTCAAGATTGCTTTGGCTATTCGGGGTCTTTTGTGTTTCCATACAAATTGTGAAATTTTTTGTTCTAGTTCTGTGAAAAATGCCATTGGTAGTTTGATAGGGATTGCATTGAATCTGTAGATTGCTTTGGGTAGTAGAGTCATTTTCACAATGTTGATTCTTTCAATCCAGGAACATGGTATATCTCTCCATCTATTTGTATCATCTTTAATTTCTTTCATCAGTGTCTTATAATTTTCTGCATACAGGTCTTTTGTCTCCTTAGGTAGGTTTATGCCTAGATATTTTATTCTTTTTGTTGCAATGGTAAATGGGAGTGTTTTCTTAATTTCACTTTCAGATTTTTCGTCATTAGTGTATAGAAATGCAAGAGATTTCTGTGCATTAATTTTGTATCCTGCTACTTTACCAAATTCGTTGATTAGCTCTAGGAGTTTTCTGGTAGCATCTTTAGGATTCTCTATGTATAGTATCATGTCATCTGCAAATAGTGACAGCTTTACTTCTTCTTTTCCGATTTGGATTCCTTTGATTTCTTTTTCTTCTCTGATTGCTGTGGCTAACACTTCCAAAACTATGTTGAATAATAGTGGTGAGAGTGGGCAGCCTTGTATTGTTCCTAATCTTAGTGGAAATGGTTTCAGTTTTTCACCATTGAGGACGATGTTGGCTGTGGGTTTGTCATATATGGCCTTTATTATGTTGAGGAAAGTTCCCTCTATGCCTACTTTCTGCAGGGCTTTCATCATAAATGGGTGTTGAATTTTGTCGAAAGCTTTCTCTGCATCTATTGAGATGATCATATGGTTTTTCTCCTTCAATTTGTTAATATGGTGTATCACGTTGATTGATTTGCGTATATTGAAGAATCCTTGCATTCCGGGGATAAACCCCACTTGATCATGGTGTATGATCCTTTTAATGTGCTGTTGGATTCTGTTTGCTAGTATTTTGTTGAGGATTTTTGCATCTATGTTCATCAGTGATATTGCCCTGTAGTTTTCTTTCTTTGTGACATCTTTGTCTGCTTTCGGTATCAGGGTGATGGCGGCCTCATAGAATGAGTTTGGGAGTGTTCCTCCCTCTGCAATAATTGGAAGAGTTTGAGAAGGATAGGTGTTAGCTCTTCTCTAAATGTTTGATAGAATTCGCCTGTGAAGCCATGTGGTCCTGGGCTTTTGTTTGTTGGAAGATTTTTAATCACAGTTTCAATTTCAGTGCTTGTGATTCGTCTGTTCATATTTTCTATTACTTCCTGGTTCAGTCCTGGAAGGTTGTGCATTTCTATGAATTTGTCCATTTCTTCCAGGTTGTCCATTTTATTGGCATAGAGTTGCTTGTAGTAATCTCTCATGATCGTTTGTATTTCTTCAGTGTCAGTGGTTACTTCTCCTTTTTCATTTCTAATTCTATTGATTTGAGTCTTCTCCCTTTTCTTCTTGATGAGTCTGGCTAATGTTATCAATTTTGTTTATCTTCTCAAAGAACCAGCTTTTAGTTTCATTGATTTTTGCTATTGTTTCCTTCATTTCTTTTTCATTTATTTCTGATCTGATCTTTATGATTTCTTTCCTTCTGCTAGCTTTGGGATTTTTTTGTTCTTCTTTCTCTAATTGCTTAAGGTGCAAGGTTAGGTTGTTTATTCGAGATGTTTCCTGTTTCTTGAGGTAGGCTTTTATTGCTATAAACTTCCCTCTTAGCACTGCTTTTGCTGCATCCCATAGGTTTTGGGTCGTCTTGTCTCCATTGTCATTTGTTTCTAGGTATTTTTTGACTTCCCCTTTGATTTCTTCAGTGATCATTTCATTATTAAGTAGTGTATTGTGTAGCCTCCATGTGTTTGTATTTTTTACAGATCTTTTCCTGTAATCGATATCTAGTCTCATAGCATTGTGGTCGGAAAAGATACTTGATATGATTTCAATTTTCTTAAATTTACCAAGACTTGATTTGTGACCCAAGATATGATCTATCCTGAAGAATGTTCCATGAGCACTTGAGAAAAATGTGTATTCTGTTGTTTTTGGGTGGAATGTCCTATAAATATCAATTAAGTCCATCTTGTTTAATGTATCATTTAAAGCTTGTGTTTCCTTATTTATTTTCATTTTGGATGATCTGTCCATTGGTGAAAGTGGGGTGTTAAAGTCCCCTACTATGACTGTGTTACTGTCGATTTCCCCTTTTATGGCTGTTAGTATTTGCCTTATGTATTGAAGTGCTCCTATGCTGGGTGCATAAATATTTACAATTGTTATACCTTCCTCTTGGATCGATCCCTTGATCATTGTATAGTGTCTTTCTTTGTCTCTTGTAATAGTCTTTATTTTAAAGTCCATTTTGTCTGATATGAGAATTGCTACTCCAGCTTTCTTTTGATTTCCATTTGCATGGAATATCTTTTTCCATCCCCTCACTTTCAGTCTGTATGTGTCCCTAGGTCTGAAGTGGGTCTCTTGTAGACAGCATATATATGGGTCTTGTTTTTGTATCCATTCAGCCAGTCTGTGTCTTTTGGTGGGAGCATTTAATCCATTTACATTTAAGGTAATTATCGATATGTATGTTCCTATTCCCATTTTCTTAAATGTTTTGGGTTTGTTATTGTAAGTGTTTTCCTTCTCTTGTGTTTCTTGCCTAGAGAAGTTCCTTTAGCATTTGTTGTAAAGCTGGTTTGGTGATGCTGAACTCTCTCAGCTTTTGCTTGTCTGTAAAGGTTTTAATTTCTCCATCAAATCTGAATGAGATCCTTCCTGGGTAGAGTCATCTTGGTTGTAGGTTTTTCTCCTTCATCACTTTAAGTATATCCTGCCAATCCCTTCTGGCTTGCAGAGTTTCTGCTGAAAGATCAGATGTTAAACTTATGGGGATTCCCTTGTGTGTTATTTGTTGTTTTTCCCTTGCTGCTTTTAATATGTTTTCTTTATATTTAATTTTGGATAGTTTGATTAATATATGTCTCATCGTGTTTCTCCTTGGATTTATCCTTATGGGACTCTCTCTGCTTCCAGGACTTGATTAACTATTTCCTTTCCCATATTAGGGAAGTTTTCAACTATAATCTCTTCAAATATTTTCTCAGTCCCTTTCTTTTTCTCTTCTTCTTCTGGGACCCCTATAATTCGAATGTTGGTGCGTTTAATGTTGTCCCAGAGGTCTCTGAGACTGTCCTCAGTTCTTTTCATTCTATTTTCTTTATTCTGCTCTGCAGTAGTTATTTCCACTATTTTATCTTCCAGGTCACTTATCCGTTCTTCTGCCTCAGTTATTCTGCTATTGATCCCGTCTAGAGTATTTTTAATTTCATTTATTATGTTGTTCATCGTTGCTTGGTTCCTCTTTAGTTCTTCTACATCCTTTTTAAATGTTTCTTGCATTTTGTCTATTCTATTTCCAAGATTTTGGATCATCCTCACTATCATTATTCTGAATTCTTTTTCAGGTAGACTACCTATTTCCTCTTCATTTGTTAGGTCTGGTGTGTTTTGACCCTGCTCCTTCATTTGCTGTGTGTTTTTCTGTCGTCTCATTTTGCTTATCTTACTGTGTTTGCGGTCTCCTTTTCACAGGCTTCAGGTTCATAGTTCCCATTGTTTTTGTTATCTGTTCCCAGTGGCTAAGGTTGGTTCAGTGGGTTGTGTAGGTTTCCTCGTGGAGGGAACTAGTGCCTGTGTTCTGGTGGATGAGGCTGGATCTTTTCTTTCTGGTGGGCACATCCACGTCTGGTGGTGTGTTTTGGGGTGTCTGTGGCCTTATTATGATTTTAGGCAGCCTCTCTGCTAATGGATGGGGCTGTGTTCCTGTCTTGCTAGTTGTTTGGCATAGGGTGTCCAGCACTGTAGCTTGCTGGTCGTTGAGTTAATCTGGGTCTTGATGTTGAGATGGAGATCTCTGAGAGATTTTCGCTGTTTGGTATTATGTGGAGCTGGGAGGTCTCTTGTGGACCAGTGTCCTGAAGTTGGCTCTCCCACCTAAGAGGCACAGCCCTGATGCCTGGCTGGAGCACCAAGAGCCTTTCATCCACACGGCTCAGAATAAAAGGGAGAAAAAATAGAAAGAAAGAAAGAAAGAAAGAAAGAAAGAAAGAAAGAAAGAAAGAAAGAAAGAAAGAAAGAAAGAAAGAAAGAAGATAAAATAAAATGAAATAAAATAAAGCTATTATAAAGCAAAGCTATACAGACAAAATCTCGCCCAGAAGCATACACATATACACTCACAAAAAAATGAAAAGGGGAAAAATTAATATATCCTGCTCCCAAAGTCCACCTTCTGAATTTGGGATGATTCATTGTCTATTCAGGTATTCAACAGATGCAGGTACATCAAGTTGTTTGTGGAGCTTTAATCCCCTGCTTCTGAGGCTGCTAGGAGAAATTTCCCTTTCTCTTCTTTGTTCACACAGCTCCCAGGGTTCAGCTTTGGATTTGGACCCGCCTCTGTGTGTAGATCACCTGAGGGCGTCTGTTCCCCACCCAGACAGAACAGGGTTAAAGGAGCAGCTGCTTGGGGGGCTCTGGCTCACTCAACCGGGGGGGGAGGGAAGGATCCGGATGCGGGGCGAGCCTGCGACGGCAGAGGCCAGCGTGAAGTTGCAGCAGCCTGAGGCGCACCGTGCATTCTCCCGCGGAAGTTGTCCCCGGATCACGGGAGCCTGGCAGTGGCGGGCTGCACCAGCTCCCAGGAGGGGCGGTGTGGAGAGTGACCTGGGCTCGCACACAGGCTTCTTGGTGGCGGCAGCAGCAGCCTTAGCATCTCATGCTCGTCTCTGGGGTCCGTGCTGATAGCTGCGGCTCGCCCCCATCTCTGGAGTTCGTTTAGGCGGCGCTCTGAATCCCCTCTCCTTGCGCACCAGGAAACAAAGAGGGAAGAAAAAGTCTCTTGCCTCTTCGGCAGCTGCAGACTTTTTCCCGTACTCCCTCCCGGCTAGCTGTGGTGCGCTAACCCCTTCAGGCTGTGTTCACTCCGCCAACCCCAGTCCTCTCCCTGCGATCGGACTGAAGCCCGAGCCTCAGCTCCCAGCCCCCGCCCGCCCCGGCGGGTGAGCAGACAAGCCTCTCGGGCTGGTGAGTGCTACTCGGCACTGATCTTCTGTGCAGGAATCTCTCCGCTTTGTCCTCCGCACCCCTATGGTTGTGCTCTCCTCCGTGGCTCGGAAGCTTCCCCCCTCTGCCACCCGCAGTCTCCGCCCACGAAGGGGCTTCCGAGTGTGTGGAAACCTTTCCTCCTTCACAGCTCCCTCCCACTGGTGCAGGTTCCCTCCCTATTCTTTTGTCTCTGTTATTTCTTTTTTCTTTTGCCCTACCCAAGTACGTGGGGAGTTTCTTGCCTTTTGGGAGGTCTGATGTCTTCTGCCAGCATTCAATGGGTGTTCTGTAGGAGCAGTTCCACCGGTAGATGTATTTCTAATGTATCTGTGGGAAGGAAGGTGATCTCCGCATCTTACTCTTCCGCCATCTTGCCCTATCTCCTCTATATATTATTAAAGTGAGATATTGAAGTCTCCAACTATCAGTATTGAACTATTTTTTTCCTTTATATCTTTTTTTAATTGAAGTATAGTTGATTTACAATATTGCATTAGTTTCAGGTGTACAGCAAAGTGATTCAGTTATTTTTTTCAAACTATATTTCATTATAAGTTATTACAGGATATTGAATATAATTCTCTGTGCTATACAGTAAATCCTTGTTGCTTATCTGTTTTACATATAGTAGTTTGTCTGTTAATCCCATACTCCTAATTGTCCCTCTCTCCCTCTTCCTTTTGATAACCATAAGTTTGTTTTCTATGTCTGTGAGTCTGTTTCTATTTTGTATATAGATTCTTATATTATTTTTTAGACTCCACATATAAGTAATATCATATAATGTTTGTCTTTCTCTGTTTGACTTACTTCACTAAATATAATATTCTCTAGGTCCATCCATGTTGCTACAAATGGCAATATTTCATTCTTTTTTATGGCTGAGTAATATTCCATTATATATATATACTGTACATTCTTAAGCCAATCATCTCTTGATGGGCACTTGGGTTGTTCCATGTCTTGGCTATTGTAAATAGTGCTGCTATGAACATTGGGGTGAATGTATCTTTTATAATTAGAGTTTTAATTTTTTCTAGGTATATGCCCAGGAGTGAGATTGCTGGATCAGATGGTAGTTTTATTTTTAGTTTTTTAAGGAACCTCCATTTTGTAGTGGTTGCACCAATTTACATTCCCACCAACAGTGTAAGAGGGTTCCCTTTTCTCCACACCCTCTCCAGCATTTATTATTTGTAGATTTTTTGATGATAGCTCTCTCTTTATTTTTGTTCAGTTTTGCTTCATATATTTTGGTGCTATGTTATTAAGTGAATGTGGTTATTATTGTTATATTTTCCTAATGGACTGACCTTTTGTTATTATAAAATGTCCCTCTTTATCTCTAGTAATATTTTTTGTTTTAAAGTCTATTTTGTCTGATATAAGTGGAATGGTTGATAAACATATATATCAGTATAGCCATTCCAGTGTTCATGTGTTGTTGTTTGCATGATGTATTTTTTTCATCCTTTTACTTTCAAGCTGCTTGTATTTTTGAATCTAAAGTGTATCTCCTATAGAAATTATATCATTGGGACATTTTAAAAATCTAGTCTGACAATCGCTGTCTTTTGATTGAATTGTTTAATCCATTCACATATAATGTTATTATTGATATAGTTCAATTTATGTCTGTCATTTTGCTTTTTGTTTTCTATATGTTTCATTATCTTTTTTTGTTCCTCTATTTCTTCTTTAATGTTATTTTACATTAAGTAAATATTTTGTTATGTAGCATTTTAATTTCTTTACTGATTTTTTCCACTATATTTTAAAAATGTTTTTAGTGGTTGCTCTAAGACTTACCATATACATCTTATCTTGTCAGAATTGGCTCCTGGCTTATACTAGTTTCATTTCATTGATATATAGAAACATTACTTCTACATAGTTATATTCTTCATACTCTTTTTTTTGTCATACTATTTTTGTACATATTAGATCTATTAATGTTACAAACCCAACAATACATTGTTATAATTATTACTTTACAATCTGTATACATTTCCTTAGCCCAGTAAAGCTTTCCTCCCACCCACCTCCTTTGTGCTATTATTGGCAAATATATTACACTTATCCTATATATTTATGTGTTATAGGCCCTCAAATACATTATAAACACATTATTTTATACCAGTGTTTTAAAATCAGTTAAGAGAAGAGGGGACAAAATGTGTATTTAAACTATCTTTTATAATTACATAATTACCTTTTCTTGTGGTCTTTGTTTTTCATGTGAATTTGAATTATCATTTGGGACATTTGCTTTCAGCCAGAAAAAGTTTCTTTAGTATTTCTTACAAGGTATTTGAAATTTTTATTTCTTGTAAAAAGTAATTGTTCTACCAACAAATTCTCTCCGATTTTGTTTATCTGTGAAGGTCTTTATTTCACCTTCATTTTTTAAAGATAGTTTTACTAGGTATAGAATTTTTAGTTTACAGTTTTTTCATTGAACATTTTGAATATGTTCTCCCAATGCTTTCTGGCCTCCATTGTTTCTGCTGAAAAGTCAGCTGTTGATCTTATCGGGGTTTCCTTGTAAGCAATAAGTCAGTTTTCTTTTGCTGCTTTCAAGATTTTGTCCTTGTCTTTAACTTTCAACATTTGTACTATGACGTGTCTATTTGTGGCTTTCTTTGTATTTATCCTACTTAAAGTTTGTTGAACTTCCTGTATGTGTAGGTTCATTTTTTTTCAGTAAAATTGGGGATACTATGAACAGCTCTGTGTCTACAAATTTGATAACCTAGGTGAAATGAACCCATCCTTGAAAGACAGTCTGCCTAAACTCACACAAGAAGAAACAAACCATCTGAATGGGCTTATATCTGTTATAAACAATTGAGTCAATAATTAATAACCTTCTAAAACAGAGAGCATCAGGTCCAGATGGGTTCACTAGTGAATTCTACCAAATATTTAAGGAAGAAATTGTATCAATTTTCTACAAGCTCTTTCAGAAGATAGAAGCAGAGGGAATACTTCCTAACTCACTTTATAAGGCTAGCATTACTGTAGTATCAAAACCAAACAAAGACATTACAAGAAAACTGCAGACCAATATCTCTTAATACATTTGTGAAGTTTTCAGCCATTATTTCTTCAAATATTTTTTCTGCTCCTTTCTCTCTCTCTCTCTTTTTTTTTCTTTTCTGGTACTTCCCTGACATGTTTGTTGGTGTACTTTTTTTCTCTCTGTTCTTCAGGTTGCATAGTCTCTCTTGATCTATTTTCAAGTTCCTTTATTCTTTCTTCTGCCAGTTCAAATCTACTGTGTGCCCCTCTGGTGAATTTTTTCTTTCTGTTATTGTACTTTTCAACTCCAGAATTTCCATTTGATTCTTTTTTATAGAATCTATCTTTTTATTGATATTCTCTATTTGATGCAACATGGTCATGATATGTTCTTTTACTTCTTTAATCATGGTTTCCTTTAGCCCTGTGAACATGTTTACAATGGACCTTTTGAAGTCTTTTTCTAAGAAATACAACAGTGGTCACTCTCACAGGCAATTTCTTTTCCTGCTTGTTTTTCAACTATATAAATCATATTTTTATACTTGTTTGCCTGCCTTATAATTTTTTGTTGGAAATTGGGTATTTCAGATGGTGTATTGTAGGAACTCTAGATATCCGTCTTCCTCTCATCCTCCAGGTCTTGTTACTGTTGTTTAATTGTTTATTTGTTTAGTGACTGGCTGGTTTATTTTCTTGAAATCTATTTTCCCTCCCATAGTTTTCAGCCTCTGATATTTCTCCTCAAAGAAGCACAGCTTTGGGTATAACCACAGTCATGCTTGGATGACAATGGTCTTGCAAGCATTCTCAGCCACTCTTTCTCTGACCACATCAAGCTGTTAAGCTCCACTAATTGGTGGCTGATTGTTATATTGTTTCCAGAAGCTTTAAATAGTTAGATTTTTAAATAGTTTTTCACCAGTTTCACTGAGTAGTGCATCAGCAGAGCTCCTCATGCTGTCATGCCAGAAGTTGATCTTACTCTGGGTAGTTTTATTTTGAGTATGTAACTATTATTAATACCATTTTGTATAAATAACAAAGAACTTCTGGCATGCTCTCTTCATGGTGATACCGAGGACTAAGAATGAGGTGTTGAAGTTTGAACCCCCAATACCTGTGAATGTGACCTCATTTGGAAATAGGGTCTTTGCAGATACAACCAAGTTAAGGCAAGAATATACTGGATTAGAAGGGCCTAATCCAATGGCTAATGTCCTTATAAGAAGAGAGAAGTGTGGACACAGACAGACACACAGTATGTGATCACACGGGACTACAAAACAAGGAACACCAAGGATTGCTGGCAACCACAAGAAGCTGGAAGGACAAGGAAGAATCCTCTCTTAGGACCTTCAGAAAGAGCATGGCCCTGCTGACATCTTGGTTTCGGACTTCTAACCTCTAGAACTGTGAAACAATAGACACACAGGCCATTTGGTAGCATTGTCTAGTGGATAGCTGCCTCACAAGGAGTTTCAAAAAAACCATCTGGAAAGGTCACCTCTATTTTGTTTCCCATTTAACATCATTCATTTTCCTTTTTTGTTTCATAATCTGGTTCCATGGGGAGACCGCATTTCTGTAAACTACTCTTTCGGTTCCTTTTTTTTTTTTTTTTTTTTTAATTTTTATTTATTATTTATTTATTATGTTTATTTTTGGCTGTGTTGGGTCTTCGTTTCTGTGTGAGGGCTTTCTCCAGTTGCGGCGAGTGGGGGCCACTCTTCATCACGGTGCACGGGCCTGTCACTATCGCGGCCTCTCTTGTTGCAGAGCAGAGGCTCCAGACGCTCAGGCTCAGTAGTTGTGGCTCACGGGCCCAGTTGCTCCGCGGCATGTGGGATCTTCCCAGACCAGGGCTCGAACCCGTGTCCCCTGCATTGGCAGGCAGATTCTCAACCACTGCGCCACCAGGGAAGCCCTCGGTTCCTTCTTAAATTTGAGAAATTCTTGGTTTCTAGAAAGTTGTTTTAAAAAGTACATTTTAACTGCCATACCCCCCCAAAATCTACAATTACCCCATATTACTGTTTAACAAGGAAATAATTAATCCTCAAATAAGCATTTCCTCTAAGGCCTCTTTTCAGATTTTCTTCTCTTTGGTGACTGGGTTATTGCCTATAAAGAAGCACAACAGTGCTAACAGCTTAAAGGAAGGGGCCATCCAGAAATCTGATTAACCAACCACTTCTTTTCCCCAGATTTGTCATATTTTTATTCTTGGAAACAGTATATAAAACACACTGTTGCAACATTTATATTTTTCTAACATCTAATAATTTACTGTTTTATGGTATAAAATCTGTTTCTACAAAACTTTTTTCAATTTATTTCTTACATCTTTGTGTCTCTCTACAATGTGGTTGTGGTTAATCCCAAAACACAGTGAAATTTAAGAGTGCCCACATTGAGCACATAATAGTGAAGGAAAATAATGGAGTATCTTAAACAACTGATGGTAACTTTTGGATCTCTGGACAGACACCTCCGGATCATACTCAAAAGTGATCACTATGCGATACTGTACACTCAAAGTTTTGAGAACCTTGAATCATCTCACACTGCTAAGAATTTTGGACTGTAAAAAAAGTAGGAAAAAAAAAAGAGAAGAGAGGAGGATGCCCAAAAGAGTGACTAGTTAAAGGACTATTAATACTTCTCCCCATGTCTGTTATACTTCATAGAGGAATGGGCCATATCTAAACAAAGAAAACTAAACCCAAAGAACAAGACAATCCAATAGTGAAATGATTGCTTTAGAAATGCTCTTGAAATCTAAGAGCATTGATGAGTTGGAGTGTAAAGGAACAGTGTATGTGTGTGTGTGTGTGTGTGCGCACATGTGCACGTGTATTTGAGTGTGTGTTATCTGTGTGTGCTTATTGCTACCTTTCGAGCATGGTCTGGAAGGGAGAGAGTCTTCATATCTGGTTTCTATCTTGATATCACCATCCTGGTTTTCTCCACCCTTTCCTTTTCTACCTCCTCAGCTATAGCTTACCATCACTTAGTTAGTCCCTCAAATGCCATCCAGCCACATAATTGTGGTCATATGGCTTACAAATCTAAGGAAGAAAACATGTTAAAATATGTCTTCATAGAGCTTGCATTTTTTTATTGTAAAAATTATCATTTGGGTTTCAGTGGACATGTATCTAGAAGCAAGACAGCCTGCCAGTGGCAACTTTTCCAATTTCATTGTTCTTCCAGAACAACACTCTTTCTCAACATTGGTTAGGATCTTGGAGGCCTAAAACCAAAATTGATTAAAATTCTTCTCTCATTCCTGGAAAGCTAAGAAGGGCTCAGATTGAGTAAGACCTTGACTCTCAGGCTTAATGTCTTATATATAATGTGGAAGCTTGGATATTTTTTATTAATCTGGAAATTGTGAACGAGATGTGTTGAGCTGAGGAGAACTATCTAGAAGCTGAAGGGTCCCTGAGGAGCCTGTGGACAGAACTGGAGCCAGGAGCAGTATGAGTAGGGACAAAGTAGGGTCAATGGGAGTGGATACTGGGAGAGATTCTGCACAGAGTTGTCCATGGGGTCTGTTGACTGATAGACTTGTGGAGCCACAGAAAGGGAGGAGCAAGTTATGACTTGGAGATGTGATCCTGGCTGGTAGGACAGTGAGTTGGAAAACATTCCTAGAAGCACCTCAGGAAGCTACCTAGCCTGAATGGGAGGATCTCGATGAACCAGTTACACTGCCTGCCCCACTTCCAGAAGATTCATCTTCACACAGGGGCCCTACCTCTCTCATAGATCTCTGCATTTCCTCCAAAGAGGCAGGCTGCTCAGTGTTGGGCTGCAAAACATGGCAAATGTCCTCTACAGTAGATAAAATTGAAGAAGGTGCTAGAGTGGTTGTGCCTCACTAATCCTTTTGTCACCAAACCAAACTTGGGACCACTTACCCACATGCAGTAAAGCCAACCTACTGACACTGGGTTGTGTTGAAGGAAAGTGCAGTGTTTATTGCAGGGCACCAAGAAAGGAATCCAGGTGGATAGTTCTTAAAAGGCCCCAACTCCCTGAAAGCTTTCAGAGAAAGTTTTTTTTTTTTTTGGCTGCATTGGGTCTTTGTTGCTGTGTGCGGGCTTTCTCTAGTTGCAGCGAGCAGGAGCTACTCTTTGTTGTGGTGCACGGGCTTCTCATTGTCATGGCTTCTCTTGTTGCAGAGCACAGGCTCTAAGTGCGTGGGCCTCAGTAGTTGTGGCATGCGGGCTCAGTAGTTGTGGCTCACAGGCTGTAGAGTGCAGGCTCAGTAGTTGTGGCACACAGGATTAGTTGCTCCGCGGCATGTGGGATCTTCCTGGGCCAGGGATCAAACCCATGTCCACTGCATTGGCAGGCAGATTCTTAACCATTGCACCACCAGGGAAGCCCAGGGAAAGATTTTCAAAGACAGAGTGAGGGATGGGTGTTGTGGGATGTGTGATCAGCTCATGGACATTCTGACTGGTTGGTGGTGAGATAATCGGGAGTCAACATCATCAACCTTCTGGTTCCAAACAGTCTGGGGTCTACATGCTTGTGGGCAGCATACAGTTAACTTCTTCCACCTGGTGGGGGTTTCAGTATCTGCAAAACAGCTCAAAGGACATTGCTCAGAATATTACCTATAGCCCTTGAAGAGGAACTAAAAGTCCTTGACTTTGTTTAATGGCTAAACTATTATTATTTTGTCTTGCTTGACTGTTTTCCTTTCTTTCTGCATTTTCTCACTTCTCTGATTAAATTTACTCTTTGGAACTCTGGGAAGGCCTAGGAGGCTAAAGTTTTTCTACAGAAAAGAGGCAGGCAGAGGACATGGGGAGTGGTGTTTCCTGTTCTGGGAAAGCCCCATAGGGTCTCACTTGGTTACACTTTTACATATGTTAGTTCATTTAATTTACACAACCAGGGAGACTTCATTATCTTCAGTTTTATGGATGAAGAAACCAAGATTCCAAGAGATTGAGTAACTTGCTAAAGCTCTCACAGGCGAGAATGAACAGGGATTCCAACGTGTCCCTGGAGGCTTTAACAGACCAAGGGGATGAGGATGCTGGAGTGGGCATGGTCTGGGGTCAGGAGCTTATTTGTAGAGCAAGGAGCGTTCTCCTTGAAGCTCTGGGCTCAGAGAAAGTTCATTAGTTTGCTCAGAATGCCATAACAAAGTACCACAGGCTGGGTGGCTTAAACAACAGAAATTTATTTTCTCACAGTTCTGGAGGCTGGAAGTTCAAGGTGAAGGTGTCAACAGTGTTTGGTTTCTTCTGAGGTCTCTCTCTTTGGCTTGTAGATGGTCATCTTCTCCCTGTGTCTTCACAGGGTCTTTCTTCTGTGCATGTCTGTGTCCTAACATCCTCTTCTTACAAGGGAAGCAGTCAGATTGGATTAGGACCCACCCTAATGACCTCATTTTAACTTAATTACCCCTTTAAAGACCCTATCTCCAAATATATTTACATTCTGATGTCTTAGGACTTCAACATATGAGTTCTGGGGATGACACAATTCAGCTCATAACATGAGAGTAACAAGTCAGGAAATCCCTCCTGGCAGGAAAATGCCAGAAGAAGAAGATAATGGGACCCTAAAAGATAACCCTCAGCCCCCAATTGACAGAGCTACTGAATGATGCCCCACCTGCCTTCACTGTCATCCAAACTGTTGGGTTAGCCTTTATTTAGAACCCAAGACAAGTGTGTTCCTCTTTGATTCTTAACATAGCCTCTTCTCTCCAAGTTAATTTATCTTTCAATCAACAATATTTTTTCCTGTTTCATGCAGCAGAGTTCTGTCCATTTCCAGCTACTAAGTTGCCAGACCTATTATGGGAAATCCACACAGTGGGGGAGTGCTATGGATCAATTGTGTCTCCCCAAAAGTCATAAGTGGGCAATGAGATGGTATTTAGAGGTGGGGACTTTGGAAGATAATTAGGTTTAGATTAGGTCATGAGGTTTAGATCAGTTCATGATGGGATTAGTGCCCTATAAAGAAGAGACACCGGGGAGCTTGCTCTTGCTCTCTCGACCCTGTGAGGAGACAGTGAGGAAGCAGCCATCTACAAGCTTGCAAGAGAGTCCTCACCCAAAACTGACCATGCTGGCACCTTGATCTTTAATATCCAGCCTCCAGAACTGTGAGAAAATTAGTTTTTGTTATTTAAGACACCCAGTCTATGTTATTTTGTTGTGTCCACCAGAGCAGACTAAGACAGGGAGGGAGTAGCTGTTACAGCAACCCTCTACCTCTCCCTGCCTCAGCCCCAATGGCTGTCCTTGCCCTGACCTCTACATATTTTTATCTTCCTGCCTCTTTCTTTCCAGATCTCCCCCACTGAATTTGTTTCCTAGGGCTGCCATAACCAATGACCACAAACCTGGTGGCATAAAACAACAGAAATTTATTCTCTCACAGTTCTGGGGACCAAAAGTCTGAAATCAAGGTGTTGGCAGGACCACATTCTCTTAGAAGTTTCTAGAAGAGAATTCTTCCTGCCTCTTCCAGATTCTGGTAGCTCCTTGACTATGGCAGCAACACTTCAATCTCTACCTCCATCTTCACATGACTATATTCCCTCTGTGTCTCTCTGTGTCTCAAATCTCCTTCTCCTTTCTCTTACAAGGATACCCATCAGTCATTGGACTTAGGACCCCCTATGTCCAGGATGATCTTATCTTGAGATCTTTAACGTAATTACACCAGCAAAGGCCCTATTTTCCAAATAAGGTCACATCCACAGGTTTTGTAGGTTAGGACGTGGACATATCTTTTGGGGACCACTTTACCCACCATACCCACATGCCTCCTCCCCACCATCACCCATCTTCCCACCTTCACATCCATGATGTTCTCCTTCCCTTCTTGGCCACAGAACCCTGGGCTGGATCGAAGCTGGATGTTGCTGGATTAGACATTGCCTCTTGTCCCTACATCAGGACCCCTCAGTACCTAGGGAGGACAACTTTTTTAGTCTCCAAGTAGGAACACAGGAGCAATCTTATAAAGAGCCTCCTAACTGGGAAGGAAATAGTTTACCCATTCATATGAGTGT
This sequence comes from Balaenoptera musculus, assembly GCF_009873245.2. NCBI lineage: Eukaryota > Metazoa > Chordata > Mammalia > Artiodactyla > Balaenopteridae > Balaenoptera > Balaenoptera musculus. Next base: position 28,333,306 of record NC_045790.1, on the reverse strand, counting down.
GTTTATACAAAGAGTATTTACCCAACTGGCAATGTCACAATTCTTCAGGCAAGTCCCAGCAGCCAGTTGTGCCTTGTTAAGGATTCATTGACTTTGGGTGGCCCAGATTTCATTGTCACCTACGATATGATCAATGTGGGCCAAGTTCCCAATGCCTTTGGCTGTGTTTAGAGCATAAGGAAGAGGGAGAGAGTTAAATAGTCCCCTACATGGAATCTGAAGGCTTTATTCATATGGCCCAGCACTACTTTTCCCCACTGAATAAAACATTCTGTACCCAAGAGCAAGCCCAGTGCCCATCTGGTACCTTTCCCAACATCCCCACAGGCCGCCTGGCAGCCTCTCAGCACAGAACCCTCAGGGTTCGCCAAGGATCCAGCTCCAGGATTCTAACTCCACCCCCTCACCAGGGGGTTGGCTGTTCTTGCAGTGCATGGTCCATGAGTCCTTGATCACTGTCTTGACAAGTGGAATCCAGCAGATGGCCTGTGAATGACAAGTTCCTCAGCCTGGGGAAGAAACAGACACAACTCATCCAAATTGTCCAGCTGAGAACTCGGGTCAGACGAGAAGGGCCACTCTTGGCCCAGTAACCACCGTTTCAGGCAGTTCTGGCCCCAGGGGTGGGACTTTCAAGTCCCTCCATCCCCCCGTTTTACTTTTCCCCCCTTATAGTCAGAGTCCATTTTTTCGAGGCAGAGAACTAAAAGAGCAATGGCTGTTCTTTCAGATGGGCGCTAAAATGTTTTATTGTGGGACTTTTTCTTCATACAGCATCATTTTAAATTTGGCAGCCTTAACAAAGGATTAAGTTACTGTTTTACACCTTGATAAAACTCTGACATATTCAGAGTTACTTAGACCCAGTGTTCCCAGTGTCTAATACTCTGGAAACTAGCAGGGGTTGCTTCATCCCCCGTTTCCAATTCTGCATTGAAAGTGAGGGCTCTAGTCATGAAGATCCCACAACACCTCCCCTGCCCGCCTCAACTCCAAATAAGTGGGGAGGCCATTTCACTGGAAATGTGGTGGGCAGCTAGGAGACAATGGAAGTGTCCCAAATGTGGACAAGAGACACACAGGTGGGTTGGTTAATGACTTCAGGTGTTATGGCTTTATGGAAATTTATGTAAACATGATAAATTGCACACACACATTTCCTTCCACTCCCTCCCAATGCCCCATTAAAGTGACAGAAAAGAAATAAAAAGACATCAACCCACAAGGGCAAAGAGAACATGAAAGGAGTCAGAGCAGAAAGAGTTCAGCTAAACTTCTGAAAGCAGTGATCAGATCTGGTGGTGATTAACTGAGCAGACCACAGGAGGCAGAGAACCAAGTCTGCAGGGGCTGGGCCAGGGGCTGTGGGCAGGTTCATACCTCAGAACCCAGGAAGTCTCAGGGAGCAGAAGCATCAGGTGATTCTCATGGAGAGGGTCCCGGTGGGCTGAGAACGGGAGGATTCAATGAAAATGGATAAAAGAAGTCATGAGTCCTTTTGCCTGGGACCACCCTCCCTCAACCATAAGGGGAGTCACTCTTTAGAGACAATAAAGCTGAGAGAGTCTAAGCCCAGGTGTAAACAGAGCATGAGGTCAAAGTCAAGCCCTTTTCCTCACTTGGCTCCCAGCTCTGAAAGTCAGGCTTAGGCCCTCCCCTCCAGAACAAACCACAGCAGAAAATTAGAGAGTCCCTCTCTGGGGAAATTAATTGATCTACCTGAGCATTGACAGCAGATAATGACATTCGAGGGTTTCTCTACAAAATAGCCAGTTACCCTCTGGGAAACCCCACCAAAAGAAAAACTCTTGCATGCAGAATTTCCTTTGCTGTTGTTATAGTTGCTCACTCTTAAATATGTAAGAACTCAAGGATTAGCATATACTGGAGAAAAGTCTTTGTGAAGAAAAACAGAAAAAAAAAACAGAAAAAAGGAAAGAGAGATAATGTAAGAATCAAGATGTCTTTTTGAAATCTGTAATTCATTTTTTAAGTGAGAAAAAAAGGAGATATTGCATCCATAAAACAAGATCAAGGTGCCATATAAAGAGGAACATATAAAAATAACACGAATTTTTAAAACTTTAAAACTTTATAAACGTTAGAAGATACAGTTGAAGAAATTTATTTTTTAATGGAGGACATATAACTAAGGGATTGAAAAATAAGAGAGAAAATATGAGAAAATTAGTCCACCAAATTTGAGAGCTAGACTTTCTTCATTCTGAATGAAGAAAATTACCAGAGAAATAAGAGAATTTTCCAGAACTGAAGGACCTATGTCTCCTGACTGAAAAGTCCCACCAACTGCTTGGCACAATAAATGAAACAAACAGCAAATGAAACACATCAAAGAAGGCCACCTTAAAATTTCAGAATACTGGGAGAAGTAAGAAGACTCTAGTATGTCCTAGAGAGAAAAACAGGACACCCATAGTGGACCAGGGATCAGAATGGCATTGGACTTTTCAGGAGCTGGACTGGAAGCCAGAAGAGTAATGCCTTCAAAATAATTTCCGGCCTAGAATCTTTAGGTTGGAAAACATCACCCCAAAAACATCAATCAAAATGTGACAGTAAAATAAATACTCTTTCATTTTCAGACAAGCCAGTCTCAAAAAAAAAAAGGAGGTGGTGGGGAACTATTGGAGGGTGTAATTCACCAAAGCAAAGAAATACACCAAGAATGAGGAAGATATGGGATCCAGTAACAGGACATCCAAGACAGATGAGAATTCCTAGGGTGATGGATGAGATCCCTAGGTTGATGACAGTCTGCAACCTAGAAATGGGTCCTCACCAGAACCCAACCATGCTGGCACCCCGGTCTCAGACTTCCAGACCCCAGAACTGTGAGAAATAAATTTCTGTTGTTTATAAGCTACCCAAATTATGATACTTTGTTATAGCAGCCAGAATGAACTAAGACAATATCTAAAATTGTAAAATCAAAAAATAGCAATGTAAGTTTATTATGTTACAACATGGAGATAAGCACCAAAAGCAAGAACTAAAAGAGTTTAAATGTTTGCTGCAGGAGGGGGAATGGGGGTAGGTGAGGTGGGGTGGGCAAAGGCTGCTTTTTTGCTGTTGTTGTAAAACTGTTTCACTTTTTTTTATCGTTTCCTTTTTTTTTTTTTAATTGGAGTATAGTTGCTTTACAATGTTATGTTAGTTTCTGCTGTACAAGGAAGTAAATCAGCTATAGGTATACATATATCCCCTCCCTCTTGGACCTCCCTCCCACCCCCACCCATCTCACTCATCTAGGTCATCATAAACTATGAACATGTATTGACAAAAATGAAAATGAAATGTAAGATGTTCGTTGGAGGTGTGTGGTCTTACAGTTAGAGAAAATTCAGTTAGCATTGAAAAGTCCTTACTAAATTCTTGCTCATACATAGCAAGTTTTAGACTTCAGAGAAATGATTTATACTGTACTGCTCTTTAGAATATATGTTTTTATATACATTATCGGTTTTGTTCATAAACCATAGCAGAGCTTCCCCTGTGCCCTGTCACTGCAGTGGAGGCTGGGGTTGCAAAGGTGATAAAGCTCTGTCTTCACACCGAGAGGAAGACCCCACGGTCTGGCTGGGTGGCCCAACCCTGTGGCACGTGTCATGCTGGGGAGAAGCCCATGGCATTGTGGGAGAAGAAGCACACATCCTGAGTCAGCCATTTAGACTTAAGTGCTGCATGTGTTTCTGAAGCCAGGGCACATTAGGAGCATTACCCCAATGAGACGGACTTTGCTCTCTCCTTTGGTTTGATTTGTGCACATTTTTTCACGTATAATGCTTATAAGATCAAAGAAGTAACAAGAAAGGTTTTGTTTATGTGTATTAATGCTGAGCTAGCCTCTGAAGGTGTCATTTGCCCCTCCAAATTTTCATTATAAAATGTTCAGTAATATAAATACTATCAAATATTGAGAGAATTGTTGGACACAAGATTGCAATCTGGAGCTCAGAATTAAGGATTATATTGTGACCCAAAGATTTCTTATAACCACAGCTGCTAACACACAGTCTAATGTATTCAGCACTGAATCCAAATCCCAACTCCTCCGGGGTCAACCGGAAGACAAAGGTAGTGGCTCATCAGTAGTAGTATCTGCCTAGCACACCTCCCATTCTTCCTCTGGTCACAGCTCCACCTGATTTCCTTCAGGAAACTGCTCCTTCCTCTCAAAAGCTGGGGAGGTCTGGGGGGATGCCAGCCACTGCACCTGTGACCGAATTAGGTCGTATGGACCCCCACTTGGGTCTTAACTGGCCGAGGCCCCCTGCCTCGGCGGGAAAGGTTCTTTTTCCGTTGGGGGTTGTGCAGACAAAAATGAAACCGAAGCTGAAATCGAAGCAGTGCAAGCCTTATTCAATGGCCAGAGAATGGAGAAGCGGGAAACCTCTTGCCTGGGGGATGATTAAGGCAAGATTTTAAGGGCAAGGTTAATGAGGGGGAGGCATATGCACTGGTTTTCTGGGAATAGGTGAGGTTCTTCCTGGAACGGCGGTGCCACCTCTTTTCTGCCCTTGTACGGTCCTTTGGCATCTGGGTCAGAAGTGGGTCAAACCATCCTGGCACAGACAGGCAGAGATCTTACTATGACAATGAGATGGTAATGAGCTGCAGGGCAACCTTTGTCCCACGTTTGAAGCTCAGCCAGCTTGCACCGGTTTTCTTGTGGTTAGACTCTCTCTTCCTGTGCTGTGAACACAGCTAGAGGGTACGGTTTTTTGTGATTTTCTGCAAGTTTACCTGGAGGGAAGGGCAGGGGTATGGTTCTGGGGCAACAGCCTTGGTAACACACCCTGCCACAGGGCATTGACTCCTGATCCAGCCTGGGCTAAGAGGGTACTACAGCAAGCCACAGTGTCCTCCCTGGAAGCTGAGGCTGTGGGATAACCCTGTCTTCCTTTGGAGCACCAACTGTAAAGATGTCACATCAGAGCTGCCTCATGCATGTCCCTTCCAGGAGGAGGAACCTTGGAGAATAACATTAATAACTGTGGCCTACTGAGCTCTTACAATAGGCCAGACCCTGTTCTAAGGATTTCCCATGTACTAACTTATTTAGTGCTTAGAGCAACCCTCTGAGGCAGGTTCTAACATGATCCCCATTTTATGGATACAGAAACTGAGGTACAAAGACATTAAGTAATTTGCAACCGTATTCCCAAATCCAGACTCTCAGTCAACACACAGAACAGAAGACGGAAGTAGGGAGATGGGACTTGAGTCACTTGCGAGCACTGGTTCACAAGCCCTGACTGATACACATATCCTTGTCTAAAACATCAGCTAAGAACTCTTCTCAGCCTAAGGCTAACTGAAAGAAAATGAGCATTACAAATGCAACTTTACAGGAAAAATCAGAAAAAGTAGTTGCAGACCATTCAAAATCCAGTGTGAGAAAAGAGAGTGAGCACCAGTGAGTCCCTCTCACTGTCCCCTGGCTCTAGGTGTGGCCATGTCTGAAAGGGATGCAGCCGACTTGGAACAATGAGGACCGAGGTCAAGGCTGACCTGTGAAGGATGGCAAACAGAAAGAAAGAACCTGGGTTCTTGCTGGTGTCATTTGAGCTGTGAAATTAACCAGCCCCAGAACCATCTGACCTCTGGACTTACGGTTCCATTAAATAATAAATTTCCTCATGAGGTCATTTTGAGTTGGAATTTTCTGTTAGTTGTAGCCAAAAGCATCCTATATGATACTCCTGGCACCTTGCCTCTGCCAATTATTAGCTATATGATAAATATAATTTGTATATATATAGCTTCACTCCAACTCCTGGAGGCTCAGTTTCCTCCTTTGAAAAATGGGCTAAAATCTTTTAACAATTATTAAATACTTTTAATAGGAAGGGTGTGTATAACACCTGAAACAGGGCAGACACAGTACACAGCAGGTCATGTTATATGTACTAACACACCATCCTTCCAGGTTAAACCATTTAAACTTAGCATAGACATACAATGCTTTGAGCCTGAGGAAAGACTGTGCTAGTATAATCTTAGGCTTTGTGACAAGGAGACTGGGACATGAGGACTAAGTGCAGAGGGACCCCTGCTGGTGCTCAGCTCATTGTATCACACATTGTTTCACCTCCAAGTGAAATGATGATTCCTATCAAGGAATATTCAGATTCATGCCTGCAGAATTATTCAATTATGAATTTGAAGTCTACCATGAGGCATGTGTACACACACCATTTTTTCTTCTAGATGGCCTAGGCAGTTATAACCCAAGTTAGAAAGGTCCCAAAAGTTGCTAATCATAATCCAGACCCTGCCCCAGGTGGAAATGCCTTGCAGGCAAAGTCTCCAGTATAATCAGCAAATGTTACAAAGGGACCACATCTGGTTGCTTTGTATTCATCTCATCAGACAGGCCAAAATTTGAATAGGAAATAGAAACCAAGCTTCCAACTCAACCTCAGCGGGTCCCCTAATTTCTGACCAAAACACATTCATTAAAGGCTGGAGAAACATCACTAGTGCTTATGTCAGCCTTCTCTTAGCCTGGTATATTCACCTCTGCTTTGAAGCTTTTCCAAAAAATAACCAACTTCAACTTTTGAATGGAATATTTTTTTTTCTTTTACAATTTGCTCTGTGGCGCTATGGACTCACGCAAGCAGCTCTGTGGAAGTTCTAAAGTTTATTCAATCACTTCTCCTTCGGGAACTCCGTCCTCATGCAGGGTGGTCTCGGCGGGGCTGTCCATCATGACCCCTCCTCCACCAGGCAGTGGACCAGGTCCCAGATGGCTGGAGCATCCCAGGCACTGGCCTGGTCAAAGTAACTGCTTCAAGAATGAACAGCTGAGGCTGGTTCTCCAAGACTCTTCTTGGAGGGCAGAGGTTGAACACTGATGGCTCCAAGATATATTTTGTTAGGCCTACATAGCATTTTCAAAAGCAGAAAAATTTACATGAAAAAATCCAGATTTCAGGCTTTTCTTGAAAACTGGAGGATCTGGTGACCCTGGGCCATATCCCTGAAGTAGCTGCGGCTGGTGGTGGAATCTCAGTTTGTCACCGTGCCCAGCACATGGCCCTTGTCACAGGGTTATATTTCCTGCCTAGCCCAGTTCCCGCTCTGTAGAGCTACTGGGAGAAACTGCCCTGACCTGGAGGCCCGAGGCAAGGAGGCTGTCCAGTGATGGTTTCTCCATGCAGGGAGGAAGCCTGTGCCCAAGTAGGGAAGAATGGGACAGATTCGGAGGGTGGCAGATCCAAGAAGGGGAAAGAGTACACTTGGGACACTGGAGGCAAGACTGAGTCGTGCTTAGGGACTCAGCTGTTTATGCCCTCATCGTCCTGTCCAGACCCTGCCACTTTCCAGCTGTGGGTCCTGCTCCTCAACCTGTCCCTCTGAAAATGAGATGAGGCTAGAGCCTGGGTCATTGTGTGAATGGAGGGTTAAATGCCTGGGCTCGTGCGTTCCACATTCGGGGCTCAATACATGTTCACTTTCACCAGTCTCACCAGAGTGCCTGAGCCCATCCGGACTTCCCCGCTGTAGAAGCCCAGAAATTTCCTTTGCTGCTTAGGCCAGTGTGGGGCTTTCTGTCACTCACAAGCTTAGTAGCCGTTCCCACAACCAAAAATCTTTATTCCCAAAGAATGTTGTTTTCAGGCTTCCCAGGTAAAGGGAAACTTGTAATCACTCCACTACAAAGACCCCAAAATGCTCTGGCTTCACAGATGTGAGTAGGATCTGAAGTTCTTAATGTAAGCATTATAAACCTCATAAGTCTCTGTCCCAACTTTTCTCAAGAGGGCCTGACAGATTACCCATGTGATTTAAATTTGGAATAAATTACAAAGGCAACGTGCAAATTTTCTATGTTGTTTGCTTACAAGTAACCTGTGAAATGGAGGTGCTGGGACAACACACCTTCAAAGAATGCCACCACGCCAGCCACTTGGACTGCATCACCTGGAGGCAAATCCGTGTTCTGTTTCAGGCCCCACTAGTTCTATGAATCAGGGGATCCAATCTTAGGGCACAGGCTGCTGAGAAGCCCTGATGGCCTTTGGGGTTTTCTTCTCTTTGGGAGGTTGTGTAGGTCTGTGAGTGTGTGTGTCTGTGTCCCTCCTCCCCCACTGGAGAGCTGAGAGCTAAAGCACTCAGTGGGTACATTTGCAGCTTCTCAAAGGAAGTAAAGAGCCTGTAAAAGGAACCGGTGCTTTTTCTGGAGCTGTTTACAGAGAAGTAACCCCTGTGTCATTTTCCCTCACAGGGAGGTCCTTCCCTTGATTGCTAATCGTCTGTGTACTTTAGCCATGTGTGGCTTAAGCCATGGTGGAGGCCCTGAGCAGCAAGGTCCCTCTACCCGCAGCTTTCTTTTAACTCCACAGAGCACAGCAGGCCACCGGCCGGGCCACCCAGGGTGCAGGCACCGCAGAGCTCTGTGCGTGCATGCGGAGGCCTCCCTGCCTTCCCCCCTCCCCCTGCCCACCGCCAGGGCTCTCCACCAGGGTGGCCAGCAGCCCTCCTGACCTCCTGCTCAGGACACCTTCTGGAGCCTTCCACCCCAGGTCAGCAGCAGGGCCTCTCCGGGAGCCAGAGAGCAATCAGCCCTCTCTTGAAGGGCTCAGCAATAGCCCAGGACAGCAAGTGGGTGGAGAAGTGGCCACCTGAGGGCGTGGCGTCCAGCCTTGCTGCCTCCACAGCGCACAGACCGAGGGCAGCACTGGCACCCCCAGGCAGGTGTCTTTGGGAGCTGCACATGTCACCCTTGATGGCTCAGACTACCTGGGGTGACTACCAAACATCACTTGGGGTGACTGGCAGCCAGTATGCCTGGTTTGAGCCAAGGGACCGAGGGAGGAAGGACAGGGAGGCTGGGGCCAGAGCGCAGCTGGTCTTATTCTAAGGACTAAGAGCACGGGATTGATGGGAGTCTCACAGAGATTATGCAGGCTCAGGATGGAGGCTGGCCAGGGGAAGATGGAAGCAAGGGGACCAGTCCACGGCTCTCATGGTCCAGAGAGAGAGGAGGGCGTGGAAGAGGGTGGTCGGTCCTGGCATGTTCCACGGGCCAGTCAGGTCCTGCCCTCTTGAGGTTTATGTTGTAGAGGGGCTGCTGGACAACCAATCAATACATGATACAATAAAATTCCAAGTTGTGATGAGTTCTGTGAATAGCACTAAGCAGAGTGAGAGCAAAGGAGAAGGCAAATGAGAAAAACTGATCAGAGCAGAGAGAAATGGCTGAACCGGGACCCACTAGAAAGTGGCCATGCTGGCCTCCTACCCCCACCTTCTGCTTCTCAGTCAGCACAGGTCAGTGCTGCCCACCATGGCCTGGTGACAGGCTTGTGAACATACAGATCCTGGGCCCCAGGCTCATTTAATCAGCTGTCCAGGGGTGGAGCCCAGCAGCATGTTTGTTCAACAAGTATCCCAGGTGAGTCTTATCAGACAAGTTCAGGAAATAGAGACGTGAAGACTGTGGTTTGCGGAATCAGATAGGCTGGAACTTTAGTGCTGCTCCTACCACTTTTCTTATGACCTCGGGCCCTCCGCTTAATCCTCCTAAGCCTCACCTTCCTCATGTGTAAAATGGGAATCAGGGGCTTCCCTGGTGGCGCAGTGGTTGGGAGTCTGCCTGCTAGTGCAGGGGACGCGGGTTCGAGCCCTGGTCTGGGAAGATCCCACATGCCGTGGAGCGGCTAGGCCCGTGAGCCACAACTACTGAGCCTGCGCGTCTGGAGCCTGTGCTCTGCAACAAGAGAGGCTACGATAGTGAGAAGCCCGCGCACCGCGATGAAGAGTGGCCCCCGCTTGCCACAACTAGAGGAAGCCCTCGCACAGAAACGAAGACCCAACACAGCCAAAAAATAAAAAAATAAAATAAAATAAAATAATAATTAAAAAAAAAAAATGGGAATCAGAGCAGTGCAAGTCTCACAGGGTTGTTATGAAGATTCATGATAAAATGCATATAAACCACTTTGCAGGATGCCTGGTTCATAGTGTGGGTGATAAAATATGAAGGAGGAACTCTACAGCATGATTTGTAATACCTGATTATACTTTATCAAGTCAATGAGTCTATATTTAGCTCTACTGTTTATGTTTTATGTCTTGGAACCCAAACTCCTTTTCCCTTGCTCCCCAAGTTAAATCAAGCCTCAATGATCCCGTCTCACGATCATGCATCCCATCCCCATGGCCAACACTCTGGCCCAGCCATCACCATCCCTACTGCAACAGCCTCCTGCTGAGGCCTCCCTTACCACCTCCAAACCACCCATCTCCAGGCCCCCGCCTTGCTGTTGTTTTAGTTGGATTGCGTCACTCTCTCACTTAGTTTAAAGGCTTTCTGTTACTCTTCAAATAAAATTCAACATCATTACCATAGCTCACCCGACTTCCCCTAATCTGGCTCCAGCTTCATGCTCTGGCCCCACTTTGGAAACCCTAACCCTGGAGTCCTCAGTTGCAACTTAAATTTATGACTTATTCAGGAAGACTTTGGTCCCCCTCTGATATGCTTCCATAGCAACCTTTTGTGGAATTTGTCAGACTTGCAATTAGTGGTTTAATATCTGTGTTCCCTGTGAAATAGTAAGCGCCATGAGAGCAAGGGTAGTGTCAGTCTTCTTTGAGTTGTGGATTGTATTGGGATTAAGAGTACCAATTCACAAGTCCCTAGGTTTGAATTTCAGCTCCACCACTTAATAGATATGTGACCTCGGGCAAATTATTTGGACTTTCTGGGCCTCAGCCTCCAAATCTACAAAATCTATCTCATGGGATTATTTTTCAGTTAAATTAGACAATAAGTGAGAACTGCATAGAACATTGCCTAATATATAGCAGACATTTACAGAATTTTAACTGCTATTATATTTATTCATTCTAGACCAGTATCTAGACATTATGTACTTAATAAACTCTTGTTGAATGAAGAATACTCTTTATCCTGCCTAGTATTGTGGCTTGCATATGCCCAACAGCTTGCACTTAGTGATGCTTCCCTTCCATAGCCAGGCAGAGTCCCGGCTAGATAATGCTTATGTATTTTGTGCAGAATTAAGAATGGAATCCCTTGAGGATGGTTTGGAGAAGAGATTTTGATTTCAGGAATAGAATGTTTGTCATCAGTTAGAATTTTCTTGGTAGGTGATGATTTTGGAGTAACATTTTCAGAACGCTTTAGAAGCATTTTGGTTTTCAAGTTCTCAAATACAATTAAAATAATGGAAATACTGTAGTGCAATCTAATTCCTTCCCTTTTCCTTAGGGATTGCTGACTGCTGGTTGAGGTCTGGGTTTTTAGTGTATAGACGCAAGCTACACAATATAGTGAGTTGGGCCCAATCAACATCTTTAAATAGTTGAAAACATCCGCGCTCTATGTCATGTGTTGCCTTCTGGACCCCACCCCAGCAGGCAGTTCCTTCTAATCATTAATGTTTGTGGTGATGCTGAGAGGGTTGCCCACATTCTTAATTACCAGGCTTCCATATGAATGGCCCTTCCTCAAAGATGTTTGGGGAGAAGCGACAGACATGCCCCAGCCACACGTTCAAAAAAGTAGTTGACCTAGAGTGTCAAGCTGCATAGATAGACTCAGGGATGGAATGAGCCCATCTCCTTCACCTTTGGGTGTCACGTTTCCTAGGGAGAGCAGGGAGGGAGATGGGTGGTGGTGGCTGGAATTCCCATGTGCAACTGAGTTTTGACATTTAAAAAGTGGGATATAGTCATGTAAAACTCACTTTTCTTCTAAAGAGACCAGAATGTTGTATGTCAACACTCTGGTACTTTCCTTCTCATGTTTGTCCCCACACTGCGGCCTTGTCAATGTCTTTGCTCAAAATGAGCCACTCCTATCTGGAACAAACCCTATCCCAGGGTAATTTAAACCAGGGCTTCTCAATCCTGACTAATTGTAGGAATCCCCCGGGTATCATGTTAAACTATAGATTATGCACTTTGTTGTACACCTGAAACTAACACAGTGTTATAAATCAACTATAGTTCAATTTACAAAAATGCAGATTGTGACTCAGAAGGTCTGCAGTGGGGCCTAAGACTCAGCATTTCAATCAAATTCCCCAGTGATATTAATGCTGCTGGTCTATGAGCAACACATGGGTTTTGGGTTACCAGGGTTATCCAGCTGGCTGCCTGTGGGGTGGGGGGGGGGACCCCAGGTGACAACAACATCCTTGAAATGGTGCTCATTTTATTTATAAGACATATCCCCATTTCCTATCTCCGGGTCTCCACACCAGTTTATTCCCACTCTGGGGTCAGTCACCTTCACCTCAACCAGGACTGGTAAAAATATGTTTCTGTCGTGCTCGGAATTAATCCAGTCTGCATGCCTCTATTGTTTACCTCCGGAGGTGGAAACTTTTCCTACCTTATTAGCTTTCCACGGTCCTCCCAGACTGTTCGTTGTTGATTTTAACAGAGAAAATAAGCAAACAACTAGGAGAAAGGAAGCTGGTTTACATGGATAATTCTGCTGTTCTGTTAAGTTTAAAATTGTGGTGGAATTTCTGTTTTAGCTCAAAATATCTCCCGACCTTATTCTCCAACGTCAGCATTTTAAGTGGACTCTCGGCCACAAAATCCCCACATTCGGTTCTAACAGAGTCTGATAGTCTTTTAATGTACAGAACTGTAGGCCAAGATGTTTGTGTTTATGTCCCAAGTCCCGAATAAATAAATAGCTGCATGGTATTGAAATCACCTGTCAAAATATCCACTGCGGGGCACAAAGAGAAGTCTCTCAGTGTGATTGGCTTCCTTGCTGGAAGAATTCAAAGGCTGTTTATCTCATTTGGCAAAAAAAAGACCTGTAATTACTGCATTTTGACCCCAAGGCAGGCAATTACTTCACAAAAGCTCTCCCCAGGAAACCAGACATTAGCCTGGCTAATTAGGCTGACCTCACTCACAAACTCTCTCCTCCTGCACAGGGCAGCTCGGACACCAAGGACAACCCTGCCAGTCACAGGCGATGCCGTGGCACTGCGCTGGGTTGTGCTGTGTTTTTTACTACTTTCTTTTATGTGTTCCTTGAAGCCCAGTCCCTTTCCCAGAGATAGGCTCTCATCAAAAAGAAGGGGCGCCTGGACAAACTGATCTCCTTTATTGCACAAGGAGGAAGCTGGAAAAAAGAAAAAAGAAAGGAAAGCAACCAAGGTTGTAAATTCTTTCCCACGTAGGAAATCATTCTTTGCCCTTTACGAAAATGGTCTGTTGTTTCAGCCGTTTAGGCACGTTTCTTACCCCCTTTTGTCTTTGCACATTTTGGGGGTTGACTTCTGTTTGGGTTCTATGAGACTGAGAATGTTTTAAGGATCCCAAGCATGTAGAATTCTCTCCTTCTAAAGAATCAGACATCTCCCCAGGGAGCCCTGCAAGGTGGGTTACAAAGTCATCAGGTCCCTTCCACACATGGAGAAGCACATAGAAGGATGGCCTGTGTGCTTCTGGCTGCCCAGCCCTCAGCCATGCCTGGCAGTCAAAACGCTGTCCTTGGCCTTTAACTCCAGGACATCCCAGCAATTGAAACAAGGGTCTACACATTCGGAGGTTTTTGAGGGCAAAAGAGGAAGAGGTGATTCTCTTCCAGGGCTGCAGATTAGAGGTGTCCCCTTGCCAATGCATGACAGGATGCCTTGGAAGATGAAGAGACGGTGATTTGGTGTGGGTGGGTCTCCAAAAGCAAAAGGCAGCCCAAGTCAGCTTGAGTCAGCTTTGCTTAGGGGTCAGAATAGCCAGGGACAAGTCACCCCTTTGAGCTCAGACCCTAGTGACGATAAAGAAAAAAAATTATTCTGACACTTGTTAATATAGTAGACTTTATTCAGGACTGAGGGAACAAGCTTCATGATTATGGCAATAAAGAAGAGACATAGGGCTCAACTCTGAATACAGCCAAGACAGCTAGGGATTTATAGCCAAGGAGCAGAGTGAGGGGGTGTCAGTGGATAGAAAAGCACTCAGAGGAGACAGCAAGGGTAGGGGGATTCTTGCTAAACCAACTTAAGATTCTTGATGAAGGTAGGCCAGAGTGATCAGATACTGAGGATGATCAGATACCAAGGGTGGTGGGATTCTCTCTAAACTGATTTAGCAGGATTCTTGCTACAACGGCCTGAGGCAGGCCAAAGACAGGCTCAAGGATGAGGCCTAGTCAAGAAGAGATTTCAGAGGAATATAACTAAAGTGTGGTCAAGAAGAGACTTTGTCTGTGAAAAGTTGAAAGGCAAAAGGTGCAGGCAGCACCTGGACCTTTTGCCTAATGCTCTTAAAACAAGGACCAGAAAAGGAATGAAGCAGCCCTGGGCCAGGAGAGGTGGGGTTTTGTGGTGTGCATGTGGCTCGGCTGGTGCACTACTGGCTTCTGGATGGCGAAGTGGCTCCAGCTGCCTGGCCAGGTGAGATCCAGGAGGAGGAGAGCATTCCAGGAGGCATCCTGAGGCAGAATTTCCCTGGTTTCCTACAGATGAAAGAGTCAAGATATTGTGTGACTCCACTCAGAGCAACCGTCAGGCAGAAGATCTGATGCTTGCCCTTGTATGGCACTTTGAGACTTCCAGAGGCAAGTTCCCAGAGACATATGGAAAAGCTAAGAGTAATGCTATCCACTCATTCTTACTCAAAGGCATCTGGGAGGGATGAATAATTACAAAACGATGATGCCAGCATTTTGAACGACCATTTTAAAGGCAAATTACCCAATAAAGTCCCAGTTGCATGGTTTGGCCTTTCAGCAGTTTCCGACCTACCCTTCTCACGAAACTAAACCATTTAACCAGGGTGAGGTGGCTGAGCCAAGTAGGGCCTCTGTATGTATGTGTATGTGCATGTGTATGTGAGAGAGAGAACTTTTTACAAGGTAAAACCAAGACTCATAGAACCATAGGTATCCCCCACTTTTCGAAAGTTTGCTTTAGGTCACTTTGCTCTTACAAGAGATCTGCATTAGTACCCGTTTTTTGCTAACTGAAAGAAATCCGAAGAAGATTTTGGCTTTTACCGAAAAAGGTGAAAAGCAAAAATAGTGCTCGGCGTTTGTTTCACAGCAAACTGTTATAGAGGCAGTGTGAACCCCAAGCAGTGAGAGTGGTGCCACTAAGCTCCTTCCCCAGAAACTGCACTCAGCATCTCAGCATCAAGCCCACATAGCTTTGGACTGTGTCTGTGAGCCTCTGTGCTTTATCTGGATTTATTTCATGCATCCACTAGCAGGATGCTTCTTCATTTTATGCCATTTCGGCTTACAAAATGTTTCATAAGGAACGCTCTACTTTCAGATAGCAGGGGAAACCTGTGTAAAATGAACATGTGTCAAGGGCTTTATTTAACTCATTGATTAATGAGAGAGCCAGTGAGATGTTAGAACTGGTTTAAAGGAGAACCCAAAGAACAGACACATATATAGGCCATCAAGAATACTGAAATGAATTTGCTCAGTAGATGAAAAAGTGACTCCTTCCACAGCTGGGAGGGAAATCAATGGGACCTCCACCCATGTGCAAAATTCATTTGTACTGCTATCAGTTATCTACAATTTACAGAGTTCTGAAAAGCTCAAAGACAATGAGAGGAGCAGAGACCCCATAGAATCCAATCATCTGAAAGAGTGTGCCACACAATGCCTGGTTTTCCATTTGAAGACAGTTATCATTTTGGTTCATTTCTAAGTCTTTTACAAGTTTTCCCTAATATGTAATATGTACACATACACACATCTGAGTGTGTTTTCCCACCCATATGCCCTTGCACATGTTCCTTTTTAATCAAAGCCCTCTTTCCCCTTCTTCCTTGCCAGTCTGAATATGACTCTCCCATCCTACCTAGAGCCAACAAATCAGAATCTCTGAGGGGACTCAAAACTGCATTTTAACCAGCTTCCCCAGGTGAGACTCTGATGCAAAGCTACTGGCAACCCCCCCTGTGAGGAATGCAAGTCCATCCTCTCAAGATTCAGAAAATATGCAAATATCACCAGGGTCGTGAGGAGATGGTTCATATAGGTGGCGTGTTCGGGATTGAAACTTGAACTATGGGCAGTATTTGGAGAAAAGAGCAGAAAGCATTCCAGGAAGTGGGAGGCCATGGGCGAAAGGGCAAGGAAGGAAGAATAAGCATGGGGATGGTGGGGCGAGGCAAGGATTCCCACCTGAGTGAAGCACGGAGGAGGAGGGAAACAAAGATTGGGTGAGTATGGCAGATGCAGCAGGTTTAACTCATTCCAGAGTTAGCGCACATTTTTTAAAGCAGTGAACTAACATAAGAAAAGTAGTGTTTTAAGGAAGACTTGTGGGGACATAGTATACAGCACAGGATCTGCTGTTCCATAAGATGGAGGCCTGGTTCCTGAATGTGCCTCTTCATTTCAGTCTGGGAAAGGAGGGTGATGTTTATTCAGAGAGCAAGATGTGGCCAATTTCCCTAAGTATAACCACTGAGAGACTGAATACACAAGCAGGCAATGACCATATACAAAAATAGAACTCTGACCCACAATCTGCACCACCCACTTAGGAAACTGACCCACAGCCAGCCTGCTGTCTATAATGCTTGCAGGAAGTCATACCCCCTATCTCTAGCCACTGGTCCAGGAAGCCAAAAAGTAAACTGTACAAGTCAGCTCAAAACAGCCAGGACTTTATTCATAACTGACAGCTTCCCTGATTTTTCTCTCTGCTTCCAGCTTAAGACAAAAGAGGTCTTAGAGGCAAAAGTCAAATCTGCACCCTTAACCAACCATATAGGAGGCCCCACTTCTAGTTATTCTTCTTCTGGCCTCCCCAGACCCACGGCCTCCAGACGGGGCACACCTGCAGCCTTCCTTTTTTGCCACTACTATAAAGCTTTCCAGCTCCTCTGCCTGCCTTTGAGTCTCTGCCAAACTCGAGCGATAAAGGCTGCCTCCCTCACTGGAGCCAGTTCTGAATAAATAGCCTTTGTTTGTTCTCTGTGGGTGGTCTTTGTTTATTTCCACACCACAAACAGTCATCTACATCTCTGCTTATCCAGCAGGAAGATGTTTACAACCCACAGACCTGCCAATTGGAACCGTGCAAGGTTACTTCTACCATTAATTTAATATGCTTCATCCACAGGTGGAATATTGTAATAGACATTTATTGTTTATCATTTCTGCATACCATATATCTCACACATAAATAAAATAATTCCGTTAGGCAGCTGCGGTAAGTAAAAGAAAAAGTAGGCACTTAGAAGACATGGGTTCTAGTCCCAACTAAGTACCCACTCTGAAAATCACAGCACTGAATGACTTGGTGGTGAAAAAAGATTAATGATTTGGTTTGTGCCTTGAGGATCTTACACACTGTTTGGAGGAATTTGAAATTTGTGCTTGTAAATCTAACTAAAAAATACAGATGCCAAAAAATGGTTCTGGGCAAGAAGTGTAACAGGTGAGTAGAAGAGAGGGAGGAGTCACTGAGTGAACTTGTCACAGTGAAGGTGGAATGTGAACAGGACCTGGAGGATGGATAGGATTTGGACAGATAGAGAAGAAAAAGAGAATAGAGGTCATTCTAGGAAGGACAAATGTTGTGAATCAGGACGGAATAAGTTACATTCAGAGCACCACGAGTAGCCTTGTCAGACTGAGTTCTTTGAGGGGGGAGACGTAAATATAACAGGAGTAGTGACTTTAACTTGAAATGCACAGGACTGCAAATGCCAAGCTGAAAGTTTTAATTTTTCTAATTGTTGCTTGGCATCATTGCAGTTTGTCATAAATCCTGTTATCATTTTACTTGAGCCTGTGGTAAAACAGACTCTTCTTGACGATTGAAAGAAAGAATACAGTGAATGAGGAGAAAAATTTGACAAAGTTTGACTTGTGTGTGTGTGACCCTATTTATCTCTAGTAATACTTTTTAAAAATATTGTACTAACAACACATATATTACATAAAATTTACCATTTTAACCATTTTAAGGGTACAGTTCAGTGGTATTAAGTACATTCACATTGTTGGGCAACCAACCCCACCATCTGTCTCCAGAAGTCTTCATCCTGCCAAACTGAAACTCGATACCCATTAAACAATAATTCCCACTACCCACGCCCCAGCCTCTGGTAACCACTGTCCTACTTCATGAGTCTGACTATTCTAGGTACCTCACATAAGTGGAATCATACAATATTTGTCCTCTATGTCTAGTTTTTTAGCATAATGTCTTCAAGTTTCATTCATGTTATAGCATATGTCAGAATTTCATTTCTTTTTAAGGCTGAATTCATTGTATGTATATACCACCCGTCAACGGACATTTGAATTGTTTTCCTCTTTTTGCTATTGTGAATAATGTCGCTATGAACATGGGTATACAAATACCTGTTCAGGCCCTTGCTTTCGGTTCTTTGGGGTATATACCCAGAAGTGAAATTTCTGGATCATATGGTAATTCTATGTTTAATTTTGGAGTTTTTTTGAACTACCATACCATTTTCCACAGTGCCTGCACCATTTTACATTCCACCAGGAAAGCATGTGTTCCAATTTTGTTATCTTTTGTTTTTCTCTTAATAACCACCTTAATGGGTGTGAAGTGGTGTCACATTATGGTTTTGATTTGCATTTTATTACTGATTAGTTATGTTGAGCATCTTTTCATGTGCTTTTTGGCCATTTGTATATCTTCTTTGGAGAAATGTCTATTCAAGTTCTTTGTGCATTTTTTTAAACTTGGATATGTGGGGTCTTTTGTTGTTGAGTTGTAAGAGTTCTTTACAGATTATGGATATTAATAATATCCATAATTAATAATTATGGATATTAATCCCTTATCAGATATATGATAAATATTTTCTCCCATTCTGTGGGTTGCCTTTTCACTCTGTTGATAGTGTCCTTTGACACACAACACTTTTTAATTTTGATGAAGTCCAATTTATCTATTTTTCTTTTTTACTGCCTCTAGTTTTGGTATCATATTCAAGAAATCATTGCCAAATGAAGCTTTTCTATATGTTTTCTTCTAAGAGTTTTATAGTTTTAGCTCTTACACTTAGATCTTGGATCCATTTTGAGCTAATTTTTGCAGATGATGTAAGGAAAGGATCCAACTTCATTCTTTTGCATGTGGATTTCTTCAGCACCATTTGTTGAAAAGACTATCCTTTCCCCATTGAGTGGTCTTGGCACCCTTGTAGAAAATCATTTAACTGCATATGAGAAGGTTTATTTCTGGGTTCTCTATTCTATATAATATTTGCCTTTTAAGGTGACTAATAATAACAGTTGTGTTGAAGAAACAAAGATGGTGCACGCTACTCCAAAAGAGAAAGAAATTAAATTGCTTTTCTCAATAATTACAACGAATTTCCAGTGTGAGAAAATGCATTCCTTTAGATATTTCTTTTTCTCTTCAGGAAATTTTTTTAACTAGTATAGGTTTACAGGAGGTTGCAAAAATACTACAGAAGTCCTGTGTACCCTTCACCCAATTTTCCCCAATGGTACATCTTACCTCTGTGTGGTGCAATATAGAAACAAAGAAACTGACATTAGTACAATCCCAGATCTTATTCAGATTTCATCAGTTTTACATGCATTTATCTGTGTGTGTGTAGTTCTATGCACTTTTATCACATGTGTAGATTTGTGTAATCACCACTATAATCACTAATCTCTTCTCCATCTTTATGATTTTGCTATTTCAAAAATATTATATAAATGGAATCATACAGTATAAAACATTTTGAAATTGTCTTTTTTCACTCAGCATTATTCCCTTGAGATCCATCCCAGTTGTTGCATGTATCAATAGTACTTTTTTATGAATGAGTTGTATTCCATGGCATGGATGTTCCAGTATGTTTAAACATTCATCCGTTGAAGACATTTGGGTTGTTTACAATTTTTGCTTACAACAAACAAAGCTAATATGAACATTCCTGTACATGTTTTTGTGTGAACATAAATTTTATTTTCTCTGAGATAAATGCCCAGGAGTGCACTGGCTAGATCATGTGGTATGTTTAGTTTTGTAAGAAACTGCTAAACTATTTTTCAGAATGGCTATACCATTTTACATTCCCATCAGTAACGTCTGAGAGATATCCAGTTTCTCTGCATCATCACCAGCATTTGATATTGTCACTGTTTTTTATTTTCACTGTTCTAACAGGTGTGTAGTGATACCTCATTGTAATTTTTCAGGAATGATTTATAATTTGCTATATAACAGTTCAACTACTTTGCATTGCTATCTTCTTCCTCTTACTCTCATTTTTAACAGAGAAAACTCCACATTCCCTTCCCTTTCCTTACTTCATTATTCCTCATGGGACTAAAGAAATGTGGAAAAGACTCCTCATTTTCTCTTGGATTATATTGTCCTAACGAAGCCTCAGTTTTATCATCTTTCATTTGCTTTCAACATTGGCCTTGTAGTCAGCGGGGAATAAAAGAAAGAAGCAGCTGGCCAGAGGGCTAGGAGGAGGGGGCCTGTTCTTTGTGCCTGTGTATATTCATTTTCTAGTCACAGCTCAAGTTGTTTTGCTTTCCCCTGCTCGGGGAGAGAGGGAAATGGAAATGTACTCACTGTTGTTTAAGCCTCCTGGACAGTAAAACAAAGGCAGCCCTACTGCCTTTTTCCTAAATAATGTCACATAACCCCTTTGAGAGCGCTTCAAAAATGATTTACACATTTCAAAGACTTCTAAAGTTAGAAATGGTCCTGGGCAAGGCCCTCAATAAACATTGATTATGTGCCTACTGTGTGCCCTGCTCTGCATCCTAATAAGCCAGGCTCTCCATCCGGTGTCAGCAGCTGTGAGTGAGGTGGACAAAGTGCTTATGCAGAGAGGTGAGCAAGCAGCTGTAAGGGCCTGAGGCTCACTGCCTAGGAATCAGGGAACTTAGTGACCAACTCACCCAGAGCTTCTCAAGCCTGAGTGAGTCTGAGAGTCATGTGGTGTGGCTGCTAAAAATATAAATTTCTGGATACTGCCCCAAACAGACCAAATCAGAACCTCTGGAGGAAAGACCCAGGAAGCTGTATTTTAAAACAAACTATCCATCTGTGCAATGGGCTGAATTGTGTCCCCCACCCCCCGCCAATTCATATGTTGAAGCCCTAAACCCCAATGCGATGCTATTTGGAGGTGGGGCCTTTTGAAGGTGATCGGGTTTAGATGAGGTCTTGGTGGGACTTGTGCCCTTATAAAAAGAGACACCAGACGTGCACGCACACAAGTAAACAACCATGTGAGGACAGAGAGAAGGTGGCTATCTGCAAGCCAAGCAGAGAGGCCTCAGAAGAAACCAAACTTGCTGACCTCTTGATCTCAGACTTCTAGCCCCTAGAACTGACATAGCAAGAAGGCAGCTGTCTGCAAGCCAGGAAGAAGGTTACCACCAGGAACTGAATCAGCCAACACCTTGATCTTGGACTTCCAGCCTCCAGAAGTGTGAGAAATAAATTTCTGTTGTTTAAGTCACTCAGTCTATGGTATTTTTTTATGGCAACCCAAGCAGACTAATACAATATAATTCTTGGAATCATCCCGATTGACAACCATTGACCCAATCCAGCCCTCTCATTTAACAGGTGAGGAAACTTTTTTTTTTTTTTTTGAGTTTTAAAATGAACTTATTAAAGAATGGTCTTAGGAAGGCAACAACATTTGATTTATTTTAAAAATTTTTCTGTTTCTTCATACTATACAATGAAGATAATGTAAAAGGGTACAGAGTTATAAGCTTCTTTCTACTGAAATTCTCTGACAGTACAGCATAGTGTAGTCATTCTGCAATGCTAGAAAAAATTTTTAGAAAGTCTCTTCTATGCTTCTCTTTAAAAAGCGATGAACAATAACAGAGGATGGCATAAAAAAGCCTTTTTTTCCCCATTTATTCTGTAGTATTGGAGTCAGTATTTTTACCATCACAGGCTACAATTTTCACTTTATCCACTTTAAAACTGTCACCTCTCTGAATTCAACATCATTCAATACAAAAGTCCACCCATTATTGCAGAATCTGTACGTATTTAGTCAGGTTAAAATCCTCATATGATGTCCCCACACCCAGTTAATGGCCCAGTCATGATTAAGTCCAGGTTCTCTGACTTCTAGACCAGTGCCCATTCCACCAACTCAAAGGTGACAAGTAACTTTATACATATATCAACTCTGGTCGATTGCTGGTGGCTACCAAGAAGACTGTGTCAGGAAGGACTCTGAGTACAAGTCCAGGCTCAGCTGATGTGGGCACCATGACTGACAAGGAAAGCACATGAGGAGTAAGAAGAATCATAGTATTGGCGGGAAACCTGGACTTAGAGCCCAGCTACCCTGGTTGAATAAAGGCTCTTGTCACTTAGGCTCATTGATAACAGTACAACTCAAAGGTGTTGTCCATGACCAGCAGCATCAGCATCACCTGGGAGCTTGTTAGAGATGTAAATTCTTGGGTCCTATCCAGATGGACTAGATCAGGAGCTCCGGGGGTAGAGCCCCTGAGTCCATCCTGCTGCTTTTGCACACTACAGCTTGAGAAGCACTGCACTAGAATATAAGGACAATAATGTCAGTGTCTCTGGGTGGTGACCGTGAGAAGATGTTATAAACTAAAAAGCAGTTCACAAGCGTAAACTAATCTCCCTCTTCCTAGCAGGAGTCTTGTTTCTATGGGCTCACTCTGCACATCGGTGGAGGAGCGTCTGCCCTCCCTGATAGAAGTATTTACATGGCATCTCTCACATCCACTCCTCTGGTTGCGTGCGGAACAAATGGAATCCCTCAGAGACCTCCTGAGAATGTCAGGATGCTTCTTCCAGCCCTCATCCCTCATAACCAATGAAAAAATGCCAGGGCTGTGTATTTTTAGTTCAAGACATCTGCATTTGCCATCTCCCAGCCCGCCTTCTAACCACGTGGCCAGCATTGTGCAACTACTACACTCCTTTATGACAAACCCTTCCATTTTCTGTTAAGTAATGTGTTTGGAAGCTTGAGTGAATCAGAGACAGTAAGCATTTGATTGCTTACATTATTTTGGTTCAAACATGGCTCACGGCCCAGGACTAATTTACTTATTTTTGTATGGTACATTTCTATTTCACTTGGGAATTTGCCACCCCCCCATTCTCTCTTCCAGCTGCTCTCTCTTCGCCCGCCCACCCACCCCTTGCCACCCTTCCTCCTGGGCCTGCCTCGCCTGTCTCGCATCGGGTAGAAAGTTTGTGAAAGATGCCCCATCAGCAGCCTCCAAGCCAGAGACTCTGTTCTTTGCCACTGTGGTTCACTTGCACGTTCCCACCCACAGCCTCAGACCTGACAGGCAGAGACCACCTACTGCTGGCCCAACAAAGGCCCGCCTTTTCCACAAGCCAGCCAGCCTTCTCCCTCTGGGGGCACAGCTAACCGTGTGGGTGTGGGTCTGGGCTTTTTTTTCCAGGAGCCACCAGACCTAGACACAAAGATTGTAGGTTTTTGCTCAGAGCCACCCTGGGGAGGAAAGCCAGCAACCTGGACACGACAGAATCAGTATCCTATTACAGGTCCCCTGAACCAAGCTGTCCCCTGCCTACCCCACCCCCATCTGCAAAAACAGCCTGTTCTGCATATGGGATGGAAACTGTGTCCTGGCAAAACACAAAAAGTAAATATTTAAAGGGAAAAAAGCACACACAAGGAAACAAAATGCCTTGCGTTTATGTTTCCATGGGCTGTTGCCAAGTACCTCCCAGCCTCTCCCGGCTCGTGTTCAGCGTGCCATATGGTTTGAGACCAGTGGATTAAACCCTCCACGGTTGTGAAAAACATCAGTCCATTTGGTCTGGCCTTTCTCTCCCTGCATTTGTTGTTCATTTGCGAGTTTCTCACATCCCTCGGCTGACTGCTGTCAGTGTGTTTACAGGTTTTAGATTTCTGATGGAATCTAAAGCACCACACCACCCGGAGCCTGCCGCAGACCATCTCCGGGAGGAAGAGAGGCAGCCCTGGGGCACCTAAATGGAGGTTTGCAAACAGAGTCCTGGGACATGTGTGACCCAAACAAAACTCACATTTTGTTGCATCAGTGATGAATAATTTCCCCCCAAAACTCAGGCCAAAAGAAGAGTGATTCTGTGTTTTAGTTCCCACTTGACATCCTCCTGTGACATTGCTAAACCAGAGGTGGAAGGGTGGGTCCTTACCAGGAGTGGGGTGGAAAACTGGCCAGCACTGGAGGGAAAGGTGGGCGCACCAGGATCTGTTGGAACAAAGTCTTGCCCGCTTCTCACTTTGGGATGGGACTGGACCTCTAACTCTTCACGTGGAGGGTATGGTATTAAATAGCCATAAGAAATAAAATTAAAATAACCTATACAAGGTCTGACACTTCCCTACTGCAATTCTGGGAGTGGAAGCACAGCGCTGATGTGATGATTGGGAAAGACAAGCCGATATAAGGGAACACCTTTCCTATTAAATAAGTTCAGATAAGCAGCTGGAGTATGATATGCAAGTCTGAATCAAACTTCCAAGCCTTGTGCCCATAACCTTTTCCTGCCATCCCTCATTTTTTTGCCTAGTAACATTTCTAGAGGCAGAGCCATATGGAGAAAATTCCATTCTTATTTCTCACTCGGTTCTATCCAATTCACATTGGGGTTCTGTTTGATTCAGGCCCTGCAACACATTTAGTTGGTTGTGGGAGATTACTTAGCAGGATTCATAGGCGACTTTTGGCTGTGGATATATGGGTGGGCTAAGAGGCCACCAGATGTGTGCTCATCTTTGAAGACAGAGGAAGACATAATATAAATTCATTGCATTTATTTTTTTGAAGCTTCTAGCCTAGGTTCATAGAGAGTCTGTCACTATCCTGATTTGGAAGTTTCCTGATTTGGAAGAATACGAACTACACTTCTTTATTTTAATAAATCATGCCTTGAAGTTGAATAATTATTGGAGCAAAGGGCTTTAGAGACCTTAAGAAGTCATTTTGCCCACCACCCCCGACTCCATCCTCACCTCTGTTCCTTTGAGTACTAACCTTCAGCTTGGACTTTTATAGGACCCCTTTTTGATAAAATGCCCTAGAGTTGTTCACATAATGAGTGCTGTTCATGAAACCAGAAGTGATTGGACAGTAACCCTTGGGTATGTCCTGGTAGAGAGGCACAAACTCTTAGCAGGTAACGTCATGAGCCAACACCACCAACATAGCTACATAAGGATAGACCAACGAGGCACAAAATAAAGTAAGCTCCAGAATGGGCATGAGAGACAAAGGAAAATACTTTAAAAGAAGTGTCCCTGGGAAAGCCCCATTTTGGTCAAAGTCAGGAAGTAGCCATCCTCCTGATGTCACAAAGAGACTAGCAATCTTAACTATGATACATATAAAATAGAAATGGAGCACAATATTCTTTTGAAAAATCATTTGAAGACTATAAATTTTCCTCAGCATACAGGCCTGACCATAACTCATAGTTTTTGATATGAAGTATTTTTCTTTTCCTTAATTTGTAGATAATTTGTCATTTTAAATTTGTCTTTTTTCATTTTAATAGGTACCACCAGATTATTTTCCCAAACTGTGTGCCAGTCCAGGCCCCACCAGCATCATAAGACGTGAGAGAGAATTTTCCCACACCTTTACTGGCACTGAATATTATCACTAATTTTTGCCAACCTGATTGGCAAACTATTGGCTCTCTTTATTGTTATATAACATTCCCCCAACTACTAGTAATGTTGGGCATATTTTCAATTGTTTGATATTCATTTTCATTCCAACCTCATTGAATTGCTCACTTTCCTACTTTTTTTTCTGCTTAATAATTTATAAAAGGTTATCGATATTAGGGAGATTAATACTCTATCATATGTGTTCCAAATATTTTCTCTAGTTCCGTCATCTTTCTGTCAATATTTTTGTATTGTCTTTGGCAGTGCAAAAATATTTAATTTTTATGGAGTCAGAATTGTCAGATTTTTCCCTGAAGACTTTTTGGTTTCCTGTCTTGCTTAAAAAGGTCTCCTCTCTGAAAGGTTGAAAAACATTATCTTAAATTCCTGATTAGAATTGCATTAAATGAGGTATTGATTTAGGAAGTTTTATGTTTATGATATTGTCTTCCTCCATAGCAGGGGTCAGCAAACCACTGCCGGTGGGTCAGCTCCAGCCCATTGCCAGCTTTCCTAAATCACATTTTATTGGAACTCAGCCACATTCATTAATTTACATATTGCCTGTACCTGCTTTTGCACTGCAATGGCAAAGTTCTGTAGCTGCAACAGAGACCCTAGAGCCCGCACAGCCTAAAATATTTGTTATCTGGTTCTTTATGGAAAAAAATCTGCCAACCCTTGCATTCTAGGATCTTTGAATGTCTCTCCATTTCTTCAGACCCTATTTTACTTCTCTTAATAATGCTTTATAATTTTTCCTCATCTTTAAAAGGGTGCTAATGATAGTACCCATCTTATTGTTGTGGAGATTAAATTAACTAACATAAAATGCTTAGCACAGTGCCTGGTTCATAAAAAGCTCTTGAAAAATAACAACCATTGTTTTAATGCTGAAACAAAGAGGTGCAATAGACAGTAAGACATAATTCTTGCCATTCTGAATTACCTGTAGATTTTCTTTGTTTTAAAGGCATCTGCTGGCTTATTAGAATTATTTTTCCTGATTGCAAAATTAATATGAATTCATTCTAGAAATTAAAATTAAGATCTCCCCCGACCATCTTACTCAGAGAAACTAGTGTCATTCTGTTGATATATACATAGTGTGGTTTTGTTTGTGTAGGTACATACTACCTGTCAAGTGTTAACAATTCCATGACATTTGAGTACTAGAGACATCACATTTTTTTTTCTAAACCAAATCTCATTCTGGCTGAGCCTGGTGAGAAGGCCAATGACAGTCCTTTTGGGGCTCTATCCTATGCCTTATATTGGATTAATTATGGTTATTGTGCTTTTGGAGAAAGGGGCAGGCACAGTCCTTGCTGCAGGGTGGTCACTGCTGTTACTATGCACCATCAGCTAAAGGCACTGCTGCCATTGGACAGCATTTCTTCACCATGGGTAGGCACATCTGCCCCAGATGGTACCAGGATGGTCCTCCCCACTGACCACTGCCTGAGCCCTGAAGACCCTTGCTGCCGTTCCAAAGCCACGGCTTAGTGACCCACCCTCACAGGCACCCAGGCAGCCATGAAGAGTGTACTGAAAACTGTTTTCAGTAGATGAAGACAAAAGACTTTGTGATTTACTCAAGTGATTAGGTACAAATATTTCCTTCCAGGAAACATAATATTAAAAAGCTCTTTTTCCTGAATTATATTCTGCTGTGTGCCCAAAGTATAATGGTGCTATTAAACATGCTACTTTTGTACTTTTACAACAGTTTGACAGCATGGTGGATTAATGATGAAGTCAAGTGTGCTTCATCTTTATTTCAGTGCCAAGAGGCTCTGGTTCTTCCCAGCGTAGTGAATCTGATTGAAGAAATATTTATGAAATGAAAAGTCCATCAAGAAAAGTGTTGGGCAATTGTCTCTGACAATGGAACAAACACAGTGACAGCTACGAGTGATTTAAGGATCACAAACATCCCATGTTGTTCACACTCTTCAGCTGCATATTGAGAAAGCTATTATGGCACAGAACTGCTGCCTGTAGTCACCAGGGATGGGCCCCTTTTCATTATTCTTTTTCATCCAAAGATAAACTACGTGACATAGAAGAGATTTTGGAACTGCCTTATGTAATTTTACAAAACGTTTCAACAAACTAGAACAGCAGCCATTACATGTTCAAAGGTTGCTTGTACCAAAAAAGCCTTAAAATTGTACCATGCAGAAAATAATGCCAGTTCAGCAAGGGTACTAACAACCAAATGTTGCTTGCAGAGAAAGTAGTTCATTTGTGAAACATGGTGAAGAAGTGAACCACCCAATGGATTTTGAGAAGGCAAGTATTTCAGTCTTAAATTTGCTTTAAGGTCCTCCTATGTTCCCACTGCGGAAAAGGTGCTGGACTTGGCATGCATGCAAGGGAAGCTGAGGAACAGGTGGAAGTTCCCGGATAATAGTGTTATCTTAAAAGCCAATTACAGGTCCCCCCCCAACCCCCCAGGTTTTCCAAAAGTAGAGCATTCCTATGAAACCTTTCGTAGCGTGAAGATAAGAAGCAGTTATCTCAGGACACATCTTGCTAGCGGAGGCACAGAATAAATAGAGTTAAAGCACAGATACAACACAGCTCAAGGCTATAGCGACTTGAGGCTGAGATGCTGAGTGCAGTTCCCTGGGGAGGAGCTTGGAGTGCCTCTCTCACCGCGGCTTGGGGTGCATGCTGACTCTATAACAGCTTACTGCAAAACAAACTCTGATGCTATTTAGAATTTTTACCTTTTTCTGTAAAACTGAAAATCCTCTTCAGATTCCTTTCTGTTAGCAAAAGCAGGTACTAATGTAGGTCTTTTATAAAAGCAAAGTGGTGAAAAGTGAACTTTGGAAGAGCCGAGGATACCTATACATTGTTCCAATGTTCCATTTTTTGATCAAACATTTAAGGACAAAATTTTCCTAGAGTCCATGCAAAAATATTAGAAATAAAGATGACCAAGGGAAGGCAACAATCTGAGTTCTGCTTCTGAAATATTAAGAAAGCCTCTTCAAGCAGGGCATACAGCTTTGGTTTGAGTGTTGCTTCGGCTCCATAGACCAAATCTTCAAGCCCAGGAGATGAAGAGGGGAAAAAACTTGACTTTAGTTGGTTGTTAATGTTTAGAGCAGGGTTTCTCAACATCTACGCTAGTGACATTTTGAGTCAGTAACACTTCGTTGTGAGCGGCTGGCTGTCCTGTGCACCATAAGATGTTTAGCAGCGTCCCTGGCCTCTACTCAGTAGATGTCAGTAAAGTGTCTCCTCCAGTTATGACAACCAAAAATGTCTCCAGACTTTCTCTAATGTCCCCTAGGGGGCAAAACCAAAAATCACCCTGACAACCACTGGTTTACAGGAAGGAAATTGTAACAGTACAGGCGTTTCTAATGGTGCGTGATAACCCCTGGTAAAGATGCTGCCTTTAATCCTCCTCAGCCCCTAGCATCTTCTTCGGAACCCAACAATGATAAAGCTGTCACACGCACCACACTCCCCACTAATTCCAGTTAGAAATAGGCTTCAGTTTCGCTCACAGGTATGAGCACAGCATCCAGGGGACCTCTGCCGGTTGATGGTGCTGAGACATCATTCTTACAGTATACAATCAAACTTTAAAAATTTAACTACTGGTCCGCGGGAGCCAGGCCTGCACCGCTGGCAGCCATCAAGTGGCTTGTTAAGGAAATACAGTTTATTATGGGCCTGTGTGGAATAGAAAGACAGTTCTTTATTTGACTGGTAGGGGAGAAACGAGAAGACTCCTCAGGGATTCCAAGGAGGACTGGAGCGTCTGCTTTAAACCTTGGCAAATGATCACAGTGACACTACATTACTTTTCAAGCCACTTTCATTTGGTGCTATACCCCTTTCATTATCTTAGAAGCTGTGTGGATGAAAGGCTCTTGGTGATCCAGCCAGGCATCAGGGCTGTGCCTCTGAGGTGGGAGAGCCAACTTCAGAACACTGGTCCACAAGAGACCTCCCAGCTCCACGTAATACCAAACGGCGAAAATCTCCCAGAGATCTCCATCTCAACACCAAGACCCAGCATCACTCAACGACCAGCAAGCTACAGTGCTGGACACCCGATGCCAAACAACTAGCAAGACAGGAACACAGCCCCATCCATTAGCAGAGAGGCTGCCTAAAATCATAATAAGGTCACAGACACCCCAAAACACACCACCAGATGTGGACCTGCCCACCAGAAAGACAAGATCCAGCCTCATCCGCCAGAACACAGGCACTACTAATGGAGGCACTAGTCCCCTCCACCAGGAAGCCTACACAACCCACTGAACCAACCTTAGCCACTGGGAACAGATAACAAAAACAATGGGAACTATGAACCTGAAGCCTGTGAAAAGGAGACCCCAAACACAGTAAGATAAGCAAAATGAGAAGACAGAAAAACACACAGCAGATGAAGGAGCAAGGTAAAAACACACCAGACCTAACAAATGAAGAGGAAATAGGCAGTCTAACTGAAAAATAATTCAGAATAATGATAGTAAAGATGATCCAAAATCTTGGAAATAGAATAGACAAAAGGCAAGAAACATTTAACAAGGACGTAGAAGAACTAAAGAGGAACCAAGCAACGATGAACAACACAATAAATGAAATTAAAAACACTCTAGAAGGGATCAATAGCAGAATAACTGAGGCAGAAGAATGGATAAGTGACCTGGAATATAAAAGAGTGGAAGTAACTACTGCAGAGCAGAATAAAGAAAATAGAATGAAAAGAACTGAGGACAGTCTCAGAGACCTCTGGGACAACATTAAACGCACCAACATTCGAATTATAGGGGTCCCAGAAGAAGAAGAGAAAAAGAAAGAGACTGAGAAAATATTTGAAGAGATTATAGTTGAAAACTTCCCTAATATGGGAAAGGAAATAGTTAATCAAGTCCAGGAAGCACAGAGAGTCCCATACTGGATAACTCCAAGGAGAAACACGACAAGACACATATTAATCAAACTATCAAAAATTAAATACAAAGAAAACATATTGAAAGCAGCAAGGGAAAAACAACAAATAACACACAAGGGAATCCCCATAAGGTTAACAGCTGATCTTTCAGCAGAAACTCTGCAAGCCAGAAGGCAGTGGCAGGACATATTTAAAGTGATGAAGGAGAAAAACTTACAACCAAGATGACTCTACCCAGCAAGGATCTCATTCAGATTTGATGGAGAAATTAAAACCTTTACAGACAAGCAAAAGCTGAGAGAGTTCAGCACCACAAAACCAGCTTTACAACAAATGCTAAAGAAACTTCTCTAGGCAAGAAACACAAGAGAAGGAAAACACCTACAATAACAAACCCAAAATATTTAAGAAAA